>NC_087436.1:117774268-118405859 GCF_036321535.1 Camelus dromedarius
AGCCCTACCCCCCAAGGAATGAGAAGGAGTAATGAGATGCTGGTATACAGCAGGAGCTCATGAAATGTTGGTTTCCCTCTTTTTCATTCATCCATTCATTTCACAATTTGGAACTTACTAGATGCCAGGCCTAGCAGTTGAATAGTGACAAGACAGTTGTGGAGGGGCCCTTCCCTTAATAAAAGCTATTATTTAACTGGAATGACAGTCTCTAAATCACACTAATAATATGCAGTGCTGGAAAGCGACAGAGGCTGGTGCGACGTGCAGGCAGAGGGGCAGGGGCACTGGAGAGAGCGGGTGAGCGAGCGGGACTCGGCAGCCCTGCCCCCATGGCCGCCTCCCCAGCAGCTGAAGCGTGGCCGGGCAGAGTGTAGGAGATATTCTCAGGATAAAGCTCGTATCCCAGCAAAATCCATCACTGTTTATTCTGACGAGTCGCGGCTGGTAATAACCCCTAGGGCCTTTGGATGTGGGTGTTTCCAAATTGTCCTTTCACTGCTCTGTGTCTGTGTTGTTAAAACCAGCGATTTCGTGCCAAAAGCACAAAAGCAATGTGGTCCCGGTGGACTCTGGCCAGGCATCGAGGACAGAGGCTGGTGCAGAGCAGAGCGAGGAACCAATGGGGATCTTTCTTACATGGCGTTTGTGAGCCCAGAATTGTCTTTTCTCCCTCCCCGAGGATGCTCAGTCAACGGACAGTCATTTCCCTGATGGGTGCCCAGTGCTGGATGGCGCTGCCCTCACAGAGCCCTCTCAGCGGCTCCACTGGGGTGGGACTGTGATTATGTCCAATTTGCAGAGGAGAGAACTGAGCTTGAAGGTTAAGCCACTCGCTGGGGGTGGGGCCGGGTTTTGAACCCAGGCCCTGGGCTTTAAGCATGCAGCATGGCACTCTTACCAGGTCATTTTAATGGTGATAATTTAGTACATCTTGCCGTGACCCCGGTCTTTGGCTTCTGGGCATTACCAGGGTCCCTGGGGAGGCCGAGAGCTGTGTTTGGGTTCATTTCGCAGAGACAGTGTTTAATAGAGAAAGTGAACCAGCACATTGGTCTCTCAAGCTCAACCATCCACTCCTCAAAATAGAATGTTCGAGGTGCAAGGGACAGAGCGTTAACTTCAACCCGAGCTTCTTCTTTGTTGATGAGGAAACAGACCCAGAGTGGTCAGGGGACGGCTGGTTGGCGGTGGGGTCAGGCTGGAGCCTGGGATGTCACTGTCCCATTGGGTGGGCTTTGCACCTCAGCTCAACTGCGTTAACATTGACCTTACAGAGGTGGCCACTTGGCCCTTCGTGCCCTTCCTGGATGAACTATCCCCACACGTAACTCTGCCCTGAGACACCTCATTAAATGACATTTCATCCCTGGCGTTCTTTAGGAACACTTGATTTTAGGTTTTCAGCTCTAAATCCCTCATGTCTCAAGAGGTATTTCACACTGAAACTTGAAACTACGGGGAGACTGGCAGGTAGGGAAGTGGCGACCGAGGGAGGTATCTTGAAGTGTGGGTCCAATTCCATCCCACCATGTGTGAAGTCAGATGAGGCATTAAAATCCCCGAACCCCCAGTTACTCATCTAAGAAGTAGGGACAAAAATAGTTCACTTCTCCTTGATTTCACAGAGTAGCTGTGACAATTAAATCAAGACATTGAGGCAGTAGATGGTGAACATAACCATGGTTTTCATGTGAAAAGTGATTTTTCTACATTAGTAGGATCACGTTACCCCTTTTATTAAATTCTGCAGTGGTTTTCTATTGCCCTAACTCATTCATTCATTCCTTCCTTCAACACATGTTGAGCACCTAGTATGTTTCAGGCACTATTTTAAGCACCAGGGACACAGGGAGGAACAAAACAGACAAAACCCCAGTCTTGTGCTTACAATATAATAGTGAAGACAGACAACAAACAAACAGAATAAGTAAAACAGAGAATACAGGGGTAGTTTGGGTGTGTTTGGGGGACACAGGATGCTCTCGGGTATAGAGTGGGGGATGGGTAGGGGTATCGAAGGTGAGCTCTTGAAGGCGGTGAGGGGCCGGGGGACATTAAGCCTCACAGCTTTCACTGTGTGAGATGAAGACACACAGGAGGATTCTGAGCCACGGGGGATGTGATCAGATGATGTTTTATCAAGCTCACTCTGATCATCAGGGTCAACAATGTACTTCAGTGAGGACAGGGCAGAAGCAGGAACCCCACTTAGAGGAGGTGGTGTCAGGAAGGTGGTGAGAAACGGCGGAATATGGTAGTTCTATTATTAGCATTTGGCTATGGCTGCCAACTTATGTTCTTTGTTTTGTGATTGTGGTGTGTGAGCTAATTTTTGGTGGGCAAGCTTTGCAGCTGGAGTCGAGGGTTGCACTTTCAAGGAGATTTTTGCACATGTGTCCTCCAGGCACCTCATCATCACTGGGCTGCTAACTTAATTTCTAAAACAAACAACAAATATTGATTCATGATCCTAGTTAACCTGGCCTCTTAGGTTAATTTTGCTGCCTGAGCGTTCTTCAACTATGTGGGGAGTGTAACTGCTAACACCAAGTCTGAACACAGATAAGCCATGGGAATGAGTTCTTAAGGGACAACATGGTTGAGAGAGACTAGCTTGTTGGTCAGCTCCCGGGGCTGGTGGAGGATTTTTCTAATCCATCCTTCACTGAATCACTGAAATTAGAGTCTGTTGAGGGTCCCTGCTTCCTGGTGGGGTCCTCAGTTTTAACTCTCCATCATGCATAGACCTACAGCCTCGTCTCTCAGCCCCATTTAGCCCACTAACACCCAGCCTCTAAGTTACGCCAACTTTGCGCCTCCCCCCACCCAGGCTGGCACGGGTCACCCGTGCAATTGTTCTGGTGGTCAGTCCCCAACCCCTTCTTGGAGCCCTAGAAATTCCTTTATGTGTTTTTATGAGCTTAGCTCTGCATTTAAATTAAACTTCATATGTTTTCCCCAGCCTGTAGCTGGAGGGTTAGCTAGTCCAGCGAATGGCTAGAAACATTCCCTATCCCCTATGTCACTGTGTCTCCCAACAGGGCTCACGTAAGGTCTGTCAGCATCAGCGTCACCTTGGGAATGTGTAATTAATAACATGCAGATTCCCTAGTTTTACCCCAGAACCATCCAATCAGACGTGAGGGCATTTGGCCTGGGAACCTGCATTTTAACAAATGCCCAAGGTGATCAGGATGCACAGACGAGTGTGAGAACTTCTGCCTGCTTGGTGGCTCAGGTTCATCAGTCAACTCAGCCAACATTCATGAAGCACCTACTGTGTGCCTGGCAGCCCACATGCCTCACAGGATGCAAAAATGAATGACTTTTTCTTTCTTCAAAGGGTGCATGGAATAGTTCAGAGTTTGGGAAGCTTTCTCTGCAATGGGACACATAGTAAATATTTGGGGGTCACATGGTCTATTTTGTGAAAGTTGCTGTAGACAATATGTGAATCATGGATGTGGCTGTGTCCCTAAATATTTTATTTACAAAACAGGTGGCAGGCTGGCCCACCTTGGTTTGCCAAACTCTGGTGTACTTAAAAGAGAAACAGACCAGATAAAGGATCATAATGCAAACAGTTGTCATAGTGGCAATGTGGGAGAGGTGCGGAGGGAACAGGAGAGGATGAGGGGGTGTCCAGGAGGCTTCCCAGATGAACTAAAGCTGGAGCTGAGACCCGAGGGGTCCAGGGGGCAAGCTGCAGGCTACCCTTGAATGGTTAGGTTGTTTGCATTCTTTGCTATTTCAAATAGCGTCATGTGGACCATCTTTGATGTAAACTTGTCTGATTCCTTCCTTATCTTACAGGCACTGCTTCAGGCTTTGCTAGCACATTCCCAGGATGTCGTGGGAAAAGGGAGGTTTGTACCCAGTCCCACACCCTCCAGCGATGTGACTGAGGGCACATCTTCCATCCACACTAGGTTACTAACTTAATTTCTAAAAACACCAACAAATATCAATTCATGATAAGACTTAGTCTGGCCTTTAATCACAAAAACTTTTTTAAAATTGAAGTATAGTTGATTCACAATATTACATTAGTTTCTGGTGTACAGCAGAGTGATTCAGTTCTACACTTCTATATATTCCTTTTCATATTTTTTCATTATAGATTATTATAAGACATTGAATACAGTCCCCTGTTCTACACAGTAGGATCTTGTTTTTTATCTATTTTATATACAGTAGTTATTATCTGCAAATCCCAAACCCTTCCCCCTCCATCCTTTTTGGTAACCATAAGTTTGTTTTCTTTGTCTGTGAGTCTCTTTCTTTTTTGTAAATAAGTTCATTTGTGTCCATTTTTTTAGATTCCACACATAAGTGATGTAATATAATATTTGTCTCTGTCTGCCTTACTTCACTCAGTATGATCATCTTTAGGTCCATCCATGCTGCTGCAAATGGCATTATTTCATTCTTTTTTATGGATGAGTAGTATTTCATTGTATAAATATACCACAACTTCTTTAACTAGTTATCTGTCAGTGGACATTTAGGTTGCTTCCATGTCTTGGCTACTGTAAATAGTGCTGCTATGAACACTGGGGTGCATGTATGTTTTGGAATTAGAGTTTTCTCCAGGTATATGCCCAGGAGTGGCATTGCTGGATCATATGGTAAGTCTATTTTTAGTTTTTTAAGGAATCTCCATACTGTTGTCCATAGTGGCTGCACCAATTTACATTCCCACCAGCAGTGTAGGAGGGTTCCCTTTTCTCCACATCCTCTCCAGCATTTATCATTTGTGGAGTTTTTAGTGATAGCCATTCTGACCACTGTAATCACAAAATTTTAAACCTAGACTGGAAAACCTCACTTGTCTTATTATTTTCATGTGATGTTCCAGAATTTTTTTTAATATTAAGATATAACTGACTTATAACACTGTGTGAGTTTAAGGCATATAACGTGTGGATTTGATACATTTATAAATGGCAAATCTGATGAGCACTTCAGCACATCCTTAGCCTTGGCCCAGGGGTGCTCCAATTTTGTTTCTGAGTGTCGGGCAGCATAGACTATAGGTTCTGGGAAGTGAGAGTTTCCCCTGGAGTGGGGCGTGTCTTCCTGAGGTCTGACCCTGGAGGAGGATTGACGCCCCATCTCTTTGCTGTGTGATTGGCACAGTCCGCCCAGCCCACTGGGCTCAGGAATCAGCTTTTAACACCATGGATAAACGCACGCCCACATCAGCAGAAAGGAGACCCGGGGAGCCTGTTTGATCTCAGTGGAAAGCTGGCCCAGGCCGGCATCCTGACATTTGGAAACAGTGAATACAATTACCCATCTGTGGACCAAAAGGGATTTTTCTTTCCTTTAAGGGAATTGAAGGTATTTTGCTCTTGGTAGCATTTCTCTCTGAGGCCCCTTCTGACAAAGCAGTGTGGAGACTCCTCCACGAAGTTTAATCCAAAAAAGAAGGCACTCCAGACAGGAAGACAGCTCGTGACAGAGTTCCACGTCCCCAGGGAGCCCACCTTTCAGTCGGGGAGGGTGGGAGGCAGAGCCAGCCTGGTCCTTCCCAGTTTGCTCGGGGCCTTGGCTGACAAGTTTCAGGTGTCCCTCGCACAGCCCTGCGAGCAGGTGCGCTTGCTTCCTCAAGACACAGGAGGCCCCTGAGACCAGGCCTCAGGAAATTGCCCAAGACCATGGACAAGGCAGGACTGGGACGTGAACTCGAGTTTCCCGACTTCCAACTCAGTTCTTTTCCTGCTTGTGATGCATTGAATGGCACCTCCTTCCAATTTATATGTTGAAGTCCTAACCCCCAGGACCTCCAAATGTGACCTTATTTGGAAATAGAGTCTTTGCAGCGAGTTAAGATGGAGTCATACTGGAGTAGGGAGAGCCCCTAATTCAATATGACTGGTGTCTTTATTTTTAAAAAATCCGTGTGGAGAGACAGAGACATGTACAGAGGGAAGACGACGTGAAGACCTAAGGGGAGCACCGCCTGCAGGCCCAGGGGTGCCTGAGGTGACCAGAAGCTGGGAGGGAGGCCCAGGACAGAGCTGCCCTCCCAGCCCTCAGAAGGAGCCGAATCTGTGGCACCTTGACCTCAGGCTTGCAGCCTCCCGAACTGTCAGACAATAATTTCCTATTCCTTATGCCCCCCAGTCTGAGGTGTGTGAATCATCGCAAGGAAACTCATGCACCCGTCATCATAGTAACAGAAATTGCAGTGCTTGAGGACTGACTGTGTGGCAATATAATTTATTGAGACTTGTTCTTCCCATATCTTTTCCTTCCAACCCCCCAAATCTAGGATAGAGATGGCTAACTGTTCTCCTTCCTTTAATAACAGAAAACTCCTCCCCCATTTTAATAGCCAGAAAGTACATCTCCCAGCTTCCCGTGCAGCGAGATGCGGCCCCACGACCACGTTCTCACCCGGGGAGAGTGAGCGGAAGGAAGCCACTTGCGCAGCACGTCCCTGAGAACTCGCTAGCTCTACAATTTCTCTCTCTCTCTCTCTCTCTCTTTTTTAAGTCTTCTTAGAAGCAGGAATGTGGCCCCTAGATAGCCATTGTCCACTTCCACCACGTGGGCATAGAGCAAGGGGAAGGAACCCGGGTGCCTGCGTGACTCTGTGGAGCAGAACCCCACCCACCCTGGGCTGCCTGCCTTCCTCTGGGCTGTCGTGAGATGGAGGGAGAGGCCTCCCTCTTGTCAGGGCCGCTGTGTTTCAGGAACTGTGGGTTACGAAGCTCAGCCTGCATATCCTGACCTGCGTATGCATCTACCCTTTGCTTCCTTCAGAGATGGTTATTATGTTGCCGGCCTGAACCAGGAGTGGCACTCAGACCATCCGGTGAGCTACTTTTTCAGATAGCTTTCTGGAAGGATAATTGACTTACAATAAACTGGACATAGTTAAGGTGCATGATCTGATAAGAAGTTATGCCTCTGAAACCATCACCACAATCAAGATAATGGACCACCTCCTTGAAAAGCTTTGGTCACTGAGTTTTGTTTTACAGATGCCCTAACTCCTTGATGGGGAGAGGAGAGGAGCAAATGCCTCTGAGAGCACTTGGAGGTAAGAGAGACCCTGGGGCTGGGAACGGGACAGACAGCGGGGCCTTATGTCTGGAGGCAGAGGGCCTGGGAATCTGAATTCTTAAGAAGGCTCTCAAGTGATTCCAATACATATCCAGGTTGGGGGAAATCTGGTTTTGAGTCTTTTCCTGGGAGATGAGTGAGTCCGAGGCAGTCCCGGCTTCAATTCTGCATCCTGTGCCCCTTCCACGTCCATGTGGCCTCCCCAGAGTATTAACTTTATGTTCTACAAAGAACACAAGGAGAAAAACTTTGTTATTCTTCTGATTAACAGGGAAGTTGTCCAACTGGCTGCACTTGAATTATATCCCCTAAATATTAAACTCGGGCATCTTTGGTTTTCATTTGTTTTATTGGATTGTATGGATTTGCTCTGAAAGAGGAGGGAGAGGGTGGGGTGGGGAGGGTTCTGGGACGGTGGCCATTTTTGCCACATGCAGAAGGCCAACACCGCTTCCAGGAGACTTCAGTGGACACAAGGATTCCTTCTCTCAGTGAGAGGTTTTTTCCCTTCCAGAGAGTATCTGGGTTCAGAATTTGCAAGAAGCCGAAGGCTTTTCTGGTTCCCCGTCTAAAGGACGGTTCCTGGCTGAGCAGCTCCAGCTCACGGCTTCCTTCCCGCGGGGGCTGGGCGGCTGCTTAGAACATAGACTCTCAGAGGATCCGCCGAAGACCACAGGCACTTACGTTCTCGGCCGCCCTTAAAACGCGGTGATTTTCAATCAGGAGCCCACAGCCGAAGCGCGGCGTTCCGTTTTGACTCGTCACGCAGGGCTCTGCAGCCTGCTTTTAGCGTCTCCGCGTCCGAGGGCAGACCCCGGGCGGCTGGCGGCTGAGTCGGGAACGCTCGCTCTGCCGGGGAGGGTCCTCGGGCCCGAGGCGCCCGCCCGGCACAGGCGTCGCGGAACACACGCGGCCCGAGCCCCGCGTGCCCCCCAGCGGAGCCGACGCTGGCGGGTAGGGGGCCGCTTCCAGCGGAGAAGGGGCAGAGAGGGCAGGGCCGGTGGCCGCCCGGTGACCAACGCTCCCCCTGGGTGGACACATTGTGGAGAGGCTTCTGGGGAGGGACCCTGCCCTGGGGCTGACGGGGAAGTGGGGTTCGCAGGGAGCAGCCAGGCAGCAACCTGCCCTGTTAGAAAGGGGGAGCCCGCTGCATTTCCATCCCTCTGCACAAATGCGGATCTGCCGACCTTGCCGAGCTCTCAGAGCGGGAGGGAGTGAGCTGCAGGGCCTTCCGCGTTGTCGCTCCTCTGTAACGCCTCCATGTGACTTCGTGTGGCTCTTCCCTGGCCAAGCTGTGTTCCTAATCTGGGCACCTTGGGCACAGAATGTAGGCTCCAGGTGGGAATTCTGTGTCTCTTTAGTTCAGCTCCTGCCTTGCCCCAAGGGGAAAGTGGAGCTGAGAGAATTCATGGGACTTACCTCAAATCACATAGTGAATTTGTGTGGAGTTGGGATGTGTTTGCAAAATTTTGGTATCTACCTAAATTTCTTTGCCGTGGCAACCAAAGCCATCTTTCTAGTCCTGGGCTTTTCACTTGAGCCAAGAACGAGATTTCTTTTGTTTGTTTTTTCCAAGATTGCAAAAATGCTGCCTATGTCTTCCTTCATAAAATTTTAATTTTATCAAAATTTACATGTATCCAACGTAAGGGGTCAAATGATTATTCCTATGCTGCTACGGAAAACAGCAGCCTCCCAGCCATCCCTCCTTCTCTTTCTCCGGAGGTCACAGCTCTCAACTCTTTTGCCTGTTTTTAATACTTTTTTTAATTACCTTCCTCTTATGAGATAATGCGCTTCTGTTACTATTTCTCGATTTTGCTGTTTTGCCTTTCACTGTAGAAGATTGGGTTTAGTTCTCTTTCATTCTCATCTCTCCCTCCCCCTCCCCCTTCAACCTTCGAAGCTTTCCAGGTTTCCAATGAATTTTAATCTTCATTCTTAGATTAATATTTGCCTGTGCATTTTTATGAGTACATAAATCCTATTCAGATGTATCAGGTATTCTACACATTTTTCTTCCAGAAGAAGCCTCTCCTGGAAATGTCTGACTCGAGCCAGTCAAGGCTCAATGCAGGGTTACATTCTGGGCTCTCCCTTCATCAGGGTCTCCAGACCCCCATGGCCTCTCTCCTGTGATAGATCCTGGCTTCCTATAAGCCATACCTTTTTTCCTTAAGTGATTTATTCCTTTTTCTAGAAACAAATGTGCATTCTCATGTAGCTTTCTGAGATAGATTTTTTAAATTTAAAATTTCATAAGACTTTGGATGTTTGAAGATAGTCTATGCTCACACTTGACAGAGAACTGGGTGGAGCATTCTGGGTTAAAAGTTACTTCCTCTCGAGTGAAAAGGCATTTCGTTGCTGCTTTGCAGATGTGAGGCTGCTGTGGTGGAGAGGCCCAGTGCCCGACACTGTCATGACCGTTGCCATTTGCATGTGGTCTATTTTTTTCTTTCTGGAAGATTGTAGCATCTTTTCTTTGTCACTAGTGTTCTGAAATCTCATGATGGTGTTCCTTGCAGTGAGTCCCTTTATGTCCACTGTGCTGGACACTCAGTGGATCCTTTCAATATGAAGACTTGTGCCTTCAGTTCTAGAAAATGGTCTTGAAGTTTATTTCTTTGAAGATTTCCTCTCATTTTGTTTTTGTTATTTTTTTTCCCCTTTTGGTAATTTCTATTATTCATATATTAGACTTCCTGGACAGGACTCTAATTTTCTTTCTTTTCTCCCTCTTTCTTCTTTTTTTCTCATTGTCATTTTCTATAGGTTCTGGGAAATTTTCTCAGATTCATAAATTTACTTTCAAAACTTTTAATTTTATCATTTGCACTGTCATATTTTAAAATTCCAAGACAACTTTTCCTTTGGTTCCCTGACTGTCTCTTTTATATAGCAGCCTGTTCTTGTTTCCTGGAATGCAATATCTTTCTTCTTTCCTCCATAGTCTATTTTCTCAAAGTTACTTTTCCCCCTACTTGTTTGTGTCTCTGTATTTCACCTTCAAAGATTCTTTAGATGTCTGGGGATTGCCTCCCACACGTATCCCTCCTGCCTGCATTGCTATAGCCACCTCTGAGCAGATCTACCAACATTTGGTCTTTCTCCTCTTCTAGTTCATTTGGCATAATCCTGTCAAATCAGTCTTTCTTAAATGCAGGGTCTACATGCTATTTCATTAATAAAAATTCTGTTTCATCAGTGGCTCCCTATTTCCTGCGTGGTGAGATCTAAACTTTGCCATTTTTAACATTTCCAAACTCTGATTCCACCAAAACTATGCACCACATCTCTTGTCCTTGTAACATGGACACTTCTTATGTGGTCAGAGTTGAGGATCAGGTAATAATAATAATAATAATAATAATAATAATAATAATAATAATAATAATAATAATAATAATAATAGTTAATAATGCTAAGGACGTTATGCATTTCCAGACATTGACTTTTTCTAATAGTTCTGTGGTGCCTGCATCATTATGCCCACCTTGCAGGTAAAGAAATGGAGGCTCATACAGGTGAAGTGGCCAACCCAAGATAACACAGTAGGTAAGGAGCAAAGCAGGGGTGGAGCCATGACTCAGTGCATCCACCGTGTTGTCTCCTGGTGGACTCAGGTGATTCACCTGGGTGACAAGTTTTCATCAAGGCCTCTAGCTGGTAAGTGGCACTGCCACATTCATTGATGGAGGGCTCCCATGTCTTTCTGCTAAGTGCCAGCTCCTCTCTAAATTCAGTGATCTGTTGTAAACATTTTGCGCCTTGTTCACAAGCATGTGAAAATTCTTAGTTATTCTGATGCCTGGGTTAATGGAAACTGCTTACCGTCTTTGAAGACAATCAGGCTTGGCCTCCTGCCTTCTTTCCATATAATTTTTAATAAACCAGTAATATCTCTCCGAGCGTTGCAGACCTCTGGCTTGAAACAACAAACCTGGATTTGCTTAAGAGGGCCGTAATTTCCTATGAGCTAGGATTACAGGCTGTCTAGAACTTCTTAATGAATAGTCACACTGCCTTTCTGAAACATTAATGTATTTGCCAACGCAAATTGGAAGTTTGCAGTAAGGTTGTCCTTTTGGGAAATTAGGGGCTTCTAGAGGCTGGCCAGTGATGGACACTGGTGCTCGGTCATTTCTTTGATGAGACTTCACGGCCTCTTTGTTAGCCTCTCCCCTTCATATTCTCCCCTGACATCTTACTCTTTTATTTTTATGGGTTATCCATAATTGAAACATTTTAAGATTCAATCCTACCATTTTGTTGAAGATAAAATCAAGCTCAAACCTCAAACCTTATTTTATTTTATTTTATTTTATTTTATTTTATTTTATTTTATTTTATTTTATTTTATTCAGCTTCTTTTCCCTGGGATTGGACTAGTGGGGAGACTACTTGAGAAGAACCCAGAAAACCCAAGTTCAGAGTTAATGTTAATTGGCTGCATGACATTGGAGAAGACATGGTGCCTCTGAACCGCAATTTCTCGATGAGGGTTAAACTAACGATTCTCAAAGCAGCTTGACATTCTGTAACTTGAGTATACTTGCTTCTCATTTCACAGTTTCCATGGAATACGAGGATTGAAATGGCAATCAATCCTTCTTGATGTCACCTTAAGACCCTAAATTGAACAGTGATGAGGACCCTGTTGGGAAACTCCAATAGCGCCTTCTCCAGGGAGGAAAGGTGGACGCTGCTTTGCAAGAGAGACTGTCTTTTTGACTTTTACCTCCTTCCGATTTCAAACACAATGGTTCTGCTAAGCTGTTTTTTTCTTTCCCTGTGAAAATAATTTTGTGAGAAAATGTAACCAATACAATTACACTGAACTTTCATAAGATGAAATGTTAATAAAAATGGATGCTTGACCAATAAAATACTTGATGCCAAATTAAATGAGCCTGAAGGGAATTTTGCTTTGGAGCAAACTCCATGGGAAACAGGATGAAAAGGAAAATAATATTTTTAAGCAACTATATGAATTTCTCCAGAAGTAAAAAATATATGTTTAAACATCTTTGGCTTGCCTAGAGGGACTAAAACAGAGTTGCCAAAGACGTGGAAGCTAAGGACAGATTTCTTGAGTTCAAATCCCCGTTTTGCTCGTTCTTTTCTGCCAGCCTTAAGTGAGTCACTTAACCTCTTTGTGCTTCAGGTTTCTGGTCTGTAAATTGGGGCTGATAACAGTATTTCCCCATAATGCTGCTGTGAGGATGGGGTTTCCACACATAAGGCAGTTAGTAACGCTTGGTGTCTAGCAAGCCTTGAGTCTGTGCTACTCATCATTACCACAGAGTCACAGACTTGGAATAACATTGTTCTTGAGAGATTATGTGTTCTGGTCCCTGCCCTGAGCACAAAGTTTGGTTCCCTATTTTAACCAGGAGGCATCGGGGGGCTTGAGCTGTTGAAGGACTTTCCCAAGGCCACACAGCTGGTCCGCGATGGGAAGAAAGAATTAGTGTTCAGCACGAGTGACCTGTAGACTCCGCAATTCCCACTCCTTCATATTGCAGCTGAGATGATGATCAGAATGCTTCAGAAAAAAAACATTTGGGTTAATTAAGCTTCTGGTTAGCCAACAACCACCTTTTCCTAGGGTAGCCCAGAGGGTAAATTAGGGTAGAGGCTGCAAAAGACTATGGTCTGGCCCATTGTACCTCTACCAGTATTCATTCCCTTCCTCTCGAGCCTGGATTCCACCATCCGAGAGTCTCTGCTGGGACACTGGGGCCAGGCCACCAGGTCCTTCGTGGCCACTCCCTATTTGCTCCTTCAGCCCCATCTGCTCCTTGGAACCCAAAGCTCAGGACACAGCAACCTACCTGGGTTTCCCAATATGGAGTGTGCTCTCGCGCACATCTCGCAATGGGGACACGTGCTTGTCTTGAGGAAAGCCCAAGAGTCCGCTCCTTTGAGAGCTTTTTCCTCCTTCAAGATGTTATTCACTTGTCCCCTCGGCATCATCTTATAAAAAACTCTGTTATAGCACTTGTCATATGAAATTACGAATTTTCAGAAAACCAGCCCATCCCTTCTTCTAGTTAGAGACCTTCTTGAAGATGGGAACCAGGCCGGGTTCTTCTCTGGACATCTAGTTCAATGGCTGTCTTCACCCGCTTGTCTGGGAAAGTTCAAAGTAACCAACAGAGTGACATGTTCCTTGACAACCGAGACTCTGAGACTCTGATGTTTTCTTTGTTTCATTTTTCATTTTTTTCTTTGAAAATAAAATTTCAAATCTTTCCACCAGAATATGATATACACACGAAAATTATACATATTATAAGTACACAGCTTGATGACATTTATAAACTGAACACAGCTATGAACACAGTGCCCAGACCGTTTGTTACCAGCTGCTCAGCATCCTCTCAGGCCCCTTCCCGTCAGTATCCATCTCCCCTCTGCCTTCGGGGAACCACCATCCTGATTTTTGACTGTGATTAATTTTACCTCTAGTTTTGACATAAATGGACGCATACTGTGTGCCCTCTTCAGTGTCTGGCTGCTTTCACTCAGTAGCATGTTGCCGGGCTCTGCATTTTTGACGGGAGGTATAAGAAGTACAAGATGTGGTTTGAAAGCATACTGGTCTCTAACCTGCCTTCCCCATATCACTGAAATCTGGCACGGAGTAAATGAAAGAATATGAGAAAACCTGATTTGGCTAAGGTTTCATCACTACTTACTGACAAAATTTATGTTATAAACAGTTTCTCTTTTGTTCCGTCAAATATGCATATTGAAAACTTAAAGGATAACTTCTGAAATAATGGAAATAGATTATCTAACTTTCAAACAAGCAAAAAGGACCAAAGAAGGAATAATAATATGTATATATATTATTTAAAATGTATATATATACTTTAAAACCAGCAGTAATCCAGTAAAGGTCAGGAGAGTATAAAAAAGAAGAATTAAAATTAAAAACTGAAAAAAGTTACAAATAACAATAGTAAGAACAAAAATTACAATAAATGAAAAGGGATTAAAATTTATTAAAATTTAGAAAGTCTCAGATGGAAGTTATAATACCCTGTTCTATGCTATTTACTAGAAACAAACCTAAAATGTAATGAGACATTGACATCAAAAGTAAGGGAAAAGGAAGTGGCGTGCGAGACAAACATTCTGTTCCTCTTACATCCCACATCCCACCCCCCAGCAAATCCCGTCTGTGTCCTAAACCAAAGATCACTCGTCTCCTCAACTGCTCCCACACTTGTTCAAGCCACTGTCACCTCTGCCTTGGCAATAACTGGAGCCTCCCAACTAATTTTTTATTCTTATCCCTCTGGTTTAGTTTTTCACAAGGTAGCTAGACTGATTTTTTTTTTCAAGTATTTCAAGTCATGTCATTGATCAAAACCCTCTGGTAGTTTTTTATGCCACTCAACGTAAGACCCCAAGTTTCACTGTGGGTTTGAAGCCTTATGTATTCTAGTCCCTTGATTCCTTTTACATTGTCTCATACGACTTCCCACTTGATCAAAGCACTCTAGACCCAGGTGGTGGTGGGGGGAACCCTTTATCGCTGGGTGAGGAGAAAGAAGCCAGCCTGGACCCGTAGGTTTCCTGCTGTTCAGGGAGATGCAAGATCACTGAGAAAGTCCTACTCATGAGCCCCAGGAGCACAAGGCTTGCCTAGGATTGAGCCTGACCCAGGACACAGGGATCGCTCCCTGCTCCCTCAGCCAGGCTAGCAAGTACCAGGTAACCAGCAGCGACACTCTACCACTGGGGGTTGAGCAGAGGTGTGGGGAGAGACCACTCTGAGACACAGGCTCATAGGGAAGCCTCAAAGCTGAGAGCAAACCAGGTTTACTGTGAAAAATCCTAGGATAAACAGGCCCTATTCTAAGTCAGATGTAACACCAGAGAAATTTGAATCTGGTGATGTATTGAAGACAACCACAGTTAACAAAAAAACCTAAAGCCAATTAAAAGCCATACTAAATTGAATCAGTCTTGACAGTAACAGCCTGCTAGACAAGGTGTGTCCATTTCTAGGCATAAAAACTATTTACGTCAGTCTCTACTTTTCCCAATATGAGATCTAGCAGTCAATAAAAAAAATGAGGCACATAAAAAAGCAAGGAGAAAATTTTCAGTCAAGAGACGATGCAATCAACAGAACCAGACTAAAAGAGGACCCACAATTTGTAACCATCAGAAAGGAAATTCAACACACTACAATTAATTATGTCAAAGGCCCTAGTGGAGGAAGTAGACTGTATGTGTTTACATGAACAAGTGGGAGTATTTCAGCAGAGAGAGGCACATCGTAAGAGTCAAAAGGAAATGTAAGAAATAAAAATATTAGTAACATAAATAGAGAATGCTTTCTACAGGCTTATCAACAGACTCAACATAGAAAGGGGAAGAATCAGTACATATGAATATAGGCAAGTAGGAATTACCCAAACAGAAACATAAAGGGGGAAAAAGTGCAAAGAACAGAGCAGAGTACACAAGAGCTGGAACACTGTCAAGCGGTCTATTATACGTAGTATTGAATCCTAGAAGGAGAAGAGAAAGAAATCAGGGCAAAGGAATCTTTGTAGGGATAAAGGCTGAGAATTTTCCAAAAGTAATTAATCACAACAAACCAGAGACCTAAGAAGCCCAGAGAATTCCCAACAGGAGAAATATTTTTTTTTTAATCTAGGCAAAATATATTCAAACAGCTGAAGAGTAAAAGTAAGGAGAAAATCTTGGAGGCAGTCAGAGAAAAAAAGACACATTCCATCCGGAGGAAGAAAGGTAAGAATTACAGCAGATGTCTTGTCAGAAGCCACGTGAGCCAGAAGACAATTGAGCGACATCGTTAAGTGACTGAAAAGAAAAAGAAAAAAAAAAAAATCTGTCAACAGAATGATCAACCCAGGAAAAAAAAATCACTCAAAAATGAAGACAAGATAGAGGTTTCTAAGAACAAACGAAATCTAAAAGAATTAATAAATAATGCATCGGTAGAAAACAGCTACCAACTTTGAATTGTGCCATTGGCAAAAACATTCTTCCAAACTGAAAGCAAAATGGAAACAACCCAAATCCACCTAACCTGTAAATAGATAAAGGAAATAAAACAAATCTGTACCACAGGATGCTGCCCAGCAATGAACAGGGAGGGACTGATGCATGTAACCACGTGGGTGGATCTCCAAAACATCTAAGTGCAAGAAACCAGTCACACAGTTACTCCATGCTACGTGATTCCACTGGTTAAATTCTACAAAATGGAAAGTTACAGCGACAGAGCAGATGAGTAATTTCATGGGGCTGAGGGTGTGGGAGGGAGTCAAGGGAGACCCTTCAGTGGGTGATGAACCTGTTCTTAAACTTGACTCTGATGGTTGTTGCTGGCAGTGTACATTGATCAAAGATCCTTAAACTGTACATTTAAAATAGGTTAATTTTACTGTATGTGAATTTGTATTTCAAAGCTGTAAACAGTAAGTTGTTCTCAACACTGAACAAATGATTCCATCAAGATATCATACTAAAATAAGCCTTTAGGTCTTGAAAATTTTATGAAAAATACTCTGGATCATCAAAATATTTTAATGATCCAAATTAAGCTGGATAATTTGGAGGGAAATATGAATATGAAACAAAGACATATTAGATAAAAAAAAATTGAGGGAAGAAACAATGAACAAACCTACACCAAAGGAAATATTAGGAGGAATTCTTCAGGTGGAAAAAACACAGTGCTAAATGGGAGCACTGACCTTCAGGAAAGAATAAAGAGTGATGGAAAGGGTGAATATATAAGGAAGTATAAATGAATATTAACTGTATGCATAATTTCAAGGTCTGGTATGTATGTAGAACTAAAATATGTGACAATAACACAACAAGTTGGAGAATATTCATGGAGTTAAAGTGTTCTGAGTTCCTTTTATTACCCAGGAAGCAGTAAAATTACAAATTTATATTAAACTCTAATAAGTCAAAGATGCATATTGTAATGTCTAGAATAAGCGTAAAAATATAGCAAAAGAATGGATGACAAACACATGTACAGAAGGGAGAAAGGAATAAGAAAATATTCCTTAATCAAAAGAAAGGCAAGAAAGAGAAGAAAGAGTAATTAATATAGAATAGTTGGGACAAAAATAGGAAACAAACAGCAAGATGCTGATTTAAACCAATTACATCATAAATGGTATTAAATGTGAACAAACTAAATATTCCAATTAATAGAATAAACTGTCAGACATGATAAAAGAAATAATACCCAGTGATCTGTAGCTTTCTAGAGCACACATTGAAAGTAAAGACAAAAAAAAATTGGAAACAAAAGAAGGGAAAATATTTACCATGCAGCACTAACTAACCAAAAGAAATCTCATGTGGTTATACTAATATCAAACAAAGTAGACTTTAAGACAAGAAACATTTTAAATATACAAAAAGATGTTTCATAAAAGGGTTAATTCACCAGTAATCAATTCAAAATTTATATGCATATTTAATAGCATAGCTTAAAAATTTATAAAGCAAAAGTTAAGAGAACTAAAAAGAGGAATAATTGTAGAATAGATAAACAAGATTACACTGTATAGCACAGGGAAATATACACAAAATGTTATGATAACTCACAGAGAAAAAAATGTGACAATGAATGTGTATATGTCCATGAATGACTGAAAAATTGTGCTGAACACTGGAATTTGACACAACATTGTAAAATGATTATAAATCAATAAAAAATGTTAAAAAAAAGTAAATAAAAATAAAAAGAGGAATAAAGTAATGAAAATAAAGAAATAAAGTCATAGTGGAAGAATTTAGTGAATAGATTCGATAATTGATAGAACATACAGATAAAAACTCAGTAGGAATGTGGAAGAGTTAAATAACAGAATTACAAAATTTAATCTGATCAACATAAACAAGGCACCACAGCCCAAGTGCAACGGTGAGGATCCAGCTGAATAAGTTAGAAAAAGTACAAAAAAAAGCCTAAGTAATGTAAAGGGAGGAAATAATACAAGTAAGAGTGAAGATTACTCAACTAGAAAATAAATGTTAGCATCAGAATCAACACAGACAGAAGTCTGTGGTGTGAGTGGACTGATACAATCAATGACTCTTGCAAGACTGATTAAGAGAAAAAGAAAAGGCACAAATCACAGGTCTCAGGGCAGATCCTATAAACAAGGACACTGAGAAACCAGCAGCAAAAATGCTAGAGTATTCATTTTTGTTAAATCTGGGTAGTAGGAACACAGTTATTACACTAACATGTGTATTTAGTTGTATATATGAATAGTTCAGAATTGTCAAATAAACACACTAAAAAAACCCAAAGGTGGTTTTCTGACGCTTAACGCAGATTTGCTTCTACTGTTCACAGCACTGCCCGTTTCCTTCTGTTTGTAATTATTGATGAAAATAACAGACACATCGGGCATCTATGAGGCACCAGCCACTGCTGTCAGGTTGCCACACTATTTCACTGCCTCCTCATGACAGCCTGAGGAGACAGGACCACTCTCTGTGTATTAGAGAGGCCAAGGGGGACTCAGGGACCGGCTGCCCAAAGTTACTCAGCCATAGTAAGTGCAGGAGCTGAGACTCGGACCCATGAAGTTGATGCTTGAACCCCAAGTGTTCAGAGATGAAGGTGCATAAAGCACTCTTGGTACTCTCGCTCTGGGGGTACAGAGCGATCAAGGCTGATGTGGTCCCTACCCTGAGGACAGACAATCGAGTGAGTGCTTTCCATGGGAGGGGGTGCTGAACCCTAAAATAAGACAGAAGCAGGAGACTCTGCTTGCTTCGTCGTTCTGCTCGATGGAGGGACAGCATGTGAGGGTTTCCATCCTTTGGGGTTTGTGTTAGTGTCCTGTGGCTGCTCTAACAAATTACCACAAACTGGTGGCTTAAAACAACAGAGCTTTATTCTCTCACTGTTCTGAGGCCAGAAGTCCCAAATCAAAGGGTTGAGAGGGCTGTGCTCCCTCCAGAGGCTCCAGGGGGGAGTCTGGTCCTTGCCTCTTCCAGCTTCTGGTGGCTGCGGGCCGTCCTTGGTGTCCCCGGGCTTGGGGGCACATTGCTTAACTTCTGCCTCTGTCTTCACATCCCTTCCCTGTGTGTGTCAAATCTCCCTCTGCCTTCCCTCTAATTAAGGACACATGTTGAATTTAGGGTCCCCCTAAGTAGTCTAGCATTAGTGCCTTCCCTCAAAAACCTTAACTCCATCACACCTTTTTCTATGTAAAATAATATTCCATCTTTTACCATGGACAGTAATAGTCACAGACTCAGGGACCAGGGTGTGGACGCATTCGGGGGTGGAGGGCAGCACTCAGCCTGCTGCAGGGTTCACGGCCTGCGGGGTTGTGGCTGAGTCAGGTATGACAGAGCTTCGTGAATCTGCCGGGCGGCAGGAGCAGAAGGGGCGTGGAAAGCACCACAGCTCTGTTCGTGTGGGTTGTGCCTTACAGCTGGGGGTCCTTGGCCACCACTAAAATGTCTGATCTCTAGCAATCTGTTGAGATGTTCGGATTCAAGGGAGATGGCTGGGTATATGTTGCTTCCCCCCTAAAGAATACAATTATTACAAAATGATGGCCCCAGTTCGAATTTTCTAACTGGAGTCCCATGTTTTAATGTGGAAACATACACAGTATACAGCCTTTTTGTTCTAATGATATAATGGACAGGAGCATGTTGACTTTGAGTCGGATCGGAAGCTGAGTCTTGGCTTCACTCCCTTCCTTGATGTGCGACTGAGCCTCAGCTTCCTCATCTGCAAAACGGGCCACTTGTCTTGCAGGGCTATGGGGAGGCCCCCAGTGTGATGCCTGGCGCACAGAAGGCCTCCCCATGCTTGCCTCTTCTCCTGGCCTCTTAGATGTTCATGGACCAGCACCGAAAGAGACCAGCCCGAGGCTCACTTTGCGTAAGGAGGAAGCAACCGGAGTTTACCAACCATCAACATCCCTGCAGGGGGAGGAGGTGTCGACAGAGCTTTTAAACTGGTTTCTTCTGATGGCGGGGCTCCTGCAGCATCAGAGGGGATTTACTCTAGTAACAGGTGGGGCGGTTTCTCATGCGAAGAATAGTTAGGAAAATACCAGCTCTCAGCACAGGGCCAGCAGAAGGAAAAAACTCCATCTTCAGTTTTACTAATTTCGAATTGAAATTCAGCCATTTCCTTCACTCATGAATACAGACAACAAGTCTGTAAATTAGATACCCGTGAATTTGTCGCTAAGAGAAGTCAGAGCTCTTTCACATCACGTGGTTAGAACCATGTGTGCTCGTCACTACTTAGAAAGGGAGGCCTGTTTTCCTCTAGTTTTACTGATGTATTATTGACATACAACATTATATAAGTTTAAGGTGTACAACGCGATGATTTGATAAACAGTTTTATTGTGAAATGATTACCACGATGAGGTTAGTTAACACATCCGTCACTTCACATAGTTACCTCCGTGTGTGTGTGTGTGTGTGTGTGTGTTGATGATATTTAGGATCCACTCTCTCAGCAACTTTCAGGTATAAAGTCTGGTATTGTTAACTCTGTAAACATGCTGTCCATTAAATCCCCGAACTTCCTCATCTTATAATTGGAAGCATGTAGTCTTTGATCAATATCTCCCTATCTCCCCACCCCTCAGCCCCTGGCAACAACCATTCTATCTGTGTCTATGAGTTGGATTTTTTTCAGATTCCACATGTAAGGGAGATCATATGGTTTTTGTCTTTGTTTGACATATTTCACTTACCATAATGCCCTCAAGTTTCATTCATGTTGCTGAAAACCACAGGATTTCCTATTTTTTTCTATGGCTAAATATAGGGGCTCTTTCCTCACCCATCATGCAGTTGTGTGTGGTCTTAGCTCCCTCTGGAGTGCCTAAGGGTCCAGCTGGACACCAAATTCTGCTCTTCCTCAAGCATGCCAGACACACTCCTGCCACAGGGCCTTTGCACTGCCTGCTCCCTGTGCTTAGAATGCTCTTCCCTCAGTACCCACTGGACTCACCCCTTATTGTGGGTTGAATTGTGTCCATCAATGCCTATGAATGCGACCTTCTTTAGAAATAGAGTTTTTGCAGATGTAATTACTTATGATGAGGTCATCTTGGATAAGTGTGGACCCTAAACCCAACAACTGGTGTCCTTATAAAAGAGAAGAGACACAGACATGGAGGAGAAGGCCATGTGAAGAAGGCGGAAGAGATTTGACTGATGCATTTACAAACCAAAGCACACCACGGATTGCCATCAACCTCCAGAAACCAGGAGAGGGACATGGAACAGATCCTTCCTCAGAAACTCCAGAAGGGGCCAACCCTGCCAACACTTTGATTTTGGACTTCTGGCCTCCAAAATAGAGAAGAAATTCCTCTTGTTGTAAGTCACCAAGTTTTGGTAATTTGTCAAAGTGGCCCTTGGAAAAGAATCCCCTCCCCCATCCCCTTTTCAAGGAAGCCCATGGGGACCCATCTGCTCCAAACTGCAGGCTGGCCCATCCCCACCCAGACCATCCGAGTCTTCCTCATCTGCTGTAATTTCTCTGTTTCTGGAGCCAGGACTCAAGCCCAGTGCAAAATAAGAATACAAGGTCCCTTGTTCAAAAACTATTTAGGTCTTCAAGCTGGAGACAACTGAGCATTAAGCTGAACTCGGGGCCCTCCTGGGTGTGGGGCTCTGGGTAAGTGCACAGGCCACACCCTGGAAGGCCAGCCCTGTCCGGAGCACGGATCACCTTCTACTGTCCTACAGACTCATTTCTTTATGATATCTGTCGTGCATGGTTCATTCCACAAGAACGTAAGCTCCTCAAAGGCGGTGCCCTTTTCCAGCTTCACTGACACACCCCAGTCCTCTGGCATAGCTCCAGGCACGGAGTAGGCTCTCAAGAAAATTGTCTTAATGATTGACAGGAGGCGCTAATCAACGGGCCCTGCTCTTACTCCTGGCCAAGGTCAGGACGGGGGCCCAGGTCCACCAGCCCTTTCCTCTCTACCAGCTCAGCACAAAGCTTAGACACCATGAATCCCTGGGGCTCTTTTTTAATTGAAGTGTAGATGATTTACAATGTTTCAGGTGTATAGCAAAATGATTTGGTTATATATATATTCTTTTTTCAGAATCTTTTCCATTATAGATTATTACAAGTCATTAAATATAGTTCCCTGTGCTGTACAGTAGGACCTTATGTTTATCTATTTTATATATAGTAGTGTATCTGTGAATCCCAAACTCTTAATTGATCCCTCCCCCACCCCTTTCCCCCTTTGGTAACCATAAGTTTGTTCGCTATGTCTGTGAGTCTCTTTCTGTTTTGCAAATAAGTTCATTTGTATCATTTTTAAGATTCCACATATAAGTGATATCACACAATATTTATCTTTCTCCTTCTGACTTAAGTCACTTAGTGTGATCATCTCTAGGTCCATCCATGTGGCTGCAAATTTTTTTTAAAGCAGTAGAGCTACTTTGTATCTCTGGCCTCAGTTTCCTTATCTGGAAAATGGGATAATTGTAGTATCCACCCTTTGAGGTTACTTGGTTATGAAGTGACAGAATACAGGGAAATGCCCCAAACAGTATAGGGCAGGTGAGCATCCTTCAGAAAAGAATGGGACCCAGAGAGGCGGGGGCTGTGGCGGGCAGCAGCCACTCTGCTCCCAGCGTTCCGGGATGACAGAGAAAAAGGGAGGCAGAGGAAGACACAAGTCAGGGAGATGCTGACTCGGGCTCTAGGCAGATCCACCAGTTGCCAATATGCAAGCAGGGCCTTCGGAATGACAACAAAGAGGCCATTCCGGGCCTCCTGCCCCGCAGGCATCTCTGTGATGACTTAGGTCCGTGTTTTGAAGACTCTAGCAAAGAGCTGAATAATTGATTTTGAAATATTTGAGTTCTGGAACATGAAATGGAACCATTAAGCTTTTCATGTACCTTCCTCTCCTCCATAACAACACGGAGCTTATTTTAAACTCCAGAAATAACAAAAAGAACCGGGAGACCACCCCCTCAGAATAACCCCCAGCGGCCGATGAAAGGAGACTGTATCAGATTCGCTTCGGGATAGAAAGGCTTCTAAGAAATGGATTTTCACAATGTCAAAACAGGGTTGGCTTATAAGTTTTCACAAGGATTAGACCCGCCTGCTTTGCCTTCGGATGAATGCCGGTGGTCAAAGTCATTTCACTGGAGTCACAGAAAACGAAAACACTTTTCCGGAGGGGTTTGTGTTTTAAAACGACGTGGAATTCTTGAATAAAACAGCTTGTCAGGAAAACTTTTTTTACATTAAAAGATTTTATTTTTGCAGAGCAGATTTTGGTTTGTAGACCAAATTGAATGGAAAGTACAGACAGTTCCCACACACCCTCCTTCACCCTGATAACTTCCCCTGTTATTGACATCTTGCCTCAGGGTTCCAACTAAGGGGAGCCAATCCGGTTTCATTAGAATTAATCAAAGTCCACAGCTGACTTAGGGTTTATCCTTTATGCTGTACGTTCTCTAGGTTTTGGCAATGTAGATGGTCAGATACCCTCCACTACAATATCACACCATCATTTCACAGCCCTCAGTGTCCTCTGTGTTCATGCCTCCCTCCCTCCAAACGCCTGGCAACCGCAGATCTTTTTACTGTCTCCGTGATTTGGGCTTACCTTTTGCCTTAAGTCGTTTATTGTGTCTTGGGACATTAGCCATTGATCATAGGACACATATTGTATCCGTAAAGAAATTAACACGTACTCATGGTGCAAATTGGCTTTTACTGAATGAATACCAGATCCAAAAATATTGGAGACCACTGCTTTCGAGATGAGCTGTGAGCTAAACAACTCTCAATGAGGGTCCAGCAGCTGGCATTCCTAAATAAACATCTACTTTTAAAAATTATATTTCATAATCAGAGAGGGTCCCTTTGAGTTTGCACAAGTGCCCGCAACACCATTTTCTCCTCTGACTCCTCTGCGGGGCGAGAAAGGAGGCACTCACTTGTACCTCATCTTGGTGGTGACGTGAAGCGACTTTCTCGGCCCACCTGCCTCCTTCAGCCTCCTTTTTTCTCCTTCTCTAGTAGCATTGGACTCAAGAACCGAAGTTTTCTCCCACTGAACTCGGCTTGCCTTACGAATCTCCCAGTTCCACTATTGGTGGAAATGTTTTCTGGCCAATTCAAGGTAACTCAGTCACTTCTGGTTTAAAACTGCCTCTTTGGGGCCAGTAATGTAACTCCACCAATGCTGGAATCTTGCCCCCCTCCCAAATTCTCCGCCCACGTCCTGGGGGTGAGATAAACTCTGAGGCTTGAGCTGCCAGTGTATGGTCCAGAATTGCATTGTCCATAAATCCTTCACGTCTAGACTTCATCTCAGGCTCAGTAGATACTGAACAATTGACTAACTGCCCCGTTGGTCTCAGTCCTGGAAGGTTAGACTCAAAAACTCCCAAACTGAGCTCATGTCTTCCTTCCCGCTGCTCTTTCTCCAGGGCTCCCCATCGGAGGCATGACCCCGATGCCCACCCTGTTGCTTACACCGGAAACCAGGCATCAGGCTCAGAAATCAGGCCTTGGGTCCCGGCCATGTCTTGGCTTTCATTCCCTCCTTTCCACTTGCGCAAAAATCTATGGGCTATAAAGTAAAGATTCTCATCAGTAATTGGCTCATGAACAGCAGAGACAGCCATTAGTGCAGACTAATATTTAACCCTGTTTATGCAAACATCCATCTCTAGTGTAGACTTCCTCGTGGGACATTTGAGCCCCACGACTGGCTGGTGCTTCCTTCGGCCAGACCCGGGGAGATGGTGTCCAGGAGGGAGGGAGAGACGCTTTAGAGGACTACTGGAACCCTTCATTCCAGTTTTAAAGAACATCCTTCCTCCTTCCCTTGGAACAAGAAGTTCTGTCTCCCAAGCTCAGAGAAGGCCCTGCCCTGGACGAGTGGGCCCACACATTCTGCTGGGCTTCTCATTTCTCTCTAAAGGGATTGCTATTTGCAAAACGAGGTGTCATGCTGTCCCCTCACCGACATCCAGCCATAACTGTGTCCTCTGGCTCATCAAATGATCCTCCTCTTGCTCAGTGACAGAGACTTTGGTGTGAACCTTCTGCAGAGGAGGCGCCCCCAGCAGTCTGCAGTGGCCGTGCGGGGAGGGCAGTTTTGCACATAAACCTGGCAGTGGCACAGTGGGTAAGCAAGGCGGGGGCCACCATACCTTGTTTCCCAAAGGTCTCTCCTTGTAGCTTTATAACGTTTCAAAGGAAGCTGTTTCATATTTCCATGGTAGGTTTCAGCCCAGCGTTATCGTCCCTGCCTCACCAATGTGGAAAATGCAGATAAGGAAAGGCCAAGATATTAAGATTCGTAGCCATAGTGTGAGCCAGGAGTAGCATCTGGGCCTCGTAAATGCTCCGATTATGAAGGTGTTACCCATATTGGACCGCAGAAGGGCCTCGGGGCCTCCCTTTCTCCAGAGCAATCTTCTATTCCTGGTGGGGGGGTCCTGGGATGGGGGGGTGTCTGCAGGACCAGAGCCTGATGGAACATGGGACTCGGAGGGGACTTACAGCTCTCTGCTTATGCCTCTCATTTTCACTGGGACTTAGAAGAAGGAAGTGACCTTCACAATGTCATTTTTCTCACTCATGCCAGACTTGTTGCCAAGATTTGGGCTGCAGTCAGAACTTTCTGCTTCTCCTTAACCCCCAGCTGGAATAAACCCTGAGTTCTCTATAAACTTTATTTGAATACCAAAAAAAGGCAGAACAGAGAAAATTATTATTTTTCCCACCTGGAAGAAGCATGGTATTTAGGATATCTGGGCCTCCGTCCATTTTTTTAAAGGGATGACGGGGGAACCAGTATGATAAATAATGGATATTATCAAGTTTCCACTTCAGCGTCATGGCCGACTTTCACCGGAAGTTAAGAGCCTGGCATTGTCAAGTACTCTCCTTAGAAGCCGTTTTGTTCCGTGCTAATCAATCCAAAAGTGGTTTTAAAAGTTTGGAATGTAGTCTGGCCCCAGGATAGGTAAAAAAAGCTGATGATTAAGGCACAAATCCAATTTTGCTTCTCTATTAAAATGTAACACCTTTATTAAAACGCTGTTATGAACTCTGAGAGGCATATTAGCTTTGCCGCTGGCCCATGATGTGACCTGAGAGGAGTGACTCACTTCTCTGAGCCTCCTTCTCACTGTGAAACGTACAACACCCACCCCCAAGGATTAGCAGAGAATCCACTTAGGTGAGAGGATCCATGTACAGCACGCTTAGTGGGCCCACAGATGGTCCTATCTGTGATTGCTTCAGGTTGCCAGAAGCCACCGTGAGATGCTTGGCCCCTGGGAGATGGACTAAAGACTCTGAGGATCCTCTCTGAGTCTGTAAATATAAGGTAGATGGGCCCTCATCTCTCAGACAATGGGGAGGAAGGGACCACTCTCTGCTTACACAGCCCAGGGGGCCAGTTCCCTCTGCCCATTCTCTGAAATTCCAAATTGAAGAACGCTGTCAGGAAAGACTACAGGCACCCCTATCACACTCTGAATGCAGGGATAAGTATCCGAGCCCCCAGGGGGAGCTTGTTAGGCAGTCAGGACTGGTGACCTGATCAACCCGGGGTAGGAGGATATATTTTCAGGGTTTTCCAGAGAAACAGAACCAATAGGATATGTGTATATGTCAAAGGAGATTTATTATAAAGAACTGGCTCAAAAAAATTGGCTCACACGATTTTGGAGGCTGGCGAGCCCAAAATCTACAGGGTAGGCTGGGAAAAGCTTATGCTGCAGTTTGAGTTCAAAGGCTGTTGCTGGCAGAATTCCCTTGGGCTTGGGGAAAGTCAGACTTTTGTTCTATTCAGCCTTTCAACTGATTGGATGAGGCTCACCCATATTATAGAGAGCAATCTGCTTTACTCAAAGTCCACTGACTTAAATGTTAGTGTCATCTAAAACCACTCTCACAGAAACATCCAGAATAATGTTTGAGCAAATATCTGGATTCCATGGCCCAGCCATGTTTAAAATTAACATAAAATTAACCATCACAGAGGGTTAGCAGGGAGAAAAATGGTTTGGGCAGAAGACCTATTCTGAAGTCTTCTGGACCCAGTCATCCTCGTAAGGTGGTTATGTTTAGGGGAGAAATGGCTGAGCATGGGAATGTGGGAATGTGAACCCCAAGACCTGTATTGTTTGTGTCTAGGGTGGGGCAATGTGATACCCCAACCAGCGAGTGCGGTCAGCAGCAGGCCAAGTGTTAGCCAAACTGCACCAAACCCCCTTCAGCAGTGACATCTTGTGGCCATAGGGAGCAATGACAGCAGTGGGCAGATCATCTCCAAAGGGCTGTCAAAGGCCAGAATAATCCCTTCTGGGCTCAGTAAGCCTCCAAGGATCTGAACAATTATGAGACAGATAGTGGAGTCGGTTCCAGCGTGCAGAAAGGGACCTTCAAGACGGAGATAAGAACGTCCTGCTAGTCAAGCACAACATCCTTCAGTGATTGGCCGTTAAAGAACACAAGTGTCTGCTGCACCCTGAGCTGGTGAAGCAGAGCATACAGGTTGCCTTGTTAGAATTAATCAGTGCAGCTGCTTCCTTCAGCGCCAATGTACACAGAAGTGGCAGTGGCTTCACAAGAGTCCCCCACGATTTAGATGCCAGAGTTAGAGCTGCAGTTTCTTACTGTTTCTCTTTTGGCTTTTCCTAGGAAACAGTCTGAGGCCACTGAGGTGAGAACAGAGACAAGCTCCCCCTTGATTGGAAATACAGAAGCACTTTTCCTCTGAGCAGAAGGTGCCCCCCGGCCCGTGGCGCGTGTTTAGGAAGGTCAGACAGGGGACATTTACCAAGGTCTGCTGAGCTATCTGCTCTACCCCTCTCATGTTTTTACATCCTCCAACCACCCTGGCAGGTGGATCTCAATGCCCTTATATTACATGTGGGGAAACTGAGGCATGGGGAGGGTTTTTTGTTTGATTGTTTGTTTGTTTGTTTGTAATTTATCCACGGTCACAAACCCCACAGGTGGCAGGACCTTGAAAAGGAGATGGTTCTATTAGAGCAGGCAGATAGCTAGATATGAGCAGAGAAAGGGGGACACAGACCAAATGGCAAGAATTAGGCAGAAAGGAGGGGCACCAGCCAAATGCAGGAAACCACAGATCATGTAAGCACCAGGGGTCCCTTGGCAGAGAAAGAAAAGCAGGAACCTCTGGGCTAATGAGTGGTCACAACTTTTGGGGTGATGAGTGGCCTGGAGACCGACAAAGAAAGGTGAGAAAAGGCAGGAATTTCCAGTGTCCAAATGTAACCTTTTGCTAATTATGCCCTCATTTCAATAAAATTAGCCTTGCAGATCAGATGTACCCATCATGCACTGATGCCATGACACTTCCGATCCAGACTAAATAAGGACAAAAATCCCTCCTCCCCTTGGGAAGGTGGAGTTGGGATGATAATCAGGGAATATGACCCTAAGCCCCTTCCTCCTCAATGAAAATTCCACCCACTCATTTTTACACCCTATGTAACTAACTTGCCAAAGAAACTCAGGGCAGCCGCTCACCTGAGCCTGCCCGCTCTCCCCTTGACAGTGTACTTATTCATCCTTTAATAAATTCTCACTTTACTTTTTTAACCATTATGTCTTGTCTCTGAATTCTTTCTGGGACGGGACAAGAACCTGGAGTACCGGCTGCATCTACTGGCAACATCTTCCCTCACCAGAGCTGCCCAAGAAACGGGATGGATTCTGTGGCTACTTCCTCCAGTATCATAGGAATGCTTTCCCCTCTTCCTCTCCTGACCCCCCAGAACTCCGTGGCATGAAGACAGTCTTTTTTTCCACCACAACAATTTGCTTTCAGGGTTTTTCTCTGAGGCCGGTGGAGAAACATGGGTACGATCGCTTTTCATGGCTCGGTTACCCAGCAATCTGCAATTACAAGATGGTGGGAAAGCTTCCTCTTACTCTGTGGTAACTGGGGGCAAATCCTGGACTGCTCTCAGCGGACCAGTCTCCGCGCGTCTGGGACTGGGCAGTACCCACACCCGGATCAGTGCCTCAGCCCCTCGGAGTGGATACAGAGGGTCTCATCCCAGAGAATCACACAAAAACAGCAAAACCGCTTGAGTCTGTTGTGGGAAGGAAATACTTTACGATTTTGGGTAAGTTCCTCATACTAAAAGCACCAAGCTGCTTCCTACTTATCATTTAAAAAATTGTTTTTAAATATTTTTTCCTCTAAATAAGAAGTCTTATGAGATAAGGCTTACATAAGCTTTGGCTTTCGGCATCCGTGTGTCAAGTCTGGCACTAATACACTATCAGGCACGTCATATAACCTCTCTGGGCCTCAGCTTCCCCAGCTCTGGAAGGGGCTGAACCCCTTCTGCCCTCGGTTGCTGCGGAGGCTGACTGCATTCATGGAGGTGTTAGGTCAGAGAGCTGAACCCATGTGAAGTATTACTATTTCATAGTTACAATAGATGGATCTTAGGACATGATAAGGAACTTTGCCCCTTCTGAGAAGGGGCTGAACAGATCACAAAATTCATGGCGACACAGGCAACCGAAATTCTTACAAAGGATGATCGGAATCCAGTCTGCAGCGCAGGGCGCGCGTCTGCACGGAGCACCAATTCTACATGGCGGTGGGGATGCGGAGGTCCCCATCCGGGGGCAGCTTTTCAAATCCCGCGAGATCAGGCGGCAGGCTCAGCAGCCCTGCCACATCCGCGCGTGGTCTCGGAACCTCCTTCCAGGGTTCGAGTCCTGACCCTGCGGGTTTCTAGGTGTGACTTTGAGCAGCTGCTTTTCACCTCTCGGTGGGTGCCTGGGTCATCAGTAAAGCGAGGCTGGCGGTGGCGACGGTGGAAGACTGTTCTCGTGCGGTTGTTGGGAGGGTTAAGAGCTACTGTACACGGAGCGTGGTCCTTTCCGGCATGTCCCATCCACGGAGTGACTCCTCTGCAGGCTCGCGGTCTCCGTACCTCCTGCCCAGTGATCACAGGGCCAGCTCCTTCTGTCTGTGACAGTCTGGAAGGCGAGGGACAGAGCCCAGCCCCTTCCAGAGGCCTCCACCAGTGCACCCAGGCTTTGGCGGAATTGCTGGAGGTCGAACTGTCTAGGGTGGAGGGTGACGGCCCCGCAGGGATAGCACTCCATCTTTGGTCGGACTGGGGGTCCCCTGTGTTGTTCAGATCTTGAGCCTTCACGGGAGGGCATCCCTCGCCCCTGCCCCACCGCCTTGCCCCCGGCCCTGACCCAGGTCCTTTTTCAAGTCTCTCCGTATGACACTCCAGCCCTCTTTCTGGAAACGCGGATTCATGCCACAGCATGAATCTCACCCTCCGGCTCACCCTGGAGCTACCCCGAGCCCTGCAGCTGAGGGTCGTGTCTCAGCCTTCACCCAGGCGGGGTGCCTGCTGCTTTTTCCTGCCCGGTGTCTCTGGGGTGGGCCGGCTGGCCAGCCAGGGTGATCACACACCTCCGTTCTGAGCCTCCACGTCTGCGTTCCCTCCCCGGCCTGCCTTTCAGAGATGGGTGTCGCTTGTCTTCGGTGACCCCATAGGCCATTTCCCTCTCGAGAAAAGATGGCCTCCTCCTCCTGAGCCTGGAACCCCAGCCTTGGAAACAAGAGGCTCCTTTATTCTCTATGACTTTTCTCTTGGAGCGTTTTGACTGGTGAGTGAGGACTGCTCTGAGTGCATCCTTGAGCCCAGCATCTCTCTGATGGTGCTGGTTTGGAGGGAGAGCAGCTGGATCACCCAGGCTGACAGCCCTCCTTCACTGCTGGCTCCCCTCCTCTGCGCTTCATCTGGGTCAATGGTACCACGGTCTGCTGGCTCACCCAAGTCATTATCTGGCTGTCATATTTGATTCTTCCCCCTCCCTGGCTCCCTTTGCCCAACTGGGCAGAGGCATCTCTTGGATTCGTCGTTCGACAAACTTTGGGTCCCTGCCATGTGTCCAGCACTGGGCTCTGGGGGGACCACCCTGTCCCTGTGCTCACCAGCTTGCCATCCAGAGGAGATCAAGTCACAGAGAAGATCACTGAGTTGGTAAGCTATCCGCTGTACACTGCAGATGATGGAAGCAGAGTGGGAAAGAGACTGGGGCTCAGAGAGGCTCACACCGTCACATGGATGAAGTCCCGTATGCAGCCGTGCTGGAAATCCTATCTATCCCTGGACTGTGGTGGGTCCACTGGGCACACAGTTAGGACAGGGCCCCTTCCCTGGCTTCACAGGGGTGGGCTCCGCCGTCCCCACGGGCTATTCCAGCCCCAGAGTTCCCTGGGCCAGGATTAAATGTTAATTTATCATGGGGTCTGCTGAAGGCATCTCTGGTTGCAGGCCGCAAGGCAGATTACTCTGGAATCTCAGTGGAATGAATCAGAGGCCCGCTTTTGGCAGACGGCATCTGAGACTTAACCAGGGAAAGATGACAGTTTATGCTGTGTGGAAGAGAATGATAGCCCTCTTGTTTTACTGCCAGAAGGACACTGAGGGGCAGGGGCCTGCAGATGGAAAACCGAAGCTGTGTCGGCTGGAAAACTTTTGTTTTTATTTATGAGACTGATTTGTATATGTTAAGGCCAATTGGTAGAAATTGGTCCATTTGCAAATTGGCAGACAGAGAAAACTCTTGATTTAGGATGAAAAGCAATGAAGCTAAGGCAATAAAAAGAGAATCACTTTCATTAAGTTTAAAAAAAAAAAAGCAGACAACTCCTCAAGCTTTTTTATTCCTTCTTAAATTCTTCAGTTCTCCCATTGCAAAAGAGTTTGAGATAGTTTACAGAGACACAATATGATGGGATAAAAAAAAATAGATTAAGAAATCAGGAAAAAGGAACAGAGAGAACTGGGTAGTAGGATAAAGCCGGAGAAAAGATAATACGCAAAAATATACTATACTTCAGGGGGCATTCAGAATAGTTCATTTTTTAAATTTTTAATCAAAGTATAACATACAGATATTAAGTATAAAACTCTTAGATGTTCAGCTCAGCTCGATGAATCTTTGCCTGTGTACATACCCAGGAACCACCACCTAGAGAAAGGCAGAGAACTTGCTGCATCCTGGTAGCCTTTCTCTTGAGGCAGCATTACTGACAAGACAACCACTGTTTGGCCTTTTTTCACCATATATTCATTTTGCTTATCCTTAAAACTTCATGTAAATAGAACCATGCAGCAAGTACTGTTTTGTGTCTGGCTTATTTCTCTTGATCATGCATCCATAATATTCATCCATGTTGGTACATGGAACTGGTGTCTGTTCTTTTTCACCGCTGTGTAGTATTCCCTCAAATGCTGGAATGTACTTACTGGTGAGGAATACTGGGGTCATTTCTACTTTGGGGCCATTATGCAGAAAGCTGCTGTGAACCTTCTCAGGGGAACATAAGCACTCATTTCTGCTGGATATATGCTCGGGAATGGGGTTGCTGGGGCATATGGTTTGTATACGTTTGGCTTTTGTAGAAAATGCCAAACATTTTCCCTACATGATTATGCCATTTTAGACTTCCATCAGCAGTGCAGAATTTCTCCACATCCTTGCCCACACTTGGTGTTGTCAGTCTTTTTAGTTTTAGCCATTCCCATCAAAGCATAGTGTTTCTAGAAGACATTTTTTTCCCTTCTCAGCAATCATTTCCCCTTCAATGAGCAAAAGCATTGAGTTCCAGTGGCATCCACCATTTACTTTCCCATGGAGGAGCACATGACCCAGAGGTAAGCCAATCGATGTATCATTTCCCCTGATATGGTAATTACTTTGGTAGGAACCACTTTGATGAACCAATAAGAATCTCCAGGCTTTTGCTGGGAATTTGGGTGCATCTGGAAAGTATTCTTCAGCTGCAGAGGAGAGCTGGTCTACGAATAGAGTCAATATGAGATTGTGAACTGAGAGGGAAAGAGCAAAAGCAGCTCTCAAAGACACTGATCCCCAATTCCAGTTGTGCCTGAAACTACATCTGCCTCTATAGGCAGTATTTTCCCTTTCATGCATAAGCCAGGTTGAATCAAGTTTTCAAGGACTCATCCTATTTAATTGTCCCTCAAGTCCTAAAACTCCACCTCAGCATTCTTGCAAATACAGCTCAGGGCTTCCTCCAGATGTGAACCTCTGTTCCCCATGCTCAGAGCCTACCCAGGGGCCACCCTCTCCCCATGCATTGTTCTCTCTCTGCATTCCTTAGACCTCCCCTTAAACATCCCTCTTCCAGGCAGCAGATCCAGCTCTGGTATTCTCCTTTCTTCCACGTGGTACTGTTGTAGTTCTTTCACAGTCTATTCAATTATCACTTATTGATGGAATCCTCCACCTGTCTGATTTCCACAAGGTCAGGGATAATCTTTGTTTTGTGCCCACCAGAATCTGCATACCCAGCACAGCGCCTGACCCCTCAAGGCCTATGGTCAATGTATGTTGAATGAATGAATGAATGAATGAATGAATACGGCTGTATCTCAGTGGTGATCTGGGCTCCCATCTCCTTGGCACCGGGTGACCCAGTTGTCAGATCAGCTCCCCGAGCTCCAATCTGCATGTCTTAGTCTGGATTCTCCCGGAAGCAGAGCATGAGACACAGATCTGAGGGTCAAGGGAAAGTGAGATGGGAAAGGGAGGACAGTCAGTGAAGAGCACACTCTAAAGCAGGTCGCGGCTCGCGTCCGCTGGAAGCTCTGGGAAAGAGTGTAGACAAACAGCTCAGAATTACCCTGCCAGAGGGAGAGGGGGCTGAGGTAGTCATACCCCAAGCTCCCTGCACTGCCCGGGGGCTGCTCCTGGGAGGTACGAATTCCTGGCACTTTTCTGCCTCTGGTGGCCAGAGAAAGCCCTCCGTCAAAGAAACACAAGTGCTGGTAATGGGAAATGGGCAGCACGTTCCGAGGCAGTGAGGGTGTTGGGTTGTGGACGTGGCAACCCTAGTGTCTGCCCCGCAGCCCGACTCCAGCCCCTTCCCGTGACCAATGTCCTGAGGAAGCCATTTCCGAGGGCCGAGCACCTGCTTCACGCCTGGCTGAACCCACCGCCTCCTTTGCTGCTGTGACGTCATGCAGTTCACCAGGATGCTTTTCGGAGATGAGCTTCTGTTTACTCATCCACGACGCGGGGTCGAAGTCCGCACCGGCAGTGTGGCTGGCGGGGCCACACGCCGTGATGGCCGCTCAGCTCCTGGTGGGGGCTCTGGCCCACAGCAAGTGTTCTAGTGTAAATTTCCTACCTCTCAGCCCCGATGGCTGTATCTTCCCGCAGGCTCGCACCTCGGGCTCCAGGTTCAGACAGCAAAATAGAAGTTCAGCGCGACAAGTCTGGAGCAAGGATGGCTCCTGGACCTCTCATCTCCAGGCTCCTATAATGGCACTTTATGGGAGGACACACCTTTCCTACTATGCGCACCGAGGGCCCCACGGCTGGGGATGGCCCATGGCCAAGAGAGGATTAGACCATTTCTGAAAAATCTTAAGCAAACAAATAAATAACCATCCCCCCCAGCCACCCAGTGGAGAATGCCTTCTCAGTTTAATTCCAAACAGCCCCTCTTTGTGGGCCAGGCAGCCGCAGGGACCCTGAACAGGCTTCCCTTTGGATTCTGGCAGAAGACGGTTAGAAATGCCAGGGGGACAGCTCCCATCTCCAGGAAGGATAAAATTGCCATGACTTCTCCAGGGCTCGAGGCCTCTACAGTTGCAAAGACTTTTCATATCCAGCTCTCCTTTGATCCTTGAAACCAGCCCTACTGTGAGCAAGCCAGAGGGGCCTCATTATATCTGTTTTCACCAGAGAGGGAGCACTAGCCCTCAACAGCCACACAGCAAGGTACAGCAGAGCCAGAATGGGGACCCAGCCTCCCGACTCCTGCACCCCAATATCAAACCCTGACATTCCGGAAGGGAGGCGACGCCAGTCCCTTCCTGCCTTTAAAGAGACCTCTCTTTTTGTCCCCACCCCCTTCTTTTTAGTAAGTAGAACCATTAGTTTTTATTGACGGGACTAATGCTTTTCATTTAGGGCCAATTACAATAGGAAGGGAGACGCTTAAGGGTAACTGGGTGATGAAAGGCCCCCATTAGGGAACAAGCTCCGAGCTGCTGTTTCCCATTTGTAATGCTGGTTCCACATGCGAGTCATATTTAAGCCATAAACGGTGGCGCCCAGGGAGCACTCACAGATTGCCTTGAGAAACCCAATACTTTTATCAAATCGCCAGATGGCCCCGTATTAGAGAAACCATTTATTTAATTTATTTTTTCCCCTCAGAGCCGCTTAGATTCTCAGCAGCCGGCTCCACCTAACCCCGTGGACCTTCCAGTAGCATCTATGCTCCGGCTTGAAATAATTGTCCTTTGGGTTTTACTGGCGCCCCCATGGCTGCTTGTAAACTCTTGCTCATTGGTCCTCCCCTCCTCCCTCCTTTTTTTTTTTTTTTTTTCAATTTTGTTTAGGAGGACAGAAGATGAAGAGGCACTCAGTGCTTACCCAGTCCTGGTTGCTGGTCCCACCCTTCATTTACCTGGAATCCTCTGGCCCTTGCAAAACTCCTTCAATACACCCATTTCACAGATGAGATCATGGAGGCTGGGGGTGGGGCGTAGCTTGCCAGGAAATGACAGAGGAAGGATGCCAACCCAGGATTGTCTGCCTCTTTCCAGGGCTGCAAATAATTTGGGATCTACGCTGAAAATTCCTAATAGTCTGATATGTGTATTTACATAGTATTTTTTTCCCCTTTAAACCAGAGACTTGGCAGGCCCGGTGATTACGTAGAGGAGCCCCAGATGATTACGGTGTGGTGTCTGGGCTTCGTGGAAGCTTTTGGCATTTGTGGTTGACTTTTTTTTTTTCTTTAAGGTTTGTGAAAGGAAACTGGCGCTTGCCCTAAGGGAGCTGAGCGAGTAGGGGCTGGAGAGCTGGGTTGAGGAGCGGGGATAATGTGGGCTGGAGGCGCGGGAGGGAGGGGAGAGTGAACACAAACAGAGAAATGAAGAGCATAAACACAAATCAGCCCCGGACAGAGGCTCAGAGGGATGGGCAGGATGGGAATTCTAGCTGGGGCGGGTGGAAAACGAAGAAGGAGGTTGGAATCTGCTTTGAATCCTGCAGGCGGGTTGACTCCAAGGGGGTGGGAAAGTCCGGGCATGCTGAGGGAGGAGGGTGGAATTCTCTTGCCTCAGGCTTGCAATGCTTGCGACGTGGTTCCCAGGAGGAAGATGGGGAGAGTCCACGTCCACTGTGTCGGGAAGAGCCCAGGCAAAGCCCAGGAACTGTAATGATGAACCCAAATTCCACGGAGTGGGTGCAGATGAGCAACGGGCTAGATGCTCTCCGTGTGCTGGGGGCGGGGGCGCTGGAGCGGAGAAGAGCCGCCCACAGTTGTGTTCCTATTTCATCTGAGCCACAACCCTTTGTAGCACCGAGATTAGCCTCATTTTAGAGATGGGGAAGTTGAGGTGCGGGGAAGTGAATCACTGACTAAAATCCTCTAGTGAGTAAGTGGGAGGCGGAGGTTTGAACCCCTCTTCAAACTGCAGATTCCCTCCTCAGTGCACAGAACTGCCTCCCAGGTAGCAGCAGGGAAGAGGAAGGAGGCACCCGAGGAAGGAAGAGTCGCTCTGCTTGACAAAGTCAGGGAAGGCTCCCAGGAGGTGGTGGCACCACATCCAAGTGTTGGCAGATGAAATCACCAGTCAGATGAGGGAGAGGGCTCGGAGGAGAGGCAGAGGGAATCACCCAGGCAAAGGTGTGGAGGTTTAACTGCACCCAGTGTGTTTGGGGACCCGACTGGAGTCTGGAGAGGCTGAGGCATGGGAAGGTTTTTTGGGGGGTGGAACAGAGACAAGAACCCCAAGTAGGCCTGCCTGTCACCAAGGCTGGTGATATGAGCTTCTGATTTTATTTTGAACTTGGCGTTTTGTAAGTGATTTCTGATGGAACAACAGAGCATGCGCACGAGCAGTGGCCATACGTACAGTAGAGGTATTTCCTGATGCTTTTTGCGGCCGGTTTGCACAGACCTGAGGCTCCAGCAGTGCAGAATTCTGATGGATGGACCCAAATGTACGAGGGGTCAGTGAGACTCAAAGCAAGTAAAAAGTAAGATGATTACATGTACAGACTGCGTGAGGGGGAGCGTTAACAGCTCCGCGCAGCTACACTTCCCATGATGACAGCACTTGCTTCGAACAGCACTTGCTTCAAACGCAGAAAGAAGACAAAATATTCTAAGAAATACAAAGGATCCATGATATCCTTTCGTATTCATGTTACTTCCTTACATTAGCCAACTAATGCTGAAAAGGACGGCACTGGAGGGAAAGGAAGGCTAGGCTAGGTGACTCCCAGGTCCTTTTCCTTTCAGTGAGCTGAAGGTGGAGAGTGGGGATAGAATGTGCGTATGTCAAGAAGTGGGAAAAAAAAAAAAGTTAAGTTACTTTTGTGCTGTTTCCACTTTTCTGGTAAGAATGAAATACACATGAGCTATGAGATACGAATGTGCAATTCCTGCAATTTTGCCTATGAATCAAATATTCATATATATGTATTTAAAACCAGCATTGCACACTATGAAAATGAATGGTAAAAGTCATGCTAATAATATACAATTAATTTTTTTCATGAAATGTCAAGAGACACTGTGGAGAACTAGGAAGAGCTTATTGCTTCAGTACCAACCATGAATGGCACTTCCTCCCTGTTTTTGAACAAGGGGCTTGGAACTATCTCTAGAACAGCTTAGCAACTGGAGGGCTGTTCGCTTTGGGGTCATTCAATTGTCTGTTGGGACAATCACCTTCACAAGACTGGTACCTCCCTGGCCTCAGTTCCCTCATTGGTAAAAATGAAAAAAAAAAAGAGAGAGAGAGAGATAAAGCAGATCAGAATTATGGACAGAGACAAGTCTTGGTCAGGATGACCTGGGTTGGAATCCTGGCTTTACCACCTCATAGCTGTGGCCTTGGATACCTTGTTTAATCTTTGGAAGCCTTGATTATTCTCATCTGAATGGCAAGGACCCCAGTCTGACTACAGAGTGGCTGTGAGCTTTTGACAGGGAGCATTGAGTCTGGCAGCAAACTTGAACAAGTTGCCTCGCCACTGCTTCAATTTCTTCAAGGAGAAAATGAGGAAAACAATACTTCAGGGAGTTCTTGTGAGAGTGGCTTGGCAAGACAGATGGCAAAGTCGTGAATATTTGAGAAGTGATTGGCTATTATTTTTAAGTGATTACAGTACAGAGATGTACAGCCACTGTGGCCACACTGATTTATCGGCTCCACTCCTGCCCATGCCAGCTCCTGGGGCAGCACTCCTCTGCTTCCGGGAAGTACTTCTGTCCCCTCAACACGTGGTCTCCAAGGCAGCCATTTTCCTACATGACTCCTCCCCTCAGCTCCTTGTTGATTGGTCCACAGGTGACCCGTAACCAAATCCTGGCCAATCAACTGCTGCCACCAGGATGTCCTGAGCTGAGAGCTGGTCGTCGTTTCTTGTGGTCTCCGCTTTAAGAGGCAAAGCCCAGGAGGCGTCAGAGGTGGAGTTTCCTGTCTGTTGCAGGAGCTTTCACCAGGGCAGGAGGAAGGGAGGACAGCAAGGAACACTGGAGCTCACAGGCCCCTGCTAGTAGCCCCCAGGCCCAGGCTTTGGCTGCCCTGCCTGTGGAGGTTGTGTCTTCCCATGGCTTTGGAGAGAAAATGCATTGCTGTTTAAAGGTTTTTTTTTTTTTTTTTTAATATTAAAACGGTTCATAGTCACCTGTTGCTTATAATGCAAACATTGCTGCTTAATCTATTTAATAAAATGTCTCTTTAAACTTTCAGCAAAAACATTGGGCAGCTGCCACCCAAGGGTGTGCTTGGAACCTGCCTTCCAGTGTCGCTCTGATATTCCCCAGGTGCGCACAGAAGAGGCTCAGAGGCCATCCCACCTAGGGGTCGGAGCCTTCCCAACATCGGAAAGGAAATAGCTAAATCATCTCCATTTTCAGGCAACTTGATCATCTATGCAGAAAATCCTGTGGAATCTACAGAAAAGCTGCTATAACTAATCAGTGAATTTTGCAAAGTTTTCAGGTTACAAGATCAATTCATGTCAACATACCGTCTTTCTATGTACTAGCAATGAACCCTGGGAAACTGAAATTTTAAAATACTGTATGTCAGGGGTCAGCTAACGTTTTCTGTCATGGACCAGAGAATGGGCTTGTGGCCTACAGACAGTCTTTGCCACAACTGCTTTACTCTGTAGTTGTAGGGCAAAGGCAGCCTCACAATATGTAAATAAATGGGTGTGGCTGTGTTTCAATGGAAGTTTGTTGAGGAAAACCGGCAGCAGGGTGAGATTTTGCCAGTTGGCCAACCCCTGCCGTATACGATAGACTAACAGGCAAGCAGTTCCTAGGGATACAACTGGCAAAAGATGTTCAAGACCTGTACGTTAGAAAAAAACCCCACAAAACATCAGTAAGAGAAATTAAAGAGGACATAAATAAAGGAAGACATAAATAGACTGTGTCCTGCCCTGGCAGGCTCAATACTGTTAAGATGTCAGTTGTCTCCAGACTGATCTACAGATTCAGTGCACTCCTAAGCAAAACCCCAGGAGGCTTTTTAAGTAGAAATGGACAAGCTGATTCTAAAATGTATGTGGGATTGCAAAGGAGCTAGACCAGCCCAAATAATTTTAAAAAGAAACAGAGTTGGAAGATCCACACTGCTTGATTTCAAGAATAATTATAAATTTACAGAACAACAGCATATGCAGTTGACATAAAAATAGACAAATAGATTTTTTTTAAAACCCACAATAGAGTCAAGAGTCCAGACGTAGACCCACTCATATATCCACATGTATAGTCAACTGAATTTCAACAAAGCAGTAAGAGCAATAAAATTTCTACAAATAATGGATTAAATTTATCTCCAGATGCAAAAAAAATGAGCCTCAGCCCATACCCTGAAACACATAGAAAATTTAACTCAAAATGGATCATAGGCTTAAATGTAAAACCTAAAACTCCAAAACTTCTAGAAGAAAACATCATGGAAGATCTTTGTCAACTTAGGCAAAGGTTCTTAGGTACAACACCAAAAGTACCATACATTAAGAACAAATTGATGAATTGTACTTCATTCAAATGAATGACTTCTGTTTTTCAAAAGATGCTGTTAAAATGGTTAAAAAGACAAGCCACAAACTGAAAGAAAATATTTGTAAATCACATATTGATAAGGATCTTGTCTAGAATATATAAAGAACTCTCCAAACCAATAATAAGAAAACAACTTTAAAAATTGGGCAAATTATTTGGACAGACACGTCACCAAAGGAAACAGTCATATGGAAAACAAGTGTATTAAAAGATGGTCCCAATTATTAATTATTAAAGAAATGCACATTTAAACCATAATGAGATATTACTACATACCTACTAGAATGGCTAAAATTAAAAAGACACAATACCAAGTGCTGGTGAGGATGTAAAGCCACTCTGCTGATAGGAGTGTGAAAGGGTGACGTTCTGGAAAGCAGTTTGCTAATTTCTTGAAAATTTAAACATATAGCTACCATATTACTTATTCATTCTACTTCTGGGTATTTACCCAAGAGAGATAAAGGCATTATGTCCATACAAATACTTGTATGCAAATGTTCACAGCAGCTTTATTTGTGCATTAAGTCTTTTGGGGGGGGGGAGTAAGGTAATTAGGTTTATTTATTTATTCATTCATTCATTAATTTTAATGGAGGTACTGGGGATTGAACCCAGGACATCATGCATGCTAAGCAGGCACTCTACCATTGAGCTATCCCCTTTCCCCCACAGCAGATTTATTTGTAATAGCCATACACTAAAACAACCTAAATGTCCATCAACAGGTGAAAGCATTAAAAAAAATGGTGGTCTATTCATATGGTGGAATATAGTCAGCCATAAGAAGAAATGAGCTATTGGTATATGCAACAACATGAGTGAACTCAAAAGCATTGTACTGAATGAAATTTCAGACTGAAGGCAGTACATATGTATGATTCCATTGATATAAAATCCAAGAAAAACATACTACTCTATAGTGACAAAAAGCAGATCAGAGATTGAATTAGGGGTGGAGAGGACAGGACGGGCACAAGGAAACTTTGAAGATCTTGAATCATTTTGATTGTGGGGAGAATTTCACGGATGTAGGACTCTTATCACAATTAATAAAGTTGTACACTTGAAATACACACAATTTATTGCATGTCAGTTATACCACGATAAAGATATAAGGACAAAATTAGAACAGCACTAAACGCAGTAAATGGCAATTATCACTAATACTATTCTTGAGGTGAGATCTGAAGCCCAGATGGAAAGTGACATCATTCTGCGTCTGTACTGTCTATTCACTTATCTAACCATTTATTCACTTCTTTTCCTTCTGCAGGTATTTGTTGTGCACATATTGTGTCCCAGACCCTGGCCCAGGGGACCGGAATGCAAGGATGGCTAACACACCATCCTCTGTTCCTCCAGAGCTCACAGTGGCTGCAAGTTAATGATCCTAAACAATAGGTGACCTCAGCGTTTCTGTGCCTCAGATTGGGCTGATTGGAGACTTCTGGAGGCCCATTTCTTTCAGGTCCATTCCTAACCCACCCCCTGCCCTGCTCTGTATCTCCAGGGGCTGATCCCCACAGGCTGCAACTCCCAGGCAGCTGGGTTCTGGCTGGGTTCAACAAATGGAAGGCTCTGGAAGGAAGCCTGGGGACAGACCAGGGAGGGGAAGAGGAGCAGGATATCCTCCCTTCCCTCTGCCTCCCAGGGTCTCTGGAAGCAGCCTTGCCTCCTGCAGGACTCAGCTTCCACACCGTGATCAGCTCCAGCCCACTGTGGCCCTGGCTCTCCAGGGTCTCCCTGGCTCCCTGCTCCATAGCACCCCCACTTTGTCCCCCATCCTTGGGGTGCCTGCAGCTTCTGCTATTTCTAATTTCTGTGCTACCTCACACATTTGCTCCCTTGTCAGTCTGAAATTGACTTCAACTTTCCTGGTTAAACCTTGATGGACACAAATGATTTCTAAGGCTTCTTCCAGATTAAAAAGAAAAAAAAAAATCCAACAGAAAGAGACTTACAGACATAGAAAACAAACTTATGGTTATCAGAGCAGAAAGGGTGTGGAAAGGGATAAGTTGGGAGTTTGGGATTTGCAGATACTAACTACTATATATAAAATAAATAAACAAGTTTCTACCGTACAGCACAGGGAACTATGCTCAATATCTTGTAATAACCTATAATGAAAAAGAATATGAAAAGGAATATGTGTATGTATGACTGAAACATTGTGCTGTGCACCAGAAATTTACACAACATTGCAAACTGACTCTATTTCAATTAAAAAAAAAAAGGAAAAAAATCCAAGAGTTTAATAGTGGAATTGAAGGCCTGGTGAGTGGTAGTGAGGAAGATAGTTAGGTGTTGGGAGAACTTCTGGAGGCTTCTCCAGGCTTATCAAACAGATAGCTGCGTTCCTCCATGGCAGGACCCAGAGGATCATGCAGATGGAGACTGAATCCAGCCCCCAGTCCCAAGTTTAGGGGGATATTTGGCCGGGGGCTCAGATGCATTCCCATTTAGGGTCTGACACAGATCAAAGTGAAGTGGCCACACCAGGCTTTGTCATCTTGATTGAAGTGATCCGAGGTGCTTTGGAATGACACACTTGGTCTGACCAGACTCTGCCATCAGCACCAGCTGGGAATTTCAAGGGGAACAGCTGCTGTGTCTCTGTGCATGCCTGTGTCTGTGAGCACGTGCATGTATCCTCAGATCTAGGGTAACATTGTGTCTGTTTAACTCTTCTGCATCTGGGGTGCCAAGATCTGAATGTGCAAGGAATGTTTTGCTTTTTTGCGGCTGAAGGAAAGCTGTTATTAATTCAATGATGCCTCTTGTCATTGGGGGTGTCTTAGTGTTGAGGAAATACAGGCTCCCCTCACCAGTCAATGTCTTCCCAGGAGGCTCTCTTTTTTTAATACCCAAATTTTATAGACTAACTGTGTCTCATAGTATTTTATTTTTTGTCAGTGTTTACATAAGAAAAAATTATATTTACATTCAAGTAACTCAACATAACATTTTTCCTAAATAAAATGATGAGTGGGAAAAGTCTCTAGTTACATTCCAAATAAAATCCACAGGATCTCAGAATCACATGTATATTGTCAACAAAAAGAGTGTATTTCAGATACTGTTGATCCCAGAGGGCTTCCAGATTCTTCTCAGTATGAGCTGTTCTCTGCTGTTGTGTGCTTGTCAACCATGCTGCCCTTGTTTTTGCCTAGTGTTGAACAATATGTCCCTCAAAAGTTGAGCATGGTGGCAAGAAAAGTGATCGCAGTGGAAGAAAAGATGCTACCACACAGGAAGTATATCAGCCAGCTGTTGCTGTGTAACAAATTGCCCCCCTGAAACTTAGTGACTTCAAATAGCCATGATGCATCTGCAGGGTGACTGGAGGTTGGCTGAGCTAGGCTGGGCTCAGCCGGATGTTCTAGGATACAGTTAGCATTTACTGTGATGTGGAAGAAGATAGAAACAACAGGTTTGGGACAATGGGGACCCTCTGTGTTTGGGTTAAGGTCATGTTAAATTTGAGGAAGCTATTAGACATCCAAATAAGTGTGTCAGATAGGAAGTTGGACACTTGAGCCTGGGCCTCACAGGAGAGGAAAAGCCTGGAAATATCAGTCTGGGAGCATCTGCTGATGTTTAAACCATAAGATGGGATGAAGTCAGTAAAGGAGTGAATGTGGACCAGAAGATACCAGTTCTGAGAGGATGGGGTGCCATGCTGGGTGTGTGACTTCACCAAGGAGCACCTGCTCCGGAGAGATCAGAGATGATGAGAAGTCATGGAACCCCTGCTCCTCAACTGCTCTAAAGTGGTGGCCCAAGGCATGTAAATTAGCCCAGGTGTGTGTTTTGTCAGACAACACAGTGTTTTTCCAAAAAGTCTGAATAAATTGCCAATATGGAAAAATTGAAGAATTCCAAGAAAACGTCTAGAAAACGTGAACAGTTTCACCAGAAAGTTTAGATTTTCCATTTCTCTTGACAAATTAGAAGACCTGGGTCCCTGGGGCCTGCACTCTGCCTAGCAACTCTGAGACAGAGCTGAGAATGGTTGCCCTGGAGACAGGCCCGGGCTCTCCACTTCACCACAGTCCCCACCACTCCCTACTGCCTCACACGGACTACACTTTGCTCGCTTCTGTTTTTTGCCAAATCTTTTGGGCCCTTGAGCCTATAACTCCCCAGCTGGGTCTCTGGAAGTTCTCCACATACTCATATCTCATGGCCCCAGGATTACTGTCCTCAGAGAAGACTTGGGGCTTCCTGAACCTGCTCTATTCATGCCCCTGGAATCTGATGGGCGGTCACAGCCCCGGATAACCCCCAACTTACCTTCGATGGTTTGGAGCATGGCTTTGTCACCGAGGACCTGGAGTGCAGGCCTGTGTAAAACGTTTTATGTGAGGAGTGGGGAGTTTTTCTTCTTGGCTGTAAATGGGTTATATCAGGGCCAAGTCCAGAGTTCACATTATGGACTACACTCGCCCAGAGGCCTTTAGGAAATGAAGAGGGGGCAAAATGAAGAGGAAGGAGGAGGGCACTCCCCTGCAGTCCCAGGCTCCCGGCAGGCCTTCCCCTGGGCCACAGGCCTGCTCTGGGTACACTGGGTCTTGAATGACCACAGCAGGGAAACGGCAAAGCAAATGTTTTTCCCAAGCGCTGTCCTCGAGGCCCAGAGGAATTGTAAACGGCTCTGAGCTGGTGGACTTGGCATCATTTGCTGCACAAAATATAAAACAGATTTCAGCAGCTGCAGCTACAGAGCCCAGGCCCGGAACGTTGGCGGGGGCACAAGCTGTCATTGAGCGTGTGTCAGACAAACGAGGAGCACCCACAGGAGACTGGACCACGGGGTCACAGCACTGCAGTCGTGGGCAAGTCACCCTGCTTTTCTGCACCTCAACTTTCTCATCTCTGAAGTGGGAGAGTAGTTGCAGTTGATAATAGAGACTTCCGATGGACTCGAGGAAGCTTTACTGAGAGGATTCCCACCTGCTGGGCTGCACTTTGTAGGCCTATAAGACCTGTGCCCACCCAGCGTCAGGACAGAAGAAAGCGCCCGGCGTTGGGGACAGAGACATCAATGGTTTAACAGATGGGGGACCTTACACATCTGAAGCAAAGTCCAGGAGTGACACCCCACTGGGTGCAGCAGACAGAGGCAGAGATTGGAGTGATGGGGTCAGCACCCAAGGAATATCTGGAAACACCAGAAGCTGGAAGAGGCAGGGGTCTTTCCCTGGAAACATTGGAGGAAAGTATGGCCCTGCTGACCCCTCGATTTCTCAGCCTCCAGAACTGAAAGAATAAAGACTGATTGATCTCAGTTCTGTTAAACCAGCCGGTGTGGTTACAGCAGCCCTAGGGAGTTAACAGAGATGCAGCGATGCGGATGAAGGGAGAGTACAAATCAGAGATGCAGCGGGGGTGGAGCTGGGGGAAGCAGCAATACATGGCTTATAATTTACCGGGTATTTGCAACCTAAAAACAAACAAACTTGGCAGGGAAGGAGGAAGGAATTAATGATTTTTTGAGTGTCTCTGAAGCAATCAGGCATTTTACTAGATGTGAATTTAACCGTGTTACCCATGAGGATATCAGGGCTCAGAAAAGTCAAGCAACTGGCACTGGGTCACACAGCTTGGAGAAGGGAGATCAGGTTTCCAACTCTGCCCTGGCAATTCCAGGGCCCTTGGACCTTCTCCTGCACCTCACTCCCTTTCTGCTCTGCTAAAGTGCGGCTTCACAAAGACCAGGCCAGACTTGAGTCCCCGGTGCTAGCTGAGTGCCTGGCACAGAAGGCTGGCTCTAAGTGTTGGCCAGTGAATGAATGAATGAATGAGTGATCGAATGCCTTGAGTTCTTAATAGCACAGATGTTCTAGGTCTCAGAATTCCATTCTGAATTTGATTCAGACTTCAGCTTCATGGTTATGCCCCCAGGAGACAGCAAAGGGATTCGTCCTGAATGGAACTGAGCCCCCAGAGTGGCAGGTGCTTTGGGGGCAGCTGCTCAGATACCTCTTCTGGGGAATGAACCAGGGGGAGTGGACTTGGCTGCAGCCTCAGGGGCCTCACTTTGGGATCCCCTGCGGTGTCTACCTCACGGCCACGGCCCCTCCTTCCAGCCAATGACTGCGCCCAGAGCAGGGGGTGGGGGACCAAGCGCCGGCCATTCCCCCCCAAGGCTTCAGATACAGAGTTCTGGGAAATAACATGACATCGGTGGCGTTTCATTAGTCCACAGTGACATTCACTTATAGAGCCATGCAGTGAGGACAGTGGAGTTTTGAACACAGGTGTTTAAAACAAAGAGTTTTGCCTGAGACTTGCTTTCTGTGCCTCTAAAGCTAGTTTATTTCTGAAGTCTATTTGGATTCAGTTTTGAAAGGAATCCTCACTCACAGACCTAAACAGTGGAAATGGTAACACATCTTGTCTCGTGGGCTCCTGTAGTTCTTTAGTCACGTAGAGGGGAAGGAGAGGTTTTTTCCCTCTCTTTTTAAATCCCAACAAAACCTAGTTAACCTGGGAGTCTCAATTATAACACGTTTGTGGTGCCCTCCCGAGTGTAAAAATCTGGTCTCCATCTATTTGAGTCTGGGTTTGTTTTTTATTTCTCTATAATAGTTAACAACTGTATTAAAACATGGACACATGAAACATGGATCTGACACATTCCTAAAAAAAGCAGTTTAACATCCCTGGGTGAGATTTTACTAGGGTCCTTCCCAGCTCTGACGAGCTCGTGCAAGTGGGGACAGTTATTTATGGCCACCACGACGCGGCACAACCAGACTCTCACACTCAGTGCCTCGCACAAGGAAGCACCGCTTTCTCCCGTGCATGGGCGGGTGATCCTGGCGGGGATCAGCTGAGGGATTCTTCTCGGCTCAGTGGGGTCTCTTTCATTCCTGACAGCTGTTGGCAGGTTGGCTGATCTGGAGTGGCCCCTGATCTGGGACAGCTGGAGGGATGGGAGAATGGGGCTGCTCTGGTGTCTCCTCCAGACGCCAGCCCAGGCAGGTTCTTGCAGCCAAGGCAGAGGAGTGAGAGCAGCAGGGAAACACACCAGCATCTTCTCAAGTTTGTGCGTGGGTCATGATCCCTCACATCCTTTTGGCTAACACCTGTCCAGTGGATAAGCTAGGGGAAGAGAGACACAGGCAGAGCCCCAAGACCACGTGGGGTCGGTTCCAGACCACCGTGATAAAGTGAATATCACAATGAAGTGAGTTGCTTGAATGTTTTGGTTTTCCAGTGCATGTAAAGTTATGTTTGCACTTCTCTGTTACCTGTGCAATAGCATTATGTCTAAAAAGACAATGTACGTACCTTCATTTAAAAATACTTTATTGCTAAAAAATGCTAACCTTCATCTGAGCCTTCAGTGAGTTGTGATCTTTTGGCTGGTGGGGAGTTTGAAATATTGCGAGAATGACCAAAATGTGACACAGGGACATGAAGTGAGCAAACGCTGTTGGAAGAATGGCGCCGATAGACTTGCTCGGCGCAGGGTGGCTACCAACCTTCAGTTTGTAAAAACTCAGTATCTGTGCAGCGCAGTAAAACAAGGAGTGCCTGTAAGACTTGGTTTCTTCAGTGAAAGGGACTGCAAAGTCAAGTGGCAAAGGAGACGAAGGGGTGGAAATCACGCCATTGGGGCAACCCTCTACCACGTGCCCCTTCCTGAGTCCTGCCTTGTCTCATCAGAGTTGGGAAGTCCCACCAACCCTACAGGGTGTCAGGGGATCGCATGACCAGGGGCTAGGGTTTTGACATCTCGAAAGAAGCAGGCTCCACCTCCTCTCTCTGTGGCTCCTGCTCTCTAAGGATGCCCGTCAGGGGACAGGGTGAGCTCATCATGCACTCCCGGTCTCCAGAAGGAACCCCAGGGCCATCCCACCCAAGGGCCAGCTTCCCAGCCTGTGAGTCAGTGGCTAAGATGGCTTCAGGTGGAAGCACTTGTCCTCCAGTCCAGTTTCTCGGGGGATCCTGCAGGACCTCGGGTCATCAAGGGCACACCTCCAGTGGGAACGGACCCAGTTCTGTGCAGGCAGCAGGTGGCTGACAGGCCTTCTCAGACTTGCCCTAATTTCATGACTGTCAGTGAGGAGGAAGCACCTGGGCACGTCCAGAACGGGTTTCTCAGATGCCCTCAAATTGGTCAGTGGGGAGAACACCCACTTCTCTGCGTCCTGCTCCCCTGCTCCCTGTGATGACGGCTTTGTGGTCAGGAGTCCTGGCTGAGCCCCGGACAAGCCACCTTAGAGGACCACACCATGCTCCCTCCAGTCTCTTGTGCTGCCGGGGCCCGGGAAGGGCAGGGCCATGGGGAACACTGGGATGGAGCCATTTTTGGTCTCAGACAGCTGACCGAGTCCCCAGGTCAGGGCGTGGAAGGGCTGCGTGGAGAGCCACCAGGCCTGTGGCAGACTGTATCTTTAAGACTGGGGATTAGTTTGTCACTGCGGCGGATCCAGCGGGGACTGAGGCAGAGGGAGAGTAACTGGCAGGGCCCATTGTTGTGGGGCCGGAATGGGGAGTTCCAGCGGGCTCTGGAGCACGTCTGTCTTGTTTGAATCTCAGCTCTGCCAATCTTGAGCAAGGAAGATTCTCCACCTGTAAGTAGGGGTGATAATAGGGTAGGAGGCAGTGCGGATTTAATGAGGTCCTAGGTGGGAAGCAGCGAGTCCAGGTGAGCCGCTCACACATGTTCGTTCTATCATGTGTGTGGTGTCCGGCCCAGTGCCTGACATGTGGGAAGGCTGCACACCTGTTAATTCCCGGCCCCAAGTCCAACACCCTACTTCTCCCGCCTTCCCTGGCCCTACTTAACCTCATCCTGTGCTGAGTCAGAGATCACAATAAATACAGCCAGCCCAAGGGGGTGCTCCGTGCTGAGTCCCCAGCACTGGGCTCAGAGCGGCTAGACCTCGCTGTGAGTGGGCCCTGGGCTTGGAGAGGTGGACCTGCCTGGGTTCACGTCCAGGCAGCACCGACTTGCTGTGTGATCCAGGGCAAGTCACATAACCTCTCTGTGCCTCAGCTGTCTACAGAATGAAGACCTGGGTGGGGATGATACTCTGCAGGTGCTCCATGTGGCTTTGTTCCTCTATGACCAACAGCAGGTCTGTGAAGGTGCCTGCTGGCTTCATTGCCTGCATGTAGCTCATGGAGGGTGGTCCAAAGTCATGCCCGAGAATATGAAAAGGAATATATGTATGTTCATGTATGACTGAAACACATGCTGTACACCAGAAACTGACACTACGTTGTAAACTGAGTATACTTTAATAAATAAAAAACAAACTTGTGCCTGACACACTGCAGGCAAGACTGGATTCAGTCTCTGGGGTGGGGGGGTCTGCAGCTGCCCTCATGGCCCTGGTGGGGAAGTGGGAGGAGCCTTAATTTCTGGGGCTTAGCTCCCAGCACCTGCGTCTTCACCAACTTTTTAAGGGCCAGTATTGAGCCATCCCAGTATCCTGCTTCATCCATGAGCATTCCAACCCCCTTTGCTAGTGTCGTTACAAATTCATCACAAAGATAAATATTTAATGACTGCATAGCATTCCATTAGCTAGATGACCTTACGTCTATTTAGCTGGCCCTCTGCGTTCAGACAATCATGTTCCCTCCCACCTGCCGGTGTACATAACACCAGGACAGGTACTTTTATCCCTAATATTTATACAAATATCTAAATATTTCTGTAAGATCTATTCCCCGAAGTACAATTCCTGAATCAAAATTATTGGAGACTCTGTACAGATGAGCAAATTACTTTCTAGAAATGAACTTTTATTTTAGGGAAGCAAAAGTGAGGCCCAGAGAGGGGCAGGGGCTTGCCTGTGGTCATGAAGCAGGTAGGAGCAGAGTGGACAAGAACCCTGTAGGGCTGACCCTCTGGTCAGTTCTCATCTGCCGTTGGCCACCGGTGTGGATCAAGAGCCTCAGATTTTTCTGGTCCCGGGTTCTGACAGCACCTGGGGTGGGGCACGGTGTGGCCAGGGCAGAATGGAGGGAGAGAGCAGGGCCTCACGCTGTGGACATTACAGACTCCCAGGGAGCCATCTCAGCCATTTGCTGTCAGCATCTCCTCTGGCTTCAGAACCTGAGATGTGTGTGTGTGTGTATGTTTGTGTGTGTGCGTGTGCGTGTGTGTGTGTGTGTGTGTAGATCAGTTCATTCATTGCAAAGAGGAGCAAATACGCATGTTTAGACAAAAGGTCATCCTGGTGTCATCTGTAACTGAGAAGGATTGGAAATCATGTCCACGTGTTGCGCTGGTCTTGGATGTGGGGCCTGAACCCCTGCTGCCCAACCTGGGTTCATGTCCACGTAGCACTGACTTGCTTTGTGACCTTGGGCAAGTCACATAACCTCTCTGTGCCTCAGTTGTCTGTAGCATGAGGACCCGGGCATGGATGATACCTCTCTTCAGGTGCTCCACGGTGTCTGGCTGTGCCCATCTCTGGCTTCGCCATATTGTGCCCCTCAAAGCTGACCTGGAACTCTGGGCCTCCCCTGTCCTAGGCTCCAGAGGCCCGGAGCCAAGGGGACACATGCCCACAGCAGCCTGAGCATGTCCTGGCTCAGACTGCCTCCATCTTTCCGTGAAAACAGCCCAAAGACAAACAACCCAGCCTTAATTTATAGTCCTGTTAGTGTGACAGCACTGAGGAGCCATCCCTTTGTGAAGTGTCTGCACAAGGCCCCTGCAGCTGTCCCCACCAGGGTTGGAGTGATGTCCCACCAGGGTCAGCTGGAGAAGTGTCCCACCGGGGCCACCCCCAAGGCATTGTTCTGGGCACACAAACCAAACAGCCCCTCAACAGTTTGTGGGTTAGGGAGAGGTGGCAACAACCAAAGTCACTTGTCCAGAAAAAAAAACAGGACCCGATCGATTCCCAAAGGCAGTATTTTATTTGCACTGTTTCCTTCAAGTCTGAGGCCCAGGCAGGCAGAAGTAATATATTAACTCCATTGGTTTAACTGGACAGCAGCATGAGCTTGTAATAAGGATGTGGTAATACGCCACGAGAATCTGTAGGCTCATAAAACTTGACCTTATAAATCTCCCTGTGTATCAATTCCATACAGCAGCCACTCCCTGCGGTGGAAGTCCCAGACTTATAAAGTGGCCGTTGATAACAGAGCACTCTATCCCCGCCCCACCTCCCTTCTTTTAAACTCCTCAGGACCGACTAATCGGGGCCCGTAAATAATTTCTTTTCCAGACGGGAATGCTACATCGAAACATGTCAGACCCAAACTGTTCTCTGGGATCAGGGAGTGGGACCCCGAGAGGTTAAACAAGCTTAGTAACAATTAGGATGAAATGTCCCGAGTAACTTCCGCTCCCCCCTGACCCCACCAGTGCTCAGCCTCTTTAGGGGGGTGTGTGGCGGGGGGCTGGGGTTGGGGGCGACTGTACAACCCTCTCACTCTGAAACAGACGTTGGCAAACTTCTTCTGTCAGGGCCCAGTCAGTAAATACTTCAGGCTTTGCGGAACTTGCAGTCTCTGTCACAGCCTGCACAGGCAATACGGATAGTATGTGACCGAAAAGCTGTGACCGTGTGCCAATAAAACTTCACTCGCAAGAGCAGACAGACTGGATGTGGCCCGAGGGCCAGAATTAGCTAGCCCTGGCTCTCGATGGTGTGTCCCCCTTCCTGAGCGGCTACCCCACCGGGAACTTGCTCTCTGAGCAAGGAGGCCACCTGGAGGACTCCCCTTGGCACCCGGGAGGCCCAGCCTGGGCTACCGAGGCCTAACGGCATGCCAGACAGTTTCCCACACATCGACTCTTTTGGATCCCCGAGAGCGAGGTGGCACTGCCCTCTCCCATTCCACAGATGAGAGCAGTGAAATTCGGAGAGGGTACGTGGCTTCCCCCAGGCCATAAACTAGTATGGGCAGAGGTGGGATTCAAACCAGCAGCTCCAAGGCTCAAGTGCCCAGAAGGGCCAAAAAGTAGCAGTTTTGTAATCGCGAGGCACTGAAGGTACACACTCCACTTCAGTCTCAGGGCAGCCTGCTGGGCGAATGCTGCCACTTGTTTCTCAGAGCTGCTCAGGTCCTCGCTCCCAGCTGTGTGGCCTTGGGTAAGTTACCAAACCTCTCTCATTCTCGCCCACAAAAGGACCATCAAGGGCCTTCCTGCAGGATTGTCACAAGGATTAAATAAAACATGTGGGAAACTTCTTGGGAGACTAAGATGCTGAGTAAATGTTAGTTTATCTAATTTTCTTCAAGAGTCCAGGCAAATAACTTGACAGACTTCTTTTCTGAATTAAAAGTCTCTCTATTGGCTTCGCCTTTGCACAGTTCTTGATTTTGGCAGGAGTCCCTCTGCAGGTGGAGCTGAATGTGAATCTGATTATAGTTCCCCAGCCTTAGCTGGAAGTGGACGTGAGCTCTGCCGGCCCCGGCTGGCCCCAAAGGGAAGGGCTTTGAACCCATTTGAACAGACAGGCGGGTGCAGGGGGCAGCTCCCTGCCGGCCATTTAGACGAGGCTCCCGGCAGCATGGGGTTCTATTTAGGGAAGCCGTTTCCCCGTCTGGGCAGATGGCCTGCAGGAACGGGGGCTCGGCTGATCTGGTTTCAACTAATTCTATTAAACGAAAAGTTCTGTAGAGCAGATTCCTTCGAGAGCCTCTGTCCACATGGTGATTTAATCGAATAAATTAAAACATCGTTGCTTGCTGTCCGCATTGCTGCTTTCTGCGGTGGCCTGGTGGGGAGGTGGCGGGGAGGAGGGGAAGTCCGGATTTGTAGGGGCTTTGGCTGGAGATGGGGGTGCCGGGAGCCCCAGGAGACAGAGGCAGGGCTCAGAGGGGATGACAGGGGCACAGCAGGAAGAGGGTCTTGGTGAATTGCGGGTTAGGGTGGCAGAGCTCACAGGGTGCCCTCAGACCATCCAGCCCACCCCCTCAGGGTGCAGATGGGGAAACTGAGTCTCAGAGAGGGGAAACGACTTGATTGAGGTCACCCAGTGAGGCTGGACGTAGGAGAGCTGAGAACTTGGAGGGATCTGAGCGAATCGGATGCCAGGAGCCCTCTGGCTCGCGAGCCATCGCTCTCTTGGGAATCTCAGGAGGCCAGTCTGGCATTGTCACACCCTGGGAAAATGGGGTTTGTGTTTTCCTTTTTACGCAGCCAAGGGCTTGGCTTTCTCCTCTGCGGCTCTGCCTTGGGCTATTTATGGGGGTCTGTCTCCACAGCAAGTCTGCCAGCGGCACTGAGTGGCTTTCAGACCTCTCTGTCGAGGACTAGAATCTTTCTGTCCAGAAATCTCACCATTTGTAAAGCAGAAAAGAGAGAGAGAGCTGAGCTGGTGGACCCCGAGCACTGCCTCACCTCGGCTGGCCCCCCGAGGGGTGAAGCACAGTTGGAAACGACTATATTTGGAAGAATATACACTTGGGATTTGCTCAGTCCTCACAGTCATGTCGGGGTAACCAAATAAAGATAGTTTCCCTTAAATTCTCTGATTCCACAGAATTCCTGATAAAATAGTGATGCCTTTGATGTGCATGCACTTTACAGTTTGCAAGTCACTTTTCACCCACTGTTTCATTTCTTTCCTTCCCTGGTTCTTCTGTGACAGTCAGGCCTGCATTAGGGTTGTCCCCGTTTCCTAGAAGAGGAAGCTGAGGCTGGAGCAGTGACCTGATTGGCTGACAAGCTATAAGGGGCGGAGCTCAGATTCCCACCTGGTTGCGATCATCTGCACCCACTGTCCACAGCCAGGGACAGAAGCACCTTGTAAGCATGGGATGGATGCTAGGGTGCAGGGTGGGTACTGGACAGCACTGCAGATAGAAAAGACTTGGGTTTTAGTCCCTCTGACCACCCATGCCCGTCACTTATGCCTCAATCCTACAAAGTTTTCTGTGGGGTTAGTTGATAACTAGGCTGCTAGCCGTTGGGAAGGGCTTAGCAAGACTGGAGGTGGGGTTGCGCTGCCCTGACAGAAGGTCCCCGGTTCTCACCTGCAGCAGAAGTGCCCCCGCCCACAGGGGCCGAGGCCACTCGGGGAGGTGTGTTCGCTCAGGGTCTCCTGCCCACCCCTTTTGTTCTCCCGGTGGCCGTGAGAACGTGGGAGACGGTCTTCCCAGGGTTCCGGGACCTCTGCGCGAGCCTGCCTTTCTGAGCAGAGGGCCTGTGCCCTCCTCGGCCAGGGCTCTCACAGGGGCCAGCCGAGCGAAACGGGTGGAGTGGGCCTGCTTCCACCCTCAGACCCCAAAGGGCGCTTTGATCTTATTGTCATGAAAGGCCCAGCGGGACAGCACCCATCTGCTCACCCTGTACCAGATTTCAGACCTACAGTCAACAAACCTCTCCTCTTTCTACTAAGAAGGGTGTTCTTATTTTACGTTTAATATGGACCAAGGGCATTCTATGAGGTGCCACGTGTGTGCAGAGGGATCCCAGTGTAAGCCCACAGAGCATCCATTGCTGATGGGCAAACCTCCCTGGGTGGGTCTGGCTCGTGGTGGAGAAGGTCCCGAGGTCGGTCTCTGGGCAACTGCAGAGCCTGCTGACAAAGAATATATTCTAGGATCTGTTATTTGCTTAGGCATGTATGGTAGTTGGAAGAAAATTACCTAGTGACAAAGCCTGGGTCTCTAGAAGTGAGAGACCCAGGTCAGCAGCCTCACCCAAATCCATCCCCTGAGCAGACCCACATGTGGTTCAAGAGAAGACGGCATTGCTTGGCCTTGTGCCCACCGTCTGGGGCAGCGCTGAGGGCGACTCTCTAACAGCACAGCCCTCAGCAGAGCGAGGACGTCATTCCCCAGCTCCAGACCTTACCACGGAGCATCGTCTGTGTGGGCAGCCTGAGACCCCAGGGCTTTGCTGGCAACATTTGCTGGGTGAGGTGGAAGCACCCTGTGGACACACGTCAAACAGATGTGAGGGAAGAGCTTTAGCAGAGTCTGGAGGAAAAGGACTTGCTCCTGAGACGTCCTGCAAGGTTCTCAAAAGTGCCAGGGTCCCTTTCGAGGCCACTGGGGCCAGAATCTCAGCAGACTGCTTGAGCCAAAGCAGGGTGGGGAACTAGTGACATGGGAGGGTTGGTGCTGGTGAGAGTCCCCTCCCTCAGTGTCAGACCTTGGAGAAGCCATGTCTCCAGATCTTGGGATTTGGGGGAAATCTGGTTTGTACAGGGGTATGATTGCTAATCTTTGCAACCACCCTGCAAAATTACAGACAAGGAACCTGAACACATTCATTCTGGGGAAGCAAGTCATTGGGATGTCTTTATCCCCCCTGTTAGCCCACTATTCAGGCTTGCACAGAGAAGCAGCAGAAGGCAGGAATGGCATGCATGGAATTTCGAGCCAGAAAAATCTGGGATTGAATCTTGGCCTTTCCCTTGTTACGCGGGGCCTGGAGCAAGTTCCTGGACCTCTCCGAGCTCTGTAGCCTCCTCTGTAACACAGTGGTGCTAATCTCGAAGATCGTTCTGTGAGTGAACGACCAACACAGACAGTCAGCTGGGCCCACGGAGGACAGGAGGCAGTTCTCTTACACTTGTAAGCACAGGGCTGGATTTGGCTGTTGGGGACGACCCTTGGAGTTCCTACTCTTTCTTGCATAACACATATGCCCCAGTCAGCAGATCTGGACAGATCATCACTCAGAAAAGCACATGTGTCCTTTGTCGCTAGAAAGGCTCAGTTCACATCTCTCTGCTGAGCCAAAGCAGGTGGTATTTACACTCTTGGCTCAGACTCTGAGAACACAGAAAAGCGATTAGGTTCCTGTTGATTTCATCAAATCCATCATATCTCTAATGATCCCCAGACCGTCCACACTTAACCAGTGAGATCCTGACCACGTCCAGGCCCCTGGGGCGACGGGACTGGGGAAGCTGGCACCTTCGATGGTGGCCCTCAAGCCAGCGGGGCTGCCGAGATGAATCCTGTCTCCACCAGAAGCAAGGATGCGTCCTCAATCCTGGCCTCACGTTCTCCATCTGGACCCGTTGGTCGCTTTCTGGGGAACTGAGTCCCGGCAGCGGTAATTCTCACAGGCCGTCACTGTGGTGTATTTATGGAGTGCCGCCGTGCTGCTACGCTAGCGCGAATGGAGTCAGGACTTTGCCCTGGGACGCCATACTTCTCAGACTCCCCTTTCAGAGTTTGCCTGCCTTGTGCGCAGCCTGCATCCAAAACGGGCTTCTAGGTCCCCACTCCCGAGACAGCCTTAAAAGAGTTGCACTGGCTGGTCTGTGGCCCCACGACGGCTGTCGAAGCCTTCAGGGCCTCCCCTGAGCTTCCCTGAAAGGAGGGAGATTGGTTTAGCAGGAAACGACCCAGTCGCCCAGCTCTGCCACTTTAAAAAGTTCTGCTTCATGGTCAAAAATCTTTGCCTTCTGTCAAATTTCAAGCACTAAATTCACTCAACATACTTTTGGAGACTCGTGTTTTATCCGTTTTTAATTAGCTCATTTTGAAGCTTTCATACTTGGCCCCCCAAATATTTTATTGGCATTTCACGGCCATTGTTTTCCTTGGGAAGGCCGCCGATTCCGCAGAGGGGGGTCACCAAGCAACACGGCTTGGCATTTGGACCCGCTTTTGTTCCCCTCTTCCCGCCAGCCTCTCTGGGGCTCTTGCGTTTACTGTTAAAATATTACAGAGGCCCACATCCGAGCGGCCGTAATCCCTGGTGCTAGACTGTCTCTAATTGATTTAATTATTCATAATTGCTCAGCTGGGTTTGCGCATACCTGCGCGTGATTATGGTGAGCGGGCGGGTCTGGGGCCAGTGTGTGTGTCTTCCTGATGAATAGGCAGGTCTCGGAGTCACTGGGGGCCTGACTCAGCCTGTGGACATTTGAACGACGCCCTCAGAAAGTGGGGGTGGAGCCCTGGAGAGAGTTGGCTTTAGACCAGTGCCACCCTAGAATGTTTGCTTAAAATGTTTGAGGATTTAGAATGTTTGGTGCCCATGGAATTTCAAAACAAAAGACAGAAACATCGGCGAGGTTGGCGGGTGTGGGGCGAGTGGCCGGAGAAGTTAGGTTGAAAAGAAAGTGGAGAAGCAAGACAGGCTGTCAGTGTAAACAGACAAACATCAACTTGACCCACAGCCCATCCCTCCCAGGGCCCTGTGTGCCCCCAAATGTCTGCAGAATCCCTAATCCAGTCCTACAATGGGTCTGAGACACTTTGGAAAAAAATAAACCTGCCAATATCTGGGGGACTGCGAGGGAGGCAGAGTGGATGCAGGAGCAAATTCCATCACAGGGAGATGTCATCAGCCTCGGGTTTCTCTAATTGTCCCCATACCAGTCTTCTTAATTAATTCAAGACGAGGAAATGATACGAGGCTTGTCTGCTTCATGGGGCGGCTTCCTGGTGACTAATATTTGAAGCAATAAAAGGAACCGGAGCATTCCTGCTTCCTGATGGTCCCCAGTCATCCTTGGCCTCGACCCAGCTCAAACCAGCCACAGCCTCCTCCGGCTCACGTCTGTCGGAAAAATAACTCGGACTGGCTCTGTGATGTTTATGGCCGTCTGGTCGTTTATGAAGTTCTCCTGCATCCTTTTCTTTGGGCCTTGGGTCAGGCCAGGAAACACCGTGAGATTTGGCAGCACAGGGATGGTTAGTCCCATTTTACAGAGAAGGAAACTGAGGTTCTTGGGGGTAAAATGAACCAGCTGAGTCACACTGCTGAGAATAGCAGTGAGGACGCACACCCAGGCCGGGGGACACTTTCCCTCACTCACACCTCCCTCCAGCTCACCAGAACATCTCATTCTGGGTTCTGTGCTCCCGGGTGACGACTGTGGCCTATGGAGCAGGTAAACCGTGGAGACTAGGATCAGACCCGCCAAAACCAGAGGCAGGGAGAGAGGGAGTTTCCAGGTCACAAAGTGCTTTCATACTGACTTTCTCCTGGACTTTTAAACAGCCTTACAAGGCAAGAATTTTCCTAAATCAGAGCTCCATAAATGCATGTGGTGTGAGAAAATGAGCCCCAGGGTGACAGCTGGGGAAACTGAGATTGGGAGAATCTGGAATTGTCAAGAGGGATCTCGGAACCTGGTCCTCTGGCGCTACCCGTCCGCCCCGCCAGGGCCTGGGCCGGCAGCGGTTTAATCTGAGCTAAATCCTAAAATAGTCCCCAGGACGACGAGCAGATCCCAGCTCTAATTTTCCCTCCGGGTGCCTCATAGGATCTTTTCTAACCAAAACACAGAAATGGTTTTTACGATCCAACCAACCACACGGCTCCGTGAACCTCCAGAGAGAAGGACGGGCAGTGGTGGCCTCTGCCAACTGAAGTGTATTATCAGAAGGATGTAATTACAAGTATTTATGTACGCTGATTCTGAACCAGAGGTTCCCGAGATGGCGTTGGAGCCACAGAAAAAAAAAAAAAAAAGGGAAGAAAAAAAAAGAATGAAAGAAAGAAAAAAAAAGAAAAGAAGAGGGGGAGGAAAAAGGCTTCAAAACTCCTGACAATAAGCAATTCTTCATGGAACAAAACTATTACAATAGCCGGCCTTTGATCTTGCCCAGCTCCTGTTGCCAATTGTATTTTGTCACCATTGGGCTGTCACCAGCGAGGGAGCACTTTTGAATTAAGCAGTCTACAGCAATTTAGTGTGCACTGGCTTTGAAGTGCCAACATCAGTCAGGCCAGGACTAACTTTTTTCATTAAAAATTTTTCAACTTCTCTAAGGGGGCTTTTTGCCTTTTTTTTTTTTTTTTTTAAGCCCGCCGGGGCACTGAGATAACTTGAGCCTCCAACCCGTGGCCCCAAGACATCAAAAGGCACTTGGGCCAGTAATGCTCGAGGCGGCCATCATTAAGCCCTAATGGAGTGCTTCATTAAGGTCCCTTCAAAGGCCCCCGTTTACAGACTCGGAGATTGACTAATTTACACATTGTGGGAAAATTGCTACCAGCTCTGCCCACACCCGGCAGGGGGAGAGACGCCCTCTCTCTTTGAAAGCTGGGAACTGCAGACAGGCCCTCTGAAGGCCGGCTGGCCTTTTCAAGGGAAAACCCAGGCAGGGGCCCTAACTTTTGGAGCTGGCTGAAGTGTCTGTACCCCCACTGCCCTCCCCCCAGTCCCCGATCCAGGGGTGATGTTTGTCTGTCCAGGGGCAGCATGGACAGACACAAGCGTGTGACTTTGGAGCCGGAAGCTCCTAAATACACTTGTGTTGGGATTCCAGCTCTGCCCCTACCAGCTGGGAGAAAGCAAACGACTTATCTTTTCTGGGCCTCAGTTTCTCTGAACTGAAAATGGGCTTGAGCCACTCATCACTGGAACCAAGGGCAAGCGGTAAAGATCGGGGGAGGGACCCAATGCACCTTGGCTCTTCTCACCTTAGCATAAGCATAAAAGAGAACCGACAGGTATCCGGAAGCAGCGGCCACCTAATCGCAGGCTCCCTCTGTGGGATTATTGGTCCCTGTGAAGGCGCCAGCACACCGATGCAGACGGCAGCATTTGCTGCCCTGAGTCAGACCCATCGCCTGTTTTGAGAACCCCGTGGCCTGGCCCCGAGGCTAGCACACAACGGTATCACTTTGGGTACTTTCTCCTTTGTCATCAGAGCGACTTGGGAAGGACACCGTGAAGCCTGCTCGCTCTGGGATACTCTCACATGGATGTGCGCCTACTGTCTGAATACAGCTCTTGGCCGGTGGAGGAAGGTGGGTCATCCGAGGCGTGGTGGGGGGGGTCGCCCCTCAGCCTGGCTCTGCCTCTGGTGTGCTGGGTAACACCGGCCACGGTGCCTGCCCTGTCTGGTCAGTGGAGACTTCCTCGAGGCTGAGAGGGGAAGCACTGGATGTGCCCAGAGCCTCCTTCCAGCCTGATGCACTGGGGTCCTCCCACCAGTGCTATTTACAGTGTGGTCCAGGGACCAGGGGCCTCAGCCTCACTGGGACCTCATGAGAAATGCAGGTTCTGGGGCCATCCTGACCTCTGGGATGGGACTCTGCCACCCACCTGGGATTCAGCCCCTTCAGGTCAGCTTCCTGTCGCTTTTGCTCTCCGGGGTCACCTAGGAACCTCAACAAGTGAAGAAAAGTTAGCACCATTCACTGAGCACCTACTGTGTGCCTGACATCCTGTATCACACATGGTAAGTAACCGAGGTTGTTAGCAATTTGGTCTTTCAGTTGAGTCGGCTGAGCAAACGGTCAGGTGACTTGCCCAAGATCACACAGGCTTCCCGCCAGGAGCTCCTGCACCACACCCACTCCAAGCTGCATAGAGGAAGCCCCCCGGGGGGCAACCCCACTCAGGGAGAGACCCCTGCAGGCTGGTTAGGATGGGACCCAGGGGTCCAGTGAGCCCATGAGTCCTGTGGGACGGTCACCTTGCTCTCCACTTTCTATTTGCTCATCTTCCTAATTATAGAAAATAAATTCTACAGCCACTTACTCTCTGCAACCTTTCACCTGAAAAACTGCGACTCCCACCCTCTCCGTTCCCAACCTCTCAGGGAAGCCACGGGCCGAGCATCGCAGCAAACCACTTAGCAAACCGCAAATTTCAGAGGCCTCGTCACATCTGCGTTTTATCAGCTTTTTCCGGATAGTATTACCCCGAGCAATTGTCTGCAGGTCGGCCGACAGCTGAGACGTTCAAGCGCTGAATTAGGGAGAAAGGGGCCGGAGATAAAGCCGAGCACATGCATCCCATCAAAGTAATGAAAGCCTCCTGCCGCCGGCCGCCCGCTGCCTCCTTCCAGCCTCCCAGCCGCCCAGCAGGAAGGCTGATTAACCCTTGCGGGGAAGAAAAGAAGAGCAGGGGTCATCCAATACCCGGGCTAATCAGGGCCCCAGAGCAGGGGTGGGGGCGGGCAGGAAGGAACAGCCGGTGCAGAGGGCCACTCTGGCCTCAGGATCAGCCCTGCTCCATTTCCTGTGGCAGGACAGAGCTTGGGGGGCAGGGGTGGTAAGTGCAGCTTCTAACACACCCAGGAGGGAGGCTGGAGGCAACTGCCAGAGCAGCGTAAGTGAAGAACTCAGTGCCCACAAGGTCCCAGGGACACTGGCTGGGTAGCAGGCGGTCCCGAGGAGTGAGGACAAGCAGCTTCCTGCGCGGGGGCCTCGCCTTGCTGCAGATGCAGTGTTTGTAAGGGCTGCTGACTACTGTTTACTGAGCACCTACTATGGCCCCGCGCTGGGGGTGCCGCCTCTCCAGGACTCACCACCCCCAAGTCTGCCAGAGGAGGAAGCTGTTGTTTGCCCCCAGTGCACATGTGGAGACAGAGGCTCAGGGGTGTCACCTGCCCCAGTCCAGACAGCTAGAAAGTGGCCAAACAGTGCTTGGAACAAGAAATGCGGGCCCTGCTTTGGGACCTCAGATGGTCACCTTTGTTCTTCTTGCTTCTTGCCCAACTCCATGACGTCAGACACCTGGAGCCCCTACCTGGACCGCTACAAGTGTTTCCTCGTGGGGGGTGGGCGCCAGGGTGTCCCCAGTTTCCCTTTCCCCGTGGCCACGTGGGCATCTGTGTCCTGCCCCTCCAGAGCCCTATGTGATGGCTGCCCGGCATCCTACACCCACCCCCAGGATGGAGGCCCAGGGACCCAGGCCGGCCTGTCCCACTCACTGTGCACGAGGGAGCGCAGCTCTCCAGACACTCCCGCCAGCATCAGCCGGACCGCTCAGCAACGGGCCTCTCTTGCATAATGAGGCTAAAGCTGGGCCTCACTTTGAACATCACTGTGTCTCTTTTCACTGAGTTTGAACATCTCTTAGTAGGCATTTAATAATGCCACCTTCTGCTCCACCTTTGTGGGGTTTTTTTTTTCCTTTCAGAACTTTTGTCCTTTTCTTCTTGTTCTGAGAGTTCCTGTATGTTCTGAATTGTGGCAACTTGGCAGTCGGGGTCCTAGCCATGTGCTCCGTCTGCTGCCTCCTCCTGCGCCCTCCTTTATGCACAGGAATCCTTAATTTGGATGCAGGTAGATCCGTCATTTTTTTTCTCCCCTCTGTCTTGCACTTTTAGGGTCTTTTGGAATAGAATCATTCTTTCCTTGGGCACACAGACACATCCTCAGGCTTTCTTTGGCTTTGTTATTGTAATGTTCACATCTAAGGCTTGAGTCCATCTGGAGCCCACCTTTTGAAAGACATAAGGGAGAGATGGTCGATTTTTATCCAAGTAAGACAACTTTGCCACAGCGCATCGTTGGCGGCATCAGGCCTTGGTTTCTCAACTTGCTGTGCGGCACTGCCCTGCGCCCCAAGTTCTCCATCAAAACCTTGGGAAGGGGGCATCACCCAGAGTTTCACCCTCAGCTCCGTCCTGTCCCCAGTCCCACCGCCCGAAGCTGCTGGGTAGGTTTGCGCATCTTCTCTCTGTTTCGTGTCAAACCACAGTGAACACACAGTAAGGAGGCCAAGATGACAGCGCGTGTCCCTGGGACGTACACTTTCTAAGGGGATGCTCTCGGCACGTGGCCCCCAGCAGCTCCATGGAGGACAAAGCGTGCTTTTCACGGCAGTGATGGGGATTTGCCCCATGTTGAGTCTCAGGCTGGGTTTTGAAGTCAGGACTCCTCCCACCCCACTTTGCTGCAGCGTTCCAGCCAGCATGTGGATCTCCAAGGATCTTTGTGGATGGTGATCTCTCTGCTGCCAGTGCCTTCCCTTCCCCCTGCCCTTCCTGTCTGATCAGCTCTCTCTGCCCTCAAGAAGAGGCTTATTCGTTCACCCATCCACACAGCAATTTTAAAAAATAGATGTGCTGTATCCACCAGGGTTCTTTGTTTTGTTTTCTCTTGTTTTTGGTATACATAAAAATTATGGAATGCTTCACGAATTTACATGTCATCCTTGCTCAGGGGCCATGCTAATCTTCTCTGTATCCTTCCAGTTTTTAATATATGTGCTGTTGAAGTGAGCACCCACCAGGGTTCTTTGGAGGCAAGCTACAGAAATGGACTCCGGCAAATTTTTAGAAAACAAAAAATGTTTATTTCCAAGATTTGGGGTAGTTCGCAGAAGTCAGTCAAGAGACACTGAACCACTGGGCCTCAGAAAGACAGGAACTGAGGAAACTGTGCTTCTACGTACAAGGAAGTCAGGAGAAGTCAGAACAACTTGGTGTCAGCCAATCTGGCCTTGAGTCATTCTATCCTGAAATCCTCAGGAGAGAATACCTGGTTGGCCCAACCTGGGTCACTTGCTCAGCTCATGGCCAGATTGGATCAGGTGCCTTGATTGCCTGTCCACCAAGACATGAAATAGGGTAGGTTGGGTCCCAGAGGAAAATTTGGTGCAGACACTGCCATCCCCTGTGGGCACTTTATCCCAGACATAGCTTTGAGGGGTGCTAGAGACCCCAAGATGAACCCACAGTTCCTGCTTAAAGAACTCACAGCCCAGTGGAGGAGGCTGCTGAAATAGAAAGTGCTCAGTACAAGATAAAGAGTGCCATGACAGAGAAGGGGTTCCTAGATCCAGGCGGGGCATCAGAGAGGGCTTCCTGGAGGCAGTGTGCTGAACTGAACCTCACAGATCTGGAGAAGCAGGCTGGATAAAGCAGGTGGGGAAGGGTGTTCTGGGCAGAGCATGCCTATAACCTGAGCAAAAGCAGGGACAGTGAGAAATAGACAAGTGGTTGAAACAGAAACACAGGGGCCTAGAGTGCTCCACGTGGCCACAGAGATTTCTGGGACCTGCTTGGGGCAGTGATGGTGGCTGGAAAACCCTATAATGCAGCAGGAAGGGACTTTCCATTGTTTCTGATCTGGCTCGAGAGCTTGTCGGTGGCCAGGAGGGCTGGGGGCTCTCCTTCGGACATTAACATGACAGCCCCAAAGTGCTGAACTGATCAGTGGGGCTGGATCCCTCTCAACAGTGTACCAGCTTCCACGTGTAAGAAGAAAAACTCCAAAAAGGGAGCCCTCCTACACTGTTGGTGGGAATGTAATTTGGTGCAGCCAGTATGGAAAACAGCATGGAGATTCCTTAAAAAACTAAAAATAGGCTTACCATATGAGCTAGAAATTCCACTCTTGGGCATATATCCAGAAGAAACTCTAATTTGAAAAGATAAATGCACCCCAATGTTCACAGCAGCATTATTTATGATAATCAAGACATGGAAGGAACCTAAATGTCCAGATGACCGGATAAAGAAGATGGTGGTATATTTATATGATGGAATACTACTCAGCCATAAAAAAGAATGACATAATGCCATTTGCAACAACATGGATGGACCTAGAGATCATCATACTTAGTGAAGTAAGTCAGACAGATAAAGAAAAATACCATATTATATCACTTAAATGTGGAATCTAAGGAAAAAAAGGACACAAATGAACTTATTTACAAAACAGAGACAGACTCACAGACATAGAAAACAAACTTGTAATTATCAGGGGGAAAGTGGGTGGGGAGGAATAAATTAGGGGGTTGATATTTGTAGATACTAACCTCTATACATAACATAGATAAACAACAAGTTCCTACTGTATAGCACAGGGAACTATATTCTATATCTCGTAATAGCCTATAATGAAAAAGAATATGAGAAGGAATATATATACTGGATCACTATGCTGTACACCAGAAACTGTCACAGCATTGTACATCAACCATACATCAATAGAAAAGAAGAGAAAAGAAAAGAAAAAAAAAAAAAACTCCAGGTGGAGGCAGTTCCATCCAAATGACCTGCCTTTCCTCACTCTGGGATCAGGAAGGCTCTGGATGATCCCATTCTAGTGGCAGCACCTCTTAGGCCTCTTCTCCCTGCTGTTCTGACTCATGTAGGAAACGCTTATCCAGACCAGCTGGGTCCTATGGTGGGGGAAATCCTCGGCTACAGTCCATCCTCATCTACAGTCCATCCTCATCTAAACAAGAGTTTAAATCTTGTTGAGCTCCCAGAGGATCAAAGCAGAGGGGTCAATTCTTGAGTTAAAAAAAAGTCACTTTTTAGCTTCATTTGAAAACCACATGGTTACCCCTTCACACCCCTCTAGGGTGGCTATAATTAACAAATGGAGAATGACAAGTGTTGGCGAGGATGTGGAGAAATTGGAAACTTTGTGATTGCTGCAGGGAGTGGAAAATGGTGCAACTACTATGGAAAACAGTTTGGTGATGTCTCAAAAACTTATACACAGAATTACTGTATGACCCAGAAACTTCACTCCTAAGTATACACCCAAGAGAAGGGAAAACAGATGTCTACACAAAAACTTGTACATAAGTGTTCACAGCAACGTGATTCACAATAGGCAAGAGATGGGAACAACCCAAATGTCCATCAACTGATAAATGAATGGATTAACAGAATGTGAGATCTGCATATGTGCACGTGCACACACACACACAGGTACACATATTCATGCGATGGAATATTATTCGGCCAGAAAAAAAGAATGAAGCACTGATACATGCTACATGTGGATGAACTTTCAAACACGATGCTAAGTGACGGAAGCCAAACACAAAAGGACAAGTGTTCTGTGATGGCACTTACGTGAAATGTCTAGAAGAGGCAAATTCATAGAAATAGAAGGCAGATGAGTGGTTGCCAGAGGCTGGAGGCAGGAGAAAGTGAAGAGTGGCTGGTTCATGAGTACAGGATTTCCCTCTGGGCTGATGGAAATGTTTTGGACCTTGATGGTGGGGATGGTTGCAGAACATCGTGAAAGCACTCAACGCCACTGAATCGTCCAGCTTAAAATGGTTAATTTCATGCATTGTGAATTTCACCTCCATAACAATAATAACACGCTGTTTATGTCTAATGAAGCTAGGACATTTGTAACGGTTCAGGACGAGATGAGGTGATAGCACGGCACTCACTGTAGGGCAAGCCCTGTTTTAATCCCTTTACAGCGACTGGATCATGAAGCTATCACTGTTGTTGTGATTTTGCAGGTGGGGAAACTGAGGGCTCAAGGTCATACAGGGAGGAGTGGAGCTGGGATTTGAACCCAGGCAGTCCAGCTCCACTGCCCACATGCTGAAGCACAAATGAGAAGCCGCCTGAGGCATAGACCTGGCCTCCGTGCCAGGCAAACCCGGGTGTAAATCTAGCACTCTGACTTCAGGTCAGGCCCGCAAGCTCTCTGAGCCTTGAAGTCACACCTATTGAGCAGGGGTGGGTGTGGCTGGTGAGGACGAGGTCCCGTGGGAGGACCACCCAGCCATGGCCACGCCCACCCATCCTCCCAGTTGCCTCTTGGGCGGCGTGCCTTGAGACAACATTTTGGGAGCCTCCGATTCCATCCCCAGGGGTTCTCTTGGTAATCACCATTGATGAAAAGACCAGGTCTTTTATTTTAACTAAGGGCCCTGCTCTCAAGGGTGGGCTGTGGAATTACTCCCTCAGCCCCCTGCTACGTGGTGGGCGCTGTATGGATTCCTTTATGAGCTCTGTAGGGCACCGTGTAGGAGATGGACAGACAGGGAGGCCAAATCCCAAAGTGGATTTATAGGCAGAAATTCAGGGATAAAGATCAGGGAAGGGAGAGTGGACCACAAGCAGTGTTAAGTCAGGTTCCAAGAGCAGCAGCATCTGTCAGGCTATTTTCTGGAAGAGTTGGCACAGGCCACTTGGACCTGAGTGTCTCTCTCAAACCGCTGATGGGATTGCATTTCGGTCAGTGGATGTTTCTGGGGATGGTGGGCTGATGATCACTGGGACCTAGCATAGTACATTTAGACAGGGAAGCCAGTGTGGTCCCTGGAATGCACAGTGTTCTTTAAAATGACATTTGTTTTTCCATCTTGTGGACATGGAACCTTTCTTGAGCCAAAATGTATGTTGCTCACCCATAAAATGTACATTTTGTTGGAAAGGAAGGAGGAAACCTCTACCAATTGGACACCCGCCTCCTGGCGAGCTCTGCCTGAGGTGGGCCCACGAGGACTAGTCTGGGAGGGAAGGGGTTATTTCTGCAGGTGGGAAACCGAGGCTCTGGGGGTGGGTCCCCTGTGCAGGGTCACAGGGCGAGTTGGGGGTGAAACCCAGCTCTGAAAGTCTGAAAAGTGAATTCCCTCCACTTTACCGGGGCTTCCCCGCCCAGGGCTGGGATTGGACTTGGGGGATGGCCAATCCCTGGTCCCTTTGCTCAGATGGGTGATATCTTTCATATCTGACAGTCCTACTGTTCTGCAGTTGTGTGTGACACTCTTTGCCAAGTTTGTCTAAAGGATCCTGAACTGGAGAGAAAAAGTGCTAAAAAGGGCATTATCGGGACAACTGGTGAACTTTGAATAAGGACCGTGGATTAGACAGTAATACTGTGCCAGTGCTGACTCCCTAGCTCTGACAACTGCACAGTGGCTATAGGGTGTCCTTGTCCTTAGGAAATGCACACAGAAGCACTGGAGGAGTGTTTCCATTATGGGTTGTCATTTCATAACATAGAGACCTCAGACGGCAAGGATTTATTACAGCTCGTGGTCCTGTGGGTCGGCTGGGCTCAGCCGGGTGGCTCTTCTGCTCACGTGGCCGCACTGAGCTGGGAGCTCGGCTGGCTGGCGCGTTCCAGATGGCCTCACTTCTGTGTCTGGGGTGCCTGGGGCCTCATCCTCTCTGCATGGTCTCTCCCCACCCAGTAGACCAGGCTGAGCTTCTTTACATGGCTCCCAGGTCCCAGGAGGGCTGCCAAGTTCTCTTAAGGCCTGTGAATGGGGAGACCTCACCCAGGGATAATGGTGTGTGGCCTTCAGGGGCTTAGACTGCAGCAAGCCACCCTGGGCACAGCCCCAGGGATGCCCGCCACCCGCGGAACTGGAGGGTCCTGCAGTCACAGGTGCCCATCACCTGACGCTTGGCCACCCGAGGGTCTTTAAGGCGGAGCTGTGGCTCCACCACTCCTGGGGTGTGGAGTCTCTCTTCTGATGTATGCCCCTGTCAGACAAGTTCTCTTTCAGAAGAACACCGTTGACAAGCAATTTCCAAATGAAAAGTGGCTTGACTTACCCTTTTCACAAAAAGGAACTGTAAATCCTCAGGAAATCGATGCCTTTGGGGGCATTTTGTCTTTGTGGAAAGCCTCAAGGTCACCCAGCCCAAAGACCTGGATTCTAATTCTGGTTTCATTACTTATATTTCTGAGCAGAGGACGGAACTGAGCCTTGGTTTCCTCAGCCGTAAAATGGGAAGAATAGCGCCTATAAAGAGTTTTGGTGTGAGAATGACGTGAAATGGTAGAGTTGAGGCTCCTGGCACCATGCTTCTCACTGTCAAGATGGGGAACAGGCTCCTAGCTATCCTAGTTTGCCTGGGACTGAGGGGTTCCCAGGACGCTAAGGCCAGGGTGCTGGGGACCAGTTGGTCACCCTACATGTCAGATCCTCTCCCCTTCCCTTCTCTGCACCTTGGTTTCCCCAGCAGGCAGATGTTCGCAGGGCCTCATCCTTGAGATGCGCCCCAGAGCTGTATGGGTAAAGCATGTGTGTTACATAAACTCAAAACCAGATGCCCGCATGTGCTTAGGCGTGTGTGCACGTAGGGGTGTGCTCAGTGGGAGGACCCCCTGGCTGGTCTCAGTCACCTGCCTCTTGAGCTATGTAAACTTCTGCCTACAGAGCCAACCCCCAGGGCCTCAGCACCTCCCAGTGTCAGGGGATGGCAGGAGAGGTGGCTTCACGTGGTTTGGGGAAGGGGCTGGACTGTTGCTGAGCAGGACAGGGGGCTACCTGGTGGTGGTGGTGGTGGTGGTGATGGAGGTCTTATTTACTTTTTCTTTTTTTCCACCTCCGAGCTTAGACAGTCGTGTGTGCTGTTCCCTTGCTGTTCCAGGCCTTCCTCCCTGGTGGGGCTGGATGGGGCCTGATGGACCAGGCCCAGTCAGCTGGGTGCATTAGCAGGGAAGGTGAGAGAGGGGGACCAACCATCCTGGTTTTCAGGGTGAAAACTGGGAAAGACTCAGGTAAATTGGGTCCACTGATCACCCAGGCATTTCTCTGCTGGAGCCTCAGTCCCTCACCTGTGAAATGGGGACAGGGACACCTTCCTATCTCAGACCATTCAGGCTCCTTTAACAGATACCAGAGACAGGGTGGCTTAGAAATGGCAAACTTAGAAACTTAGAAACTTGCAGGTCTGGAGGCTGGAGGTCTGAGATCATGGCTTTGGCGTCGGCAGATTCGACGTCTGGAGGGAACCTGCTTCCTCACTGACAGCCACCTCCTCCCTGCAACCTCCCACGGCAGAAGGAGCGGGGAGCTCTTTGGGGTCCTCTTTATAAGGCAGTAATCCCACTCACGAAGGCTCTGTCCAAAGCCCCCACCTCTTAATGCCATCACCTTGGGGGTCAGGATTTCAACATAGGAATCTGGGGGACACACAGTCAGACCACAGCATTCCCCAAATTTAGCATCCACTGGACAAATGCTGATTGAGCCCCTTCTATGTGCCTGGCAGAGCATGGTCTCTGGGGATTCCTGAATGGATAAGACAGACCTGCCCCGGTGAAGGGTAGACACAGACAGCCCTTACATCAGCAAAGAGGCAAGATGCCTTCAGGTGGTGACAACAGGGTGGAGCAGGGTCTGCGGCAGAGAGGACTCCAGAGGGGCTGGGAGGCACTTGTGGATCAGAGAAGGCCTCTGTGAGGAGGTGACATGAGCCGAGGGCAGAGGAAGCTCATTTCAGGCAGAGGCCCTGAGCAAGAACACAAGTGCAAAGGCCCTGAGGCAGCAACAACAGTGCCTGGCTTGCAGAGAGAAGAGGAGTGTGGTAGGCAAGGCCAGAGAGGTGGGCGGGGCAGTACGTCAGGGCCCACGGAGCCCTTCTAGTCATAGGAGGCTGCACGGCCCGAAACTGGACTAGGTTCAAATCCAAGCTCTGCCTCTCACAAGTTAGGTGACCTTTGCTTAACCTTTCTGTGCTTCAACATCCCCATTGCAAAATAGAATTGTGTACAGGAAATAAAAGGGTAGGTTCATCACTGCCGATAAGGGCCCATAGGACTGATCAAAGAAGGCAGAGGGACAGACAAGCAAAGAGAAGGGGCACAGACCCTGGGGCACGGCTGCCTGGATTCAACCCCAGGCCCCACTTCTGGTGTGTCATCTAAGCTCTCTGTGCTTCGACAGCAATAATAACCATCATATGGGGTTGTTGAGAGGACTGGGCAGATCAACACGTGGCACTTAGAACAGAGCAGCCCCTGCACCCCCAGCAGGACCACATAGGTGCTGTGTGACCTTGCCCAGTCACTTGAGCTCTCTGAGCATCCAATTTCCATCAGTCACAAAAGCATAGTAATCCTGTCTCCCTTGCCTCTGGAGGCTGTGGGAGGAGCCAGGAGCCTGGTCCAAGGCCAGGGACAGAGTGAGAGGTCAGCTCCTGCCTGCCACCTGCCCACATGAAGTTTGAGGTTAGACACTTCCTCTTCTCGTCTCTATCTCTGGGGACTATTGTCCAGAAAAATTTGACCTCTCCAAGCATAAGAGAAGCGATGCGGCATGGTGGGAAGGCCTCAGCTTGAGAGTTCCAGGGACCCGGTTCCAACTCTAGCTCCTCCTTTCTCTAGTTGTGAAAAACTTGGGCAGGAGCTTCGATCTCTCCGAGCCTCAGTCCCTTTCAGAAACACCTGTCTCCCAGAGCCAGGGCGGGGGTCCAACCAGACGGCAGGTGCCACAGCCCACGTCCCCTCCTTGCCCGTCTCCATGCCTGCTCTCAGCTGAGCCCCCACAGTGGACCTCCCACGCAGACACCCAGCCCCTGAGATCCTCTTGGCTTCCACTCTGGCAAGTCTGCCCCACTTGAGTAGGCTGCAGTCAGCATCTGGCTGAGACCATCTCAGAAAGCTGGCTTTGGGCCGGATGGGGTGCAAGGAGAGGGCAGCAGGGGCTAAGCAAGAAGGCACAGTGAGGCCCAAACACCCAGCTTGTCTTCAAGGCCAAACTGCTTCCCTCTCGTGGCTCCCCAAAGGGGCCCTTGGATTCTGGAAGTCAAACCAGTAGGCAATTCCAAAGAGGCCATACACCTGCCCGTCAGCCCCAAGCTCCTGAAGCCAGACAGAGCCTCGGAGGACAGACCTGAGGTCATGTCCCGGCTGGGCCACTTACAAGCTGTGTGCCCTTGGGCCAGTTACTCAGCCTTTCTGGGCTCAGTTTTATTATCTTCAAAGTGGGTTTAATACTTCTATCTCTCAGGTATCACCTCTCATCGAATAAGATGACACATGTAAAGCACTCAGCACTGTTCCCTGCATATCGTTGATGCTCAAAAAAGTAATAGTTGTTTTAGTGTCACCATCATCATCGCCATCATTACCATCATCCTCTCTCTAGTTACCACTGACATCACCGGCACCATTTCCGCTGCCATAACAGTCAGCATCAGCATCTTCATGTCACAGTGGTCACTGTTGTCATCATCGGCATCACCACCACCACCACCGCCACCGCCACCGACACCGTCACCGTCGACATCATCCTCGCTGGCATCAGAGTCGGCATCAGCATCATCTTCATCACCACGGTCGTTGCCGTCGTCGCCACCACCACCAGCAGCAGTGGCAGATGGGCCGCTGGTGTCCCCACGTGACAGATCTGCCTTGGTGAGTCTGCTTGATGGCTTTCAGACTTGAAGCTGATTTCCTCTGACTTGTGGTAGTTAAACTACCACCCTGGCATTCTTTCCATTGTTTATTGTTTTAGAAAACAAACCAGAAAATTGCTTTCTTCCCAATATGGTTTCCAAATACCCAGCATCAGGTTTTCCACTGGCATCTTGGAATGTTCTCATCAGAAATCTCCGTCAAGCCATGATCCTTGAGGCTGGGAGCTGTGCCCAGGAGCTGTCTGGGAAAGGAGTTTCTAACACTAATATTATCTGCTCATGCCCAGTCCTTTCCAGCCAAGAAAAGACTGTCAAACCATATAAACCAACAATCCAAGGGCCTTGGGAGGAGAAGGGTGTGGGGAGGTTGTCTCAGCCTGCTCGGGCTGCCATAACAAAATACCAGAGACGGGGGCTTCAACAACAGACATTTATTTTCTCACGGTTCTGGAGGCCAGAGGTCGATGAACAAGGTGCCAGCACACTTCTGATGAGAGCTCCCTTCCTGGCTGTAGACGGCTGCCTTCTCACTGTGTCCTCACATGGCCTTTCTTCTGTGCTTGCTGGGAAGGGGACAGTGGGGGCAGATCCCTGGGATCTCTTCCTCTTCTTATAAGGACACCAGTCCTGTCAGATTAGGGCCCCACCCTTATGACCTCTTTTAACCTTAATTACCTCCATAAAGGCCCTACCTCCACGTACAGTCACACTGGCGGTTGGGGCTTCAACATAGGAATTCTGGGGGACACAGTTCAGTACATACCACAAGGGAAGATGTATTTATAAAGCACCTACTATGTGCCAGAGACTTTATGAAGAACTTTCATAGACATCGTTTCATCTAAGTCACAAGACAAACCTGTGAGACAGGTCACATAACCCTCATTTTATGAATGAGGAGACTGAAGCGCAGAGACGTTAAGCGAGCAGCTCAGTGTCACACAGGATGGTCCTGGGCTTCTACCTCGGGTCCACATGATTTCAGATGGTATATTCAATTATTTTTTTCATGTCAGAGATTCTCAAAGAATGGCCCACAGACCTCTGGGGGTTCCCTGAGGTCTTGGAGGTAACAACTATTTTTTTTTTTAATGAGGTACTGGGGATTGAACCCAGGACCTTACGCATGTTGAGCACACGCTCTACCACCGAGCTCTACCCTCCCCGCCGCGACTGTTTGTACTGTACACTGAGAGTAGCGTTAGTGGTGCTGACACCGTCTGGTGCCCTAACAGTCATGTGACTGCTCACGCTAGGGTGTCTCTCACTGAGTGGACACTTTACTGATGCTGCAGAGCCAACGATGAGCGAAACCGGTCCCTCCCCTGGAACGGAGGCGCCGGCCCCAAACTCTGCTAATAGTCATTGCACTGCTTTCTGCTGTGCACTCACAGTAAAAAAAAAAAAAAAAAAAAAAAGATAAAATTAACTAATTTTATTAAATTTCAACCCTCAAGCACACATCTTTTTAGCATTCTGTGTGACTCTATGGGAAGTACCACAAGGCACTTCTGCTGCGGGCTGAAGTACGATGACTGCCTGGAGAAAAAGAAGCCAGGCAGTTGGAGTTTTTTCACGAAGCACCATTTTCAGTCGAAAAGAGTGACCGACAGGCCAACGATGGTCATGCAGACTTGGACTTGGGGCAAACTTTTTTTTTAATTATTGTTTTTCTTATTTTTCTTTCTTCTTGGGGGGAGATAATTAGTTTTATTTATTATTATTTTTTTTTTAGAGGAGGTGCTGGGGATTGAACTCAGAACCTCAGGCATGCTAAGCACTTCGTGCTCTGCCACTGAGCTACACCCACCCCCTGGGGCAGATAGTTTTTGAAAATGAATGAAGCGAGCCTTTCAGCTGCAGAGTAAGCAACTAACAGTATTTGTCACCAATGAGAAGATTTGCCCTTTTGACACAATTTAGAGTTTGGGGAAACTGGAGTCTCCCGTTGTGAGCTTGCTCCCTGCTACTGAAAGACTTCTTCGCCAGTGATAAGAAAGACTTGGTGATGAGACTGATGGAGGTGACTTTTTGATGTTATGCAATTTAATGTGTCAACATTTGGAAGCTCTCACAAGTCAGTGATCTGGCATTTTATAGATGACCAGTGCGTGAGGTTTCAAAATCACACTCAGCTATAAAGATCCAATCAAAGCGCTTGATAGACCAAGGGATGTTAGTGGAACAGAAAACAAAAAATTCCTCAGTATGTTTTCTGATTTTGTATCCCAACTAATTCTTAAAATACTACCACTTGTCAAGTTTTGTGTAGTATCAAGAAATGATCTAAAAAGTCTACGAAAATATTCCTCCTTTTTCTACAAATTGTCTGTGAGGCCAGATTTTCTTCCTATACTGCAAGCAAACAACGTATTGCAACATACTGAATGCAGAAGTCACTGTAAGTATTTGGGGGTCTTCTATTAAACAGAACAGTATAGAGAGCTGCAGAAATATAAGACAATGCCACTCTTTTCACTGTTTTTTGGAAATTAAAAATATGTTATTCATGTTAATATACAAGAGATTTGTTATTACTTTTAAATAAATTAATAAATACTCTAAAACATTTTCGGTTTTAATTTCTAAATGTGAGTACAGGCAATATACACAAACAATGGCTCTTTGGGGTCCTCAATAATTGTGAAGAGGACAAAGGGGTCCTGAGACCAAAAAGTTTGAGAACCGCTGCTTATTTTGTGGTCGAGGAAACTGAGGCTCAGAGAGGTTAGGCAGTTCGGCTGAGGTCACAAAGCTAGAAAATGGTGGCTCAACATGGTGGACCCTGTGATACATGGCCCTGATCCCAGAGCTGCTGGAAGACAAACCTTGGCTACAAGGCTCCTTCGGAACCTCCTGGGCTGAAGGAAACTCAACCTGGACTTGGGCTGGATAGAGGAGTCCAAGGTCACACCCCGTTCTAGGGTCAGCTTCCATCCAATGCTGGACCAACGGGGGCCGGGAGGGGAGGGGTCGACTGGGTTTAACCCAGGCTTCTGTGGAGCTTGGATGGGGGTGTAGAGAGAGAGAAGCCTGGGGACAGACCTGGACAAGACCACAGACAGCCCTAAATGCTTCCGTTTCCTCAGCTGGAAAAAGGATGGAGGAATTTAGACCTAATCTAATGATGCTATGCAGCCTTCGTCAAAATCACAGCTGCCCTCCACCTGGGTTTGAGAAAGTTCAGGGTCAAGGACAGAGCCCCTACCTCAATGCAGAAGAGCAGCATGCAGCATACAGCGTACAGTTCTGGCTCTTTCCACTCAGCGTGCCTTGAGCATCGTGAAAGAACACTGTAAAGTGATTATAGGTCAGAGAAGGGTGGTTATCATGATCAGAACCCAGCTCTCAGCGGGGAAGTCCTATGCAGCCGTTCTGGGACGCACCAACCCTCCCCAGGACTATCCAGTCACAGGTTCACGCAGACCTGCTTGCACACCTCCAGGGCCGGTGAGCTCACTACCTCCCGAGATGGCTCCCTGCTTTTCTGTCTGCCCTCCCGTGGTGGCTGAAATCCTCCCCTGGTGGAGGGCCTTCCGTTTTGTTTCTCTTATCTCGCTTGCTTTTATTGCAACCCACTTCCCCTGCAGACTTGCGTTCTTATTGACTTTCTCTCCATATCTTTTGCCATCTTGCTCTGCCTACTTCCTCTCTTCCTGTGTTCCCCGTCCTCCCACAGCTCAGCCCTGGAGCCTAACTCACTCACCATTTCTAGGGCTGTCCTGCTGGACAACCACAGGAACAGAGGGGTTCATCGGATCAGTCCTTGCCCTCACCGAGCTTGCGATCCAGCAGGGCCACTGCCACATGGTCCCACCATACATACAGGGCCGGGGTGGGGGGTTGAAGTGTCAGGGATGGGGATGAGAAACTGTTTATAAATGTTTCCCAACCACAAGGCTAGGGGAGCATCTCACAGAATAAGCACAGAGTTTAAATCCAGGTCCGCCCGAGTGTGAACCAGTCTCATCTTTCCCACCCCCAGCTGTGTACACAGACAACCTCCACCTTTCTGAGCCTCAGTCTCCTTACCTGGAAAATGGGTATAGTAGCATCTACCTCTCTAGCCCGCTGTGAGGATGAAAGAAAATGATGTGCATGAGCCCGCGACACACAGTAGGTTCACAGGACGGGGGAGGTGGGGTCCTACTGTCCACACTCCACAGGCCCTCGGAGGAGCTCATGCATTCCAGCGCCAGGCAAACGGCTGGCAGTTCGGCTTAGGGACATATGTTAGCAACTTTACAGTCAGCAGAGGTCTGCCCAGCAATTGGCCCTGCTAGACTCTGGGCTTCCCTTAACTGATTCAGACACAGGGAACAGCTCCTCCCTTAACCCCCAGCTCCCTGGTGCCCAGGGAGGAGACACAGCCTTCCAGGGACTTGGCCAGGCCAACCAAAGTGGATGCAGTGACAGTCTGGGCTGCTGAACCTGGGCAGTGAGCCCCTGCTGCCATTTACTTGAGGGCCAGAGTTGTTACCTGGTCCTTTATCTGCATCATCCTGTGGCCGGGGGCTGCTCCCCACCACCTGGGAGGCAGTACCTGGGCTTTGGTATCAGACACACCTGGTCTGTGCCCCACACTGTCACTTTTTAGTTACTGTCCTCTGGGTAGGTGGCATCACTCTTCTGAACCTCAGTTTCCTCTTCGGTAAAATGGGAGTAAAATGACCCACATCCTGTAGGGTTGTTGTGAGGATGAAATGAGGTGAAGGGTGCTAAGACTGCACGCGTGATGGCTTGAGAAATGTTACCCAGGTTATTTCCCACCGAGACCAATGCCAGGGGCAGAGCTGAAGATAATCAGACCTCCCGTGTGCACAGGAAGGGACAAACACAGGGCAGGTGCTACAGCCAGGCCCCCGGAGGAAAGGTGGACGGATGGCAGTGCTTGGCCTGGGGAGGGCCTGGCTGGTCAGAGGCCTCAGGACACACTTGTTGACTAGAGAAATAAGGAGTTACCCAAGGGGACCTGATCTTCACCTTCAACTTGTGTAAGACCTAGGAGCCAAGTCACCCTACGTGGGGCTAAGGCAGGGCTCAAGGTAAGGAAATGTCTTCCTGCAGCCAGGGCAGTCCAGGGATAGAAGATGACGCCTCCAGTGGAAGTGAGCTCCCCATCACGGCACACATGCAAATCAGGTTGGGAGAACTGTGGGCGGAGATGTAAAGAGATGCCTGCGCTGGGTGGGAACTTTGCCTCTGTGATGTCCAAGGTCCTTTCCAACCTGACAGCCTCTGATTCTAGGAGAAGCTTTCTTTTCCAACTCCCCTATCAGTTTTGGTAGCCCGATGCTGCGGCAAACAACCTCCGTGTCTGGCTGATTAGTGTTATAGAAGTTTCTTTCTTGGCCTCAGCCTGCCTCCAGGCGGTGACTCAGGCCCAGGCTCCTTCCATCTTGTGTTCCCACCATCCCTCCAGCCTCTGACTTCTGTACTGGATCCTCTGCATGAGGCTAGAAAATGGAAGGAAAGAAAGAGTAGAGGATTGCTTGGAAGGTGTTTACGAACCAGTCTTGGAAAATAACCAGCCTTGCACGTAACGTCTCCCCATGTTCTATTGGCCAGAACTGTAAGGGAGCCTGGGAACTGTACTCCCACTGAATGTCCAGGAAGAAGAGGAAGCGGATGTGGTGAGCAGCCAGTTAGTCAGGGCCGCACTATGCAGGGGGCTCATTCATTCATTCAATGAACACTTAGTGAGCACCTACTATGCGCCAGGCCCTGCCATGGGATGTAAACGTGGCTCAGATGCAGTCCTGGTCTCCAGGAGCCCACAGCCTCACATTCACAGCCTGGATACATCAAACAGCAACGGTCATAGAGTTTGGCGGAGATGACAGATGTCCTTCAACACGGCACCACCATAGTGTAGGGAAATGATCTCTCAGGGCCCCTGCCTCCTCCTCTGTAAGTTAGGGAGAACGCTGTTTACCTCAAAGAGTAATATACGCCAAGCTCTCACACAGCCCAGCACATGGTAAGCTCTCTAACAAGGGCAGCGAATATTTATTAGTAACTGTGCTTTTCAGCACCAGTCCTCTTTGAGTATTTTGGGGTTGGGTCAGGAGATGCTGGGGACCACAGTGCCACAATGGTGGCATTCCAGGTACCCTAGCAGGGCGAAAGGAGGACAAGCACTTGGTTGTAGACACAGGAGACTGATGGCCCTCAAACCCTCACATGCGGTGGCCCAGGCAGAGCCACGCAGCCAGGCTCCACCCTTTAAGGGAAGGCAACGTCTGAAGCAGGCGTGTGGGTTTCTCAGTTCCCCAGCATGACAGCCTCTCTGGAAATCATAATTCAGGGGAGTTTTTCTCTTCTCTTCTGAGGCAAAGCAAAAAGAACTCTATCCCCACACCTCTAGAAGAGAGATGGTAGAATGGGAAATGTATGATCAGAGAGGTTTAGCAACTTTCCTGCAGTCACAGAGCTGGGTAGAAGAGCAAGGATTCCAGCCCAAGTCAGACTGCTTAATAACTTGTCTCTCAGGACATGAGAACAAAATTTGTAGGGGAGATCGTAATTCAAGTTCAGTCTCCAATGTCAGCATCAGCTGGTTTCTCAGAAAATAAGGATGTTGGAAACTCTTCCCAACCAGGAGATCACTGAGAAGCACTTTGTGTGTGATCCTGTCCCAGGTCGAGCACGCAGCAACAGCAAACTGGACAGAGATCCAGCGCAGCGGTTAGAAACACAGACTCTGAGAGTCAGGCTCCTCCGCTTAGTAGCTGTGGCTCACTGGGAAAATCACTCACCTTCTCTGTGCCTCAGTTTGCTCCTCTGTTGAAAGAGAATGATGAAAAAAATACCCAGGAAGTGCCATGTGAGTGTGATTTTTATTATCACCTGTGCGCTGACACGGTGAATTCCTAATGGTTTGGTAAGCTACTGATATTTGCAAATGGATAGGAAGGTGTTTTAAGCTAGACTTTTGAATTTTTCTTTTAGGGGCTGGAAAAACTCCAGTCATCTTAGCTCTGGGGAAAGTGTTCAGGTTAAGAGAAGTTTGAGTCTAGGAATCCAACTGCCTTCATTTTACAGATGAGCAAACTGAGGCTGGAGAAGAGAAGAACCTTGCCCTGGAGCTCTGGCTGACTCAGGGAATCCCAGTGCCCAAGTCTCGGAACCTTTGCCTCCCCTTCCTGCTGCAGGAGACAGCACCAGGCTTTGGTTAATTTGTGTGATGGAAACCACAGCAGCCCAGGTGAAGCAGATGCTGGAGAATTGTAGCCACATCTGTGCAGCAGCAAGGGGTCTCAGCACTTTTCAATTCCACAAATATTTAGGCATGGTTTCTGCACTCACAGTCAAGCAAGAAGACAGATGCAAATAAATAATTCCATCTGGGCCCAGCAATGAAGGCTGTATGACCTTGGGCAAGTTAAGTGACTCCTCTAAGCCTCGGTTTCTCCATCTGTAACGTAGGATGAATGACACCCATTTAAATCCCAGAGTTGACATGAGGATGAAATGAAGTAGCGACAGCAACTAACACCCTAGTAGAAGTTCTGAAAATTGGAGTTCTTTCCTGTTCTCCCCTAATTGGAGAGGGAGCCACTGCACTTGGATTTCTAAGGCTTTTTGCATAACCAAAGAAGATGATGTGGATGGACCTAGAGATGATCATATTGAGTAAAGTAAGTCAGAGAAATACAAATATCATACAGTATCACTTATTTGTGGAATCTACAAAAATGATACAAAAGAACTTATTTACAAACCAGAAGCAGACTCACAGACATAGAAAACAATCTTACGGTTACCAAAGGAAGGGAGGGATAAATTAGGAGTTTGGAATTAATAGATACTACTACTATAACTTTACTGTATGTAAAATAGATAAACAACAAGGACCTACTGTATAGCACAGGGAACTATATTCAATATCTTATAGTAACCTATAATGGAAAATAATCTGAAAAAGAATTATATATTTGTGTGTGTGTGTGTGTGTGTGTATATATATATGTATATATATAGCTGAATCACTTTGTTGGACACCTGAAGCTAACATAATATTGCAAACCAACTATACTTCAATAAAAAAAAAATTAAAAAGTAATTTAGAGGAAAGGGTATAGCTCAGTGGCAGAGCATGTGCTTAGCATGCACGAGGTCTTGGGTTCAATCCCCAGTACCTCCATTAAATAAATAAATAATAAATAATTTAATAACTGCTCCTCAAAAGATAAAAACAAAAAAATAATTTAAAAAAGAAGAGGATGGTTACAATATATAGGAGGAGGTGCACCGTGCCAGCCGGGCCAGCATTCTCTCAGCTTGGTGATTTCATCAGGTCTGAGGAATTAAAGGCAAAAGTTATTGGCTCCTAATGCACCACTGAGCCTGTCCACTCTCCAGGTAATCCACTGTCTGTATCTGATAAATTGGGGTCAGAATCAGAAACACAATTCCAAAAGATGCTGGAAATGCACAGTCCTTCCTTCAGAGCATTTTACAACTGCAAAATCGCTGTGATTCACTCCTGGTGTGTGTGACAGGCCCCGAGACCCAGCAGAGCACAGCCCTGGGGTCACCCAGACCAGGGGCGGCTTTGCTCCACCCCGTGCGGGCTGGGCAGTCATAGGGGCCGCTCTGCCTTGTCTGAGCACCAATTTCCTCATCGGTGAAAATGGAAACAATCCCATCCAATGACCAACTGAATTGCTGGCATATAATTGAAACCCAAAGGAAACTGTTTCACGGAGACACTGCAGTGCCTACGACAGTGCTTAGAGCGTAGGAAGCACTCATTCAGCAGTTACTGAATGAACAGCACCGAGCAGGCGCTCAACATACGTGTATTGAACGGGCGATTAAATAAATATAGGGATGGAAGTACGTCTTCCTTCTTCTTCCTTCCTTCCTTCCTTCCTTCCTTTCTTCCTTTCTTCCTTTCTTCCTTCCTTCTTTCTTCCTTCCTTCCTTTCTTCCTTCCTTCCTTTCTTCCTTTCTTCCTTCCTTCCTTTCTTCCTTCCTTCCTTTCTTCCTTTCTTCCTTCCTTCCTTTCTTCCTTTCTTCTTTCTTCCTTCCTTCCTCCCCCCCCCCTTCCTTCCTTTCTTCTAGCAGAGAGGATGCAGAGAGGTTAAACAACGTACCCAGGCTCACAGACATAATTAGAGTCTGCCTCCGATGTTTAGGCCTGGTTCTGTCTGGCCCCGCGTGCCTTGTACTTTCCACTGTGTCTGGAAGTTTCTTAGAAGCCCCTGAAGGTATCAATTAGGACTGCTCTCGATAGTAACTTCAGCAATAAAGACATGTATTTCTCTCCCCTAAGGAGCAGTAGGAGGCGGCAGTTCAGGCCTGGAGCAGCCACTGAACGTCGCATCCCGGCACCAGGCTCTTCCCACCCTCAGACAGCTGGCTGTTTGTCCTAATGTGTGTTGCTTTCTGGTCACAAATGGCTGCTACAGCTCCAGGCATCGCAACTGGGTTCCAAGATGGAAGGGGGAAGAAAGTAGGGGGAGGGGCATTTCCTGAAGTTGTTTCCTTTTTTGTTAACAAAGGAAAAAGGTACTCAGAGGCAGATGTCTCAGAAGACGCTCCCTTATGCCTCTCGGGCTAGCTCGGTGGCCTGGCTACAAGGTAGGCTGAGAAAGTCAGCCCCAGGGGAGGCTGATGGGGTGGCCCAGATCAGTAGTCATCTCACAGGGACGGGCTCACCGCTGCTCTGAACAAAATCAGGGTTAGGAAGGCGAGGGAAGAGGCAGGGGCTGCAGACCTAGTGACATCCTCACTGGCAAGGGAGGAAACTGAATCCAATGTTCTCCTCAAGGACAGGCTCTGGGGGTTATCTATCCCTGTATGGACTCTCTGAGTCCAGAGAGCACAGGTCAGGGCTTCCCGGGAGGTGCCGCACACGAGAGAGATGATTTACTGGGCTGTGCTGGGCTGTGCTGGAGCAGCGCTCCGTATCCACTCGGGGTGAGGGGGGCGACAAGTCCCTTCTTCAATTTGCTTTCAATCCTTCCGATTACATCTTGGAGGGATGATAAAATAAATGTGATGAGTGGTCTTTGGTTGTATCCTGGATTTAAAAGGAAAAAAAAAAGCTCCAAAGGACATTATTGGGGTAACTGGGGGGAATTCGAATGTGGATTAGAAATTAGATAATAGAAACGAATCAATGTTAAATTTCCCGAGTGTGATCATCGTGATTGTGGTTACATAAGAGAATGTCTTTGTTCTAGGAGATACGCTGAAGTAGTTAGAAGTCAAGTGTCATTGATGTTTGCAAATAGCTCACAAGGAAGAGTACACACTTCTATGCATCATACATTTATATACATATACAAACATAACTCTACATACACATCCACACGTATAAGTAACTGTGGACGTAAATGTGTGGACTATATATGTGTACAAATATACATTTTACATAGATAAACAGAGAAAGAAAACAAACACGGCAGATGTTAACATCTGGGGAATCTAAACTCTAAATAAATGGCATAGGGAGGTGCATTCATGCAACTTTTAATAGGTTTGACATTTTTCAAAATGGAAAGTTAGGAAAATCATAAATTAAAAATTTTAAAAGAGGCAATTCCAAGAAAAATACTAAATAAGTACGTACCGTGCTAACAAGCATCACAGCAGCAGATAAAATCTCCCCGGCGGGGTCCACGGGCCCAGATTTGAGGACCGCCGATGCCAGTTCTGAGGGTATATTTCAGCATCAGTTATCCTGAAGCTTGAATTCCCTCCTGTGTTAAACGGGACGATTTTACATCATCCTGGAATGGCTGGTACTGGCCTTCCAGGAACGTGGTGAGAATTGTATGAAATACACACAGAGTTCTTGGTGCAAAGCCTGGCACAGAAGCCGAGTGACAAGGAAGTCTCACTGCGCTGTGTGTCCCCAGTAAGTACCACTGGGCCCGGCACATAGTAGGGCTGTTAAGGATTGGGTGTGGCTGACTCAGGCAGGTCGCATCACCAGGCTTGGTCTCCTGGCTTACCCAGCTCCTGCTTTGTTTCTTCCCACATCTCGTGGCCTCAGAGAGGTCTCCTCGATGGGATATTTGGAGACTGAAGTCACAAAAAGACACCCCCACAACCCAGTGCGCGCATGCGCACACACACATATACACACACACACACACACACACACACACACACACACACACCTCCTTTATCTCATTATCATAGTCCCAGAGAGTAATTTCTGGTGTCTCCGGTCCCAGAGAGCCTTGATCAGTAGAATCCAGGGCTGGGTGAGGGAGGCAGCCACCCCTCAGTGCATTGGGGTGGGGTTAATTCCATTTTCCTGTCCCTGCATCCATCCGAGGCCCTGGGGCGCCCCCTCGCCCCCTCCAGGGTCCGGAGCCTGGCAGTGTGGAGGGGCTGAGCAGCCAGGAGCAAACCTCCCCCGCCAGCACCATCACCACGGGCAGCACCTGCCAATCCCCACTGCCCCCCAAGGCTCTGCGTGGGCCATGCTAATCCCATTAGCCACAAATGAAGATGTAATCATAGCTCTTTCAAAGGGCCTCCAAGGCTGATTCCTCTTTGGAAAGAGAAAAGAAAGTGCAATTGTCCGAGCCACTGACTTCTGAAGCTCCTGCTGCGATGAGGGGACACAGAGTTATTTGGGGCGGCAGCCGCTCAGCTGGGAAGGGGTAGAGGCAGCCTGCGTGTGGGGCACAGAGCAGGGCGGGGGTGGGGTGGGGTGTGCCAGGGGCCAGATCCCACATCGACTTGCCCTGTGACCTCGGCTAGACCTCCCAACCCTCCGCACCTCACTTGTGCATCTTCCAAATGGCAGTGAAGTGTCTTGCACAACCCGGGGCTGGGCAGCTGCGTGTGCAGGTGAGATACACCCGGACGCGAGGGCCCTGTTGGTGTTGGCAGTACGTCCTCTTGGTTGTGCTAACCTTTATCGGGCACTTACTAGGTGCCAGGCATTTTTCTGATGCTACTGTCATTCCCACTTTAGAGACAAAGAAACTGAAGCACAGAGAGGCCAAGTGACTTGTTCAAAGTCACAAGGCTGCACAGTGATGGCCGAGTTGAATGCCAGCTAGACCAGGAACACAAAGCTTCACCTGCCTGAACAACTGTTGCTTTTGAACAGAAACTGTAGTGTCTGGTGAATAACAAAGAATCGTTCAATTTTTGCCCAGAAACAGGATCGTCCTGCCCTTTGGCCGTGCCCTTTTAAGTTCTGAGCTGCAGGGAGATGAAAGGTTTACCCATGGCTTGGTCCTCCGTCCCCCTAGCCTGGACTCCACGTGAGCCTCACTGCCCTGTGATAATCCCAATGACTGTCATCACTGAGCCAGTGTGGAGCACTGTGTACCAGCCGCTGTCGTGTGTGCATTATGTATAATTAATCATCAGTGACGTGGCGGGAAATGTTCAACAACCAGCTCTCCGAGAAAAGCCCCTGACCTGTAGCATTTGCCAGTTTCCAAGGTGTAAATGCTCCCACCCCAACCATGGCCGACTCCAGATGTGACGTGATGGGGGGCTGGGAAGACGGACAGAGCCGGTACTGGAATGGCTCCAGCACACCAACAATGAATAACTCATGGCAGCCCAGTGCTGGAGGAGGGTACCATTATCATGCCAATTTTATAGATTAGGGGCTTTATAAATTCGAGGTTAAGATGATTGTGTCCCAGGATCACCTCTCAAATAAACCCCAGCACTGAAATCCTGGTCTCAGGGATGGCGTCTGCGACCCTGGGCAAAGACACTGCTCTCTGAGTACAGGTCTGTGTTCTAACTCCCCTTCTGATTTCCCAGGGCCAAGTCCACCCCCGGCCAGACAATGACCTCCCCAAGGGCAAGGAGCCTGACACAAAGCACGAGCACCAGGCACGCGCCAAGTGACCGGTAAATATTTGGAGTGTTGAATCGTATGCTTCAATTGCAGTTGACTCTCCTACCCTGTCCGAGGTCACGCAGGTAACCGGTTGCAGGGGCCACGACTGGGACCCAGGACTCTCGGCTTTGGGGGAATCATACCTTCAGTGTCAGTTCCAGTGTGAAGGCGGAGGTATTGTCACACCCGAGAAAGGGGATGCAAAGCTCTGACTGTTTCTGGGAGGGAAGCAAAGGGGCCGCGGGTTCACACTTTGCATCATCAATGCCCCTTAGCTCCTTTGCTGTTGTCGTCACCATCCAGAGCAGTACGTACCTGTGGCGCCGACTGGCGTCCTTCAAAGTCCAGCGACCCCCGTTCCTGGGCTCTCCGATGTCTGCCTGGATCCCTCAACGCATAAAGCACATCTTTACTGGGCGTGTTTGCCCTAACAAACTAACAGCCCTAGGTCATGCCTAATCCCTCAATAGCTCAGGCTGCTTCATTTCAGTCCATATCTCCACCTTATCAGTCATAAACCCCACCACCCCTTCATGGACCCTAAACTTCTTACCTCACCTACAACCAGTCAAAACCTTGTGTGCAAGCTGATCACACAGCCCCAAATCCACTGTGTTCACCAACGCCTCCCCACCATAAAAGACCTCAGCAACCGCCCCCCGTTGCTCACTCAGGCACCTCTCATCGGGGGTCTATGGCAGTGTAACCCAGTAAACTTTCTATTCTCATCTTTTGGTAAATTCTTTTACCGCCCATGAAACCGGCCCACTCTGTCCCCCAACAGTACCTTCTACGTGTTGGGGACTGGGCAAGGTCAAGGGCACCAGGATGAGATCTGTAGAACACTTGAAAGTTTTCAAGGTTTTCTTCACTTGCATGATGTCAGTGTTTCCTGAGATCCGGTAGCATTCCCTTGGGGGCAACCAGGATGACATCATTGGTCGTGAACCTTTTAGAATGTTAATACTTAGACACTTATTTTAATATGTGCTCAAAAATATTTCTAGTACATTGCATTAGTTAGGAATAGATCACTGCAATTGACAAACAACAATAAACCTGTGGCTTCAATGAGAAAAATGTTTACCACTCCTTTGGTTAAAGTCAAGGGCTGGAATGGCAGTCTACAAGATCTAGGCCCCACCTTCTTCCCTCTTGTTACTCTGCTGTGTAGGACTTCCATTCTCAAGGTCACCGCAAGGTCTAATCTGGTTGCTGCAGTTCCAGCCATCATGCCTACATTCCAGGCAGCAGAAAGCAGAACAGGAAAGGAAAAAAACACATTCTTCTCCTTTAACTCATACCTTTTGGTTACATCCATTGATCAGGACAGTTTACAAAACCACACTTCACCAAAAGAGAGGCCAGGACAGTAAGTTTTTATTCTAGCAACCCTGGAGCCAGGCAAAGAAATCAGAGTTCTTCCACAGGGAAGAAATGGAGAGTAGTTTTTGTGCAAGAGACAGTGGTCTTTGCCACACACACTCAAACTGTGATTTCATTGATATTGTTGCTTAGGATGAGATTAAAAAGTTTCTAAAAGGTGAGGCAATTGAGAGAAAATTGTTGAGTAAACTCAGTCCAGGTGGGGCAAGGTGTGGTACAATCAGGAAGGTGGTGAGAAGTGGTGAAGGGGGAGCGGCTTAGGGGAGTCTATCCGCCCTCCTCCAGGACCCGGAGATGGGTGGTGGGTACCGTGGCATCGCTGCCCTCCTTCAAAGGAGGAAAGGCCGGGGCCCACACCCACCGCCTCCCAGGGCCTTTCTTGGGATTATGGCAGCCACCAACCAATGGTCCCCGAGCACCTGGACCATCCCCCATGACAGAGGCAGCAAAGATGGGGTCCTCCCTTCCCCAGCTCCCTGGCAGCTTGGGGTCACCCAGAGACCCAGGTCTGGCCAATGAGACAAAAACAATAAGAGTATAAAACAAGACAGGGCACTGCCCGAGGTTCCGGACTACTCTCCATATTGATATTGACTCTGGGTCCCAGTTGACTTCCGGGCCACACACACCCCAAGGCACTAGGCATGGCTGTTCCAACAGCCTGAAAGGAAACTCAGCTGGTAACTAAAACCTGGAATAACGGAAAGGAAAACAGGTGCAAGGGTCACGCCTGGCACACAGTAGGCACTTAGCACAAGTTCATTTATTATTATGAATATTCCGCCCCAGTGCCTCCTGTCTGTAGTCAGTCTGCTATTAAACACGTTTAAGGCATGGAAAGGCTGGGACCAGTGCCTGCACATGAAAACTGTTCCATTCATGTTAGTTGCAGTTCTTATTGTTATCATAGCATCCTGGGGATGGCCATCATTTATTCATTCAGCAAACGTCTATCAGATACCCAGTTGGGCCAGGCACAGTCTTGGCACTGTGGAGTCAGTAGGGAAAAAGGCTGTGTCTCTGCCCTACCAGGAACCCAGGCTCTAAACAATCTATCCCACACTTAGTAAGAATTGTGGCACATGCCAGGGACCAGGAAAGCATAAGTCAGGGGCATTGAGTTTAGCCTGGGACGCCCTAGGGAGCAGCTGTCACAAGCTGGGACGTCAGGAACTAGCCGGACTCAACCCAGCTAAGAATAGGGAAGAGACGTCCAGGGCTGCTCAGCAAATCGGGCACGAAAGCCAGTGGGCCAGCCCGTCGGGCCTCGGCTCCCAGGCCCAGAGTTTGGGATGGGGCCAGGCTGGCTCAGAGTGGGCCCAGCATTGGCAGACGCCTTAGCACTGAAGGCTGGGTAGTGCTGCCCGGCTGCCTCCCTGACCTCCCTGGGTATCCTCTTTGTGTGACAGCTGTCCCCCATGCGGAGCCCCTTGGGATCCAGTTTCTGGAGAGTCTGACTTGCAAAACCCAGTGTATTGTCCTAAAACAGCAGGCTCTGGGGAGGGCTCAATGCTGTCGTGGCCAGCATGACGCTGTCTTCCTCTCTGAAAAGAATTACTTTACATCAATAGATGTAAATTGTGCCCAGGATGTGCCAACATCCACGGCTTTTAATTGACTTGGGCTTAATTAATGATTTGGACAACATTCACGGCTAGCCTGAGGCTCCAAGGAGGGGTTGGGGATGGTTAACAATGTGCAAGGCTTTACTGGGGACGTTCCGATCAATTGTCGCTAGGTCCTGGGTGGAGATGCCTTTGAAGTGGGACAACACAGGGTAGAATGGGAAAATATTTGCTGAGAGAATCCAGACTGGTCCCCCGTCTTGCATCTTCCTTCCTGGGGCTCAAGTCCAGCCTTGAGTCCTGCCTTCTTACTACATCCGGAGGAGACGCCCCCGCTCCTCTCCTAGTCCCGAGTCCCCTCTGACATAGACCCCGAGGGCTGGGCCTGTCCTTCCTTGGTAGTTTCTAGAGTCTTCGGTTTATTTGTATTCCCAGGGAATTCGGCAAGATTCCTGCAAGTGTCCTCTGCGGTTTCTAAGATAATTGAATGCAAGTTCTGTGAACGTTTCATGGGAATCTTATTAGCATGCCTTGAGAGTTAGTTAAAAATTCCATAGAAGCTGAGGGAACTTTTCAAGTAGGAATTCCGGGGTATTTCTGTGAGAATTCATCAAGGCTCACACAGCAACTCTGGGAGGTTTTCATGAACATTCGTTGAGAATTCCATAGGGCTTCTCCGACCGTGATGTGAGACTCGTGAGAGGGTTCACCACAAAAGAGGAGTAACAGATGGGAGAATTCTGGAAACAGCCCAAGGAAACGCAGCAGGACCTCCGAGAGTGCTCAGGAAACATTTCATGAGGATCCTCTGCAAAACTTCCATACAAAGGATTCTGGAATTCCACAGGACTTCTTTGGGAGTGTTGTAAGAGCTTCACGAGCATCCGTAAGAGAACTGCCTGTAGGAGCTGCCATCACTTTAGCCCCACTTTCCCCATGTGTCAGAACTTCAGCTTCTGAATCATCAGGGCTCCCAAGAAAAATGGCTCCTAGTCTGTCTCTTTGGGCTCCATTTCATTAAAAAAATTTCCACTAAAAAAACCCCAATTTGCTAGAAATATCCTTACTTCTGATACCTGTTAAGGGTCTAAAAGCAATAGGTAGATGACTGACTATGAAAAGACAAAACAAATGAGTGAAAGAGTTGGGACCACTTGGAAGAAGAGAGAATCATCCAGTCTCCTTCCACTCCCTAAGAGTCCTCTGATGAAGGTTTGCCGCTCCATATGTTACACACATGGTCTTGTGGCAGGGGCAGGAGCACTGGAGCAGGGGGCTGAAGCCCTTGGTTCCAGTTCTAGCTCTGTCCTTAACTCAGTGCTTCACTTTGGACCAATCTCTGGTCTCAGTTTCTCCTTTTGGAAAATAAATGTTGGGCTAGGGAGCCTCCAAGAGTTCTTCCAGTCCTGACAGTCTGTTTCTGCAAGATGATGGTGGTAAAGATGATGATGGTGTTGGTGAAGGTGATGACAATGGTGATAGTGAGGTTGGTGGTAGTGATAATGAAAATGGGGATGATGGTGGTAATAAAGCTGCTGTTGCTGATGGTGATGAAGGTGGTGAGTGATGACAGTGATGGTGATGATGGTGATGATGGTGACAATGGTGATGGTGATGATGGTGACAATGGTGATGGTGATGATGGTGGTGGTGGTGATGGTAACAGTGATTACCACCACTGAGTACTTACCACTGCACCCCATATCTGTCAGGAATTGGACAATGAACCCAGGTGTGAAGGGGATCACCTTGAACTTGCCTTTCATGTCTGCACATTACCTTCAGTTCAGCCCAACTGCCTGCTGAGTACCACTAAGTGACCCCAGCCAAAGCCACACGGAGCTTGAGAATGGCCCCGTGAACCCTGCCCAGATCTGACCCCCAAATCATGACATAGAAAAAAATGATTGTTTTAAGTCACTAACTATGGGGTCATTTGTTACCCAGCAGTAGCTGATTGGAAACCTGATTCCCTCTACCTTCGATCTGGACAGTCACTCACTCAGAGATGTGAAATCGGATTAGATGACCAGCAAGTACCATTGCAGGAATTGCAGGGGGAGGTCAGAGGAGCAAGGGGAAAAGTTTGAGACCCTACTAAGTGCCAGGCCCCAAGGCAAGTGCTGCCACCTCTGGTGTCCCCAGGGGTCTTGCACTGACTGCATGAGGTAGCAATACCTCTCCCTGTTCTGCAGAGCGGCACCAGAGGCCTGGAGAGGGTGAGTCAACCGGCTCAAAGTCATCCCACCCGGCGGTAGCACCCTGGCGCTCGTGCATTTCTTCATTCACCCATCCATCCAGCCAACGTCTGTCAAGTGTCCCCTTGTAAGCCAGGCCTCAGATGAGGTGCTGGGGGGCATGGGTGAAAAAAAGGAAGAGGCGAGTCAGTATCAGGGATTGGGAGCGGTTGTGGGGGTGGAGGGTACAGATTTCAGTGGGGTACTCGGAAGGGGCCCATCTGCAAAGGGGAGGATTGATCCAGTGTGGAAGAGGGGAGGCCTGGAGCCGGCTGGCCTGGGGCCCAAACTCTGCAGCCTGCAGGGACTGACGCCCCTCCAGCTCCCTAGCAGGACTTGAGAATCCAGGCTCCAACCAGGGCCCTGGGTCTGGGGCAGGGTTGGGCAGGCTACGTGGCACCAGATAATGATGTCTCTGCGTCGCCCACGCGGGCGGGCGAACCAACTGCGAACACCATCCGGTGGCTCTGTGTTAATTGCTTCGAGCACAAAGGGCCATATAATTTGGATCAAAAGGCCCTTCCTTCTTGGCGAAGTCTTAATTGCGGCCAGTCTCTTGGCCGCCGGGGTGAGCTGAGCCAGGAGCACTCCCTCTGGAGTCGTGCGGTCCGGATTCTGGTCTCTGCTTTGCCACTTGCTGATCTGTGTTGCTTAAACCTCTCCCGGCCTCAGTTTCTTTGCCTTTAAAATGGGAGTGAAATCTGCCCCCTGATTACCTCATGGCACTGTCAGTAAGGATCAAGTCGGGAAGACAGTGTGAGAATAATTCCTTAAATACGTCCCAAATCCTAAGTTCTAGCTACACCAGACAACTCGTGGTTCTTTGAGCTCATCCTGCAATGTTCATCCATCAATCCATCCATCCATCCAGCATCTCCTGTGTGCCCATTTTGTATGAGGCATGGGTTCTGGGGTTGCAGAGATCACTAGAACAGAGTCACTGGCCTCTAAGAGCAGACTGTCTGGAGAGGAGATGGGCAAGGAAACAGAAAAAAAGACAAGTAGATAGCCATGGCCCTGTAGGAGAGGGCAGTTAGGGGTTGGGCTTTGAAACTTAAATAGAAGTCTGGTTCTCAGAGAAGTATGGAAGGACATTCAGTGCAGAGAGGCAAGGCAAGCTGCAGTGTATTAGGAATGGGGGAAGCACCAGGGGGGAGCCCAGGTGGGCAGTGGTGGGGTGCATGGGTAATGAGGCTGGGAATGCAGAGTCTGGATTAAAGGGGCCCCTACAGGCTGGCAGGAGAGTCTGGACATGGTTCCTCAGCGACTAGAAGCCATGGAAAGATTTTCAGGAGGGGAGAGATTGAATGAGCCTTATTTGGGGGAGGGATCCCTAGGGGCAGCGTGGAGGGTGGAATGGCGAAAGGCTGGGAGCAAAACAACCTGTGGGAGGCAGTTGCAATGATTTAGATAAGACATCATTCATCCACTCAACAAATACTCATTGGACACCTACCAAAAGCCTGGCACAGGACAGGTGCTGGGGGTACAGAAGACAGTGCTCACATTCTAGGGGGCAAAGACCCTAAGCATAACACATAAGGAGGTGTGGGCTGCTGACAGGCGCCGTGGAGAAAACTGCACATGGGTTGATGCCCGACCGGTGGGTGTGGTTGGTTGGCTCCCAGTATCCCGGCTCACCTCCAGCTGTGGCTCCTTCCTCGCCTGCAGGGACTGGAAAGCCAAAAACTTTATTTCCCAGACTTCCTTGCAGCTGGGGATGGAGACAAATTAGGTTCCACTGAGTCCACACAGTCAGAGCGGAAGAGAAAGTGAGGCTGGGCCCTCTTTCTACTGCTTTGGGCTACTTTCTGGTTGGCAGCCAGGGCGCCTTCCTGCAGCAAGCAGCGCTTTAGTGAGTCCGGGCAGGGACAGAGGGCAGGGGCGGTGTCTCTCCTCTGGGTTTCGGTGCGCAGCTCTGCGCCTGGTGCACCAGGCTTGGGGAACCGAACTGTTAACGCATCGGTCTCCTTGGCTAGAGGGTGAGCCGTGGGTCTGCAGGGACTGTATCCTAGTCACTTGAGTCCACGTGGACCAGCATGGGATGTCCCATTCCTCTTCCCTGGCAGGGAACGTCAGGAGCCTCGGGGCCGAGGCCGAGGTGACAGGGCAGCTACCCAGAGCTGTGGACACTGTGGGGAAGCATAGCGAGGAAGGAATGGCTGGGCCAGCCCTTCGGCGGGGCCACCGCTGCAGCCCTCGGTGCCCTCCCCGCGCTCCGTGCTCTCCTGTGCGCAGGAGCCCCACGTGTCTGCAGGGCTGGGTTTGGGCTGCGCCGCTTGTACACACGGTGGGTGTCTGCTGATGCCAAGCGCAGAGCACACCTCCCTGGGAGCCAGAAGGCCTGGGTTCCGATCCCAGCTCTGCCGGTTCCCAGCTGCGGGGCCTCGTGAGAGTTTCTCCAACTTCTGTGCCTCCGTTTTCTCATCTCTGAAGGGGGACAGCTACTCTTAGGGTTTGTCACAGGCCCAGTTCCCTGGAAAACAGACTCTGATTCCTGTGCAGACTTTATAGGGGAGAGAAGGGGAGGGAAGTGGGACCCGGCAGCTCTGCAGATGCATCGTGGGCTCAGGAGGAGGAACAGAGCCGCCCCTCCACGGACTGCAGTTACTTCTCCTCCCTCCTTAAGCAAGATGGCTCTTTAGCTGAGGGCGAGTCTGGAGAAGGACTCAGGAGAGAGTCTTTGCCACCACCACTCCCCAAAGCTGGGAAATGAGTGTCCCCTCCTGAAGGACAGGGCCTGGGGCCTTGCCGTCCCCTCCAGGCTGGCCGGGGGAGTTAGCTGTTGCTATGTCTCTGTGCACACGACCAGCAGCGACACCTCTACTGGTGTGAAAAGTTATTACATTCGTGGGGGAGCTGAGTTTGGAGCTCCTGATCTGACCGCACATCCTGCAGAGCTGTCAGCCCCAGGCTGCCCGACATTCCAGGTGAGGGAGATGAGGGAGGCAGTGACCTTGGGCGAAAACAACCTTGTTCCCAGATTCTGGAAAGCGCTTCCACTCCGAGCCAATGGATTGGTTGGAACGAACTCGGGGCAACGCCAGCGGAGAGCCGGGTGGCTGGGGCCCCCTTGGCTCGTTCCACGTTTCCCAAATAAATAAGCTGCACACCCTCAATTCCCCGCTTAAAATAAACCCGATTTCCCCGTGGAACATAAACTACAGCTTAGCATTTCTTGGCAGCCAATGGTTTCCAGAATTTCATGCAGGTTAAAAATAAAAACGCAAAAGCTTTGTGATAATCCATTCTGTTCTCCTGGCACTTTCTAGCTTGCCAAGTATTTTCCTAGCCATGTTGCACCACACGTCCCCCTAACCGTCTTCAGAGGCTGGTTGTTGTATTCCTAGCAATGGAGAAGGAAACTGAGGCACGGAAGGGCAAAGAGGGTGGGACAAGATCGCCGGGGCTCACCCAGGTCCACGCAGCTGCATGGGGTGCCCTTCCCCACGTTCAGGAGCGAGGCGTCGGGCTTAGAGGCTGAGCCGCCGGTGTGCGATGACCTTAGTAGTGGTAGTCGTGAGGCTGGGGAAAAAAACGTTCCGTCTCAAGTCAGCAGAGCCCCGCAGCTCACTGACCCAAGTAAGGTTAGAATCGTAGGCATCGTTTGAGCCTAAACCTAGGGGACATTTTCCAGTCTCTATCTTACCTGATGTTGATAACCATCAGGGTCCAAAAGGAAAGATATGGTATGTTTCAAGCACAGTGATTCAAGGAGAATTAATAAGGAGACAGCCCACAGGGCAGGCAATGTGTACACAGGGGTCAGTCAGTGGCTCAACCTTGGTTCCAGCCCCATTTGGGGACCAAGCTCCAAAAACCTGGGGGACTGATCCATCTTAGAGGAGACAGAGAAGGGGGTTCTCCTTCCACGGATGGGGGATTGTGTGGCCTGGGGAGCCAGACCAAGGTCCCAGCCGGGTTCAGGCCAAGAGGTGTGGAACAAATGCAGAGCTTGCCAAAATTCAGGTCTCAGAAATGGTGACTTGATGAAGGCCTCTCCTGGCAGAGGGTGGGATCTGGGTCTGTGGCTGTCACTGCCAGGCACTCGCTGGGCTGTGGACCACGGTGGCTGGAGGCCCTTGGCCTGGCCACACATCCTGCAGAGCTGTCCACCCAAGGCTTGCCATCTGCTCTACCATTTGCCAGCTGTGTGTCCGTGGGCCTTTTACTCGACCTCTCCGAAAACTCCAGGTTCTTACTCTACAGCAGTTGACTCTTAACCTGCAGTGGCCCGTCTAGAGTGAAAGCAAGGTAGTCCCAACATGTGCTCACAAATAAGCTTCAGGGGACATGCTAGGGTGATGCCCTGGGAGAGCTCAGCCATACCGAGGTACAGCAAAATCATCTAACTCTGGTCTCCTCTTCCAGGAAGTCCTCCCTGACTGACGCCACTCTCCAGCTGGTTAGGTGTCTCCTTTGGGCTCCCACCTCCCCTCCCCAGGGCCTCTATCACAACGTTTAGCAGTCAGCATCTTCAGGGTCCCTTCATCTGCCTTCCGTCAAGGCTGTGAGTTCCTTGAGGGCAGGACCTTCGGTTTTTCTCCCTGTAGCCCCAGATCTTGCATGTTTCCTGGCACGTAGGAAGCCCATAGCTTGTTGTGCCAATGACTCGGCCATAGTTGTTGAATGAGCAAATGAATGAACGTGACTCTCCAGCCTTACTGGGTGGGGGCTGTGGATGGAACAGCCCATGTTACCCCATCTTATAGGGAGGGAAATGGAGGCTAAAAGAGTGGAGGTAACTCTCCAAGGATGCAGAGAGGCTAGTCAGCAGGTAACTTTAGGTGAGAAAGTTCCAAGGACTTCTGGAGGATGATAAATCCGGCAGCTGCCTGGTTTCCAACTGACTACGGAGAGCGCTGCCGTGTGACCCTCGAGAATGCCTCCTGGCCTGAGAAAAGCCAGAGGAGGCCCAGGGGCCTGCAACTGGCCAAGGGAGCAAGAAAGGGCCGTTTCTCAGAAAATTATGGTGCCCGAATCCCTGTTCACCTTATTTAATGCTCCAAATTTTCTGAGAGGCCTAATTGAACATTCCTCCGTGGACCCCTCTAGGTGGAACAATTAACCGGCCTCTTAGCAGCAAGCAGCTCCCAGGGCAGGCCCCAGATTTATGTCTCGTGGGGAGGCAGCCTATTAGCTGCGGCCATAAATCTCAGGGCCCTGGCTGGCAAGGTGGATTTTAATAAAATCATAGGGGACGGAGCCAGGCTGGGGCGGCAGATTTCCGGGGGGAGAGCCAACATTTGCCCGTAATTAATCGGGACGCCTTTGAGCTCTGGGGAAATGCCCAGGGTTTTAATGAAAATTCAGGAGCTGGAAGCAGTGACCAGTTGGCAACCAAGTTAGTATCCCTGCTGGGAGGCGGGTCAAGGATTGGGGGGCTCCCAGGTCACCCCTGCAAAGGGGTCTTGAAGTTGGGTGATAGTCAGTGGACACTGGGACAATTATTCTGGGTGTTTAGCTGTGAGAATCCTTTCATACCAGTTAGCAAATTGCTTCTCCAGGCCCCTCAAGGCCTTCACTTTCCGGGGACTGTGGTCCAAGTATCCTTGGACCTCCTCATAAGCCAGAAACAAGAGGGGAAATGCCCAGCCGGGCAAGGGGCTGTCTGACCCTGACATAGAACTCCGCTCCCCTTGGTCAATGCTTAGGGCCTTCATTTGAATTTGGCTGGTGCTTTAGCCAGACCTTCCCACGCTGGAGGGCCCCAGAGGCCCATCCCAGAGCCTCTTTTATCTGCCCCCTCCCCTCCTCTCTGCATTCTCCTGTACATCTGAATCTCCAGTCCACACGCCTCTCTTGAGCTCCAGGCTCACACACCATCTTCTCCCTTATACGTCTAATACACATCTCCTCTCTAACATGTCCAGAACTAAGCGGTTTCTCCCCATGCCCTCCTCTGTGGCCCCCTCCCTCCTCATCTTAACAAACAGAACTACCTTCACTCCATGTGCACAGGCCAAAAGCTCAGGAGTGTTCTTGACTCCTCTCTCCATTTCCTCGTCCCTCACTAAGTAGCCAGACCTTCCTCCAAATCTCATGACACCATCTTCATCAGTTCTGGTCCAAGACCTTCGTCTCAGTCAGTGCAAGCTACCACAATAAAATCCAGTAGACTGGGGGGCTTCAAACAACAGATAGATATTTCTCATGGTTCTGGGGCCTGGGAAACACCAAATCAAGGTGCTGGTTGATTTGGTTCCTGATGAGAGCCCTTCCTGGCTTACAGACGGCTACCTTCTCACTGGTGGAAAAAGACAGACGTCTCTGGTGTCCTTCCTCTTCGTGTAAGGACACTAATCCCATCATAAGGGCCCCACCCTCAAGCCCTCATCCAAACCCAATTACCCCCCCAGAGCCCCACCTCCCAATACTATCACATTGGGGGTTAGGTCTTCAACATACGGGTAGGGGGAACATGAACACTTAGCCATAGCACCCCCATGGGCTTCTGCCTGGATGACTGAGTCAATGGCCGCTTTGTCTTCTTGCTTCCATTCCCACCTTCCTGTTTCCTCTACGGAACAGCCCAAGAGGGTTTTTAAAAATGCAAGTAAGATCATGTCAGTCTTCTGTCAGGGACAGTAGAGGGTCTGCGGTTTTAAGATACTTGAGAGCTAATAAGTTAGCCTGTCACAGTTTCGTGGACGTTGGCAGAAGACAAGAGACTCTTTGGTCAGAGACAAGGAAGAGTGTATCACTGACAGCAATGCCCATAGCACGGGCTTCATCCTTTCCTTGAACCATTTCCCCAATTCCCCAGTTCCCACAAGGGCGATGTAACAGGGCCAAGAAATGCCTGCACAGGCAGTGGGCAGCATGACAGGAAAGGAGCCCCAAACTTAGGGACCCCAAATTTTTTCTAATGAGCTAAAAGCAAACCTGCCCAAACTTTGGCCCAGAGGGAGATATTTCTCTTTGTCACGCTAGTCAGTAAACAAATCCAAGCTCTGCGTGGGAGGCAGACACTCTTTTTACCTTCCCAGGCTATTTATATACAAACATCTTTGAAAAGACAATGTGAAACAAAGGCAGTCAGTGCTTCTGATTGTCGGATGTGTAGAAATATGGCAGACCCACAAAGGATGGTCATTGTATCAGTTAGCTATCACTGTGTAACAATACTGCTACAACCTTAGCAACTTAAAATAACCTAGATTTTTATCTCATAGTTTCTGTGAGTCTGAAGTCTGGAAGAAGCGTAAGTAGGTCCTCTGCTTGGCTGGGTTTTCATCTGGAGGCTTGACCCGAAACGGGTCTGTTTACAAGCCCACATGGGGTGGTTGGCAGAATTTAATTCTTTATGGCTGTGGGATGGAGGGCTTCTGTTTCTTGCTGGCTGTCAGCTGGAAGGTCCCTTCAGTTCTTAGAGGCCATCTGCAGTCCCTTGCCTGAATTTGGGCTTCCCTAAATGGGAGCATGCCTCGTCCATGCCAGCAAGAGGGAATCACTCAGAAAGATGTGTGTTACAGGCTTATAAAACCTAATCATGTACACGGAATCACAAACATCCCATCAGCTTTGCCATATTCTATTGGTTAGAAGCAGGTGATAGGTTATTCCCACATCCTCCATCCCATAGTGGGAAAGGATCATGGGGACCATCTTAAGAGCCCGCTGTTATAGTCTTCCAACATCCCCTGCTTAAAACCCAATGGCTTTAAGAGTGTGCATTTTATGGTATGCCAGTTATATCTCAGTTAAAAAAACAACAACAACCAATGGCTTCTCACTATTCTTAGGTTTAAAGCCAACCTCCCTGTCCTGACTTAGGAAGCACTATGGGCTCTGGCCCCTGCTGTACCTCTGTCCTCGCCCTCTAAGGCTCTCTTCCTCACTCAACTCTGGCCATTTAGTCTTCAGTTTCCCAGACAAGCTGGCAGCTTTCCTGTCTTTGGGTCTCCTGCTGGTCCCTGAGTTATAGTCTAAATGTTACTTCTCAGAGAGGTCACTACCAACCTCTCCCCCAGAGACCCTTCTATAAGCCCAAAGCTGCCTGCCTTTGGGAAGCCTCCCACATTTTTCTGGAAGCTTCTCCATTCAAGTCCACTTTGCCGGTAGAATATCAGCCTCCTCACCTCTGGCCCTGAGGGCCTGGCACGGTGGTGCTGAGCGTGTCAATCGCTCTACACACTGTAAATCCTGCAGTGGGAGTTGGACCAAGCAGGTTCTTTAGTGGTATGTCTAGTACAAAGCCACCTTTGACATGTGCCCCTTGTCTCTTCGCATTACATCCTCTGGGATTCCAGTGGGCACATCCAGGTCCCACACATCACTCTGAGAGCTGGACCTTGTCTACCTCGCCTGTTTCTCATGCAGCCCCTGTCATGGTTCCCTGCACACAGTAGGTGTTCACAGAGCAGCAGGTGCAGAGTGGTGCCGTGTGAAGGGGGACCAGGTTTACAGCCAGTGCTGCCACAGAAGAGCTGTGTGGGATCCACCTCCACAGGCCTCAACTTCCTCATCTGCAAAATGGGGAGCAAACCCCTGAGGAGTGTGGGTGGATTATATGAGGTAATGTTATGCCAGGGTTTAGCAGTGAATGGCACATAGTAGGCACTCAGCCGCACGAGTCCTCCCAGAGTCCTATTTGGTATCTGGTCATTAAACACACTACCCCTTCTTTCCGTCCACGCCACCCACACTTCCTCAGGTGGATACGGTCATCTCCAAAGGTAGATCTGACCCCCTCACAGGTGGGCCTGACCACCCACACAGGTGGAGCTGGTCACCCCGCAGGTGGATCCAACCACTCCCTCCCTCGTTTGCTCCCCGCCAACCTGTGCATCCTTTTGTCTGCCTGTCTGTCGGTCTGGTCCATGTCTGCTTGGTAGCTCTTTCTCTAGGACTTGGCACAGGCCAGGCACACCCGTGGGTCCTGAGTGGCCTTTCAGAGATCTGAAGGACCAAGAGACAAGCCCCAGGAGTGGGTGCTTCTTTGATACCCACCCCCTTCATCAAATAATCAAAAGTCAGAAGCACTGCTGCCTCCCGGGTCCCCAGTTTGCCCACCTAGCTCTCCCCACTCCTCAACCCCCACAGAAGCCCCCACCCATCTTAACGAAGAATCGAGCCTGTAACCAGCTGCCGGGCTGCCTAAGAGTAAAGCAGCGTAATTATATCTTAATAATTGTTTTGCAGCATCGGATTTTAATTACTAAATGTGTGATAACTGCTCCTTAAATGCCCATGCTCTTTAAAAAACCTAATTTATAATTTCAAAAGCTGACACTTCTCCGAGCGCTTTATTTTATCTTGTCGGGAGTAATGGAAGAGTAAGTTATGGAAAACCTTTATTTTTCATTAGCCTTAAATTCAACGACAATTAATGTGCCCAATTTGATTATAAACTGCACAAATTAAACAATAAAGAGCTGTCTAATGAGAAATTAATTATGAGGAAGGGAAGGGGAGCAGGACTGGATAAAAGCAATAACTTATGGCCCGTGGCAGGATGTGTCAGGTTTTAAAGGAGATGAAGGGCCCTCTCTTCCATGTGTGTCTTTGCTGATAGGACCCATCACAGATCAGTTGATCCAGAAACCATAACAGGCTAGTAATTGAAACTGCCAAAATCAATAGTGCTGACAGCCTTAATTAAATTAAATATGGCTGTGATGGGCTCCCAGAGCCCAGAGGCGGCTGGCCACTTGACCCTCTGGCGGAGCACGCCTGATCGAGTGGTGTGATGGATCTGACCCCAGGGGACAGTTGGGGACTGGGCTCCCGCAGAAAGAGGCTATGGGAGGGATGGGGCCGCCAGCTCGCTCCGCCCCCTGCTGCCTGGCTGGGCCCGGGAGGGGGACCAAGGGCAGGTGGGGGCGGTGGGAACCAGGCTGCCTGTCTCCTTTCGAGAGTTGGGAGGCCTGTGTCCTGGGGGGGAAGAGAAGCCCCTTGAGTTAGCGGAGGTGGGAGCAGGAAGGAAAATCAGAAGCACTGGTGAACCTGACTTTGACAAAACGTTGGGGTGGGGGTAGGTGCAGCTCAGTGGTGGAGTGCGTGCTTAGCGCGCACAAGGTCCTGCGCTCCATCTCCGATATCTCCATTAAAAAAAAAAATGCTGCGTTTCCCACCCCTTTCCCAGGAGGCCTTTCATGTGCATCTCACCACACACGGCCCAGAGAAGAGACTAATCAGACAGGCCTGGGTTCAAATCCCACATCAGCCACTTAGGACTCCAGGGGCCTTGGCCAAGTTACTTTCCCATGCCAAGCCTCACTTTCCTCTTCCGTCAAATGGGTGCATGTGCTCAGAGAGCTGTAAGCAACAGATGCATAAAACTGCACAGCACAGGATGCACCCCCCAGCAGGGGGTAAGCTTGCGTGCCCAAGGTAGCCATCCCATTTTGCAACGAACCAGCAGAAGCCCCAGAAGTAACATTAAGTCATTCAGATCCCACAGACTCAGAGTCACGTCTGACTTGGACCCGGGGTTCTTCCCTCATCACCGTGGTGCTGCCCCAGAGCTAAATGTGTTTAGTGTTTGCTGAGGGCTTCTTTTCCATACAGAATCCTACCCGTAGGGCAAGTACGAGGACTATCAGTTACATTTTACAGAAGAGGAAACTGAGGTTCACAGTGGTTAGGAAGCTCTCCCAACTTCACACAGTCAGCAGGCGCCAGAGCAAGGACTAGAAGCCTGCCAGCCTGGTGGAACGGTGCCCAAAGGTTGAAGCTCACGTCTTGGTGAGGCCCTGGTCATCACCCAGCATTGCTGAACTCCTGGGACGCCGGCCTCTCCTTCGGCCCCCAGAGCCCTGACGAAGCGGTTGACTTGCTGAGAAGAAGGAAGAAACCAAAAGCAGCAGGTTTTGTTTTTGTGCCTGCTCTTTAATTCCTTTTCCCGAAAAACATCGTCAAGTTGATGACAATACAAAAACATCACAGAGAGAGCTAGGACACACATATCGCCTCCTGTCACTACTGTGGATTTGGCTTGAAGACATTCGGTTCCTTAGATGCCCTGCAGGAAGTCATCACCACCCAGGACAGCAGCAAGAACTGGATTTTTCCTCAAAAGCCTGGGGTGGATCCCTATTCTACTGCTGTGTGACCTTGGGCATGTGACTAAACCTCTCTGTTTCCCCCTCTCTACATCTGTCCATGGGGACAAGTGTGGATGCTCCACCTTCCTCTCAGAACTGACCTGTCACCGGAGCAGTCATACCCAGGAAAGGGCTTCGTAAACCAGACAGGCTGGAGCAAATGCTATCTCCTGTGTTCATTACCATTCATGGGCGCTCTGTTTGCCTTCGCCGAGGGTCGACCTAAGTTAAAAAAATATACATGATCACTTTCTGATAGTGTTCTTTCCTTACCAAAGGGGGAAAAAAAAAAGGTCGATGACTAGAAAAAAATTCCTGGCCTCACAAACATTGGTTTTCACTGTAGGAAGCTGGACAAATAAATATCTTCACAGTTTGCTCGGCTGCTGGCCGGCTTGGGCTGACTTCTTCCACGACATGAAATAGGCGGCTCGGGTAACCCAGTGTTTATGTCAGCGCTAACAAACTGTCCCTTCATTACAGGCCTGCCGGAGATCAGAGGCCCAGATTATTGAAGGAGACGCCTCTGAGATGCCCAAGCAGTTGCCGTGACAACCCCGGAGAGGGCGGGAGGTGGAGAGGAAGGCGGGGACAGGCTCCGGGCTCTCCAGGCCAGAGGGGGCCGATCCCACACTGGGCTGCTGGGCAGAGGGCTCCCCTCAGCTCACCTGCCCCGCTGCCCCCATCCCAGGAGGCCTTGGCGAAGGTGGAATCTTGGAGAGCAGTGAGGAAGCCGACAGGCCAAGCAGCTCACAGACGACACTTTTCTTCAGGCTGGTGAAAGAACGGCTCCCAGCCCTGGTGGCTGCTGGTTGTCATTCAGGACCGCGGTTCCCGTGCAGTGCGGAGAGCTCAGGCTTTGCACCACAGCCACCTGCATTGACTCCCGGTCCAGCTGTGTGCCCTTGAGCCATCATTCAACCTCTCTGAGTCTTGGGCTGACAACTTCCACCTCACAAGTTTGCTACTGTCCCAAGCACTTCACAGGGGTCAAGTGTGTGGGCTCTGGGGCCACAACATCGGGTTGAGACTCCAGCTCTGCTACTCTGGAACTGTGTGACCTTGAGCAGGTCACCCATCCTTGTGAGCCTCAGTTTCCTCATCTGAAAAATGGAGATAACACACCCACCTCAAATACAGGGGTCTATGTAAGGCAGTTGATAAATATTTGTTATTACTCAGTATCCTCAGGATACACAGACAAGGCGGGTCCCAGCAGCCCCAGTCTACACTCCAAGAGGAAGCTGAGGCTCCCAATGGTTGGATGACCCCTCGGAGGGCACACAGGACCACATCTTGACCCTTGAATCTATATCCTGGCTTGTCTGAGTGCAAAGCAGGTGCTCACTCCTCTGTGAACCACGGTGGCTGCTACAGGGAACAAAACATCACACACACATGTGCACACGCACACCCCACCAGATATCATGAATTGCTGGTGAAATTATGGGTCCACTGGGAAAAAAGCACAGCAGGGGAAAACAGCCCTCACTGAGTCAGAGCCGTTCCCTGGCACGCTGCACTCACTGGCTTAGGTAGGGCTGGCCAGGCTGCCCTCACCCGCAGCTTCTCCAGGGCTCCAGGATGGTGGCCATAGGCGTGATCTGCTCTCTAGGTCAGGAGCTGTGCGCACTCAGTGAGGAAACGCAGGGCAGGAGAATTTGATCAGGTAGAGGGTTTCTGACTAAGTGTGGCGTAGAGAGTTCATCCGAAAATCTCTCAACTCACTCCTTCATTCAGCATGTTGTTACTAGGTTCCTACTCCGTGTGGCATTAAGGGAGTGCCGCGGATGCAGGTAAGTAAAACGTGGGGTCTTCTCTTGGCAGCAGGTGTGCAAAGCTTGAAATCAAGGCTACAATGAGGTATCCGCTCCCCACTCCATGAGAAGGGCTGCAGCAGAGCAAAAACTAAACAGAACCAATTGGTGGATAGATAGATAGATAGATAGATAGACAGACAGGCAGACAGATACTGATATTTACAGCTACATTTATATCTATATATTTAGATCTATGTGTGTCTACATATATGTCTATCATATATACATACATATGTGTGTGTGTATGTATGTATGTGTGTGTGTGTGTGTGTGTATATATATAGAGAGAGAGGGTGGTGGGGAGGACTCAGGCAAGGTTTCTAGGATGTAGTCTTAAGGACAATTCCTTCCTCTTCTGGAAATTTCAGTCTTTACTTGTTCAAGCCTTCAACTGATTAGGTGAGGCCCACTCACACTGCACAGTGTCATCTGCTCTACTCAATGGCCGTTGATTTATTTTTTCTAATTTTTGAAAATGTTTATACAATTTTAAGGATTTCTCTCCATTTAAAGTTATTACAAAATATTGGCTCTATTCCCCAATACATCCTTAAACCTATCTTACACCCAATAGTTTCCACCTCCCACTCCCCCACCCCTCTGTTGCCCCCTCCCCTCCCCTCCCCCTACTGGTAACCACTGGTTTGTTCTCTGTGCGTGTGAGTGTGCTTCTTTGTGGTTATACTCACTAGGTTGTTGTATTTTGTAGATTCCACATATAAGCGATATCATACAGTATTTGTCTTTCTCTGTCCATAAAGCCCATAAATGTTAATCCCACCTAAGAAGTGCCTTCGCAGGACGTCTAGACTGGTGTGCAAGCAAACCACGGGGCCCGGCCGCCTTACCAAGGGGGCGCGTGGGGTTAAACATCACACCACTCTGTGACCGGGGCTGAGCCTCTCTGGGCCTCAGCACCCATCTCTGTGAACTATGGACAACCAATTTGCAGCGGTTAGGAGCCCTCGAGTCGGAAATGAACTTTAAAGTGCTGAGCATCATGCCTGGTGCACAGGAAGTGAGAAAGGAGTGTCCCATCCTCCCGGCCTCCTCAGAGGAGACTCAGCTTGGGAGCCGGGTATCACGAGGGACCCTGTGTCTGGGCACAGGGAGCCCACAAGGTCTGGGTCGGCGAGAGCCAGGCTGGGGCTGACAAAGCAGGGGACCTCGCTTGGAGGCAAGGCAGCGGCTGCTTCCCCTTCCCGAGACAGAGCCTCTTTCGGAAGGAGAAAAACAATCCCAGACACCAGGAAAAGGGGCCGCCCCTGGTCTGGCTGCATTTCTCCACCTTAAGTATTGCCGTGGAATAAATCTGCTGTCAGAGGGCTGCAGACCCCCCAGTGAGGACGAGGCCAGAGCTCCTCGAATTCTGGCAGCGTCTCTCCAGAGATACAGATCAAAGGGCCTCTCTCTGCATTATTCTGCAAGGACGTCCACTCGGGCTTGCCTGCCTGTGTTCCGTGGGAAGGCGACGTGCGTGCCTGTTGATCCTGCAATCCAGGGCAGAGGCTCTCCCTGCAGGGCCCCATGGTCTTTCTTCTGCCTCTTCTTTCCAGCTCTGTCTGCTCAGCACCCCTTCGCATCCCGGATCAAAGTCTCAGTCATGCTGACCTGTTCTCCGTCCGCACTGGGGTGAACAGTGCCCCCCACCCAGATTCATCTTCACCGGGAGCCTGTGAATGGGACCTCATTTGGAAATAAGATCTTTGCAGCTGTGATTAAGATGAGGTCGTATTGGATTGGGTGGACCTTAATCCAGTATGACTGGTGTCCTCCAATGTGACTGAGACATAAGGTAGAGGGCTACGTGAAGACGTGCAGGGGTTGCGGTGATGTGTCTGCAAGCCAAGAGCAGCAGCAACCACCAGAAACAGGGAGGAGGTAAGGATTGTTCCCTAGATTCTTCAGAAAGGCCCTGCTGACACCTTGACTTTGGACTGGGCCCGGAACTGTGAGAGGAAAAGTCTCTGCAGGCTGAAGCCCCTCTGGCTGTGGTTCCCTGTTACAACAGCTGCAGACACCAGCACACAGCTCAGTGGTAACTCCCCACCCAGCCTATCCCAGCACATCCCCAGATGCCCCGCTCTGGGAAGCCTGCTCTGGGCCCTCTGCCCCTCAGTGCTCCCCCTCAGTTCCTCAGTTCCCTCCCCCCAAGTGCTGACCCAGTCTCACTGTCACTGTCTGGACCCACCTGCCACCCCTAGACAAGGGGCTCTGGGTGAAGGTCCCTCTGCGCCACCCCCGCCTCTCAGCGCTCCTGGTGCACAGCAGGCACCCCATAAATGCATCCCCAGGACCCAGAGCCTGGAGGGCAGACCTCGGCACAGTACCTTTCTAGGGTTTGGGCTCGGCTATGAGGCCATGACAAAGTGTTTATTTCTGGACTCGCCAACCTGGAGGTGTAAACATATACCTGGTCGAGACACAGCCATTCCTATCTTGGACTTCAAAATAAACTCATCTCCGTAATTGATAGTCTCCACACATCACAGGCCCTTATTAAGCCTGGCAGGGCCTCTGAAGAGCAGGAAGGTCACCCAAGGGCACGGAGAGAGGCTCCTGGCTCCCCTGGGTAGAGCTCTCACACCCCACCTGCTAGTGAGGGAATCAGTGCCTCCTGCTCCTCCCTCCACTCCCCTCCTCTCTCCTCCATCCCTCCTCCTCCTCTTCCTCCTTTCCCTCTCCTTCTCCTCCTCCCTACTCCTGTCTCCTCCTCCCTGTCCTCCTCTCTCTTCCCCATCCCCTCCCTCCTCCAGCTTTTCCTGACTGTGAAGGGACCACCCTTGTCTACAGTCTCTGCCACTAGGAGCTTGGCAGTCCATCCCCTCTGCACCCACATCGGGGCAGTCACCAAACTCTGTCAATTCTCCCTGCTCTGTGTCTTGCAGAGTTTACACCGCTGCCCACCCCACACCCCCACAGCCCTCCCTGCGTTAGAAACAGCTCTCAGACTTGCTCTTGCTTCCCTTCTCTCTCCCAGCGCACCCCCTTCATTGATCCACAGGTGTCCTGCCAGAGGAAGTCCGCCTAGGGGCCGCCCCCTGCCCGAGTCCCTCAGTGGCTCCCCATGGTCTCTGGGTTAAAGATCTCACTGTTCAGCCCCATCAACAAAGCCCTTTGGGATGCAGTTCCCAGCATTAGCCATCTCCAAGGGCTGCCTTCATGGTCTATATTCCACTCCATCCAGAATGAGTCACACAGCATACAAGGCAGGTCAAACCCAAGCCTTTGAAAATGCTTTTCCCTCTTCCCTGAGCTTTTCCAGTCTGTTAAGCTCCTACTTACCCCTTCCAGGCTTGGGTCACATGTCTGCTCTTTTTGAGTCCATCTGATGTCAGGGCTATGCCATCTGCAGACTTCCCAGCTCCCTTTGTGGAAGAAGTGGGATCATGGGTCTAGCGCTTGTTAGCAGAGGGCTCATGTGGGCCAGCCCCTCATGGGCAGGTAACCCGTGCCCACAGATGGAGCAGTCGACGTTAAGACAGGGTCCTCTGGCAGGTGAGTGGGTGCTTATGTTGTCATGACAACAAGCAGTGGTTGGCCCCAAGAGCCTGGCCTGTCCTTGGCTCCCTATAGACCTTGTCCCCCCCCCCTTCAAAAAGCAGCAAATGTCTGATTTATCTTTGCCTCCCCAGGAGCTAGTCTGCACCTGGGCCAAACTGGGTCAACAGATGTTCATCTGATAAATGAGAGGAACAATCTGTAATGTAAAGAGCAGACAAAAGATGGAGGATGGGGGCAGAAAAAACAAGGTTGAAACACATACTCAGTTAATCTCAAAACTTGTACTCAAGGGCCCATCATGGTACCCATTCTACAGATTTGAAAACTGAGGCCCAGGAAGGTCCAAGTGAATTGCCCCCAAATCACACTTCTGTATGAATCTGTGACACAAATTCACATCTGTCTTATTCTTTCAATGATCTGTGGTCATTTTCATGAACCTCTGTCAAGCTGGGTATCACCTCTTCCATTCCTGTGCAACTGAGTTTTCCAATGCCACTTCTAATTTGCCAATACAAGTTTTCTTCCTCTTTATAGAAGTAGTGTGTGCTCATTTTAAAGAATGAGGAAACTAAAGAAAATTATGTATTTAAAGCAACAAATACAATCTCCATGAATCACGTCACCCCAGGACAACTTCTGTTAAAACTTTTTTTTTCCTAATCCTTTTTCTGTGTTTGTATTTATTGTATACATGGTTAGAAGTAGGTTTCTAATGCCATTTTAAATCCTGATTATTTTTTTTTCACATAATACAGTATCTTAAGCATTTCTCCATATCATTGGAAACTCTTCAGAAGCACAGATTTTTAACTTTTTTATTAAGCACTTACCAAGTGTCAGGGACTGTCCTAGATCTGGGTTTACATTCATGATTTGCTGTGTAGATGTACCGTCACTTATCCAGCCTTTCTCTGACAGTTAGGCATTTAAGTGGTTTGGGGTTTTCACTATTATAATAATTCTGTAGTAAACATTTATCAGCATAAATTTCTATGCATGCTTGGATAAACAATGAAGTTTTAAAAATTAGTTGTTGCAATGGACTGAGTTGTGTTCCCTCCCCCAAATTCATTTATCGGAGCCTATCCCTAAGTGTGACTGTATTTGGAGATAGGGCTTTTAGGAGGTAATTAAGGTTAAATAAGGTCACAGGGTGGGGCCCTAATCCCATGGGACTAGCGGCCTTTAAGAAGAGGGGAAGAGTCCTCTGACTTCATGCACACACACTAGAGAAAGGCCCTGCGAGGGCACAGCAAGGGGGCGGCCGCCTGTAAGCCGCGGAGAGAGGCCTCGCAGGAGCCTGCCCATCCTGGCACCCTGAGCTTGGGCTTCTAGCCTCCAAAGCTGTGAGGAAAGAAATGTCTGTTGTTTAAGCCCCCCAGTTTGTGGTGTTTTGCTGTGGCAGCCTGAGATGACTAAGACAAATGTCGTGTTCATGAGCTCAGTTGTGATGAAGGCTTCGTGGGGGTTTAAGTTTGTGGAAGCTTAACAGATCATACCCTTTGAGTAGGTATGTCTTATTGTGTTTGATTATAACTCAATAAAATTGTTTTCAGCAAACATCTGTGTTTAGGTTGAAAGGCACCGTAATTCACCATCCCTGCAGGATTCCACGCAAGACCTTCTCATCCACATCAGTGTCATTTCCAGGTTGGGTCACTCATTACATCCCAGACCATGAGATTGAGCTCCCCAGAGGCTCCGCCACTCCTCAGCTGGGTGCCCTTGGGCAAGACCCATCCCTCTCTGAGCCTCAGTTTCCTCGCCTGTAGAGTAGGGATGGCGACATCTTCTACTTGGGTCGCTAGGAGCAGAGACTGGTTAGCCACCTGGGCAGAGAGGTTGGTGCATGGGAAATGCTTCGGACTGTCTGTTTTTAGTATTATTGCCATGAGAAAATCATGAACGCTCTAGTCAGATGCTCAATTAAGTGCAGGAAGAGCAAGTCTTCCCCACTCCGAAGACTGATGGCGGATCAGGCTCCGCAGTGAACACATAGGCCAGCTTTGTCAAGCCATTGCATCAGATCACCCAGGGGGCTGGTTTTGAATGCAGACTTCTGGCCCCTGGCCAAATTGACCGAATTCAATCCTCTAGAATTGGGCCCTGGAATGGGCACTGTCCTGTGCATCGGGAGAAATTCTGAGAACTACTCCCTGCGCTCCACCCATCATATTAATGAGAATATTGCCAGCTCTCGCTCTTGAGCTTTTGCCTAGCTCCAGGCACAGAGCTGAGGACACAGGATGGACAGTCTCAGTCCACCCATGGTACATCCAGGTGAGGTGGGGATCGTAGTGTCCCCATTTGTCCGGAGGGAAAGGTGAGGCTCAGACACTTTGTCACTTGCTCCAAGTCATACCGCAGAGCCGAGTTTCCAGTCAGGGCCTGTCTTATTTTGAAAGGCTGTGCTTTCACTCACTGCACCAGCTGACACATCCATCATTCAAAAGACGTTCCTTAAGTACTTGTGAAGTGCCAGGTTTGGGCTGAGGTGCTGGAAACTAATAGTGAACAAACAGGCAAGGTTTCTCCCTACATTGCAACAGTGAGAAATGGGCATTTAAAAAGTATAGCAGTCAGGAGAAAATAGGTTGTGCTACAGTAACAAACAACCCCTCAATCTCCATGCTGAATACAAGTTTATTTTCTTGCTCACGCTGCACATCTACCACAGGTCACCAGGGGGCCTCTGCTCATCACTGGGGACCAGACTGATGGAGTAGTTACCTTCTAAACATTGCCAGTCACCATGCCTGCGAGAAAGGGCGCTCTGCAGGGTGGCGCAACAGCTATTAAGTCTTTCACTGGAATTGACGCAAGTTACTTCTGCTCACAGATCACTGGCTAAAGCCAGTCACATGGCCCCATCCACCAATAAGGAGACAGGAAAGGCTGTGTTGGGACCTCCCATGTGCCTGAGGGAGGGAACACGCCACTGACGACCATTAAAAATAAACTCCTGGCAAATGAAACTCATTTACAATCAGGATGACTGCGAGGGTTGTGGGGTAAAGTGATCGAAGCGCAAAGGGCAGGAGGTCCTCTAGATGGGACTGGCTGGATAAGTGACATTTGAGCTGTTGGAGGAACATTAACTTTAGGTTAAGGGAAGCGACTGCTTTGATAAACTGTGTTTGGCAAATAACTTGATTTGATTAGGTTCCAGTTGTTAAGAAACCCCAAAAGATCTTAGCTGTATTCCTGGTAATGTCAATTCTTCTCCTGAGCAACCCTGGAAAAGACACTGTCCTTGCTGAATCTCAATTTCCCCATCTGTGAAATGGGCAGTGGCCCTGCTAAGGGGCCCTAAATCAGCCGTCCTCAGGACAGATGAAGCCTGAAGAGCTCTTGTTGTTGCTGTTGGTTAAATTAATGGCCAGCATTTTCTTTTTTTTTTTAAATTGAGGTATAGTCAGTTACAATGTGTCCATTTCTGCTGTACAGCACGATGTTCTAGTCATGCATATATACACATGTATTCATATTCTTTTTCATTAAAGGTTATTACAAAATATTGAATATAGTTCCCTGTGCTATACAGAAGAAATTTTTAAATCTATTTTTATATATAGTGGCTAACATTTGCACATCTCAAACTCCCAAATTTACCCCTTCCCACCTACTTTCCTCTGGTAACCATAAGATTGTTTACTATATCTGTGAGTCTGTTTCCATTTTGCAGATGAGTTCATTAGTGTTGTCTTTTTCTTTTCTTTTTTTAGATTCCGCATATGAGTGACATCATATGGTATTTTTCTTTCTCTGTCTGATTTACTTCACTTAGAATGATGATCTCTAGGTCTATCCATGTTGCTGCAAATGGCATTATTTTATTCTTTTTATGACAGAGTAGTATTCCATTGTATACATATACCACAACTTCTTTCTGCAGTCATCTGTTGATGGACATTTAGGTTGCTTTTATGTCCTTGCTATACAGTGCTGCTGTGAACATTAGGGTGCATATCTCTTTGAATTAAGAGTTCCTTTTAGATACATGCCCAGGAATGGGATTGTAGTGTAGGGGGTTCCCTTTTCTCCACATCCTCTCCAGCATTTATAGCTCGTGGACTTTTTGATGATGAAATGGCCAGCGTTTTTAAATTGAGACATCCCTAATAAAAATCCAGGTCTCCAGCTTCTCTGAAAAGAGCCGTAGGGTGGGTGAGCTCTAGCCAGGAGTCCCACAGCACCAGCCACTGCACTGTGTTGGCTGCCTTCCTCCCAGGGGGCCAGTGCTGTGCTGGTCAGCAGAGCCTCACCCTGCCCAGGTCAACCTGGCCTTGGTCGAATCTTGGCAGTCTCTGTATTTTCTCATTTAGAGCTGGGGAAATTCTGTGTGTGTGTATGTGTGTCTGCATGAGCGTGCAAGCAAGTTGTGTGCGTATAGATGTGACGTGAGTACACGACTACACGTGAGTCTGTGTATGTATTTGAGTGGGGGTGGGGTTGCATAAGCGCTGAGTATGAGTGTGAGACTCCGACCGCAAATGAGTTGTGTGTGCGGGTATTGGAGTGTGTGTCCATGTTGTGAGTGGGTGTGCAAGTGTGTTTTCAGGAGGGCATTCAACAACAGAGTTGGAGGTTGCGAGCCAGGATTGTTGCTGATTGCCTCTGCATGAGAATAAGAACATTCAATTTGAAGACCCAGAGCGGAGGCAAGAAACACTAAACCCTGTTTCCTCTATTTCCTTAATCAAACCTTTTAATGTAATCTTATCCCCTATCTCGCAAATCCTAATCCTTCCTTACTGGCTAGACCTCGGAACTGAAGGAGGGCTGGGGTCAGAGGCATTTCTCTTTCTGAAGGAAGTGATAGCGGGTCTACCTGTGGGGAGGGGGAAGGATGAAGGGAGAGCCGGGTCCCAGCTGATGAAAGAGGCCGGGTTAAGCCCCCTGCCCCGCGCTGTGTCTCCAAGTAACCCCCAGGGGAGCAGGAATCAGGCAAACAGGGCTTGTCCGGGCTCTGCACTGCATCAGGGTGGGCTCCCCACCCCCCAGAGCCCAGGCCTGGTCACCACAAAACTCAGCGGTTGCTGATGAAAGGCGGCCCTGGGAGATAACGAAGCACAGTCCCAGAGACCAGGTCAGGGCGGCGCAGTCCTCCCAGACCAGCTGAGCCACCTCTGACCCCAAGACCTCGGGGAGTGTCCCTCCCCGTCCTCCACCAGGGGAGGGGTGCTGAGACAGGACATCTCCGGCTGCCCTTTGGAAGTCTGCAGGGGCACCCGGCCCCGCCCCAGAGGAAGGAGCCACCGCCTTGCCGAGATTCCAGGACTGTGGTTTCCCCCTCCTATTTGTAATCATTTGGATGAGGTCAGAATTGAAATCAGTTTCCATGGTGAGAAAGGAGAGAGCCTTAGAAACAGACCCAGACAGCCATACACAGAGAGAAACCAGGAAAGAGACAGAGGGAGGGATGCCTACAGGGAGGCAGGAGAGGGAAAACAGAAAACGGCAGTGGGGACAGGGCGCTAAAGGTCCCCACCTGCGCCTGATGGCCAGTGGCTCATTTTACGAAATGCGTTGATCCGGCACTTGTGAGGGCCAGGAGGAGCGGTGTCAGGTGGGGTGGGAGCAGATGCCGAGCGCCCAGGATGGGAAGGGAAGGGTGGGTAGGAAGGGAGAGGGCACGAGGGAAGAAGACATAGGGAAGAGGAGGGTGCCAGGGGGTCTGGGACCACCCTAAGAAGGCAAGTGGCAGAGGTGGTGAAGAGCACGGCCACCTGAAGACACTGTGGGGTGCGGGCACAGAGACCCCCAGAGCCCAGGCAAGAAGGAGGCGGACCGAGCACCCTTGGCCTTGATCATCACCGCCCTCCCCAAACCCAGGGTCCTGCGACCAGGCCTCCAGGTACCTCGCTGGAAGTAGGGCAGGAGAATGTGCCATGGGGGAGGCCATATGATGATGGTGGCAGGGACTAGAGGCCGCCTCCCCAAAGTCCCGGGAACTTCTCAGCTCAGCTCCTGCCCCGTTGAAGTCCTCGCTTTGGGGCCCTCAAACCGTCACCTGTGTGAACCCACTGACTGGTTCTGGGGCTCCTGCACTTGGTTCAGTTACCTACCAAATTCACACGTGGCTCAGAGACGTTGAGAAACCAATCTGAAGTCACACAGCTGACCATCGGCAGAGCCAGCAGTCAAACCAGGTCTGCGGTCTGCGATGACAAAGCCTGCACTCTGGCCACTGCCTCACATAGCCTTTCCTGAGCCAGAGGGTTGGACAGACGCCCCAGGAGCATGGATGCCAAAGGTCGTGCTGACCCAAACGCGAGTTTGCAGACTCCAGCCCCACTCAGGATGCTTGGGGATCTTGTTAAAATGCAGATTTTGTCTGGCGTTCTAGGCGTGGCTAACCAGTGAGGCTGCTGCTGCCGTCTGGGGACCACACTTGGAGTCGTGCAGGGTTCAGCTGTCCAGAGCAAAGTACCACTGACTGGGGGCTTTAAACAACAGAAACCTCTTCTCTCACAGCTCTGGAGGCCGGAAGTCCAAGACCAAGCTGTTGGCAGGGCCGTGTTCCTCCAAAGGCTCCAGGGAGTAGTGGCTGTCCCAGGCCTCTTTCCGCTTCTGGTGGCTGCTAGTGACCAAGGTTCCTTGTCTTGTGGCTGTGTCTATCCCATCTCTGCCTCTGTCACCACATGGCCTTCTCCCTGGGTCTCTGGGCCTCAGTAGGAACTGTCAGTCCATCCCCCTCCTGTCCCAGGTGCCTGCTGTCAGTTATCTGCACCGTTCCCCGCCGCAGCCCTACCTGAGGTCAGGGAACGTGCCAGGCCATCTCTAAGAGAAGGTCTAGTGACCAGAAACTGACTGAACGTAAGAGGAGGGCAGAGCACCCACTGCGTTGATTCTCCCACACAGCTTTCTGGTGTCCCTTCCTGAGGCTTCTTCTTGGGGTTGCTTTGAACCCCGACCTGTTTCCTTCCCTCGAGGCAGCTTCCAGCATTCCCCCAGGGAGGGCCTGACCCAGGGGCTGTTTCCTTCCTTGAGCCTCATGGATGACTTGGGAAGGGAGGGCGTTCTGCTGATCTGTCGACATCTGCTGCTCCTGACCCTGGAACACACACATCTTTCTGGCCAGCATCTTCCCATCAGAACCGTACCCAGAGCTTTATCTCAGCACAGAGGAAGGGGCGCGGAGTGCTCCTCTGTGTCAGCGACTTCACCTGCATTCTCAGCAGCACTCTACTGTGCATCAGAGTCTCCTGGAGGGCGTGCTGGGCCCCACCCCAGACTTTCTGACTCAGCAGCAGGTCAAGGGTGGGGCCTGAGGATCTGCATTTCTCACAAGTTCCCACGTGACATTGATGCAGCTGGTCCAGTTGAGAACATCACTTTAGGGTGAATATCTAAGGTGGGTGTTGTTATCACTGTAGTATAAATGAGAAACGACAGGTTCAGAGAGGTAAGGTGATACGCCCAAAGCCACCCAGCTCACCTGGTTGTAATCTCTTCTGGATTATGACACCAGTCCCCAGCTGATCTTCCATGTTGGCCAACAACCCCCAACATGTTAGCTGCCCCCGCTTAAGTGCCTGCCACCCTGCCCCGACTCCCTAGGGTCACCCGCCCCCACAGAGCCTCTGCCTTTATGGAGACAGGAGAGACTGATCTCAGACACAGCAACCCCAGTGCCAGGTGGGATGGGCACGTTCCTATGAACAGAAGGACCAGCCAGAAGCTCTGGAAACTGGTGGAAAAGGGACGGCTTCCAGATGGGAGAGGAGATTCAAGGAAGGCCTCATGCAAGAAGGACTTCTGAGCAGAGCCCAGGAGGATGGCTAAGCTTCCAAGATGGATTCGACTTAATCACTATGTGGATCCTCCACTTTTTCGCTTAAGTCCCCTCCCATCCTTCCAACCAGCTCATTCCACTCTCCCAAGAGCAGACAGGAGGGGGAGAGGTAGGGAAAGGTGAAAGGAGGAGGGGAAGCAGGAGCGGGAGGGAGGGAGAGAAGAGGGGAGGGGGAGGGGGAGGGGGAGGGACGGGGTCTCAGCTGCGGCTGCTGCTGTTGGGAGGGGGGGTGGGGGGTCACATCCAGAGCTCCCAGGCACAGTGACTTTGCAGAACCACCAGGAGCCAGTGTGAGTCTGTGTGACAGGTGGAGGTTAAACGCAGCCACAAGGCTCAAGTTGGGAAGCCATTCTTCAATTTCTAATAAAAACCCTGAAGTAGGGATGACGCACAATAAATCAACCATCCACGAGTCCCATCCCAGGGTAATCTTTTCAATTATCTGCTTGCTCAGTGCGTGTCTCCTAAGATGATCAGAAATGGGCAGCAGGGGACGCCTGCCCTGGCCAGGGGACAGGGAGGCCCGAGCGGCGTTAAGCTGATGGAATCCCACACCTGGAAGGCCAGGCTGGCCAGAGTCAGAAGACGGCTGAGCAGGGAGGCTTCCAGGGAGAAAGGGGCTTCAAAGAGTGGGCAGGAGATCAGGGGCCAGGGAACTGTCTCCTGGTCCAGGACACACAGACTGGTCCATCCGCAGCATCTCAGAAACGACTCTCTGAGCACCTGCCAGTCTCCAGATGCTAGAGACAGAGCAGGGAGCAAGGCCAGGTCCTGCCCTCATGGAACTGGTCTTCCAGTGGAGGAAAGAGACAACAGACATAGATAGGGCAGACTGTGAAGGAAACAGGCAGAGTGAGATGGGCAGAAGTGGCCCAGGAAGGCCTCTCTGAGGAGCTGTACTTGAGTTTCTCAAATCGGCTCTATCACTCACAATGCTGAGTGACGTGGAGGAAGTTACTTAACCTCTCTGAACCTGTGTGAAGGCTCCGCAAAGGGGAGGCGATATCAGCACGTGGTGGGAGTTGCAGAAGAGGGAGCTGCTTGCCACTTGCTTTTTTACTCACCTCTCCCTCCCAAATTATCCTCCCTCAGGAAACTGCCACTTCTACTCTCATTCCTCCCAGGAGCCTTCCCTGATTTCCAAGTAGAACACTACTTCTGCATCCTGTGTGGGACCCCAGAACCTGGCCTTCCCTGCTCTGAAGGACCCCTCCCTCTCGCCTGTGCGTTGCAGAGATTTCCTTTCATGTCTTTTTACCCCTAATAGACTGAGAACTCCTTAGGGCCAGGGTCCCAGTCTGAAGTGACCCTGTGGGCCCCTCAAGCCTAGCATAAGACATGGCTTAGAGACAGATGCTCAGGTATCTCCTCCCCTGAAGGATGGATGGGTGGTTGGTGAATGGGTGGAGGGTAGACAGATGGATAGGTAGATCGACAGGCAGGTAAGTAAATGAATAATGTCATGGATGGATGGATGGATAAATGGATGGATGAGTGGATGGATGGATGAGTGGATGGATGGATGATGGAGGGATGGTTGGATGATGGAGGGATGGATGGATGGGTGGCAGAATAGCTGAGCTGGCAGATGGATGAGTAAATAAATAAAAGTCAGGACTTGGGAAATTAAGAGGATTAGAATTAAGGACACATTAAGGGGAAAGGAAGCTTTGCAGAGAAGGAGGAATATTTCCTCCTCAAAGACAGGAGAAATTTATTCTGAGGGGTAAAGGGGGAAGTTGAGAGAACACTTTCTTTTTTCCCTTCATTTATTCAAACATGTTTTGGCATGGTGCTGGGTTCTAGGGATCTAAAGAAATAGGGTTCATGGCCAAATAGTGAAAGCAACAAGTGAACAGACAGTGAAGACGCGCTGTGGTCAGCATTATTTGAGCGAAACCTTCAGCAGGCTGTGTGAAGAGCCTCCCACTGGTTGACACAAAGGAGGCTGCTAACCAGTCTCGCCATCGCCAGGTGACAGTGCTCTCTAAGCAGCCTCAGCTCTTGGCAGCGAGGTGATCTGGCACCATTTCTTTGCCACTGCTGGCAAGCTTGCCCGTGCCTGAGCCCCAGCTCTGGAGCTGATGCCTGCGGGTTACCTGGGGACTGCCATTTGGCAGATGCTTGCAGAGGCCAGAGGATTTTCTCCAGCTGCTCCATTTGATGCACACAGGGATGGAAAGATTCTCCCCCAGCCTGTGCACGAGGAGCATGCAGCTCAGGGATGGGAGGTGTTGTACCCAAGGTCACCCAGCGGCAGAGATGAGGGGCCAGAGTCCGCACCCGGGACAGCGTGACCCCAAGCCCCATCCCCCACCCACCAGGCTGTGCTGCTGCTCTGCGTGGATGTCCCGTCTCCGTTGCTGGGGTAACCTCCCTCCCGGCCCAGCAGTCACCCCTCCTGGAGCGCGATTCTTGCACCTGACATCATAATCCTCTGTGACATCTTAATCAGCTCCCAGGCAACTGACAGCACCCACAGCGAGCAGTGGTATTAAGGCCCAGCGAGGCAGCAGGGCCTGGACTGGGCCCACATGCCCTGCCCTGCCTCAGCCTTAACCCTTGCGTGCCCATCCCAACCCCCTGGGGACGGTGGTTGGTTTTAGGATCTATTTTTGATCCAGGCTTTGCTACAGAATCTTTCTAAATTTCAGTTTCCTCATCTGTAAAATGGGCACAAGGATGCCCATTGACTATCGCACAAAATTGTGTTTGAGGGCTTGGAAAAAGAGGATGAAGACACTGTGTCCTTTCAAGGAGCTGGGGGACCCAGGTCCATCATCCTGCTCTGAGCTGACTGTTCTCGAAGCCTGTGGCTCTCAGCAGCACCACAGAGCTCTCTGGGCAAAGAAGAGGACAACATACATCCTTCTGTGTGTTGTACTGTGTCCCGCAAAAAGATGAGTTGAAGTCCTAACCACCCATAGCTGCAAATGGGATCTCATTCGAAAACAGTACCTTTGCGGAAGTCATCAAGATGAGGTCCTACTGGAGAAGGGTGGGACCTTATCCCAATATGACTGCTGTCCTTATAAGAAGAGTGAAATTTGGACACAGACACACAGAGGGAAGACAACGTGAAGACATACAGGGAGGAGACAGAGCAGAGACTCGGGTGATGCAACTGGAAGCCAAGGAACCACCAAGGATGGCTGGAGACCATGAAGCCAGGAAGAGGCAAGGAAGGATTCTAACCACCGTCTCAGAGACAGCGTGGCCCTGCTGGCACCTTGATCTCTGTCTAGCCTCTAGAATTATGAGAGGAAAAAAATCTCTCCTAAGCCACGCGCTCTGGTACTTCGCTACACTGCCCTAGGACACCTGCACAAGTCCTAATACGACTCTGACGTACAGTGGGGAAGCCACTTTGCTGAGCGACCTTCAGCAAGTCACTCAACCCATTCTCCCAGAAATTTGGGGCCACGAGGCCACCTCGCAGATCGGTCATGAAGAGTACATCGCATCCAGTGTATGAAGTGTCTGTACAGTTGATGGGATTACTTATGCCACAGCGTGATTCCACAGCACGGATTTTTATTTTTTAAGTTCTCATGCCGAAGCTCTGAGTCCCCACTCAGGAGGGCCCTGGCGCCCAGTAGAAGAAGGCTGAGCTCCTCAAAGTCTCCTCTCTGGAGACCCCCATCCTCCCCCCAGGGGTCTGCACATGCTCAGCAACCCGAGCAGAGCAGGAGGGAGGAGCGCTTTCATGGATTCTCACTTCCCCCTCCTCCCGCTCCTCTTCCTCCCTCTCCCGCTTTCATCTGAGCTCCCTCCCTCGCTGAGACCCAGCCCCTGGCCTGGGATTGTTCTGCCCCCAATGCACCAGAGGGACCTGCTGCCCCCATCTTTGATGTTGGAGCACGTGTGGGCAGGGCGCAGTCACAGGGGGCTCTTCCTGCCAGGGGAAAAAAGACAACACAAAACACTGGTTTCCTTTCATTTTGGTTTCACCAGCCTCTCCTGTCTTTTCCCCCTGCAAAGTGGCAACTTCCTCTTTTTACAAAGTTCAAGTCCTTGCTCGGCTTCCAGGAGCTGATCGACCTTGGGGAAGTTACCTCATCACACCATCCTCATCGTTTTTGCCACCACCAATGCCCACCCTGTGAAGTGGAGACCACAACATGAACCCCACATGGCCAGGGGGATTAAACCAGGTAATGTGTGTAGAGAGTCTGCATATCGTGAGTCTTTGGCAAGTTTCACGGGGGTAATTACTCTATAATTAATGTTCTCCATGTGCCTGAGGTCAGAAGCCAACACAGTCCACTAAGTACCTCACCTCAGACCACAATATTTCGCTGCCTCTGTTTTCTCATCCGCTGAGTGGGTTAACAGTGTCTGGGTGTAAGAGTTGCTGGGTGCTTGCAATAAGATAATTAAAGTGCTTAACACAGAGCCAGCATCACTGCCCTCTTGCCTTCCCATCTCACTGCCCTTCTTTGCATCGTGAGAGGAAAGTCTTAATGCTGGTCCACAAAATTCTTACAAATTTACCTTTAAAGATGGAAGGTCTACAACACACCCTCACGGGCAACCAGAGGCTACAGAAGTCACTGCCCAGCCCCAGGAGGAGCTCAGGGAAGGTTTTTCTCTCTGCACTCAGAAAGGGGAATTAACACGCCTGCCTGTCAAGTGGGGAGAGGAGGGCTGGGCTGGCTTTTGTTTTTCTGGAAGGGTTGTAAACACAGGATAATGAGGGCTTGAGAATGCAGTTTAATGACTGTTATTGCTGGGAAAACGGAGTCCATGGATGTCCCCACACTGTCCCTGACCAAGAGCCCAGAGTGTCTGGGAACCCCAGAGGGCAGGCAGGATTGCCATGAAGTCTTGGGGTCACCTCCTGGCCTTTGCACCCTACATGACCTGCACCTTCCTGCCTCCTGCTGGTGCACCCATGCTGTGGACCGGCTTATTCTCCTCCATTTTACAGGTCCAAACTCTGTCCGTTCTCCCAGGCCCTCATCTCACAAGTTGCCCTGAGCCCCAGTGTCCTCCTGGCACCAGCTCCTCCGAAGGAGCCACCTTATTTGAGCCTACATCACTGCCCTCCCAAAGATGGCATCCGGCTCAGGTCCAAGAATGTCAACCAACCAGCTGCCAGTCCTGGGTTGGGGACTTAGAGCAGAGCCAAGTGAGTTCTCTTGGAAATGTGACAACCAGGCAGTGTCCTGATCTCTCTGGGCCTTGCCCTTGCATCTGCAAAATGCCCCAACATCTGGTTAGTCAGATAGTCACTGCTGAGCTCAGATGAACCATCGGATGGGAAGTGGCTTTATCTCCTGAGGTTGAGCGATCAAAACCTGGCACCGAGGTAGGTCCTGTTGCATCACTCTGTCTAACAACAAGAATCTTCTGGAAAACCCACTGACCTCTTTTGGTCAGAAAAGAACTTTCACTGCACCAAGTACTGCACATGCTTTTTCTTGTTTTATTCCTCACATCATCAAGTGGGTAGACTTACTAGGCGCATTTACAGATGAGAAGACCGAGACATGCCGAGGTCAGTAACTTTGCTAAAGTCATGGCGAGTTTGCAGATTTATTCAGTCATTCACAAACATTTATTGAGCAACTGCTAGGTGCCCAGCACTGTCACGAGCAGAATAAAGCATCTGCCCTTATGGCGCTGAATGGGAATGGGGAGAGACAGATAATCACAGAGATGATAATAAAATATTGGGTGGCAGTGCAGGCTATGGAGAAAAATAAAGACGGATAGAGGGGTGATCAGCTGGGGGAGGGTGGTCAGGTCAGCCTTCTCTGTCTGAGAAGGTGACATCTGAACAAAGACCTCAAAGGATGTGAGGGATGCAGCCATGGGGCTATTTGAGGGAGAGCATTTCAGGTGTCCTGAGGCAGGAGTGCGTGGGCAACAGCAAGGCACCCAAGGTGGCGGCTGATGGGACCAGATGTGAAGGGGAGGAGGATGGGGAGCAGGCATCATGCTGAGAGATGTGAGGAGGAGAGAGCCCCACGGACCCTGAAGAGGAGATGGCCGACTCCTCTGTGTCACTGTGCTCTGCCCCTCCCCTCACCGTGTAGGTGCAGAACCCTGACCTTGAACCTGAACTTGGAACTGTACTCAGGGTAGCGTGGGGTGGAAAGAAAACAGGCTTTGGGGCCCCAGGGCTGGATTAGGATGCTGCCTCCAGACATCTAAGTCACTGTACCTCTCTGGATCCCGGCTTCCTCACCTATTAAAAGGGACACAGTGGTACCCACGTCTCAGGTTTGGAGTATCCATCTCTTGGGGTTGCTGTGATGGGGACTCCCAGGTCACTAAGTCCCTCTGAGCACTTAAGAGGTGTCCCTATTCGTTTAATCCTGTCCCATAATGAGAAAGGGAGGCAGGAGGAACTCCTCCAAAGGCACAAAGCCGGAAGAGGTGGAGCCAGGATTTGAACTCGTGGAGCAAACTACCAGAGGAAGACTGTTCCAGATTCTAAAGGTGCTTCTGCCAGGTCTGTCCCATTCGCCTTTCCCCAACTCACCATCTGAGCCGGCCTCCCCTTATGTGGCAATCACGCTCCTGGTTGGCTCCGGTTACTGGAGGCCCTGATGGGTCTGTTTAAACAAGTGTGTCTGAGCAGGAAAATCAAACAGACAGGGACCCTCCGGGGCCGCCGCGGGACCACCGCCGGGACTACGCCTGAACCTGATAAGGGCGGATCTCTTTTCACTTAATTGGGCTGCGTCCCGGGACTCACCATCTGAACAGATAGGCGGTCTCCGCAGGGATGGAAAGGGTCCCTTTCAGGTGGGCTTGCCCTGCATCCTGGCTGGGAAGGGAGAAGCTCAAGAGGGTTGGGGGCACCTTCAGCTGCTGAGGGGCCCTGGGACAGTTTGCTCTTTCCTGAAGGAAAAGCTGGGGAGGGGGCTGCCTGGGAGAATAATTCTCCAGTCAGGAAGGCTCAGGGAGGGAAATTCAGCTTTCGCGGGAGGGTGGGGCCTCTGGATGAAAGTCGCATTGCCACATCCTTCCAGCATCCCCCAGACCCCACAGGAGGTGTCAGACAGGCAAGGAGACACGCGCCGCCAGGGGACGTACTGCAGGGTGGAGGTGGCCAGCTGGCCAGGGGCACGCCGTTTGGCTTGGAGTCCACGGGCCTTTCTGGTGACAGGGAGCAGGTTGTCTGATCCCTCTGGACCTTGGCTTCCTATATTCAGAGGAAGAGGCGGCTAGAGCTCATCTTCAAGTTCAAAGGATGTTTAAATGCAGCAGAGCCAGCAACTGAGTGTTCTTTTTAAAACGTCATTCAGGAGCTATTTAATCAGCGCTAAGATGAACTGACCTTCCTCCCAAAGCTCAGCTCTCTGGCCGGGTTGCTTCTGGCTGGATGGGGGTGCTCTGAGTTAGGGGTCTGCCTTGTGGTGAAGGTTTGACGCAGCCAGATAGTCATCCATCCACCTCTCCTCTGAAGTGTCCCCTCTTTATTCCAGGCCCTGAACTCATCTTGGGGGCCCACACAAGCGTGCTGTGGGGAGCCACCCCAGCTGGCCACTCGCAGGGATCCGAGCTGGAAGCACCAGGCCCTGTGGGCGGGGCCGGGCTTTGCAGCCTTTTTTGCCCTTTCCCCATCAGGGAGTCCAGAGCTGGGGGTCTCCAAAGTGAGGTACCTCCATGCAGCGGGGCACCCTGAGAATCCCCTGAGGTACCATGAGAAATCTTAGAGCACTGTGTTTTTATGTTTGTTTTCGTCGATGTAAACTAACTCCAGCTTTCCCAAATGTAAATCAGGGATAAAAACAGAGATGCTGTCAGGATTAAATGACTCGTTAAGAGTTCCGAACAATGCTTGGCAATAATAATTGTCAATACGTGTTAACTATTATTAGCGAGACTTATGATTCCCCGTCCTGGCGTTCGGCTCCTCATTTTTCCAGTTTCCTTGGACTCAAATCCTCCTCACAGTCTCCGTGAGGACGACAAAGTGAGGCTCAGCATGCCTATTATATGGATGTAGCAGCTGAGGTCCAGGCAGGAGTTTATCATTCATGGGATAACGCACCTCCGAGGCCGCGGGCGGGGCCAGGACTCGGCAGCGTCCAGAGGGGCGTGGCACGGAGAGGGGCGTGGCACGGAGAGGGGCGTGGCCCTGTAGGGAGTCGCGGCCCCGCCCCTGCCCGGCGCACCTGGAATTTGAGGGTCTGAGGAAGTCCAGTCCGGCGGTCACCACAATCCAGCCCAAAACCGCTGGCAGTGGGATTGGGGGGACAACTGAATCAAAGCCTCAGGCATTTACAACCCCCATGGCCCATCTACCCCATGCAGAGGCTGAGACGGGGACAACAAAGACTCCCCTTCTTCCCTTTTCCAGTCCTGATGATCCCATGCCCCGGCTGCGCTGCCCAGAACACGCTACTTCAACTCTCTGAATCTCGGTTTTTTCATCTGGAAAGTGGGATGTCCACCTCGGGGACCGTCGTTGAGAGTTGACTGTGATAATGCATCCGGAGCATCTACCACATAGTAGGTGCTCAGTCAAAGCGGGTTGCCTCCAGGGGGCCTGGCTCCAAGAACTGAACCCTGTCCCAGGGCTCAGGCGAGCCGGTTCCCTGGCCCTGACAGGAGAGGTGGGACAGACAGATGCTCCCTGAATCTACCAAGGCTAGAATGTCCCAAGGTGCACCGCACTTTACAGGGTTTTTTTTTTTTTTTTTTTTGCATCTGAATCCTCTCAAATGGACATGGTCCTCTGTGAGGTCGCAAAGGTGCAAGCCACTGGTCAAGCTGGAACGTCCAGGTTTCCTGACCTTCCTGGCGGCGGGGAAGGATGAGCACTGCACTAGGGGTTGGACAACCTATGTTTTAGTGCCATTTCTGTCGGTTTCTAGCTCAGAGGCTATGGGAAAATGACTCCTCTTGGGCCCCAGTTTCCCTATTTATGGAACATGTGTTCCACAGCGCCCCAACTGAGCTCTTACTGCACACTGGAGGCTTCTCTGCCACTATCTCCCCTTAGCCCTCCATCCTACCCAGGAGGGTAGCACCCAGCTCACTTCGTGGGATGAGCATCCTTCATTCATGCTCATGGGCAAAGAAAGTGAGGTCCAAGGATCTCGAAGGTGGGAAGGGAACAGGGTATAGGGTGGAGGCGGAGGATAAGAGTGCCCAGACCTGGGGTGGCCTGGATTGTGCCCGTCTGAATCCTTAGGAGTGGGTTGTGAGTAGCCAAGAAGGAACTGGCTGGGGTCAGACCGAAGTGCCCGGCACTGGAGGGAGGGTTGGAACAGGGCCAGGGGCCTCTCTTTACAGATAGGCTGCCTTCTGTGCTGTCGGCTCCCTCAGTTCCCTGGCCACTCTCACCACCTCCCCAGCTCTGCATTTGACATTTCTGCCCTCGGATTCTGGGACGGTGTGGGTGACCTGGGATGTCTTTGGAGCCCACTGGGAGCCTGTGCTGGGTCCCATTTGGCCCCTGCCACTCTCCTTTTCTGTCTTCTCATTGACCCTAAAGAGAAGGTATATTGAGCAGCTCAAGGTCCAGATGGGGAGACCAATTACTACCAGCTTCGGGCCATGGGCGGCAGAGGCAGGAGGCAGGACAGGGAGAAGGGCTACCTAAAGCTCCCAAAGGTGCCGACTGCCGCTCCAGAAGTGGAAAACTATCTGCAGAAAGAACTCACTGGAGTCGCGTGAACTTCTGAGTGACTTGAGGGTCGTGATTCCAACTGAATGGGGAGGGGGGTAGAGAAGGAGAGAGACGGTGAGAAAGGGACAGTCAGGGAGGCCAGGGAAGAGACATGGTAATGGAGAGAGACAGAATGACACAGAGAATGACACAGAGCAGAGAGATGAAGAGATAGAGGCTGTGAGATCCACCCACGAGATCCACCCAAAGAGACCGAGACAGGAGAGAGAGAGAGACAGAGAGAGAGACAGAGACAGAGAGAGACACAGAGAGAGAGAGGGAGAAAGACTAAGAAAAAGAAGATGCAGGAAAGGCAGGTCAAAAGCCAGGAATTGAGGGAGAGACCCCAGAGAGAGAGGGGCGGAGGTGGGAGTCAGGCTGAGAGGCTCCCAAGGGCCTCCCAGACCACTTTGCCCCCACCTCTCTACAGTCTGGAGAGACCACTCCTGGAATCGGAAGGGGTGGCTTCTGCGCCCAAGCACTCAGCATTGTCCCGTTGGCTGCCCAGTGGTGCGGGGGCCACACTTCAGAGGACACTTCCTGGGCGCCCCTAGACTGCTCTCTTTCCCAGTCTCAGCTCTGGCCTTCCTAGGCATCCCAAACTTGCCTTCCATTCTACTCAATATTTAGGTCTTTTAGAAGTGCTTGGATCGCGGAGACGCTTGGCTGTCAGCATCCCTGTATCCATCTGCTATATCCTCCCGCCATCTCCGAAGCTGAGCATCTTTTTGCCTGTCTCTTGATCATGGTTCCTGCCCATCCCCTCCTTGTCTGGCCTCCCGCTCTGCCTCTTTCCCCAGGTTACCGAGCTGGGGGTGAATTCAAGGTTCCCCACCTGTACAGGTACCTTGGGCCTCCCTCTATTCGCAAAGCAGGGCCAGCCTCCCCTATCCCACATCGTCCCACAGGAGAGGAATTTGCAAATCCAGAGGAAGGCCCCAGACACCTCTGAATGCATGCTCGAAGTGCTGGGAATCTGCCACAGTGCGGAGTCCAGCGGGATGGCCCCAGGGTGCAGTCACAGTGGCCAGAGGACTGAACTCATCGTATCTGAGCTGAGGAGGAGTGTGCCCCTTTTGAAGCTGACAAACAGAGGCTCAGGAAAAAAAAAATGGCCCTTAGCTGGTGAAGCAGTTCACAGCCTAGGTCAGTTTTCTTCTCGGAGAGAATTGAGATCTTCTACATTCGATAAATTCATGGGAAAACTGGACAGTTTTCAGGACATGAGAAGGTGGTGGGCAACAGAAGGGGAGGAGTAGGAGAGAAGGGTAGGAAGTGCTGGACCAAAAGCCCATTTTGTGGATTGGGAGAGGGACTGGGAAGTGGTGCCACCAAATTCTGCCAGCATCCTCTGTATTTTAATGCTTTTCATCTTTGAAAGCCCAATGAAGGAGACCACTACAAAGAGTGAAAAGAGTGGGTTGGGGGTTCCAACCCACCTGTGTCCAGATCCTGGCACCACCACTAACTAGCTGTGTGACCCTGGGCAAGATGCTTAACCTCTCTGATTCTAGTCTCTCATCTGGAAGGGATAAAAAAAAAAAAAAGCCTATAATAATACCTCTCTCCCAGGGTAGAGAGGATTTAATCGGATAAAGTTTGTGAAACCTCTGGCAAGAGCCCTGACACCCAGATCAAAAACAGTCAATTCTCTTCCTTCCATTTCTTCCAACCCCCTACCCCTCCAGGCCCCAGCCGGAACTGAGATGCTGGGCAGATCCTGGGGGGAGAAGGGTGAGCCTTCCTCGTCCCAGGGTGGGCAGAGTCAGGATGGAAGACGTTTGGTCGGCCCCTGGAGCCTCGGGGTCTGCCTGACATCTCCAGGCTTAAATAACCGTGCGCCTTTGTTATTCGTCGGCAGCAAAGTGGTTCGTTACGCCTGATTGGTCTAATTGCTTTGAAATGGGATATATTATCTATAATTATAGAGCTCTAGGAGGAGCCGGCCGGCCTCCGCTTTCATCTTCCCCAAGTGCACCCTCATGTCGCGATCACATTAATTTGGGCCATTTGAAAGGGGGGCCCCCTCTCTCCCCCGCGGATCTAGGCCCCCTCACCCCCTTCCGAATTTAAAGACACAAGGAAGCCCTGGCCTGACCAAGAGGAAAGAAGCAAGGGGGGAAGGGCAGGAAGAGGGAAGAAGCAGGGAGTCGGGCTTGTGGATTTCTCCCTGGCGCCGGCTGAAATTCACCGCACTTGGGCAATTCCACCGCACAAGCTGGGCCCATTTAAGCGGAGGAATTAGCAAGAAGGAGAAAACATTTTTTTACAAGTTTTTTTTTTTACAAGTAGCTTTTTTTGACTTCGCATTAAAGAACGGTACCAAAACTCTTGAAAGGTGTAAGTTCTGCCCAAGTCCCGGGAAAGCAGAAAGCTTTTTGGTTGGGATATTCAGGCAGTAGCTGAAGACTCCTGGAGTTCCTTGCTCTTCAGAGTCTTTCTCTGGAAAGCTATGAAACCCTCCCAAAGGACTCCATCAGTGACTCGGACAGTTTCGTAAACCTCTGACTCCTGGCTGTTTGACTTCTAGGCTACAGAGGCCAAAAGACTGGAGAACTCGGGGTCGGGAGGCCCCCTCCGCAGGTTGGGGGATCCCAGGGTCCTGCTTTCTGTCTACCCGTCAATCCCCCTTCCCTCAGGACAAAATACCTCCCCACTCTCCCCCTCCGTCGCCCTCCTGGAGATTGGTGAATTCCCACCAAAATAAATCGTTCCGGGTAATCGGTTTTCATAGCACATTCATTCTATTAAAGAGGACTGTTTGGGGCTTGCTAATTGCCGAGGGATCCCACTGAGCTGCACAGTTTAAAAATGCACGCGGGATTCCTGGGTCGAAGCCACAAAATGCATTGGGAAAGGGGGGAGGGGGCGTAAACAAAAACCCAAGGGAGGTGACAACGAATGCCCAAATGAGAGAACCGCCTGCAAGCTCTTCCGACCCGTGCGCAATACCCAGATAGTGGCAGGGGTCTTTTAAGATGGGATCCCTCTCAGAACGAATCTTTGCCCACAAGAGGGTAGTCAAAAAACACCACCCTTCCTCTCGCACCACACAGTCCAGTAAAATAGGAAGTTTTTTGGGGTGGGGGGGACACCACCACCAGCTTGCCCTGTGAGGGGACGCAGGACACACCGTCTTTAGGGGCCAAAATGCTGAGATGCTTTGTTGGGGCACGGGGAGGGTTTTAAGATGCCCGAGAGTGAAGGGAGATGGAGCAAGGCGGGCGAGGAGGGGAGGGGAGAGGAGCGCGCGAGGACGGAAGCCCAGCGCCAGTCCCCGAGCTTTATCTGCTGCGGGCCAGCCCTGCCCTTGCCAGGCATGAATTACAGCCGGGCTTTCTTAGCCACAGCGGCCGCGCGAAGAAATGCCGGGGGTAGAAGCGCCTGGGGGTTAGTGCTGGCGGCGAGATAACAGGCGCGGCACCCCGGCCGTCAGCTCTCGGAACCCGCCGACCGGGAAATCCGAAAAGGCCCAGACAAAAATAAAAGCAGAGAATGCTCCCTCACTGCCCCAAACTTGTGCCTTTCCTCCCGCGGGAACAACACGCCCGGGGGACAGATAGACATTTTGTTTCTTTTCTCTGACTCCCTTCCCTGAGACCGTGGACATCTTCTTCCGTAGTCCAGGGGCAGATAAGTGGAAGAGCTCCGCGCTATCTGAGCATGGATTCCACGTGGAATCCACTCTGAATCCCCTTCCCTCGGCAGACACACTTCTCGCTCTGCAACGCGTGCTTGCTGCTAATCCGCCGCGCCGAGCCAGAGCTGACACGAACCCAGACCGAACCTAAAAGGATGCCATGGGGTTCGGGACGGGCTCGCGAAGCCGAGGGGCGGGCGGCAGGGCTGGGGGCTGCGGGCTTAGGAGGTTTGCTCCCAGGAGGCGGGGGCTCGACTTCAAGGGCCCCTGAGCCGGCTGCTGCCTTTGATCGGGCCGCCGCTGGCGCCTAAAAACAACATCCTCGTCTGCCTATTAGGCGCTCTGAGGAATCGTGACAGATTGTTTATCCCCGCAATTAGCGATGCGGCCCTTCTCCCGCCGCCCGGCCGTCCGGCCCCCGCCCTGCGGCCTGGCCTTGCTGCGCCCGCCGGACACAGCCTTTAGCCCCCTCTGCGCCGCGCGCCTCCACTCTCGGAGTTCGAGCCCTAGCTCCACCCTAAAGCAAGGGTCCTTATCTGGAGGTCTCCAAGTGGCTACAGAGCCTTTGAAGTTGTTTCTGCTGATGTGCGTTTTCTAGTTAGGAAGTTCTTAGTTGTATCAGATTCTCAAGGTGATCTGGGAGGCAAGCGTGCAACAAAGTAGGTCCCATCCGAAAGACACACTGCTCACTTTTTGAGTGTTGACCTAAACAGCCAAGAAGGCTCGGTTTCCTCTCCCTCTTTAATCCGAGTACAGAGTGAGATTCCGGCTCGCCCGTTCCAGGGAAAGTTTAATTGGAAATGCGGGCAATAGAAGTTGGCCATCCGGGCTAGGCTGTTAGCAAGATGTTGGGCCTACGGCCTTGCTGAACGGCAGATCACTCAGCTCTAAAGTTGGGTTGTATGGCCTTACATCCTTGTGCCCCCAGGCAAACCTCTGGGGCCGCGGTTTCCCCGCCTGGAGGAGGGACACTGTTCTCCTTGGTCCCTGGTGCCTTTGGAGAGGCCGTGTCCCTGCGCCGTGGCTCCAGCCGGGCCCGACTTGAGCTGGGGGCCCTAAACACTGCCCGATGCTTGTGCTGCAGTCTCGGGGGCTAAGAAGTCTGGAGAGGCGGCGTAGACTTCACAGACCGAGAATTCCCGAACCCGCCCCGGGCCTGAGCGTCTGCGGACGTATGTGAGGCTTCCAGCCGCCTCAGCCCCCGCAGCCCGACCCCTCCCGCCAGACCCCGGACGCCGTCCGGGTAATAAAGTTCCCGCTTTAGTAATTCATTTTCCTTAATCTGGACTCCCCTAATCTACAGTTTTTATTGCGCCCAGTTAAAAGGCGAGGGAATTCGCTGTCCCTCCGCGCTCGGATAATTACCCCCTAAATGGTCACGGCAGCCCCTTGTGTTTCCTGGAGATTAGAACCCCGCAGCCATCAATGGTCGGTCCCGGAGAGCCGCCAATCACCGCCGCTAGCTCCCCGGGAGCCGCCAGCCTGGGCCCCGGGATAAGAGGCCATAAAGAGGAGGCGCAGAAAACCCGCCGAGCCCCGACCCCACTTTGTGTAAATCTTACTTCTCCCCACACCCTCATCTCATTTGCCTCTATGTTTTTTAACAGCAAAAAATAAAATCACGTTTCCTCCGAAACTGACAAAATAAAAGTTCTCCAGCCCAGCACCAAGGATCCTCCCGAGAACAGTCATCTTTTCCCGGCCTTCTCTCCCAAATGTGCCTGTCCCACCACCCCACCGAGATCAGCGATCCAGAGACAGCGAGGTGTTATTGTTTCTGCGGGTGCGCTGTTCGAGGTCATGTTAAGGCCAGATCAGTGTTTTTTGACCTTCTGTTGGTTTTATATTCATTAAGTTCTATATTAAAAGAACTAACTCCTTCCCCCAAGCCCGTCGCTGGTATACGTGTTGTAATCCTCCCAAAAGTAGTTCACAGAGGAGAAAGCGCACATCAGGTATGAAACTCAATTATCGATTCCGGGTAACAATGTATTCTTATTCTTAACATTCATAGCACCACAGGAGCGTGGCTTAGGCAAACTTCAGTCAGGTGCTTAGAAGACAAAGGTCCACTTTCACGTAGAGGTAAAGTTTTGAAAATTGAAACAGAAGGAAATGAAGGCGTTTAAAAAAGAAACTATTATGTCTTTATACTGTAATACCTAACCCTGCAGGTTTTTTAAACTATAAAAAGGAATATGTAAGAAATGGCCTCAATTCGAATTATCGTGGTAGGCAAACTATCCTCTACTATTCACTAGGGAGAAACGGACAGCAACTGACTAAAGAGAAAGGTAAGAGGAGCGATAAGAGAGAGAAACAGGAAAGTAGAGGGAAAAGGGAGGGGTGGGGAAGAGGGGCGATAAGGGAAGGGTTGGAGAGGGGAGAGCAGAGGAAAAGGAGCGAGAGAGAATCCAAGACACAGAAAAATAGAGACCCAGGGCGACCCACACGGAGAGAGGCGGCCAGGGCTTTAGCTCGGAGGAAAGTTTCTCGCGCGCCCCCTCCCCTCCTCTGCCCTCCGCGGGCCGGGCCCTGCCCTGCGCGCCCCCAGGCCCAGGGCGCCTCGGGGCAAGTCCGCAGGAGCGGGGCCCAATGGATCGCGCCGGTCCCGCCCCCTCGCGCGCTGATTGGCCGCCGCCGCGCTGGCTTCGCCTTATTAACAAGTTCTCTGGGGAGCGGCTGCCCGACCCGGAGCCGGCTAGTGCGCCCGGGAACTCGGCCTGCGCCGCGGCGCCAGCGGAGAACCAGGCCCGGAGCGCCAGAGCTGGCCTTCTGGGGAGGGGCAGGAGGCGCGCGCGGGAAGGCCCGCCCGGCCAGGGCCCCGGGCGCTCCCAGAGGCCGGCCGCGCTCCCAACCCGTCCGAAGCTCATGCCCGGCGGCTGGCCCGAGCTGCGGCTGGAGGGGGGACCCGGCTCTGCATGGCCCCGGCTGCTGACATGACTTCTTTGCCACTCGGTGTCAAAGTGGAGGACTCCGCCTTCGGCAAGCCGGCGGGGAGCGGCGGGGGCCAGACCCCCAGCACCACCTCGGCCACGGCAGCCGCCATGGGCGCAGACGAGGAGGGGGTCAAACCCAAAGTGTCTCCTTCGCTTCTGCCCTTCAGCGTGGAGGCGCTCATGGCCGATCACAGGAAGCCCGGGGCCAAGGACAGCGTCCTGGCGGCCTCCGAGGGCTCACAGGCGGCGGGCGGCTCCGCGCAGCCCCTGGGCGCCCGGCCTGGGTCGTTGGGCGCCCCAGACGCGCCGTCCTCGCCGCGACCGCTCGGCCATTTCTCGGTGGGAGGACTCCTCAAGCTGCCAGACGATGCCCTCGTCAAAGCTGAGAGCCCCGAGAAGCCCGAGAGGACCCCGTGGATGCAGAACCCCCGCTTCTCCCCGCCTCCGGCCAGTGAGTAGCCAGAACTCAGGTGGCGGGGGAGGGGGCCAGGCGGGGTTGTGGGACCCGAGGGCCCCAGGCCGAGCGCCGGCGCCTGCTTGTCTCTGGTGTCTGCGTACCTGCAGCCGGGTACCTGGAGCCGTTGCCGCAGATGGGTTGGCGGGGAGGCCAGGGGTTTCTGACTTTCCCCACTCCCACCTAGGAAGAGGGTTCGAGGCCTGGCTGAGGCCCAGCTCTCAGGTCCACTTTCGCAGGCTTCTTACCTTGGCCGGGTGACCCTGCAGGTAGGAGTTCACTTGTAGGACACGGGTGTCTGGGCACCGTCTCCTCCTGCCTCCACCAAACGACCCTAGGAGTTCTGGCTTCTTTGTCACACCCTAAGCCCCCTTACTTCGCCGTTACCCCAACGGGCGGGTTCGAGTGGTGAGGGCATCTTTGCAGCGCGCAAGTTTCACTTTCTCGTAGTAGAAGCCCCTAACGCCCCTTCCCATTTCTCCTCCCCCAACCAGGCCCTCCATACAGTATTTCTTTGAACAGAGGGTCTGAAGCTCTTGCAAATTACCACCACCCCCCATCCCCCACCCCACCCCACCTCCGCCTTCATGTTGTTTCAGGTAGATACTGGGTGCTAGGGTGGATGGATCATTGGAGGGGGGCGCTCGGGTTCCAGTGGAGGGGGCGGGGCATCAAGTCCATTAGTGGGAGGCGCCCCCTCCAATATGGTCAGGAGCTCCCAAATGTCTAGGATTGGGCCATTGAAGCGGACTCCAGCCTCGAAAGGAGCCTTCAGGGTCGTTCCGAGGCCTCGAGGCCCCCTGGCTTCTCTGCCCAGTGAACACGCTCGGAGATATTTCAGGAGCACGGGAAATTCCCAAGTTTTCCTCGTTTCCTCCGATTATTTTGTGCGGCATAATAGCAACCCGAATTCAATGGCGTGATGCTGAGGAATGATTTTTATCTGGGGTTTAAACGTCTTTGAAAGGCCGGCCCCTCCCTGGGCCTAATTGCAGGAGAAGGTGGCCCAGCGCTGGGCTGTTGCTGCCGATGGGAGTGACGTTTCCCTCGGCGCCCGCCCCTCGGGTGGCCGGGCGGAAAGCGAGTCGGGGGCCAACTGCTTCCCGGACTCTCAATGGCCTCGAGCTGGGAAAAAGGGGGGATGTTAACACGAGATTTTGCTTGACTCACATCCTGGCGGCCTGAGGGCCCAAAGATCTTTTTTTTTTTTAAGCGTCCAAAAATGCATAATTAGGCAAAACCCGCATAGTGAAACATTCTCAATTTGACTTCATTTCTCTCCCGAGGGAAGCTGCTGCATAAGCAAGGCATCCTCTCCAGGACTTGGGAATTTTTTTAGGGCCCAGGTTCCGACCCCAAAGTCGACGCGGTCTCTGTTGTCCCGGGAATAATTTGTTCAACGTTTTGATTTTAACTGGCCGCAGCCGCTGGGTGTGGCAGGGGTTGACTCGCCCCTTGGACCCCGTCCTGGATCTGCGTGAGCCCTCTGCGGGGGGTGCTCGCACACAACCTATCCTTGAGGTGTATTGTGACGCCGTAAGAAAAAGACAGCTCGCCACCAGCGGTGTTGATCTCTGTGGACTGAGGTCCAGGTGGAGAAGCCATTGCACACCCCTCTGTCCCCGCTCCCCACATACATGTGAATGTGACCAGAGGGCCCAGGCGCTCGGGGTGGGAGAGACCCAGGAGACAATAGAAACAATCAGAAGAAGCCACCTTGTTAAAATGAAGCGTCTCCCCAAACCATGGTACTTTTTATATTTGAGGCTTGTCCATAGTGCCTCGTTCGTGACATCCGGGGTTGCACCAACTTGGCTCTGCCGGGACTGCGCTTAGAACCCTGTAGGAAAGCGCTGTTCCGAGGGAAAGAGTGGAATTTTGAGATCTCGATTCTAGGCCACAAAACGGCCTAGCTCAGTGCTGAGCACTTGGTGAGCAAAGATAAATAAATGTTTAGCCAACGCATAAAACTGTGATCTTGGGCTGGGTGCAGGGCCTCTTTCTGCCTGTTTCATTGTTCTATTAGCATCCACCATCCCATGTGACGTGGCGGTGGGAGAAGGCCCCACTGTGAAAGGCTTTCCTAAGAGCTGTTCCACCCTTTCTCAGTTGTTTCGGGCCTTGAACATGATATGTTTCCCCTGGAATCTTAGTTTCCTCATTTGCAAAAGGTAGGCAAAAACGTCTACCCTGCAGGGTTGCGGTGGCAATTGGAAAAAAATATTTTCCAAGTGCCTCGAACGGTGCTCGATGGAAAACGAATAGCGGGTGTTGTCATTGGCTATTATTACCCCTTTATGGACGGCTTAGTCTCCTGCGCCGATCCTTAACCCCCTGCGTTTCTCTCTCTCGGCCCCCTAGGGCGGCTGAGCCCCCCGGCCTGCACCCTGCGCAAGCACAAGACCAACCGCAAGCCGAGGACGCCCTTCACCACCGCACAGCTGCTGGCGCTGGAGCGCAAGTTCCGCCAGAAGCAGTACCTGTCCATCGCCGAGCGCGCCGAGTTCTCCAGCTCGCTCAGCCTCACCGAAACGCAGGTGAAGATCTGGTTTCAGAACCGCCGGGCCAAGGCCAAGAGACTGCAGGAGGCAGAGCTGGAAAAGCTGAAGATGGCCGCCAAACCCATGCTGCCCCCCGCGGCCTTCGGCCTCTCCTTCCCACTCGGCGGCCCTGCGGCCGTCGCGGCCGCAGCAGGAGCCTCACTCTACGGCGCCTCCGGCCCCTTCCAGCGCGCTGCGCTGCCCGTGGCGCCCGTGGGACTCTACACAGCCCACGTAGGCTACAGCATGTACCACCTGACATAGAGATGCCTGGGGTCGCCTACTGGGTGCCCGCCGATTCCTCCAGCGCTGGGCTTCAGCAAACAGCAGGAGCCTTCCCCAGGCGCTCCCTGTTCGGCACCACCTGGCTGCTTCCCTTTAAACCCCACACTGCTCCGATTTTTCCTCTGTTGCTCCCTGAGTTCACTCTCTGAAGTCTGATCCCCTCCCCCGAATGGCTAGAAGGGTCCCATAAAGCTCTTCCAGAATCTAGATCTACCCCCTTGTGTTATAGATGGGGAAACTGAGGCCAGAGAGGTTGAGAAATGGATCCTCAGTCCCCAGCAGAGTTCGTGGTTGGACCAGAACTAGAGGCCAGGTCTCCTGCATTGTTGCCTCCTGTCGTGACACTAGGCAGGAAAAGCACAGAAAAATTCGTGTTGGAAGATTTTGAAAATGAGAACAGTCAGAGAGAAAGAGAAGAACATGCCTGGATCCTGGGTCCTTCCATTGGAAAACTTAGGAACTGTAACAGCAGGACATTTGCTTTTGGGGGGGAGGGATGCAGAGATGCGCGACAAAGGTAGGTAGAAGGGACCTCTCTCTCACCAGTACCGGAAAAAAAAATTGTAAAATAAAAACGAAAAATTCTGTTTCTATTTAACAGTACATTTGGGTGGCTCTCAAGATTCCCTTTGGAAGGGATTGTTGTAATATACTGTATATTTGAAATTTTATTATCATTTATATTATAGCTATATTTGTTAAATAAATTAATTTTAAGCTACAAGAAATGATCTTACTGATTTAGTCTTTTAATTTTACTTCTTGCCGTCTCATCACATATACAATTGCCTTTCAGTTTGATGGTAGTTTGACGCCAGCAACTTTTCAAAGGTGACAAGATATTCAGGGACAGAGGGGGCTGTCTTTTTGAACATACCCCAGGACAGATCTGCATTAGCAAAGTCAAGTGGAGAATTGAAGCAATTACCTAGGATAATTAGGCTCAATTTTCCAATTCACTTTAAGCTGAAATCGACACTTGCTCAGGCGACCCATAACCGACTCTTTCTTTTTTCTCCCCTTTTAACCTGTCTATGAAAACAAAGCGAATCACCCAAATGGTTTGATGACTGCAGACAGCTAATCCAGACAATTCCCACCCCCACAAACCTGTTTTTCCCACAGGAGGCCAGGTGGGGGATGGAGAGGCCCTGGTTTGCTTCTCTAAATCACTGCTGCCTGTGTACACGCGGTTTGTGGAACTAATTTTGAGCTGCCAGAATGTGACCGCCTTCACACTCCTTATTACAACCCCTTAAAAAACAAAACAAAACAAAACAAAACACTTCACTGAAAACCCAGGGTTGACCATACACTTCCCGCTTTGGTGTGTCCTTTGCAGGATCCCTGCCTACAAACTTGGTTTTTCTTTTATATAGTAGGTTAAATGTAGGCTAGCAGAATATATTTGAACAAGTGCCAAGTTTAGCCTTCTGGGGGCAATTGCGCAAGGATGTTGACCACAGAAAATGACCTCTAGTAAATAAAGCCTACTATGTTCCAGGCGCTGCTCAGTTCCCTTTCGATTTGGGGGCCCTGGCTTAATTTTCACCAGATCTGCGCCCTCTCCCCACACCTCTGTCCCGCGCTCCCCAACCCCACGCAGGGCAGCTCCTGGAAGCCTTTGCAGTGAGTCTTTGCAACGAACAGCCTACAGCAGACCAAGGAACCCTACAGCAAAACCCGAAGTACTTGGCGTTAGACTTATGGAGGATGGACTTCTCCACAGACGGAGACTGTCTCACACAACCGGGAAACCGAGTCTGGGGCGCCCTGCGGGGGTTTTTATCTCCAGGGGTGGGAGGTCAGCCTAGGAATTGCAGGACAGCAAAGGGTTGCGCCCACGCACTCTAGGCGGGCTCTCAGCTGGCGCCAGGCAAGTTCCGGGGTACCCTGGGTGTCAGATCCTGCAGCCGCGGCAGCTCTGCCAAAGGTTCTGTCCAGAAGGCTGGGGCCGCAGTCTGAACTTGTCACAACTACCCTCCCTAAGAAAAGAAAGCAAGCTTGCCTCGGAGTGCAGTTCTGCTGCACTAGATAGTCTAGGGGAGTCCTTGGCTTCTGCGCTAACACAGGCACGGCCAGAACCCGAGTTGGGCCTCTTCATCCCCAAAAGAGGGGTGTCCCACCTGAAAATGTCTCAGACTCATCGGCCTACTCAGCCCTTTACAGGCGCTTGAAGGCCGAGGTACATCACTGTTTCTTGCAGACACGGAAAGGATTTCCCTCTTCTATAAACTCAGCAAGTCTAGTGACCCTGGCTTCCTCAGATCTTCTGGGTTCCTTTCTGGAACACCCTTAGCGACTCTTCTATCCTGAGGGTGGTAGTGAACTTGAAGTCAGACAAGCCCAGGTGGTTCATTCCAGCCCTGCCACTTCCTGACTGACTGACTTTGGGTAGGGAAGATCCCTCAGTCTCTCCATTCCTCAGTTTTCTCATCTGCGAAATGGGCCTGAGAATCCTTCCCCTGCCCCCAGGATTTTGGTCAAGTGTCAAGGAGCCCCCGCGCAGGAGGTAGCCCAGGGAATACCGGGTGGATCTGAATTTTCTCAGCTCACGGTGCGTCGGCAACACTGGAGTCTTTTCCACGTGTGCGGGATAAGGGAATGGCGGGGCAGGATCGGGTGTCTCCTCCGGCCGGGCCTCTAGGGCCTCCTGGCTCCTTGAAACTTGGCAATTTAGGGTCGAAGCAAACTTAGAGCAACATAATTGCAGTAATGAGCAACGGCTCGCGCTCGGCAGACGCGCCGCGGCTCCAGCAAGGCGGTAGCTGCAGGCGAGGCAGGCGCGTCCCCTTCCCCCACCGGTTTGGAACTCGCCGCCGCCCTGAGACCCCCGCCCGTGCCCGTCTCTGCGCGCGCCCCAGCCCTTCTGCCCGCCTTGGGTCCGGATCTCCTTCCACTTCTCTGTCTCCTGGTTTCCCCATTCTGTTTCTTTTCGTCCAGCCCTTTCTTTGCTCCCTTTTTTGTTTCTGAATTCCCTCCCTCTACCAGGCATGCACACATAAGGTGCTCAATAAATGTTTGCTGAGTCAGGGCGGCGCGCTGCTGTGGGGTGAGGACCCTGAGCCAGATTCAGCTGGGTCCAGCAGGAATTCGAGGAGGGGCTGGGGTACTGCTTCTCGTCCAGCCTAGTCCTTGGAACGCAGCTGCTTGTTTATCACACGAGGGCAGAATGGGCAGGGGTTCCCGGGTCTGATCCTTTACGGATCAATTTCCTTCCCTGGCAGGAAACGTCGGATCAATCGCGCAGAGTAGCCACCTACCTCGCTGGGAGGTTTTGATGGAGGAGGAGCCGGCGCTTAACGCAGCCTACTGTGAGCTGGAGTGCCGGCACACGACACCTCCCCCGCGCTCCCCAAGAACTCTAGGAGATTTTTTATGAGAGAGCATTGCGGTCCAGAGAGGTTACGTGGTTTTCCCAAGGTCACACAGCCAGTTAGGGGAGCGGAGATTCGAACACAGATTCCACTTGGGGATCCACGCTTTCCCGTACTGCCCAGCTCTCACTCGTTGAGGGTCACTTCTTGCCCGACCCGCTCTTTGGGACTGGAAAACGGGCCGCTCAGAACTTGGGCCCTAGCGCTACGAATTTAACTCCTTCCAGCCCTGACCACAAGCAAGTGCTGTTCCTTGGGGAACAAGAGAGTCATCTCACCTGCCCTGCACACTGTGAAGGCGTTTTCGTTTTGTTGGGGAGGAGATGGAAGTCTCAATCTGGAGAACTCAGCTTCTGACCTCAGGGGCGACACCAAAGTCCGTGGTGTGGAAGCCCGCGGAGGACTGAGATGACCAGGCGGCAGGGGGCCAGGGGCGCTCCTAGCTCTGGGTGCAGGTCGGCGGGACCGGCCGGTCGGGGACCTGCGAAGCTGGGGTGGGGCTGGAGAGCTCACACTAAGGGCGCCTTGTTCTAGGGTTCGTTTCTCCCCTCGCTGACCGCGGGGCTGAATGCCCAGCTCGCTCGGGAGGCCCAGTGAAGACACTTACTCACGAGGCACGAGGCGGGAGCCGTGAGTGCGAATCCTACCGCTGTGAGGCTGGCCCTGGCCGCGCAACGACCGATGCCCCCTAGTGACCCAAGGCGCGGAGGTGAGGCCGGCCGGGCCCAGGCCTGCGCCCCGCCTGGAGCCCTGGGGGCGCAGTGGGAAGCAGCGAGGAGAGGCCGCGGCCGCCTTTCAACTTGGCGGCTGGCGCCGGCCTGGCCGAGCCCCCGGGGCCGTGCGGCCTCCGCGGCTCCGTCTCCGCCCTCCCAGCCGCTCACACCGCGGCCGGGCCGGGCCACTCCCCCGACCCCGCCGCCGGCCGCAGGGGGAAGCACCTCGACTACCCCCGTGTCCATTCACCAGAGCACCCCAGTGTGCCCGTCCCAGACGCTCGGATTTCCTTCCGCTCCACTCGGCTCCCACTGCCGCCGCGCACAGCACCCCCGCTCCAGGCCTACGGCGACCCTCTCATCCCACTGGCCTGCCTCCTCAGCAGCGCCCTCCCGCGGCCCCGCGGGCCCACAGCCCCTGCCGGTTGCAGCGCCGGTGCTGGACGCTGGACTTGGCTCCCTCCGCTCTGGAGAGCGTCTGAGCGCGCGCGCGCACCAACACATCACCAACGCATACACAACACACTAACATACACCACAACTAACATACATCTAACACACATAAAACTGACACATGCAAAGCGCGTTACAACCAGCAGTCACTACACACGCACACACACAAAACCAGCACACATCACCAACCATACACATCCAGCCGACAAATACACATACCCAAACTGCGCTTCCCAAACACATGCAATGCAACGCACACTCATGCAACCCACACAGACGCCAAACCACACACAGCTAACACATGCTGCGCACCCTGCACACACAAACCAACACACATACCCAACCACACAGCACACGCCCAACACCCACAATCAACACACACGCATCCCAATACACAGCCCCAGTTCACAGAGGCACACATACACCTCAAGGCCACCCTTCAACTTCCCTACAAGGGGTTTTGCCACTTTGGACCGGGTGCCACTGACATTCACGCATAATCTTGCCCGGAGGGGAGTGGTGGAGACCCAGAGATAGACATTGATTGGGGGTTTGGGGGAGATAAGCCCTGAGAAATGATATACTGGGAGGCTTCCAGCCTTCAGAAAGAGACTTCAGGCAGAGGCCCAGAGAAGCCACTTGGAGACTGGGTCGCGCGGTTCAACACAGCAGTGAGACGCATAGTTCAGAACACAGCGGGCGCGGGCGCGGGGAGATCAGCGAAGGACAGGGGGTGGGGGGGCGAATGCCCAGCGCGCGTGCGCGTGGGGTCAATTCCACGGCGCAAAGCTTTTACAGCGAAGCAGCCAGTCACCCACGGGAACGCTGGGAACTCCTTTCCAAGAACACCGCGGTGACCTCAGCTCTTCTTTCTCCTGCTGGGGTTCCTCCTGGGGAACCTCTCCCCCCAACACGCCGTCTCACACAACCGCCTTCAGCCTCCTCAGAGAGTCTCGAAATGCCTTCCCAGGAATCAGATCCGACGCCTTGTTGGAGTTGGGCTGAACCCGGTCCCAAGATCTGGGATGTCCATGCAGACACCCTCGTTCCCCTCTCCCCAGATGAGAAGGTGGTGTTTCTAGAAGCAAAGAGCTTATCTCTGGAGTCAGGCTGTGTAGTCTTAGGAATCCCCGTTTGGGTACTTATTAGCTGTGTGAACTTGGGCAAGTTACTTAACCTCTCTGAGCCTTATTTTCTCTATATATAAAGTGTGGGATGTGGCTACAATTTCTTTGTGTTATTATGGGTATAAAACGAAATGACATGCTTGTGAGATGCTTGGTACTGGCAGGAATTACCCTTCATGATGAGTACTTAAAAGAGATGAATTTCAAAAGGGTGTGTGTGTGTGTGTGTACTTTCCCAGAGACTCCAAAAGAGCCGGGGCTGAAAAGACGACTCAGACATGGGGTCTGGAATCCAGATTTATGCTTTTCTGGATGGTGAATTCTAGCAAGTTCAAGTTAATGCTCCTTTCTGAGCCTACGGAATCTGCCTGGGCCTAGAGCAGCGCGGCGGGATGCAGCAAAGTCCAGTCTTCTCAGGCAGTGAAAGCTGATTCAACGACCGGTTCTTGATTAGGGCGGGGCCTGAATGGGAGCAGACGGCATGATCGGCCTTGGCTATGAGTGGGTCCGGGCAGCAGCCCCGCCACGGCGCCCTTTGTTTCCCATTTTACAGATGAGAAAACTGTGGCACCAGGGCGGCGCCAGTCGGTGGCTGGACCCCAACAAGTTGCTTTGGGACCGCAGGGGCTGCCTCCTCCCCCACCAATGGGAAGCGGGTTTTGCAGTCGCGCAGGGCTGTAATCTGGCTGGGGTTCTGCGCGCTTGGCGCGTAGGGGCTGTGTGTACGCGCGCCGCGCACGGGGAGCTGCAGGCTGCGTTTGCCAGGTTTACCAGGAACCGGGTGGGTGGGGTTTCGTGGAGGGTAGGGAGGCGCGACCTCAGGGCCACTTCCCTGACTTCCCAGCCGGGTGTCTTCCCCTGTCTTTTTGTAATCGCTCAGATGAGCTGCCTGGAGGGAAGGCTGGACTCTGCATTTTGGGATGTTACTTTAAAAAAGACACTCAGTTTTCTCGGATGACCCATACACTGCTTCTATCCTCCAGTGGTAGTTGGGGCCCTTCCAACAAAAAAAACTGCAGGTGTTAGGGACACAACTACTGGAAACAAATATTTGGAGCAGGATGAGTGACACCCCTCTTGCATTCTCTGAGACTCAGCCTCAATTTCTGTTAAATGGGCACCATGACTCCTGGGAGGACTGGGGAGTGCGAAGGGAACGAGCTCTCCACAGGTTTGTGGGTCTCTTATACCACCTACGGTCCCAAGCTGGGTGTAAGGAGTGACGGCAGACCTGTCCTTCCTGATGTGACTGCAGCTAACACGGATAAAGCCCTTGTACGTACAAAAACCATTCCAAGCGCTCCACGTGGGTTATGCCAACGAATCCTCACTACCAGGCAGGCACGCACCATTGGTATCCACATTTCATGGACAAGGAAACTGAAGCATAGATTGAGTACCAGGAAAAAGCACACAGCTAGTGAGAGCTGGAGCAGAGCTTCGAAACGAGACACGCTTTGCTGGGCGATGTCACCTAGCCTCTTCCCTCTATGAGCCCGTTTCCTGGTCCAAGGAACGGAATCGTTTCCAGGCTGATAGAGAGGAAGCTGAGTGACTCGAATCGGAACGTGCCTGGAAAACTCGAGAGTACGCGGCACAGAGGCGGGATGGTCGTGCTTTGCGCTAGTTGCGCTAGTTGCGCTAGTAGCCTCTGCGGCTACTCCGGCTGGCAAATTGGAAGTCAGGATGCCGGGATCCCCCAGGGGCTAAGGGGGCTGGTCCTAAGGGTGGGGGGATGAGTGGGTTGGAAGCAGTGGGGTGTTCTTGTCCTGGGATGGTGATGGGAAGGGTGGAAGGCTGTGCCACTGTGGACCCGGAATTAATCCTTTAATCCTCTCCCTAAGACTCTGGCACTCTTATTAACCCATATTACAGGTGAGGAAACCAAGTTACAGGGCAGGTAAGCAACTTGCCAAAGGTCATGCAGGTGCCTAAGACCAGATCAGTGTTTTTTACCAACCGCTGCCTCTGTCTCCTGTGTGAATGCAGAAACACATCCAAATGGCCACAAAGCACCAGGGAAGTGTTGGCGCCTGAGCCAGAGCACTTGTCAGAATCCCCCTCAGACAACAGTCAAGATTGACCAGGTCGCCTTGCTGTAAGTGCTCCGTGCACCCCTCCACTCACGTCAGATTTGAAGAAACTGTTCTGGACGTAGCCTTAGAGGTGCACCATGGTCACCAATGGAATCAAAGTCCTCATTTAGAGATGAGAAAACTGAGGCTTGAAGGGGCTGTGTGATAAGGGGGGAAGATAACAGGGTGGTGACACAAAGCGCAATGCAGGCATGGAAGAGGTGGACCTTTCTTTGGACCTTTCTTCGGAGGCAGCCTGTGAGCTGAGACCTAAAGGGTGAGGAGGAGCCAGGAGTTCGAAGAAAAGTCAAGGGAAGAATCTCCCACGGAGAGGGACTGGCAAGTACAGAGGCCCTGAGGTGGGGAGAGGCTAATGAGGCTGGAACTGGCTTCTGGGGGGTTAAGAGTAGGATCTGCTTTGCATTTTCTGAAGTTCTGGGAGGCGTTAGTGAGGAGAAGGGTGGCAGTGAAGTAGAAGGGTTCCTAGTTAGAGGGAAAGTGATGGCGACCCGGACCAGGGTGGCTGCCAGAGAGATGCTTTTCCCTTGGTAACATTCCTTCCCTTCTGCTTCCCTCTCGCTGCGCTTCTACACCTGCAGGGAGGGTTTCCGGAGAAGCTTCGCAACCTGGCCGGGTGAGGCAAGCCCCAGGCCCCACCGTAGTTCCTCTTCCCTCCCGAACTTACTCAGATTCAAAACCCAGCACCCCGGCCCCCAGCTCCGGTCCTGGAGTCCCCGAAACCCTGCGCCAGCTCGGGAGCCAGCTGGACCTCAGCTGTGGGGCGGAGTCCGGCGCGGACAGCCCCCTGCGGGGACCGCAGCTCGCCGCTGGGCTCCCTCACCCCTTCCCCTGACACCCAGCCGGGCTCCCGAGGCCCAGCTGTGCGCCAGCTGTGCGGCCCCGCCCCAGCCTGCGCTCCTGGAGCTCAGCTGCCCTGCAGAGGCCGCCCCGGTCCATCTCGCAGCTTAAGAAACCGAGGTGGACGCCAAGGAAGGAAGGGGATTGCCTGGTGTCGGGCAGGTGCGGGTGCGAGACCCTGCGCCAAACGCCTGCTGTGCATAGCCTCATTAACCCTCACACGAGCTGAGGAGTAAGCAGGGTCATTGCCGTCATCCCTCTGCCCGCGTGAGCACACTGCCGCTCGAGGGGGTGAAGGGACTTGCCCAAGGCCACAGGACTGGACTGGATTCCAACCCAGAAGTCAAGCAGGTGCCCAGGGAGCAAAATTTGAGGAAGCACTCCCTCTCAGGGTTAAGTGCAGGGTGGGTACCGGGAGGGAAGGCACGAATATCCAGAGAGAGAAGATACTTCCCCTCAATGCTGAATAATCATCTCAATTCTCCCCCCCCCCCGGGGTTATTAACATAGTGGAGCCTCAGGCCCCCACCCCACCTCCAGGACTATTCATGCTTCTGTTCTTGCACCAAATGTGTCTGTCAACATCTTTTCCTCCTGCGAGCTGGAGGCAGGCTATGGGTTGATAGGTTTTTCAGCTTTTTATGCCAGTGCCCAGTGTGGTCCTGGGGGGGGGGGGAGAGCAAATGCCCATCCCCCAAAACAAGTGCTTACTCTGCGTCAGACTCTACCAGGCGCCTAATAGGCCTTATTTCACTTAATTCACACCATGACCTTTAAAGAAGATCGTCTTTATTCCCTTTCACAAACAGATCAGCTGATATCCACAGATATCGAGTGACCCGTCCCAGGTCACCAAGCAGCTTCTGTATAAATACTTAGGAACCTGCACTTATGATGGGAAACCCAGTTTTCCTGCCACTGGGGTTGGGGGAGGGTGGTTTCCGAAAAGAGATGCAAGAGGTGGCGGCTGAGCTGGAAACTTCACCGAGCAGCGACTTGGGCGGGGACGCCAGGAGGCGTCTTGGCGAATCATCCTGAGCACTTCTGTGTCTCCTAAAATGCCAGCACGCCTGGCAGCTGGCACCTGAGTTTCCTCTAGGTCAAATCAAGCTGCTCTGGGTCTGGAGTAGGGGCAGCAGATTCACAAAGCCGCGTCAGTGGACCGACCCCCTGACCCAGTAAACGCTACCTGGCTCATGGGTGAGGGCTTGGGGCAGGTGCACAGCCCTCGCCCGTGCCTGGATTTCTAGGAGGGCCCTCGGTCTGACTCCAGTGGTCCCCTGGGAGCCGGGCTGGGGGGCGCTGGGACAGGACCTGAGGACCCTGAAATTCTTCCTGCTCTTCCTTGTCCCAGCCCCAATTTCTCTTCCCTTTCTCCTCTTTTATTTTAAATTAATACAATTGATTTTATAATTCATATGGCTAATCTTCAATCGATATAATAATAATATAATTTCTTATGTTAAAAGGTGTGAATTGGCCGCTTGAGATCCCAAGGCACCCATCCATTGGACGAGTGTCCATTGCACCAGGGAGCCGGGGAGGGGTGCTGGGGACAGTGCTGCGACAATACAGCGTGCCAGTCCCTGAGCAGCTAGGGGTGAGAGTGCAAGCTGCTGGCACTAAGAAGGAAATGAAAACAGATGCTGCCCAGCCAGGTGGTATATCAAACAGAGGGCGTGGCTGGGAGCAGGGGCTCCCTGAAGGGGGTCATGGGGGACACTTGAATGGAATAGAAAACCATCCAGGCTAAGGACCAGCAAGTGCAAAGGGCCCCCCATCCCCACCCATCCATGATGTGGGTAGAATTTTGGGGCTTTGAGCATCCTTTAGCGGTGGACAGGCACTGGCATGATTTGCCTGGATAATGGACATTTCCACTTTTTTTTAAGATAGCTTTCTTTTTTGGTTTCTTTTCTAAATGTTTTTTACTTATTGAAATGTAGTTGATTTACAATGTTCTGTTAGTCTCAGGTGTACAGGAAATGATTCAGTTATACATATACATACCTATATATATTTTTTCAGATTCTTTTCCATTATATGTTATTACAAGAAATTGAATATAGTTCCCTGTGCTATCCAGTAGGTCCTTGTTATTTATCTATGTTATCTCTACTTTTAAACTGAATTCAAGAATCAGGTCTCCTTTGATTTTCACCATCTAACAGGCAGTTGGGGTAGGTTCTCACTGTGCGCATTTTGCAGATGAGGGAGCTAAAGCCCAGCAGCCTGCCATGGTTCCTCAGTGGGTGGGGGGGGGTAAACTGAGGGTGAGAAAGTGAACCTGGGTCATTCCATGACACCTCATCTGACTCCAGATGGGACTGGTTTCAGGCGATTGCTTAGCTTTGTGCGGCATCCCACCAGCACATCCATTTAAGGAGGGACGGAGCACGCAGTTTGTCGAGGCCACAAGAAATGTTCCAGCATTGGCTGAAGGGAGCAGAGTGTGGAGCACAGTGAGAGACATCACTGTCTTGTTGAGAAACAGGCCTCTGGAGAAGCTCAGGACATGTTGGTTTCTGAAGCTCAGTGATTTGGAAGTGTTTGTTGATCTTGGGGGTCTTTATTTGCCCAAGTGGAATCTGCTCCTCCTGGAGGGAAGTCTGTGTTGCTTGGGTCCTTGTTTCCACCTGGGAGGACGTGCCTGCTGCGGGTCTCGGTCTGCAGCCAGGTAGGTCCAGCACCATACACGGGCTGCAATCCACAGGATTGAACAGGATCTCTGAAATCATTTGAATGAAGCCCAACCCCTGACAATGAGCTACAGGGACCATTCTGATTTCCTTCTCCTCCTGCTGGGCTGGCTTCATGGGCCTGTGACCAGTGCAGTTACACAGGGAACCGCTGTCAGAGGGGCCCCATGCTTGGGGTTTCATGCTGCTGTCACCATCTCCAAGTTCTTAGTAATTTTATCTTCAAGTTTACGTTTCATAAGTGACATCTGATGTGCTGGGGGCTTGGACCTGCCTCCACTGCCTCCTGGGATAGTTTTTGGCTGCCTGCTGCCCTCCTCCCTGGTGACCCTGGAGCCTCCCTGTCTCTGCCCGCCCGCCCAGTGACTGCTGGTACCCTCTACTGGCGGGGACCTGGATGCCAGTGTGGGGAGAGGCAGGCCTGGGTACAGACACCCTTTGGCACCTGGAGGTGGGGCATGATGGTGGCACGTGTTCTGTGAGCAACTTGGAAGGGGTGAGCTTCTGGTCCTCCCCAATTCAAGTACCTAGCACATCCCAGAACAGAAACTGCGACTCCCTTGGGGATCATCATCTGCCAAGGATCAGGGCAGTGGGTCTGAGGGAGGAGGAGGTCTCTGACTCGATTCCGCTTCCCCACTGCTGAGCAGACCTGGTGGCTGGCAGGAGGCGGAGCCGGGCAGCTGGTGTACATGCCAAGTCACAGTGTGGGACCCCTGGGTGCCTGTGAGGGTCTGCACTCACCTGCCAGTGTTCCTGTGAGCGCAAGGGCGTGACATGACCTAGGGAACCCTCAAAAGGTCCAGAGTGAGGCCGCAAGGAAAGGAAAGCAATTTCTGTGTAAGCACCTTTAATGCACTTTGCCCCTGCCTTTTGAACAAGGGGCTGTGCATTTTTGTTTTGACTTGGACCCCCAAAACTGTGTAGCCAGTCCTCCCCCCCCCCATGTAGCCAGTGGCTTGCGGGCATTTCTTCCTGGAAGCTCAGTGCCGCTGACCCGGCCAGCAGAGCCTCAGGGGCCTGGATGTAGGTAAGAGCAACCTCTCAGCCAATAAACAAGTCTTTGTAAAACAGGATGCCCCCCTCTTCCCCACAAGCCCCAGCTTTACGAGGAGATATCTTGGCAGCACACCAGCAGAAACTGCTGCCCGGCTCAGGGGTGACGTGTCCACGGGGCGGGGGGGTGCTCTGGAAGGTCTGGGTTCAGCAGCAGAGAGCTAGCTGGGCACATGGACAGCCTTCCATGGGTGCACCTACTTGATGGGCCCCAGGAGGAAACTAAGTCCAAGAGACAGAGTTGGTGACCGTCTGGGTGTCACACTGGGAGGAGGAGCGACGTGATGTCAGGCACTCAAGTCATCTGGTCTAACTTAAGTCCAAAGCAAACATCCCTCCTGTTCCCCTTCCTCCAGTGAGTCTTGATCTCATGGTTTCTAAGACCCTTTAGCTTGCTGGTTGGTCCATCCTCTCCAGTCTTCCATAGAAACCTCTGGAGGGGTCTTTAAAAATATTTAAATCTGATCTTTCCCTTCCCCAGCTCTAAACCCTTCAGTGGCTTCCCATCTCATTTACAGTAAAGTGCAGAGTCCTTACCCTTGCCCACAGGCCCTACATGATCTGGCCCCCCTGCCCCCTAGACTTTCCCAGTTGCTCACACCATGGTAAATCCTCTGACCTTCTGGATGTCTTTCACACACCTGTGCCCCAGGGCCTTTGCACTTGCTGTTGCCCTTGCCTGCAGTGCTTTTCCTTGGGTATTCGTATGTCCATATGCTCTCTCTATCTCAGGTTTCTGCTCTAGTGTGTCAGAGAAGCCTCTCCTATTCCCTTGTCTAAAATTGCACTGTTATCACTTCATGACCACTTCTAAGCTTGCTTTGTTTTTCTTCATATAAATTGCTACCTGACAGCATAGGACATGCTTACGTGTTTATTTATGTATTTCCCGTCTCTGCCCCACTTGACTCTTAGCACCCAGAGGCAGTGACTGTGCAGGTTCCCTCTGAAGCCCCAGCACCTGGGACAGTGCTCAGGCTTCGATATTTATTAATTGAATGAAGACAATGTCTCTCACACAGGAGGAGCCCTCAGAGGTTCCGTGAGCAGCTCTCGTCCCTGTGGGTTTGGTGGAGCAGCTGGTCGGCAGACTGGGCTTCTGAACACTGAGCCTGGCTCTTGTCCACACTGCTGCCCACTTTTCAGAAGAAACCCTGGGGGACCTGGCTGCCCAGGAGGCAGGAAGATGGGGGCTGAGAAGTCAACCCTGGGAACACAGATTTAGGGGAAAATGGTAACAGAGAAAAAGGCCATCATTTCCATGGAGGTCTGCCAGCTCTCATGTCCTGATGCTTCCCTGTCCAGAGCAAACGCAGGACACCTGGAGATTCAAAGGAGGGCTGGGCTGGGCTGTGTGTGGGCACGCAGTTGAGTGAGCATCATTCTTGGAGCCAAGAAGGTTGGGGTCAAGTGCTCACTAACTGGCCACGTGACCTGGCGCATGCTTGTTCACTTCTCTAGTTAACAGTTAATGTGACTGTTGGAATAGTGACAAGGACTTAGTAAGGCCTCAAAAGCCACCACTGTGAACAGGTGCTTAGGACTCAGAAGCCAGGAAACCTGAGGCTTCTTGCTGGTTCCTGCCCTCATCCCCCACCTGCCCCAACGTCATCCAGGGTGGGAGAAACAAGAGAAGAGGGGAGATACTGGGGGGAAAGACACAGAGATATGTCCCCCAGCTGCACTCACCTCTTGTAGACCCTCACCCCAAGTCAGTGAGGCTGACAAAGCAGGAGTTATAACTCTCTTCTGCCAAATGAGGAGACCAACGCCCAGAAAGGTTGGGGTATTTGCCTAAGGTTGCACAAGGAGGAATGGACTAGAATTAGCCCGGATGTTTGGATTCCTGGCCCCAGGCTCTGTTCCCATCACATTTTCACACTGCACTGCTTTTCCTCGGGTCTGCCTGTTGCATTACAACTGGCTGCCCTTTTTCCTTTTTCCCCCAGGGCTTAGATGAGCTGGAGCCTGGAGACATAATAGTGAGTTGGACGCTGTTCTACCGCTGACCCCAGGCCAGGGCACAGCCACGAAACTCTAAGTCTCTCACAGAAGCTTTTCCCAGGCGCCCTCAATCTGTGATGTCTGTGAGATAATTCTTTTCATTTTTATTTTTGTTTTGTTTTGAAGGGGGGAGGTAATTAGGTGTATTTACTTATCTTAATGGAGATACCCAGGATTGAACCCAGGACCCCGTGCATGCTAGGCATTATGCTCTACCATTGAGCTATACCCTCCCCCACCTTATAAGACCATTCCTGACAAGGACTTCTGGGCAGTTCTCAAAGTGCAGGTGAACACAGGAAATTCTGCTAGGATGAAATGAGGGTAAGGGTCATTTAAGTCCTTAGTATTTGGGTACTTTTCTTTATGTGGTTGGGAGAAAGAAAGAGTGATTTTTGTTTGCCAAGCACCTACTAGGTTCCTTACTCCTGTTCCTTAATATAATGTACACATCAACATGTGGGATTGGCATCCTGCCCCATCCCTGTTGTCCAGGGAATAGAGGAGCCCAGGGTGGGTGAGTCAGTTGCACACGGTCACGCAGTTAATGAGTCCATATCTGGAATTCAAATTAACGTTCTGTGTGACTTTCATGTCCATGTCAGTTCAGTCCACCCACACTTGCTTTAAGTGCCTTTTTCACACGTTAATAAGCTCTGAAAGCATTCTGGAAGTTGTTGCAAAAACACAAATCAAGTAAAACACTTAGAAGAAGAAGAAAGAATGTTGGGGGAATAAAAGCAAACAAGAAACAAACCAACCTCAAACTCTTTCCTGGTGTTAATGGTTTTCACTGGAGGTGATAAAGAACTTGAACTCTTAAGATCAGTCTTTGGACTTGTTAATAACAGCCTGGTAAGAGAATGCTAATGAAATGTTATTAGTTTTTTTCCATGTTAAAACCACATTTCAAATAATTCAGTTCGTCATCCTTTTTTTATGAGGAACAAAAACAAATGTTTTCCAAAGCTTCAAACCAAAATCTTTGTGTGGGTTTCTTGTCTTGAGCCAAAGATTTCATGTCTTTTCCCAGCTGGGAATTCCCTTCCCCCTGTTCCTCTGTGTTCCAAGTCCTACATGTCTTGCTGGTCCAACTTCCACCTACCCTGTCCTTAGATGCCAGCCCTGTCCCCACAGAGAGTCAGAGTCCTGGGTACAAAGCCACAATCCTTTTTGTTATCCACTAAAAATTTAGCTTTTTAAAAAATATAAGCCATATTTTAAAGAAATTCTCACTGAAAAATAAACAAAGCTGCAAACAATATAGAACATATTTCCACTCTTCTCCCGAGAGATGATCAGTTTTTAAAAGTTGTTTTTAGAATTAATTCGGATTTTTTTTTAATTTAAGAAGTAAGTTTCTATAGTTACACTCAATTGGTTCTAAAAGACTTGTAATGAAAAAGAGCAGTCTTCATCCTGCCCACCTCAATTCTCTGGCACAGATGCAACCATTTTCAACTTTTAGTTATTTCCTCTGACATTTTCTTCCCTTTCTCTAAGTAATATCTCTACACTGATAATCCTTGATTTTTCTGTGTTAAACATTATCAGTGGACTTTCTGTTACCAAGATGAAGATTTGCTCTAATACTAATTCCCCCAATCCTCCTCTTACCAGTCTGATTATAATTTTACTTCTTGTTAAATCAATATTCAGTGTTTATTATTATGACCATGTGAACTGTGTTCACAATCATACCACGTAGTATGCTAACTTTAATTACATTTCCTCTCTTGTATAACTTTTTCTTTTTCCTGGAGTTGATAATCGCCTTTACATTTTATTTAATTCCCCATGTGCTTGTTATTAATTCATCTCCTCACTTTTCCAGAAATGGAAACTATTCTAAGCAAATTAACACATACTAGATAATCTCTCAGATTCATTTTTACCCCCTTGGAATCATTTCTCCTGGAGAATATTACTCTCTTACCACTGGTTACTGCTAATGACCCAGGAGCTAAGCACTATTTTTGTCCTCATGCTACAGACGAAGAAAGGGAAGCGCTGCCAGACGTGTAACTTGCCCAGAGCCAGTGTGGATGAGCGGAGAGGAGGAGGTCAGGACCAGGTGTGTCTCTGCAGCCTGACCTCTAACCTCACCCCGTGCAGCATCCTGACCCTCTGTGCACATGAACACACACCATCGGGCTGTCAACCTTATTCTGTAGCTTCCTTTTCTAATCCAACCATCAGTCTGGGTTATCAGTCTACCCCAGCCCATTAAATCAACCTCATCCTTTTTAACAGGAGCATAACATTCCACAATAAAACCTGCCAACACATAATTATCCACTCCCTGTGTAGGGACACATAGGTCCATGACTCTTTTGCCATGTGACTTGGGATCAATCAAGTCTCTTGGGTCTCAGTTTTCCCATCTTAAAAATGGTGGCGTCACAGAGGGTACAGTCCAGCACAACTCCATTATATAAAGCATAGAAGTAGTTGAAATATTGCCATGTCCAGGTTGAATGGTAGCCCTCCAAAAGATAAGTCCTAACCCCTGAACCTGAAAAATGTGATCTTATATGGAAAATTAGCCTTTGCAGATGTGATTAAATTAAGGATCTTGAGATAAGGAGATCATTCTGGGTGATCCGTGTGGACCCTGAATCCAAAGAGAAGTGTCGTTAGAGGAGGCACATAGAGGAGGCACATAGAGGATGCAATGTGACCACAGGGGCAGGGACTGGAGTGATGTTACCACACACCCAGGAATAATCACAGGCACCAGGAGCTGGAAGAGACAAGTAGCATCCTCTCCTATAGGCCCTGCTGAAAGCTTGAGTTTGGACTTCGACCTCTAGACCATGGAAGAACAAATTTCTGTTATTCAAAGCCACCGAGTCTGTGGGTATTTGTTATGGAAGCCACAGGAAACTAACATAAGCCATTGAAAACGTTTTTAAAAGTGAAAGTGTCAGAGCATCTCCGGGTTCTCCCGCGTACGGGGAACGGGCACCTCAGGAGTCAGGGCGTGGTGTCTGGAGGCCTGCACACCAACCTCGGGCTGATGCTTCTTTGCACTTTCTTTCCTTGGTGTTCACTTCTTGCCCTGTAGTCACCGCTGTGCGGTGTAAATGGGAACCACCGGCTCTTCCTCCCAGGGCTACCTCCCCTGGCAGGGGGCTCAGGCAAAGGCGTTTTAAATAAGAGTCTGTGCATGACTCAGCTAACACAGTCCTTGAAGAATCAGGGCTCTGAAATCAGCCTTGGCATCTCCAGTGTCCAGGAGCGATGAGGTAGGGCCCAGATGAAGTCTCGGCCTGTTCTTGACCTCAGAGAAAGTCATGGTTGGAAGGGTCCACAGGAGCACAACCCTGTTAACTGAGACGAGCCCAGAAACGGCAGTGACTTGCTAATGTCATGCGGCGAGCAAAAGCCTAAGAGTGGGGATCCCAGGTAGGCAGCCTCCCCACACAGTGGCATTGGCCAGCCCCAGCTGTGTTGGACCTGCACCTCCACCTGGATCTGCCTGGGAACAGAAGCTCCCCACCCTGCACTGAGGGAGAGCGTCTCAGCCCAGGGGAAGGCCCTCCTGCCCTCAGGGCTGCCCTGTGTGACCCCAGCAGCCAACTCCTTCCCTTCTCTGCACCTGTTTCTTCATCTCTGATGTGGAATGACCCCTGATTATAACCGTCATACCTACCTTGCAAGCTTGTTCAGAGATTAACAGTGGCCCTAGGTGAACACATGTTATAAAACCACCAATGTCCAATAAGCATCAGATGTCTCCGTCCCGTGTAGCTCAGTCAACACTACTTAGCTCTGTTACGTCACTGCTATTTATTCATTTTTCAATTAAAGTATAGTTGATTTACAATGTTGTGTTGGTTTCTGATGTACAGCATAGTAAGTAAAAAGGAACTAGCGACTATAAAGAGGAGCCAAGCAAAATCAGAAAACTCAGATGCCGAGATGAAAACCTTGGCTGTTACTAATTTTTTTTATTGCAGTATAGTCAGTTACAATGTTGTGTCAATTTCTGGTGTAGAGCATCACTTTTCAGTCATACAGATACATATGTATATATTGCTTTTCATACTCTTTCATTATAGGTTACTACAAGCTATTGAAGAGAGTTCCCTGTGCTGTACAGTAGAAACTTGTTGTTTATCTATTTTATACATAATAATTAGTATCTGCAAATCTCGAACTCCCAATTTGTCCCTTCCCACCCCATTTCCCGCCAGTATTGAGATCGTCATACTGAGTGAAGTAAGCCAGAAAGAGACAGAAAAATACCATATGATATCACTTTTACGTGGAATCTAAAAAAAGTGACACAAATGAACTTACTTACAAAACAGAGACAGACTCGCAGACCTAGAAAACCAACTTTTCGTCGCTGTTGTTCTTAATGCCTGTCTTTACTCTCAGGATGAAAACTCCCCGCAGCCGCCACTGTGGCTGTTCTCACTGTAGAATTCTCCACGTCTACACCATGCCTGACACTTAGGTGCTTAATAAATGTTGGCTAAATGAACACAGTAATGCCATTATTAATAGGAGATTGCATGATGTAGGATAAAAAAAAGTCTTTTATCTTATGAATTGAGCATTACATATTCTGTCTTGTCTCTATGAGGTAGCATCGTTTGCCTGTTATTCTCTATCTCTCTCATTCTTTCCCACCTTCTCTGAATCTCTACCTCTGTCCATTCTCCAGTCTGACCCAGTCTGAGCTCTCCAGCAGGCCCAGGGCCACTGTCATTTTGGTCTGATGGTCTCTGAGCTTGAGCCCCTCCTCTCCTGGATCTCTGCTCCTCCCCGGCCCTCTAGGCAGCCCCCATTCCTCCCCACGGGGAATTGCCAAACCCCAAGTCTAGGGCTGTCTGGAACCCTAAATCCAGGTTCTGGTGCGACCCAGTGCTGGTCTCAGTGACAGGCTGAGGCTGGGTGCAAACCTCCTGATGGACATAAAAAAGATGTCAGGAATCTGAAAAAACACGATTTGGCTGGAGCCCTGCCTTAATCTTTCATGAGCTGTCTTAGTTGAAAGGCTTCTTTTTTTTTTTTTTTTCTTTTTTGGCGCGCAGTTTATCTGAGAACTGCTTGGCACTTGGGAATTTTCCACTGGCACAAGCCAAGCCTACTGGTGCCAAGATAGGAGAGAAGAAATATCAGACAAAATGGACCCTGCTTTCCTGCCAGTCTCAATTTGGGAGGCTTTTTCCATCCTTGGGGCCATTTGTGAGAAATCAAGCTCCGAGGCCTTCTAGGGAAAATCTTTTAATTTTTTTATTCTCCAGCATGGAAATTCTGCACATTTGAATATTAAGTAGTGACATGAGCAGGGTTTGGGGCAGCAAGGCCAAGAAAAATTATGTGTGCTTATTCTTTTTTTAAATTTTATGATGGGGAGGCCATGAGGTTTCTTCAGCCTGAAGAGGCTTGATCAAACCATGACTGCTACCCACGGCATCATGGCTTGGGCAAATCACAGCATCTCCTTGTCCTCAGTTTCTGCTCCACACAAAGAGCGAATGGTACTTCCCTAAGTTAGTGTGGGGAGGAGCCCTGTGAATTCTATGCTCCCTCTTTCTGGTGTGTATGTGGTGTGAGCTGGGTCCTCAGCTGGGAAGCTGGACCTTAGAGGGTGAGCCTTGGGCAAGGGAGGGAGGAGACTGCCTGTATCTCTTCGATTAGTGTTCACAACAGGCAGGGGGAGCTGGCAGGGCAGCGTCTGGGCTGTGGGTACTAAGATGGAAGCAGGTCAGAAGCTAGGATGGCGTAGCTTGCTGAGTACTTGTATGTCACTCTCCATATTTATTCCCGTTTTGGAATCCTCTGGCCTCTAGGGGAAAAAAAGTCAGGATAGAAATCTGCTTCAAGGGAAGAATCTCTGTGAAGTGGGTGGAAATGTGTGGGACCCCTGAGCAGGCTAACAATTTTCCTCTCCAGCTGATGCTCCCTAAGTACTTACTTCGTGTTTGTGGGGAAGGGGTGGCGTGGAGAAGGAGGACCCCTGGTGGCAGTTCAGCATCTCCTCCGCTGTCGTAACAATTCTGCTCTGGCCCAGACTTGCAGGTTTCACAGAGTAAAATGAAACTTCTGCAGTTAACTGGGACCTCCCTACTTAGACTAGAGTTTAGCAGCCGTTCCACTGATCGTGAAGTCTGCCTCTGGAGGCAGGGGAGGTCTTATTCTCCAGCTCACGTGGGGATTCTTTCCAGGCAGTCTACTCTTGAGAGAAGTTCTGTAAGTACAACGTCTCCATCTGACTGTCCCGGGCATGATTGGCCCCTCTCGTAGGTGGGCTTCAGGGAAATGTGCAGCTGTTGGCCCTTCATCTGGGCTCAGTGAGCATGTCTAAGGGGGACAACCCAGCCTCTCCCAGACCAGAAAGGTGGATCATGGTAGCAGCAGCCAGCAGCACGATGTCCACAAAGAAAGGATCATTGGGACTGTGATGGCCCCACCCCATCCCGCAATGGAGATTCTCTTCCCATTGCCAGCTTGAGAGTTAAGGGTTTCTTTATATCAACATGTATGTAGCACGGTGTCTGACACACAGTGGGCATTTCATGGGAAGCGATGTGGCCAAGAGAGTGGGCTTTGAATCTAAATTTTCTGGTTTGAACTACAAGCTGTGGGACTTTGGGGAGATTGCATAAACCCTCACTGCCCTTCCTTCTCATCTGTAAAATGGGAATTATAATACTACTTACTTTATTTGGTTGTTCTGAGGACTAAATGAAATGATCTTTTTAGTGCTAGCACTGGGTGTATCATATCGCGCTAAGCAGCATAAAAGTACCCAGAGAGGTCCACGTTCTAGTCCCCAGAATCTGTGACCATGTCAGGTTTCACAGCATTAAGATGAGGAGTTACGATGGCAGATGGTATTAAGGTCCTTAATGTCCTCGAGATTATCTTGGATTAGCAGCGGTCCAGTGTAATCATAAGGCTCTCTAGAGTGGAAGAGGGAGGCAGAAGAGAGATGGCAGCCTGAGAAGGTTTTGATAAAAGCTGATCATCCTGAAGATGTAGGAAGGGGTCATGGCCAAGAAACATGACAGCCTCTAGAAGCTGAAAAAACAAGGAGACAGATTCTGCCTTAGGGCCTTCAGAAGGAACCAGGGAGACTGATTTTGGACTTTTGATAACCAAACCGTTAGAGAATAACTTTGTGCTATTTCAAAGTTCCAGGAATTTTGTGGCATTTTTTGAAAACTAATACAGCTGGGTACAGGGAAGGGCTTCCTTCCTGTGTGTATTTGCCCTTTTCCAGAGGGGAACTAAGACAGTATTAGTTATGTAGTACCAACTCACTTAAACTAGCAGCTTAATCAGTCTCCCATTGATCATCTCATAGCTTCTGTGGGTTGGGAGTCTGGGCGCGGCTTGGCTGAGTCCTCTGCCCTGGATCTTGTGACCAGGTGTTGACTGGGGTGGTCTCGCCCAAGGCTTGACTGGGGAGGGCATCCGCTTCCAAGCTCGCGTTGTTGTCGCCAGTTCCTTGCAGACTGCTGGACTGAGGGCCCACTTTCTTTTTGGCTGGAGGCTGAGGCTGCCCTCAGGTCACTGCCATGTGGCCCTCTCCATAGGGCAGCTTACAACAAGGCAGCCAGCTCCTTCACACCCAGCAAGACAGTCGTCAGTCCTAGGTCATGTAATCACACATGCCTAACCCCACACATCCATCATCTTCTCCACAGTCCGTGTGTCCAGCAGCACATCATGGGTCCTGCCCACCCCTGAAGAGAGGGGCTCACATTAGAGCACGAACATCAGGTCACAGGGCCACCCTAGAGTTTGTTCCCCATTAAGTTCCAGAAAGGATCAGAAGGGAGTCCAGGGAGTCAATGTGACGTGGGGATCAAAAGCATTGGCTCTGAAAGCTATGCTTTGGGTCAAATTCCAACTGTGGCACTTCCTGGAAGAGTTGTTAGCACCCTAAGCCTCCTTTATCTCATCTGTAAAATGGGGATAAGAGACCCCCAGCCTCGTAGAACTGTTCTGAAGTTTCTAGTTGATCCTGAATGTAAAAATCTTAGCCGGGTCTCTACTCCCAGGAAGGCCTAAATCAATGTCACTCATGTTCAGTGTATTCCCATCAGACGCTGGTTTGTTTTCTATGGGAGGGGGTGTGCAGTTGTGGATTCCAGGAGGAAGTTTCATCTGTGTCAGAGGATGCTCCTATCTCCCAGCTTCCATCCTCCCTGACCCCCTCTGGGGATGGGGTCCCCCAGTGTTGGCTGGTGTCTTAGGCAGCTCAACCAAATTTCCAAAACCTGGGGCTTAAACAAGAGACATTTGCTTCTTCCATTTTCATTTCTCACTTTGTTTATTTGTGTGCTCTCTCTTTCCTGCTTGGTGAGCCTGGCCAGAGGTTTGTCGATTTTGTTTACTCTTTCAAAAATCCAGCTCTTGGTTTGATTGACTTTTGTGTATTGTTTTTTTAATCTCCGTAAAACCAATCTTCTCAACACCTCTTGCAGGAAGAATGACCACGTGACCAAATCTGGTCTAGCAGATGTGAGTGTCCTCATAAGGAGTGGGCGTGTCCTCCCATCCCTCCTCCCTCTTTCCTCCAGCAGAAAGGTGATGGGAGCAAGTGCTGACCACAGCCCATCGTGATGGCAGAAAACAGGACAGAACGGTCCTGGCTCCTGACCCCTCATCAGCCCTGGACTCTCTACCCTGATGCTCACATGAGCAAAAAATAAACTTCTTCCTCTTGAAGTCACTAAACAAAGGTCGCTTGTTAAAATGGCCTCATCAGGGTCTTATTTAATACGAGGTTATTTACTGGCTTTCTCTGTGAAGAACACTGGCAGCAAGACGTAGAGATGAATGAAACGCAGTCTCTGCTTTACAACCATGTGTGAGTCCTGCCTTAGCCTGGAGCCCCAGAAAGCAGCATCTGAGACAAAGACCTCTGCGTGAGGACTTTGCCGAGAAGCATGGTCCTAGGGGCAGGGGTTGGGGGCAGCGTGTGAAGCTGGGTAGAAGGATGCACTGGCCCCACTCTGGATGACTGTTGACCCGACGTCCTCCAACTATTTTGTGAGAATCGTCTCAGAAGGATCTTTCAGGGGAGAGAGAGCAAAGCGACTTTCCATTGGCTCCTGACTGCCCTTGGCCAAGGTTAACCCCTGAGTTGTTAATTCCTCACACTGCTGGGTGGTGCCTGAAGTCACACGGCTGAGGAGCAACAGAGCCAGGTTTGAATCCGAGTGGCTCCCCTCCGAGCCGCTGCCCCCATCCATGTCTTTGGAGCCCCTGGTGATCACCTGACTCCCTGTGTCCTGGGGCCCCGAGGCACCGCATTGCCCCTGGCCCTTCTGCAGGTACCTCTGCGGCACTACTGATTGACCGAGTTTCCTCGGCTCTGTCCTCAGGGCCATCTGGAGGGAAGCTGGGTGCAGCGGCCTTTGTCCCCACAAAGGTCTTGAGCTGACGTCAGCTTCCCTGTCCTCCATCCATCCTAGGGGACACTCATGAATAGCAGGTGTGGGCAGAGAGTGCCATGGGCCTGTGCCACCTCTTTCTTCAGCGTACTGATACCCTCTAGACTTGCTTAAGCCCAGTCTCCACTGTGCCCATCCACCTTACAAAGGGTGGCTTACGGAGGCCTGCTGGGCACTCCTGACCACGTGGCTTAATGAATCAGACAACGTCTGGCACGCGATGGACACGGCCACTACGTGGTCACGTGATATTCTAAAGTCAGACGCTGCACCACGATGCATTAGTCTGGTAGGATCTACTTTCCAAAGGGTCCCAAGGGTCCTCCTGCTGATGACATAGCCCTGCTCCAGAACCTGGGAGTCTGCACTGCGACTTTCGAGCTGGGGCTTCCAGCTGGAGACCCGCTGCAGCTTCTTCCTGCAGCAGCAGACCTAGAACCGCAGGCCCCTGGCTGGCCTCGCTGGGCCTGCGGCCGAGCTGTTCCTCGCCCTGGGTCCCTCTCAGAGCTAGAAGCCTTTGTATCACTTGAGAAGTCGATGAAGCAGTATTGGCAAGTGTGGAATATACCGACCTCAGAACCCAAAGGGGTCTACCTGTAGCCACGCTTCCGCCCTACCGGTTGAAGGTGCGAAGCGCCACAGCTGTCCCCTTCTGGACGGGCTATCCCAGCGTGCCCCGGAGCACTGGATCCCTGAAAACTTCATCCATACGCTGCCCCCAGCCCTTGGGAGCTCATGTATCTTACCAAGGCTTTGGGTCCAGTGAATATAATGCCATGTGTATGGGCTCTCAGTATGGTAATCTGAGGGACATCCAGAAGGTCTAGGATCAACCTATGTTGGGACAGAAAGTGGGAAGTTCATCTAGAAAAGCTGTGAGTGTAGACTGCTGCCCATGCCGTGTGACCACATGCTGTTCCCCATCCGTCTTCATAACGGGCATCACAGACAATGCCTTCTGCACGTCAAGAGCCACATCCTGTGTATCGGATTAAATCTGCTCCAGTAAAGATACAATGTCTGGAGTAGCAGCTGCAGTTGGAGCAATTAATTGGTTAAGTTCGTGGTAATCCACTGTCCTCTGCCATGATTCATTCGATATTCCCAGAGGCCAGGCCTGACTGTCACGTCCTCTGCCCTCATGGGAACGCCATGAGGGTACCTTGGCACTCCTCATCGTCAACTCAGACTCTGTATCCAACAATCTTCAAAAGCTAGGGGTATTTCTTTCCTCCAGTGTACAATTAGCCACACAAATGGCCATAGGTTCTTTTTGAGACGATCTCAGGAAATCATTCCTGGAGTGGTACAAGGTCCTTCCTCCTGGAGACTCAAGCTGTTTCTTCAATCAATGGAAACTTGAAAATTCATTCTTAAAAATTGGCAAAGAATGATGGCTTTTTCTAAGTCATAATGGCTGACACAAGCCTTCTGCTCATCTTTTGGCTTTTGATTTTATATTAATTTATTAATTGATGAGTTTCTTTTTTGGCTTCCTAGCCTTCTCACTTCAGGAACACTGTGTTCTATTAGACATGTCCCTAGATATTTGCGCGCTAGGGGTCCCTGATGGCCTGTCTAGGGTGACCATGCCCACCCTGTTTCGGACAGTAAATTGCAGCTACCTCCCCTCTGCTGTGTGGGGGTCACGCCATGCTCCTTGCTGCTGAGCAGCTCAGTTTATAACAGCCTCTGCCCCCACCAGCCCCAGATTACAGAGGCGGGCCGCGGAGGAGCTCCGCAGTGATGCCTCTCCCCCTCTCCCCAGGCATTTCATACGGCCCTGGTAAATGCAGGCTCCTTCAAGCCTTTCTGGAGAACAGAGTCAGCCAGTGGGTTCTCTGCTCTGATATGTAGATCCACTATAGCATGCCCTCTTCTCTCAGTCTTTTGATCCCTTCTTCCAGACCCTTCCGTCACAGTCTGACATCTCTACTTCATATAATGAGGTCCATCGCTTTTTCACATCTTCTCAGAACAGCATTTTAGAACCACTTCCTGGGTCCCTTTGTCAAGGTACTAAGGCCTGTATATTGGGAGAGTGCCCCCAGCAAAATACCCCTCACCCAGCTTTTAAAAAATTTTTATTTCATTTATTTATTTATTTTGAGAGGGGGAGGTAATTAGGTTTATTTATTTGTTCTTTTTAGATGAGATACCGGGGATTGAATCCAGGACCTTGTGCATGCTAAGCACGTGCTGTACCACTGAGCTACACCCTCCTCCCCCTGCCAGCTTTGTATTCTACCTCCTTGACCCAGTACCTTCAGGTCCACTCCAGAGGGGACTCTCAGCTTCCTGCTGGTACACGTGAGCCAGTCCTTAAACTCTCTGGGGACACGTCATCCTTCTCCTCCCTTAGAAGACTTAGCACTTCCCCAGTTGAAGGTCACACTGAGCTTGACCCTAACTGTTGGTCTGCCGGCTGGGAGGGAAGTGGGGGAGTTTTATCTTGTAAGGCATCCCCTTCTCTTGAAGCTTCAGTATAGGCTTCAAGCAGGGGACCCCCCAGGACCTTCTAACGAGGGGAATGGGCCCCGCTCCAGGGTCAGAGGGTCCAAGGGAATCTCAAACTTCTCAGGTGCACCTCCTCAGGGGTCTCCAGCCCAAGTCTCAAGCATCTCCTCTGTCCTCCTCATTGCCCCGACATTGGCATAGGAGACTCAACGGGGTTGAGAATCCCGCCTTCCCTGAAGTTCTGCCACCTAACAATTAAGTTCGTCTGCCCTCCAGCTGCACAGATAAAAGGCTCTGAACCATAGCCACGAGGGTCCTCTGACTCCCACACTTGACTGTGAATTGGTGGTTAATCAGGCTTAGCCTGTTGCTCCCTGCCTTCAGTTCATCACTGGTGCCAAGCAACAGTCACTCAACTGCACAGATCTTTCAGTTAGGGTTTGTCCTCTATCTCCCAAACTTCAGAGACAGCGCACAGGCTAATGCATATTCCCTGCGCCTGCAAATAGCCCAATTAACACGGGCGAAATTCTCAGCAACCTTACTGCTACCCACCGCAGGCTGGGGGCTCCCCCGACTACCAGTGTTGGGTTCCTCATCACCAACTGGCTGGCAAGAGACCCAGCTCTCGATTCTGTCTTGAGGATCTGTTTCTCAGGACTCGCGCTGGTACCAAATGTGTTCAGTTGGGTTCCCTGGGATCAGAGCCCATGATAGGGACTCTTGTGCAACTGACATGTTGACAGAACATTTTCGGATGACGTCTGTAAGAGTGAGAGCAGCAGACCAGAGCCAGGGACGCAACTTGGCAAAGATGTGGATTCAGCTCAAGTCTAACCTTGGCTTGATCCCACGGGGAGTTCTGGAGTGTCTCATTTTGAGGCAAGGTGGATGAGACTTTGTATATACATATTAGTCAGAAATTGGCTGCACACAGACCCTGGCCAGCATAAGGACAGGGTGTAACTCCTCAAATATATTCCAGAGAGCAAACAGCAGTGTTCCAGGGAAGGGGCAACTGAGAGTCACTAGCGGCCACCATTAGTGTAGCAAGAGGGATGGACGCCCACCCGGTGAATGGGGTCCAGCTGACCACTGTCAGCATCGACTACAGTTTATCTCTGAGTTCATATTATTTAGTTCTCTAGCCTTTTAAAATCAGCCTCTTCCCTAGCATTTTTCTCTTTGGTCCCCCCAAATCCTAAAATGAAATGAAACCAGTCAAAGGTTGACCAGGAAAATAGGACAGAGTGACCAGAGGGATTGAGCTGGGCCAAGGAAAATATTTTGACTCACAAGTTGTGTCTCGCTGTTAACTAAACATCGATTTTATTCCTTGGCACTTTACAGATTACAGAGCACTCTCAGATCTTTTTGACTCGAATGAACCACACAGCAACTGTAGAATGGGGGAGTCTCCTTGTCCCCAGATGAGTGAAGGGATTATTCTAAGGTCTCGAAGTTGGTAATCGGAAGAGCCAGAAAGAACAGCCACGCCCTGGCACCTTCCATCAGAGCTCCCTGACTCTGTCGACCTCTAGATGTCCATTTTGGGGCCATCATTCAATCTGAAATGCGCACTTTTTCCTTCACTCAAGGAAAAATACAAGCTAGCGTGGACTATGGTTTTCTTGAACTGTAATCGAATGTTTCGGAGTTACAGATGTGGATATATCCAAGCTTAGAGGGTTAGCCACAGAAGTTGATTTGTCTATTTGTACACGGACAACGGCCAGGTGATCAAATTGCCTGCTTCCCTGACCTCCTGTCTGTCCATCCCTTTCTGGGCTGAAATCAAGAGTTGCTTCCACTCAAGAAGAGGGCTGGGCAATTTGACTCGTGGAAACACGTGGTTCCATTACCAGCTGACAGCTGTTTGGCAGCGCTGGGGGAGCTGACGGGCTGTGCGCACAGTAGGAAGGCTTCTCAAAGTCGTCGTTTTGGGGGTGGGCAGGGCGGTGTGTCCAGGGAGCTGTCTCACGGGCGCGCATTGTGTGCAGCTGCAAATCACTGCAGAATGTCCTCGACATTTTCCACTCTTCACACAGGGCCAGTGACTATTTTCTCCTCTCCGGATGACAGAAAACTGCAAACTTTAACCTCCCGGCCAATGATCCTTCCTCCCACCCTGGCTGCGTCATTCCTCCACTCTGGTGACCTCTGTTTCACAATCTGGACCACATCTTGAGGCTCCTCTCCGGTTATCCCTCCAGAAATGCCTCCTTTCTGCTTGCAACTCTGACATTGGAGCATCTGCTTGGTCACTGTCTCAACCACCCGTTTTAATCTGGCATCACCCTTAGAACCATCGTTTTCTAGCTTAGGTATTTATTTGTTTCTCGCTTCCTATTCCCCCTGACCCTCCACACACACTTGGAGTGTAAGCTCCATGAGGGCAGGACCTGGACCTGTCTTGTTCAGTGCTCACTCCCTAGTGCCCTGGCACATAGTAGGTGCTCAGTAAATGTTTACTGAAGAGTGTCCCTGCTAGCTGGGATCCTTCCAACATGCCCAGTCCCCCCTCCCCCAAAACTGGGAAGCAGTCGGTGTGACAGGAGAGGAGATGGGCTGGGGTAGGGGGTTCCCCCAGGGATGCTCAGTTGGTTCCACATACTCTCCCCATGAGTCCACAGAGGTGGGGTTTCCACATCAGGCCTGGCCTCAGCTGCCTGCAAACTCCCACATTCCCCTGGGTGGCCCCCTCGCCACTGCTCTGTACAGAGAGTAAAACCAGACACAGAGCAGATGATCATCCATGTGGAGGTTCAAGGACACTTGCTGATGGACGAAACGTCACCTAAGAGAAGGGAGGCATGGATAAGACAGTGCCCGAGCTCACACGACATCCACCGGGACATCTCAGGATGACACTGGGTGAAATCAAGGAAGCCCAGGTCCACAGCCATGAGCAGGACACCCCTAAAAGTGTACCAGATCCTTGGTCTGTGGAAAAAAAGCCATTTTTGGCCCTCATCTGCCAGTGTCAGTGTGGCTTGCATCACATAAAGGAAAGGGCAGGGAGCGATGTTTGTTTGCACACACTGGGTACCGCCTGCCGTGTGGCATGTGCCGTGTTGATTTCTCTATCCACCTCCTGTCTAGTTAGTGTCTAACAATCCATCTCCGACTGTCCCTCAAGGATCTAGAGTGGCTTACAAATACTCAAAATCCAAGTTGGTCAAAGAGAAAGCTGAGGAAAAACAATCAGGTCAAAGAGGAAATGAAGGCAGGAAAAAATTCAAGGCAAGCAAGGTGAAATTGGTCCACCGTGTGGACAGCGAGGTTCAGGAGACTTGGCAGAGGTGGGTCATAGGTTCGGCTCTGGCCAACCAGCATCCAGGGCAGAGAGACACGTGGCCGGGCACATGATGCTGGGTGCCCACAAGGAGAAACTAAACCAGTTGCTAATAAGCTGGTACTGGACTGAGAGTGACGCAACTCTTCCTGGTCCCACAGGGCTTCAGAAGGCTAGCACAGTGGGAGGCAGAGACCCGTGTCCTCAGCAACACCCTCACAGTAACCGAGGTGGCTGGTCCCTACAGCATCCTGCGTGCAGGCGTCTGGCACCACACCGGATGAAAACGCAGGAGCACCTTCAGTGGGCGGGGACGGGATGGGCTAGAAGGCCGAGTGTTTTGGAGAATGGGCAGACTCTAAGTCACCAGGAATTCCTCCATCAATACTTCGCTGTTCTCCTCTCTGCTGGGCTTCTGAGACTACTGAGTGGTGGGCTCTGGGTTCTGTTACACGTGGCCAATGAGGTACAGGAGACCTGTCCATCTGCACAGTCGTCCAAGCTGATCTTTGTTAACTTTCCCACCAGCTCTGTGAGCCAAGTAGTATTGTCTCCATTTGCAGTAGGAACCAAGAGGACTAAGTAACTTGCCCATGTCACCCAACTCCTAAGTGACAGGCTTGGGTTCCAAACCCAGGGCGGTCTGACCCCAGAGCTGTGGTTTTCCCCCTGCACCAGCCCGCTCAGGTTCTTCCCTCTAGGTGAGCAGGCCTGGTCTTACAAAATGGCGGCCAAGCGGCCTCCATCGAACACCAGGCCCTACGTTCTCTCTCTTCCGTAGTCCCTGGGAACCATGGAACAGCCTGTTCTTTTGGCTGGAAGGGAACCAGGATGCATTTCAATCTTTTCTAACCAGGCCTCACCCTTCTCACTCTTGCTTTTGTTCGCAGATCTCCAGTTTTCCAAACCCCAACCCCCTGACTGTGGGCAGCTGCCAAACACATCTGGTGCAATGGAAGTCCAGAATCACGGTCAGTCATCCAGGTGTTGGGGAGACCCAGCCAATGGGTCATCCACGGTCAGCTGGGCAGCCTCCTGGTTGGTGGAGGTCTGGCCCTCCCCCCTTATCTTTGGAGCCTTCCTCCTGAGGACAGGCAGTGAGGGGGAGGCTCAGGCAGGGGGACTGCGCCAAACATTTGGAAACGCTTGCCTTGCAAAGACTCAGCCAAGAAAGGAGATTTAAACATTTCTTCTACCCACATGATTTGGGAAAGCTTAGCTTGGAATTTCCTAATTTTTATGCTTAATTAAGATAAAGTGTCATAGAGGGCTTGCAGAAGAACTTTCATTTGGCCTGAAGACGTAGGAATCACCATTGACCTCTGGCCAGGGGAGGCTGCTAGAAACCATGGAGGCTCGAGGACAAACCCTCTTATGTCGACATGGAAATAGCCCAGAGACGTAAAGGCTCTTGCCCTCCGTCACACAGAGAGCGGTGGCCAAGCTGGGATTTGCCTGCTAACCTCAGGAAAATGGGTCCGGTTCTCCCTACCTCTCAAGCCTGCCCATCGAGTGGGAGGGCTAGCCCAGGCTGGAGGGTGCGCCCAGCAGGAGGGGAATGCCAAAGCCTGGCTCAGAAATCCACAGTCACTGTCTGCAGATTGCTGGCCATTGGCTTCCAGAAACGCCATCATTTGGCAGATGGTACCTTGTTTTTTCTTTTAACAAGTGAAGATAGCATTACGTATAGCCAGAATTCCACTGAAAAAAGCCCACTCGGGTGAGTTTTAATGAAGGGCCAGGTACAGAGCTGAGGGCAGCATTAAGGCTGGGATGTGCAGACTTCCAGCAGTAGTACCTCCGGCAAGCATAGCCTCCTTCCGGTCAAAAGAGATGAGCGGAGGACAGAGTGGTATTCGAGCCCGGCGAGAGATGCAGCCGTTGACCAGGGGCTGCCCTGGTATCAGCCGCTGCTGGAATTGCCTGGTCCCTGGCAGTGATTGAATTTGCAACCTGGTCATCGAAAGTCAACTCCCTTTTTCCTTTCTCTCCCCTCCCTGCCCCAACCCCTGCCAGAGCCGCCCATTGGCTGACCCCACTGAGAAGCCAGGATGCACAGGCCCCCAAAAGATGCAGCCTCTGGGTCAACCCCTAAACATATGTCTGGTTTGAGCCATACAGTGTTTTTGTTTTTTTTAAAAAAGCCTTTGTTGCCAATGTTTAAAATTTGGAGCTATCACATAAAAACCTGAATTTCAAGCTTCTTTGGAAAAACTCTCCGTACTGCTGGCCCCACATTTCTTCTTGGCAGGGAGAGGCCGGAGCAGAGCCACCTTCCCCTCGGCATCAAGGTGATTTGCTCGCCAGCCTGACTGCCTCGTCTTACACCTCGTCTTCATCCCTGATGTCACTGCCTGGGCCTTGAAGCCTGTCACGAGGCCACAGGAAAGGTGAGGGGACCAGAGCCAGCGAGGAGAAGCAACTTCCTCAAGGTCGCCAGAGCCTGGCCCAGCGTGCAGGTCCCCAGCCCCAGTTGGGTGTTCTTTCAAGGCACACGCTGCTGTCCAATCCGGGTCTGGGGACTCTTGCGGACCCAGCTTTCTCTGAGTCCATGCCAGAGAATCACATTTCAAGTCAGGTCAGCATGTCCCAGACATCCAGCGGGAGGAGAAGCCAGCCCACCAGGTGCAGAGAGAGCTGCGGGCGTCTGGGCTCCATGTCCGGGTGTTTAACAGTGAAGATTCCTCCCTTCACTCAGGTGTCTCCCAGCCAGTGGCCCCTGTCAGCTCTGGACAGCCCTACCAGGGTCCGTATGATCCCCCTGTTTCTGGAAGAAAGGGGGCGGCTCAGAAATGATTTGCCACCTGGGTGTGCAGGGGGTCTGGGGCTGTCCTGGGACTTGACCCCCACCTGTCTACCCAGGGTTTTACTGCCAGTGTCTCCCCAGTGACCGGGTCCACTGGATGTGGGGAGGGGCTGCCAATTTCAGCTTCCTGGCGTCACTAAGTTGGCAGCATGGCTGTCCCCTGTCAGTTCACTGAAAGACAGGGGCCACAGGGAGGTGCGCCCAGGTCCTCGGGCAGCTGCGACAACACTTCCGGGTTCTCAGATGCTGCCGCCCCTGCCTGTCCCTGGAGTGGGCGGCTGTCCACACCAGGCATTCTCAACCCAGGCATCGAGAGACTTCCGTCAGTTATCTTAGCTTCACTCTGGAGTCTGCTGCCTGCAGAGGCAGGATCAGGGCCTCCCCGCTGGCCACTCCGTTCCAAGATCTCCTTGACCTCTTGGACAGGTCTTCTTGACCAAGACTGAGATACCCCTACTCAGCTCTGGAAGCTCGTCTCTCCCCCATTTGCACTTCAAGGTGGAACAGTAGCTCTCACCTCCCGTGCGTGCTCCCGCAGTGGGGGCAGGGAACAGTGCTTTCTCGCCCATCACAGGTTCTGGGTCCCCGGAGAGCCAGGACTCCTGGCACTTCTGATGGCTGATCCCTGCTCCATGCAGACGCATCACTGTCAACAGAGGCTGCTGGTGAGCCCGCTGCCCCCCGGCAGAGCGGGGGCTTCCTCTGCTCCTACAAGACAGGACCCCCAGGCTCGTTCCTAGTGATTAGACAGCGAGGGGCCTGAGTGCCCCTTGATGTCTGCTTGCCCACAGATCTACCTCCTGCCCCTGCTCTGTGAGCCTGGTCCACTGACCTGCATCTCTGGGGCCTGAGATTTGCTTTGAAGGAACGTGCATTTTAAAGTTAGGTGAGCTTGAGTTTGGATCCTGTTTCTCTCCACACAAGCTACAGGACCCTGGGCTCTCCTCCCCTGGCCATCAGCTCCTCTGTCTGTCCCGGGGAGACAGGGCAGCCTACCTCAGCCTACCTGGCACGGGTGAAAGGCTAGAGTCCCACCCTCCACCCTCTCTACCACGTGCTCAAGTGTCGCCCCTACCCAGAGAGCCACCCTAACCCTTCCAACTAAAACCCACCTCCTGCGCAGCATCATTTGTCTTCAAAACTCTTGCCACTCCTTGTCACAGGATAGGTTGATTTGCTTACTTTTTTCACTGTCCGTCCCCCTCCTCATCATAACGTAAACGTTGTGATGGAGGACTGCACCTGTCTCATTCCACACTGTACCTTCGTGTCCACAACCATCCCTGCATCTAGTAAGCCCACGAAAACATTTGTTAAATGAATGAATAGACATCCGCGTATTTGCCTCTTGCTGGGTGGGGGCCTGCCCCTCACCTGTCTGATCCTCACCTGTCACCACATGTCTACTCCCTGCCGTCAGTCCTCCCCTACCCTCTGGCCTCGCATCTACTCAGAACTGAACCAGAGGCTGCCAGCCCCCTGATTTTGGTCGTTGCCACCTTCTGGAATCCCTGAAGCCGAGTTCCCTACTGGGTTGGGCCAACATGGGCCACAAAACCGGGATTAATTAGTAAACACAACAAACGTTCCCCCTCCGATGGTTACCATCTTGGGGGTGGCAGGTGGGGGCAGAGAAAGACAAGCAGGCAGGCGGACCACCATGTGCGAGGTCCGTGCTGGGGTGGGGGTCAGTGCTAGGTCCAGGAGGTGCCTCGGGGAAGACCGACAATGTCACGTCCTTTCAGGAACTGGATCCAGGCTGGTTGTTGTGTGTGAGACTGTGTTTTGGTTGCAGGTTTGCCAGAAACCAAAACTTAACTAGTTTCATTAAGTCCAAAAGGAACATTGTTGGCTCAAGGCATCAGCACAGGCAAGTGGCGGAAGGGACAGTCACAGCCAGACACTCCAGGTGCATGTCTGTTTCCTTCCACTGCGGTCCCCAGGGGAGACGCAGCCCCGGGGCGCTGAGATCCAGGAGGAAAGGGTCTCTCCTCCCACTCCCCCGATAAGTCCTGGCGAAGGACCGTGGCCGGCTCAGCTCCCCCTGGACATGTCACTTTGGTCTAGGAGGTCGGGCACTAGACAGGTGGGAGCTCCCACTCCCACCCATGAGACCGGGGCATGTGACTGGAGAGGGAAGAAGGGGCTCTGGGCTGACATGAGGGGTCTCTCCGGGGGCTGCCTTGGAGCTGGATTTGTAGCCGCATCATGCCTCCAGCCCTGTCCCGGAGTCTAAACACCCTCTGCTCCCACCTCTGTGACAGAAGCTTCCAAGTCCTACCACCGCTGCAGCCCCGCCCACTTCCGCACACACCTCTCCCTGGTCCACGTCCCCAACCTCACCCCTGGGAGCCAACTGCTAAGTGTCAGCTTCTCCACTCTCAGGGATTCTGGGCTCTCGCTGCCCCCATCCTCATAAGCTTCCCTGCGCCTCTGAGCCCCTCAGCCTGGGGACCCCCTGGGGGACTGAGGGCCACACGAGATCAGTGCCCTGGAGCCCCGATGGACAGGGTGGCTCTCTGGAGCTGAGAAGAGGCCATCTTGGGTCTAATGTCTGGACTGGGATAATGTTCCCCCTTTGTCCCCTGGCACACGTCTGCCTGCTCCCTGTGCAAAACGTCCTGGGGGCCAGGAGACCAGTGACACTGAAGGAAAGGATGTGGGGGGGGGGGCTCAGATGTGCTCCCTTCATCTGATTACCTTGGAGGCTCTCGGGAGCCTGTCTTGCTAAAGAGGACGGCCTCCTTCTCCAGGCCCTGGTGTCCCAGAGTTTCTGGGATATGGACATCTTTGAGGATCCAACTCCCTGAGCAGCTTTGCCTGGATTTACCTCATTGGAAGCAACATTGAGTTCTTGGACAAGGTTGTGCCTGTCAACTGCTGCTCAGAGCTGTCCAGAGAGGACCCGCGGGGGCCCGGGATGCGAAGCTCTCAGAGGCAGAAAGAACCTGCACTCAAAGAAAGGGGGCTGAGAATAAAAGGCACTAGAGTGTGGAAGAGACAGCACCTACCGAGCCTGTCCCAGCACCCGCTGCAGGTCAGGCATCCAGGAAGTTCGCTCCTTGCCCGCAGGGAGCTCCTGGTCAAATGTGCTGCTCAGCGGCTGGGGCCCTGACTCACTTGGCCCCGCCGGCCCGTCAGAATCATGGCGCCTCTGGCTGCCCGGGCCAGGCCCCCTCCGCACAGCTGGGTAACATTAAGAACTTGGCATCCCTCGCAGCCTGCATCAGATCCTCTGGGCCTTTTCCTTGTTGCTGTTGTCAGATGCTGATGGGAGTTTGGGAAGCAGGGAGGAATGTGTCTGTTCAGGGCCAGGTTGAAACTGGGCTGCAGGGTGGGGTCGGCCTGAGGGGAGAACCTGCCAGGCACCAGGTCCATCTCCAGCTGTGGGCTCCGGGCGGCCAGCTCCAAGCCCTGGGTGCATGGATAGACTTCTCCATAGAAGAGGGGATAATGGTGGGACCCACTTCCCAGGCCCGTGGGAGGACAGAGTGAGAACAGGGATGGGAAGACCCCAGAACAGCACAGATGATGCACCCTGGAACACTGGTGCTTGCCTCAGCCTCCCCATCCATGCCCTCCTCCTCTGCCACCCCATTCCCACCGGCCACAGTGTGAAGACACCCAAGTTCCTCAAAAAGCTTGGTCCGTGCCGCCCTCTCTCACCATGCTTTCCCCAACACTTGGGCTCTAGAACTCCAGAAAATTCCAGGCCCCAGGATTCTAGAACATTCTAGGTACCAAAATTCTAGAAGATTCTCAGTTCTAGTGCTCTGGGACATTCTCGGCTCTGGAAGGGACCGTCGGCACTGCCCATCAAGCACACCTCTGTGCTTTCACTGACCTCGTTCCCTTCAGATGCGTCCCTGCCTTCCTCCCGGGTCTGCTCCTTTGTCTTGTGGTGCAGATGGCAGATTGAGATTTTGGCCTCCACCAACACAGGCATGTGACACTCTGCAGCTCAAATCACCTCTTCTTTTAAAATTTTATTTATTTTTTTAATTTTTAAATTTTTTCTATTGAAGTATAGTCAGTTTACAATGTCGTGTCAACTTCTGGTGTACAGCATCATGTTTCAGTCAGACATGTACATACATATATTCCTTTTCATATTCTTTTTCATTATAGACTAATAAGATATTGAATATAGTTCCCTGTGCTATATAGAAGAAACTTGTTTATCTGTTTTATATGTATTAGTTAGTATCTGCAAATCTAGAACTCCCGATTTATCCCTCCCCAACCACTTTCCCCCCGGTAACCGTAAGTTTGTTTTCTATGTCTGAGTCTGTTTGTGTTTTGTAAATAAACTCATTTGTGTCTTTTTTCAGATTCCACATATAAGTGTTATCATATGGTATTTTTCTTTCTCTTTCTGACTTACTTCACTTAGAATGACAATCTCCAGGTCCATCCATGTTGCTGCAAAAGGCATTATTTTATTCTTTTTATGGCTGAGTAGTATTCCACTGTGTAAATATACCCCAACTTGTTTATCCAATCATCTGTTGTTGGACATTTTGGTTGTTTCCAGGTCTTGGCTATTGTAAATAGTGCTGCAATGAACATTGGGGTGCACGTGTCTTTTCAAATTAGAGTTTTTTCTCCAGATATATCCCCAGGAGTGGGACCGCTGAATCATATGGTAAGTCTATTTTCAGTTTTTTAAGGAATCTCCATACCGTTTTCCATAAAGGCTGCACCAAACTACATTTCCACCAACAGTGTAGGAGTGTTCCCTTTTCTCCATACCTTCTCCAGCATTTATCACTTGTCAGATCTTCTCTTCTGAGAATCCTTCCCTGACTTCACCTGTCCCCAGGTGTTCTTAGCTGAGCCTCCTCTGTGCCCCATGGAGACAGATACACACCTGGCACCACGGCCCCACCTCCCTGCTCTGTGCCCACCTCTGGTTTCCTTCAGGCTGTGAGCAGCTTCACCACAAAGAACCCCTGCGCCACCAGGGCAGGCCTGTAGGGGGTGCCCTCTGATGCTTTTTGAGAGGCTAAATGAAGGACTCTGCAGAGACGGGGGCAACCCTGGCCTCCCACTAGGAGAACAGAGCTTCCACCCCAATCTTTCACCCAGACTCGGTCAGGCGTCACTTTCCATCTGAAGACCCCCAGCTCTGAGAAGATCCAAATTAAGCCCTGCTCAGACGCCAGCTGAAAACCCGGGACCAGCAAAGAACAGTCTTGCCAGCTTTTCTCTTCGAGTCCACATCGTGTGAGCTTCTGTAGGAGGCGCGAGAGTGAGGTCGGCGGGGCCGCGGGAGGTGGCAATGGGACGTGCTCATGATCTTCTCCTAAGACTCTTCAGGGTTCACTTATTAAAGTTACTCAAACATACCCCAAAGGTTAGAACTCGGGCTATGGGGACAGGGCTTATTCCCCAGAACCTGAACACTGAGTGGCTGATTTGTCCAAGTCAGACTCTTCTCCCTGAAAGTGCCAGGCCCTGGGGACCCTGTGAGTCCAACTTCCAGGGACCCACATCCCGCCAGCCTCTGCTGCTTTCTCTTCATCGTCTGCCGACCATCCCAGCATCCTTCATTGCCACGAGAGGCCTCATGGTCCCTGGGTGATCTTGACAGTGACCACTTCCTCTCTTCAGCTTCCCTTCTTAGGCAATAGGGAGACAGTCCCTTATCTGCCATCCTCATCGGCGTGCTGTGAGGCTGGATGACTCAAGCATGAGAAATAACTCTTTCCCTCTTAAATGCAAAATGATGAGTAGAGAGGAGGCAGTGGGCTGGGAGCCAGGACACGTGGATCTGAGTCCTGGCTTTCTCTGATCCACACAGGGATGGGCCCTTGGGTGACTCACTCACACTCTCTGGGCCTCCATTCTCCTCATCTGTGAATAAGTCTTGGCCCTTGGCCTTGGCTGATTTCAAGGACCCTGCCAGCGCCAGCCCTCCGGAAGCCTGCGCATCCCATTTCCTCTTGATTTAACAGTACCTCTTCTTGTGGGGAGGACGGCCTCATCAGATTTGGTGAAAAGGTTTTCCCAAAGGATGCAGCCAGGGGAGGGTGGGTGTAGCTCAGTGGTAGAGCGCGTGCTTAGCAGGCATGAGGTCCCGGGTTCCAACCTCAGTATCGCCATTAAAAAGAAAAGGGCCGAAAAAAAAACCAACCCAAAGATGCAGCCATGGAAAGCTGGCTGAGCATCCACATGAGGCTGAGACTCCCTCTACCTCAGGGGCCCTGCCAGCTGCGACTGTGACCTGCTAATCTCCCAAGCATGTTATGGGATCTGACCCGGCCTGGCCCCCCGGCAGCGGGGCTGGTCCTTCTGACTTGGCTGGTTGCAGGAGGCCTCCTTGCCTGACACTGACTCAGGGTGAGGAAAGTCATTCATCACCGTTGAGTCTTCAGGGGTGGGGCTCCCTCTTCCTGGTAGGATCTCCTCCGGGCTTGGACTCCTGTTGCCGTGGGCTCTCACGCCAGTGCCCCTGAGAGGGCCAGTCATGACGGACGGCGGGGCTCGTGGTCCAGCCCCAGCTCTGCCACTTCCCAGCTGTGCAGCTTTGGAGAGGTCACTTGGCATCCCAAGGTCTCTCTGCACCCAGGGGCAGGGTGGCAGGGAAGAAGTACCCCTGCCCCTCTCACAGGGCAGTGTGAGGCTCAGAGGAGTTGCTGGGCGGGCAGGGGCTCTGTGGCCTCCAAGGGACTGTGGATTCGTACACAGTGATTATCTCTTTCTGCCGTGGTTACTTAGCAAGGACAGCACTAAGCTGCGATGAGTCCCCCAGTCAGTTCGTGTTGCTAAAAAGAGCAGTGGTTAAGGCGGGCAAACCTTCCTGCTGTGATGCTGTGGAGACAACACAGGCGTGAGAGTCGGCTCCATCCCTCTCATCACCTCTGCGATGACGTGGATCCCAAATCTGTGGCCCCCAAACCTGGCTGCTCCATCCATAGAATAGGGACAGTAATAAATTTGCCCAGTAATTTCACTGGGCTACCCCATGTTTTGACCCTCAACACAGATTAGATTCAAGTAATTTATTTGGTGATGACCAGGAAGAACGTGGAAGGGGGTGAAGGTGGGTGGGTCCCCCAGAGCCTCTGCAGAGTGTGAAGAACACGCCCTGAGCCATCCCACCATGGGGATGGGGACCCAGAGTGTTTATCCACCAACTGTGAGCTGCTCTCGGGGTGCTAATGCCCCAGAACTTCCCGCCCACCTGTGTGTGAGCCAAGGACGCCCCTGGGACCAGAGAGCATCCTTAGGCAGAGATGCAGGAAGCCAGGGACGCATCTGGGGACTCCAGAGCCAGCTGGGGGTGGGGCGGGGGCGTGGGCCAGGTGCCAGCAGAGATTGCTATGCCACTTTGTGGGCTGTGTGAGGGTGGCATGAAGTAATGGAGGAGGAAAAGTCGCTGGCCTCTGGCAAGCCCTGGGGGAGATAAAACAAAGGCTGCTGTGGCCATCAAGCCATCAGCCACTACCGACACCCCGGTGGTGAGCTGGAGGAAACCTAGGATGGTGACAAAAAGGATGCCCAGCCTCTGCAGCCGCCCCCAGGGGTGCCCCCTGAGGGGACTCAGGATGGGGAAGAACAGGCACCGGCCCTAGACGGCTGGGTGCACGTCAAAGGGACGATTTCAGTGAGCCCAGATTTTGCACATCCTCATACACAGAAAAGCGCTAAATTCCTTAACTTGGGGCATCTTGTTTTCTTTAATTAACACTAATCTTTTGATGTTCTGACAAACCGGTCTTTGTTGCAAAAACTCACATATCGTGGCTCCTCCCTTGCCTCTTCCGAGCAGTCCCTTAGGGCGATCTGGGAGGCTGCCTCCCGGGCTTGAAGTCCTCAGAAAGCCCAGCAAATAAAGCACGATTCTCAGCGTTTAGGCTGTGCATTTTTAAAAAGTCAGTAGCTCTTATCACTGTCTATCCTCTAACTTCCTCAGTCCCTGCGGCCACGAGCTTCAAGGGAGGCTGCCTCCAGCCCAGCTCCAGAGATGGGGTCTTGGTTGATTTAAATCCATCCTGGTGCCCTGGGCCGCTGGCCTGTGATTGGCTTACATGGCCCTGGGATGCCTTTCTGGTCCATGAGACACAATGTGGAGGAGGCTGGCTCCTAGCAGGGGCCCAGGAAGAGGGTCTCCTGAAAACCTCCACATGTTCCGTGCCTGGAATCACTCCTGGGGCAGTGGCCACACCTTGTCATGGTTCAGGTGGCCTCAGCTGGGGCAGGGCAACATTCTGTTAACTTTCAGAAGATGGCTTGAGTCCAATAGGTCTGCATCTAAAACTTCCTACAGCCGGGGAGCTGGGGCACAGGTTTACCTCCAAGATAAGCTTCCCACAGAATCAATATGCATGTATTTCCTTCTTGAAGAAGGAAAAGAAAAAGAATGTTCTGGCATTTTTTCCACCCTCTCCGTCTCCACAAATGGATCTAATTTGCAATCAACTTGCGTGTTTCCCATTCTAAAGACCTGAAGGGCTGGGCTTGGAAAGGAAGAAGGGAGTCCTTTGTGATAGGACCGAGAAGGTTGGAGAAGCCTCCACATTCCTGCACATTTACATCTCTCTGGGACAGGACTGGGCTGCTGCACTTAGCCATGTCCTGAGGACTTCTAGCTCCTTCTGGGACCCTGGGAGGCTGGATGAAATCACTGGATTATGAAACAATTTTACTTGGAATGAAGGGTGAATTTTGTTTTCCTTTGACAAAGAAACACCAGCCTGTATCTGGCCTTCTTTTTTCTTGATAATTCATTTTAGGAAGGAATTCGAATGTAGTTAAGATGAGGTTGGACAAGGTCATGCTTGGGGTTGTCTTGGAGCTGCAGAGCCCAGCAATGGCCATGACAGTGGCTGGAGGGAAGGTTTGTAACTGACCACACTGGAAGGAGGGAAGGACTCAGGTCCAGGATTCGGGGGACCTGAGGGGCTGGGAGCCTTCCCAGACCCGTCCCTGGAGAAACAATGCATCAGGAAGAAAGCCCTTCATTTTGGCTGCTTTAAAATGGGCTGGCAGAGCTGTGGGAACACTCGCGGTAAACTTAGGGCATCGACCTTTATAAAATAGGAGCACAGGATGGGGAGAAATTAATACTATTAATAATGATGAGGGTGATTCCTCTGCACAAAGCACTCTTTCTACTCCCAACAGCTCCTCTGCCAGGCAGACGTCACCATCCCTATTTTTATATGTAAAGAAATTGAGGCTCGGAAGTGTTGTGTATCTTACCCAGGATCACCTGCCTTGTAGGAGGGTGACCAACTGTCCTGGTTGGCCTGGGATGGTCCTGGCTTTAGCACTAAGATTTCCACATCCCTGGAAACCTTCAGTTCTCGGCAAACCAGGACAGTTGGCTACCACAGAGGAGTCAGACCCAAGATTAAAACAGAATCCACTTGCTCCCTAAGCCCACTGCTCTCACATCTACACCATGCCAGCTGCTGGCTTCCAGGCCTCATGAGATCCTCACTCTCAGGGTAAAGCCAGTACCCAGGGCCACGCAGTGGGAACCTGGGGAGGAAGGATTCCAACCCAAGACTGTCTTTCCCCAGAGTCTCTTCTTCCCATAGGATCACCTCTACCAAACACAATGGTGGAAGTTTCTAGAATGCCTTTAGCCCCGTGGGGCTGCTGCAAATGGATAGGTAGGCCTAATGGATGCACCTTTCCAGGGATGACACACACAACCTGGGGGAGAAAGTTGAGTCTTTGCAAGGTCTGCCTCCCTGCTGGGCCTGGAGCCATACCTGGCAGAGAGTGGGCACACATTAAGGCTACACTGCGTGAACAAGAGATGAAATCACACAGGGCTTGATCTCACTGAAGCAGCAAGACAGATGTTCAACAACTCAGTAATTGGCAGACATAAATACAGACATAAAATAAGGACCGGTTTTAAAAGAACTGCAAACACGTAAGTCCAATATGGTAACTTTTCTCATTAGCATCAACTGTCGTCCCTCATTATGTGACATAATCTAACTCTGATGTTCTTCCAGGGCTAGGCTAAGCTGAAGTCTCTCTCTCTCAATCTCTCTCTCTCTCTCTCTCTCTCTCTCTCTCTCTCTCTCTCTATATATATATATATATATATATATATATATATATATATATATATATATATGTATGTATGTGTGTGTGTGTGTGTATATCTTCTGTGAGTATATATTCGCAGAAGTTTTTCAAGCTGTGTCTCCTTTGTGCAAGCTGCTTTGAATTTGCGAGCAACTCCAGTGGAAAACTTGCCCTTTCATCGTGGCTGGCACTGAACAGCACGTTTAGCTGCTTGTCCTAATTAGCCTAAGATTTGTTTCTGGGTTTTGCTCCTTCCCAGCATCTCGGTCTTCCCAGCCACCAAGGTTCCAGGGCCTCTGTGTCCTCATTCTCTGTAGGCGGAACAGAGCTGTAGCAGAAGGATGCACCAGCTGAGTCTACTTTGAGTGACCTCTGAGTCTTGGCTCTTGGGAAACCGCTGGTGGATTCCAACATCCATTCTTACCCCTGTCTATGGTAAGAGAAGCCTTACGTTTTGGCTGAGCTATGGCCACTGCCAAAGTGAGGACTACATTTCTCAGGATTTACCGCCAACTGTGGCTATTTGGCTTAGTTTTGCTCAAAAGGTGTGAGTGTGATTTGCATAAGCTCCAAGTTGTGCCTGTCAGGGGAGGGCCATACCCTCTTCAGCACCCTTTCTTCCCTTTCCACTGGTTCAAGCAGAAACATGGGGCCAGTGGACTCAGTGGAAACATTTGTTCATTCATGTGGTTAACATAACCAGACATGGAAACAAGACTCCACAAGAGGTAACCCACAGAAATAACAGACAATAGAAAGAGACCTACAAAGACATCAGAAGCTGGAATGATCAGAGGCCGACTGTAAAGCAAAGATACAACAACCAAGTGAGGAGAAGCTGGGTCCCTGCAGCAGGATGGCTGCCCGGCTAGCCCGTGTATGTGGGAAAGAAACGCTTTTCTTGGGTCTCTGCTGTAGCAACTGACTCCATATCCCGGTAATACATGCGGCCTTTTTGTAGCAGCCATTTTCACTCATTAGCCATTGTCTTCCAATATTAGTGTATAATATCATACTTACTTGCGTGGACTTTGTAACAGAGTAGCTTAAGCTGATATCAAACAAAAGTCTTCACTTCCAGGGTTTTTTGATCAGAATTTTTATCAGAATCTAACCATTCTTTTTTTTTTCTTTTGGCTTAAAGCAATAAAGATTGATTGATTGATTGATTGATTGATTGATTGATTGATTGATTGACTGATTGATTAATCATAGTTGATTTACAATGTTGTGTTAGTTTCTAGTGTACAGCATAGTGACCTAGAGATTATACTAAGTGAAGTAAGTCAGACAGAGAAAGACAAATATTATATGATATTATTCCTTTCTTAAATGAAGGCAGCTGGGGGAAGTTGCAAGGGTCCAGTGATGGGGAATCTAGAATTGGTTGGAGGCAGTTGAAAAACAGAGGGAGGCAATGATGGTGGGGAGGAAGCGGAGGTAGCTTGGTAGCACCTAAACTTTATTAAGCACCATATGTATACTTGGAACATACTTACATGAGACATTATTTGTTGTTTCTATAAAATACGAGTTTAACTAGGTGTTTTGCATTTAATCTGGCAGCCCTATTTCTACCTCAACCTCCTTCGTCACCTGGCTATTTCCTCCTTGTCCTGCTGCTCTCAGCTCAGGTGCAGTTTCCTTAAGGAAAGCTTTCCTGACTCCTTGCCCAGGCTGGACCCTCATTATAGCTTCTCCCAGAACTGTACTCCTGCCCCAGAGCCCTTGTCTCCACTTGACTATTCGATGAGCCTCTTTCTCCTCAAGCAGACAGTGAGTAACTTGACGGCAGGCCCACCCCTGCTTTTGCTCACCCCTCCGTCTCCTCCCACCCCAGCACTGTGACTGGCACGTGGAAGGGCTATACTAGATAGTTTTGCAGTGAAATAAAGGCTGGTTGAGGAATTTGTCTAAGACCAGCCACTTAGCAAGTAGGAGAATTAGGATCCAAATCTAAGGAACAAAGACAAGAGCTGTTTTAAAGGAAAACAGAGACTCTGTAATGTAGCCTTAGGTGTCCCCCAGCTCCTTCTGCAGCCTCTTCTGTGGAAGGCAGCTCAGTGCATCAGGCAGGGCTTTAGAGCAAGACTGCCTGAGACTGAATCCAGGCTTGATTACTGATGATCTGGGTGGCTGTGGGCTGGTCACCTAACCTCTCTGGGTCTCAGCTTTATCTGCAAAATAATGATAAAAATAGTAATAGCTCTCTTACAGGATTGTTGTGAGGATTAAATGAGTCACTTCCTCTGGAACCCTTAGAAGAGTGCTGGGCACACTCTCAGCACTCAGTAAATGTGAGCTACTGTTATGCCATCTCTACCGTGCTTGCTATAGTCCAGCCATACCCACAGAACTCTTTCCTACCTCAGGGCCTTTGCATGTGCTATTTCCTTTGTTGTCAAGTCTTTTTACCTAGCCAGCTCCTTCTATCTCTAATTAAATCCTTTCTTAGAAGGGCCTTCTCTCCTCCCACCTGACAGTGTTTTGTACTCACCACCACCCCACCCTCACTCCATCCTGTCCTCCAGGAACACTGACCACAATATGCAATAAAATGTGTATTTGGTGCCATTATTTAGGGTCTGTTTTCTTCCACAACTCTAAGTTCTGCGAGGGCAGGGACCCCTTGCTTTCTCCCCACGAGACCCGCAGTGGCCAGGAGGGTGCCAGGCACACAGTGGGTACTCAGCCAGTGTTTGGTGAATGAATACATGAAGCCCAAACCACCAGCACATGGCAACTGAGAGCACAGAGTGGGGTGAGGGGAGGGCGATAAAGGGGCCTGGGAAGTAGGGAGCAACTTTGCCTTTAATGGAAACAGAGAGCAGGGGAGGGACCTGGACTCAGTTCAGCTCAGTAAATGCCTGTCCTGCCTTCCGCCCTCTGCTGTAGTTCACCCTCATCTGTCAGTCACTCATGCTAGTACATGAAAAACATCTTGGGGGCCAAGTAGCACAGATGAAAGCTCTTATGACCTTGAAAGCTATTTCCTCCCATAGTGGCTGCCTTAAGATTTCTGTGTGCATCGAGGGGATGGAGGAAAATCAGGATAACGATCACTGCCAGGAATTGCCAATTCAAAAATATACATTATATAAAATAGTCCTTTAAAATCCCACAAAGTTGGGGAGGGTATAGCTCAGTAGTAGAGGACATGCCTAGCATGCATGAGGTCCTGGGTTCAAACCCCTGTACCTCCATTAAAAAACTAAACAAATCCAATTACCACCCCCCAAAATAAAAAATAAAATGTTTAAAAAAAAAATGAAAAAAAAAAGCCCCACAAGGTATTTTCCCCCCATTTTTCAGATATGAGTAGTCTTTGAATGGATCAGTGATTTACCCAAAGTCACAGAAAGTAGCAGGACTGCTGGGATTTGAACCCTTGTCCATCTGGCTCTGAAGCCTATGCAATTGCCCCCCCACCCAACAGCCTCCGAAAAGCTGGAACTTGATGTGATTGGTCTGGCTACCAGCCCTAGGTCAGCACGAGGCAACAAGGGTGAGAGGGTCTTGGGGTCCGCGCTTGAGTTATTCTAGCTTGATACTCTTTCCTTGATTCTTTCACCTATGAGTCATCAATCAACCCATTCATTCAAATGAACTGCACAAGGCAGACACACCCACAGGAAACTGCAGTGAAACATGACTACCTGGGAAGGTTGACATTGGCGAAGGCTGGCGTTGGGGATATTGACCCTTATGTTGCCAAGGTTCTGGGATTCAGCTACCAAATGAGCCCTTGAATCTCTAGGATGCGGTCCAACAACGGAGATCCACAGAAGACACTGACTCCTGTTTAACTCCTGGGGCCCCGGGAGCATCTCACCTCTGGTTAATCTGTGTGTCCTCACAGCCTTAACAAAAAGCAATTGCAGTGTGTGTGTGTGTGCGTGCACGTGCACATGCACTTTAGAAAGAGTGGCCAAGAGGGATTTAATTCAAAACAGGCGTCTCTAGAAGTACCATATCCCCAATGGACGGAGATGGGGGGTCAATTAATGATGTGAACAAAGAGAAGGTACCAAGTCAAAGGTCATCTGTTCATTCAAGAGACACTCACTGAGGGATCCTGGGCACCAGCGCATGTGCCCCACAGTCTAGAGGTGGAAGGACAGTAAACAGTGACCATGAAGTGGCCCAGGTGCTGGGAAGGGGTGGACACAGAGATGGGACCCCCAGGTCTGTGGCTGAAACATCTGTCTCACATCTGTCCTCACTCTGGGTCCTCAGCTCCCTGAGGGCAGGGGACCCCTCCTGGTCTAATATGTCCCCCCAGGCAGGGCCTACTGAATGCAAAATACAAATGAGAGGTCGCTTGTTCAAAAAAAGAGGAAAAAATGCCATCAAAGGTACAAAAATATAAAGCTTCTTTTCTTTTGTGGCCTCTTTCTTGAACTCTCATAATGTTTTCAAAAATTTACTATTTAATAGCAATCTAAGTAAATAAAAATAAAAATTATTAGCATGACTTTTATCATTTAATTTGGGTGATGCCTATTTTCAATGGAAATCTCAGAGCATTTAACTCCGATGCAGAATCTCAGGATTACAGGTTCATAGCTCATACGTGCACACGTGGTTCAGTTTTACCCAAACGGGAACCTGCCCAAAAGTAACTCGCCTGTTCTCATTTCACTTCTTTTTCCTTTTAAATGAACTATAGTCTATTTACAACGTTGTGTTAATTTCTGGTGTACATCGTAATGATTCAGTTGTACATATATATATTCCTTTTCATATTCCTTTTTATTATAGGCCACTACAGGGAATTGAATGTAGTTCCCTTTGATATACAGCAGGACCTTGTTGTTTATCTTTTATATACAGTAGTGTGTATCTGCAAATCTTGAACTCCCAATTTATTCCTCCCCACCTCCTTCGCCACTGGTAACCGTAAGTTTGTTTTCTCTGTCCGTGAGTTTGTTTCTGTTTTGTAAATTAATTTATTTGTGTCATTTCACTTCTTGATGTGCACACACTCCACCAGCACACTCAGTCCTCAGCTCACAGATGAGTGGGGAAGGACGGAAAGGTAAAGAAACGGTGGGTCACTCGATCTTTCCTTTCCTTCTGTGTCATTGTTCTCAGCGTGAGATTGGCTGATACAGGGAAGACAGGAGATGGAGGGGATCGGATAGGATTCCTCGGTCATTGGTGTTTCCTATAACGTCATGGTCTTATTTCCACATTTGACACTAGTTCTGGTTGTAACGAGAAGTGTGGCCTCTGGAGGCTATCGGAGCCCCTCCTACTCAGTCATAGGTGTAACATTTACCTTGAACTTGCTTTGAGAATCGCTGAACTCCAGCATTGCAGCTCCATGGGAATTCTGTGCTCCTGGGGCCCCGGGAATGCTATATGTGGATCGCGTGGCTGGGAATGGCAGACACCCATGTTGCGTGTGTCTCCTTTGCTCACAGGCACTCTCTATGGCCCCACTGGACTCCACTTACGAAACACAAGCTCGAAGACAAAATCATTAAGGATTTCAAGATGGTGATAGCAGAGCATTAAACCAAGCTTGGGGTCCTTCTGGGTGTGAGGCCCATGAAATTGCCCAGATCCCACGTCTGTGAGGCTGGCCCTGTCCCCAGCGCCTTAGTAAACTTTTGCTGATGAATGAAAATCTTCACCAAGGTACTCATATTTGACTTAGGGTCCTTGGCCAGATGGAAGTCTCCCAGGCAGAAAAAGGAGGCCAGCAGACGCAGGAGAAGGCATGGCAGGATGGGGCTTGTGGTCGAACTGGCACAGCTCAAGTGTCTTATGCCAGGGAGGGCGGGGCAGTGACGAGGCTGAATAGGAGAGCTGGAGCCAGGTTGGAAAGGTCTTTGTATTCTAAACTAAGGAAGCTGGACCTCTACCGCTGGCAATGGGAAACCACTGAAGATGCTATCAGAACTAGTTTCAGCAAGAGGGATCTTTTGTAGAGCAGACGAGGGGTGGCGGGGAGGGGTGTGGCAATACACCTGGCGCAGAGGCAATGGGTCTGGACGTGGGTGGGGCTGCAGGACAGGGAGTCGGGGCCCACCTGAGGGAGATTCTGAGCTGCAGTCCATGGGGTTGGGTGAGCTTCCCGGTAGAAGTGGGGCGGACAGGTAGAGGCCAAGGATGAGCCTTGGGTTTCTCAGCTGGGCAACTGGGTTCTCTAACGTCTCAACCCAGAAGGCTTAGACATACCGCAGGTCTAGAGACCCCTGAAAATCCCCTCATGACCCACGGCCTGCAAATCCTTCCACTCACCCTGCTCTCCTGCTGAGGACAAGAGCATTATAGCACAGAACGGAGACCACAGCAGAGACCGTGTTATTTTTAAGAAAGCCCATGGCACAAATAAAAACGCAGTATTTCAAGGCTTCGCTTATTTGCAGGGAAGAGACCGTGTCAGCCTGAAGTTTCTGGACAGTGAGCCAACCCCTGCTGGCATCTGTAAACACTCCTGGATGTCAAATAATAGAAGCGCCAGTGTGAAAGGCCCTCATTAGGGTCTTGGCACGAGCACGCCGTGATTTCAGAGGTCCCCCCTGAGCTGTGTGTGCCTCCCTTGAATTCCAAGAGGAGGATCTGACTGCTTTCAGCTCCCAAGCAGAGCAACTGCTAGAGGAGGTGGAAAGATGTGTTGGTGCCAACAGAATCTTGCTGTTATTGCTATTCATGTATTAGGCCTGAAGAATCATCCATTATCTTATACTTGCAACCTGAAGCCCCTTATGCTGTCTGATTCTCCTCACACTCCGGGATGGGAACCTGGGCCCATTTAATAAATGAGGCTCCTGGAAGCTAGTGACTTGCCTAAGGGCATACCCTGGAAAACACCAGAACTTTCTCCCTGTGCTTCTTGGTCCAAATTCCCATTAGATCAATGCTTCATTTTCCCACAAAAGTATTCCTATTAGAGAGAGGTTGTCTGGGGGGTTCTAGAGGGAAGTTTATAGTGGTCCCCTCCAACAAGGAAAATGTAATTTGAGTCTAGTATTTTATCTTAATTTATACAAACTTTGCATCTCGTGGTATATTATAACAGAGTTTTTTTTTTTTAAACATAGAAGCAATGCATTGAGTGTTATATCCAGTAAGATAAGATGCTCTAAGAAGGTCTGCTGCATTTATCCTGTGTCTGAGCCACTGGGTAGGTCCTTGGTGTACTTCATATAGTGAGGGGAACTGTGTTGCACTATAGCTGCCATTGTGGTCTAGGAATAGGAGGAGATGATGGATAAGCTACCCACAATAATGCCGCACAACAAGCAAGCCCAGGATCTCATCTGCACACAGCAGTAAGCATTTATTTAGTTCACGGATCAGCTGGAGGTTGGCTTATCTTGGCTGTGCTCTGTCATGTGTCCGCTAGCCGGTTGATCTCAGCAAGGATCATCTGGGTGATGAGGTTCTGGTCCACATGCTTTTCAATCTCCTCCAGGGTCCAGTACATGAACCCAGGCCTACTCTCCTGGCAACAGCATGGAAGCCCAATCATGCCATTGGTCAGGTCACACCTGCTAACTTTCCATCGGCCAACGCAAGTCACATGGCTGAACCCAAGGTCAAAGGGTGGGAAGTATTCTTTCTTGGAGAGCAAAGAACTGAGAAATCACTGGATGAAGGCTCTGGATACGGGGAGGGTGAGGAATGAAATTTCCCACAGTGATGAGAGGACGGGTCTAGTGCTGCTGTGTCACTCTTACTGACTTGCCCTGGGAATCTAGATTTCTTTTTCTTTTTTTTTTTAATTGACGTCTAGTTGATCGACAATATTATATAAGTTTCTGGAGTACAACATAGTGATTCAGTTTTAAAGGGCAGACTCTATTCATGGTTATTATGAAATACTGGCTGTATTTCAGGGAATCTGGATTTTAATGGTAGCTCAGCTGTGTGACCTCAGATAAGACCTGTGCCCTCTCTGAACCTCATTTTTCACATCCGTATCATAGGAGCAATCATCCCCTTTTCACAGGTGTGCCATGAGGATAAAATATGTGATTTTATGAAAAGCAATGAGAGCAGGATGAAGACATTCTTATTAGCGCTCCATTTAATGTTTTCTGAGCTGCTATACTTAGCTCTAAATAAATGTTGACATTAAAAATAATCAAACCAGTTATATATATATATTGTCATATTCTTTTTCAGGATACGTTATTACAAGAAATTGAATGTAGTTCCCTGTGCTATACAGCAGGACCTTGTTGTTGCTCTATTTTGTATATTGTAGCTTGTATCTGCTCATTCCAAACTCCTAATTTATCCCTCCCCTCTCCTTTCCCCTTTGGTAACCACAAGTTTGTTTTCTATGTCTGTGGGTCTGCTTCCGTGTTGTAAATAAGTTCATTTGTATCATGTTTTTTAGATTCTACATCCCAGAAACTAACACAGAATTGTGAATCAACAATACTTCAGTAAAAAAAAAAATAATCAAACCAGGTTACCAAATGCTTTGGAACAGGGATACCATTATCAAAAATACTGAAAACAGCGGCATCGATAATGAACTTTCACACTCGTGACCACGTGTCCTGGTGTCTCCCACACCGAGACAAAGCTCCTGCTCCAAGCCATCGTGTGCTGAAGGAATGAGCCGATCACCAACAATGATCGTGTATTCTAAAAACATTTCTCTGGCTCTGAAATTAGTTTCCAAAGAGGAACTCTAGAAAAATCTTCAGGTGAGGGAGCCCCCTGGGAGCTGGTCTCACCTGCTTTGAAGAGTAGCTGCTCACCTCCACAGACACATCGAGGAAAGTCTTCTACTGTCCCCAGCAGACGTGTAAAGCGACAGCGCTTGTCTTTTTGCTGCAGCCAAGTAAAACAATTCTTGGAGCTAAAATCCTTATTTTTATTCTTTATGGCATGGTCAAGCCCTAAGCCTTGATTATCTTAAGAAAGAGAAATCTGCATTTTATGGAGGACCATAGATGTGCCGGCAATGCCACATACATCAAGTTCCCCAGTTCTTGCTACCTGTTAGCATCCACGATTTGCATCTGGGGCTCGGAGCACAGAGCGATTGAGGGATCTGAACTCAGGGGCCAGCTTGGGCTGGTTCTGCCTTTTCCTTCAGCCCACACTGGCATTAAATACTTGCTACTTAATTGCTCTATCGGTGAACAGGATGGAAGAAGATACTGAGGTAATAGTAGTTCGGCAGGAGGCAAAACGTGGGAGAAATAGATGTGATCTCCGCCCATACCCCAGCCCGCCGGACAAGGTCTCATTCTCAGCAGGGCTCAGGGCAGGCTCACAGCCATCACGGTGCTGCCTGGAATAGAACTCTGGAACGGCATTCTCTTTTTCTCAAGCTTAGGATTTTAAACTTGGCCAAGCACGTCCAGAAATTTCCAGGATTCCTCTGGGTTTGAAAGCACTGATGTCGTCCAAGTCCCTCATTTGCCAGATGAGAAAACCGAGTTCCAAAAATGTGAATGACTTTTAGGGACACTCAGCTAGTGAGTGGCAGAGTTTGAATTTGATGGAAAGGTCTCTCTGTCTCTGTGTCTCTCTCTCACATGCTCAGCCAAGCCGGGTCAGGGGCGGGGCGGTTGACGTGGGGTACTGACAGCTTCTTACGGTGACGGACCAGGCCACCACCAGTGCCCACGATCGCCCTCAGCCTTGCTGGGTGACGCCGAGGAGTTGAAGGCTGAAGGCTGTGAACACTTAACACATTTAAACGTCAGCCCTTTAAACCATCCATTTGTGCCACTTTCCATGGGATTGACTCCCCCGCCCCAGGATCCTTACTAGAAGCCCGGCAGCCCTCCAGAAGCAGCAGGAGGGGCCTGTTTCAGAGCAGTGACACGGTGGACAGCAGAGCTGTCAAAACAGGAAACGGATTTGCGATGGTTGTTTCAGGCTGGTTGACCGCGTGTGCAAGGGAATCAGCCCGTGACAGGCTGTTTTGGCAGGTTCTGGGCTGCTCGGGGAGGATTTGCACTTCTGTATCAAGTGCTCTGTACCTTCAGATGGGCCAGACAGCTGCCCCGTTTTGCTTCCTGGAGTGAACGGCTGGGTTGAGCTGATTCCTCCTAATGACCAGCTCTGCATCCTAAGAGAGGGGGCTCTGGGCTGGAGCACTGCGGGGGGCACCCAGCTTCCCCATTCGCTGCTATGGGATCTCGGGCAACTCACTGAACCTCTCTGTGCCTCAGTTTCCTCCTCTTGAAATTGGGGACAATAATAGTGGAGATGGAATTTAACTCATAGGTGAACAACTCATCCATGTGTCTTAGCACAACTTAAGGCACCTGGTTTAATTCACGGTTAAATATTAAGTCATCCACTCATTGGTGGAGACTGAATTCCATAATCTAGAATTATTTATTTATTCATTTATTTTTATTTAAGTATAGTCAGTTAACAATGTTGTGTCAATTTCTGGTGTACAGCATAATGTTTCAGTCACACATACACATATTCATTTTCATATTCTTTTTCATGATAGGTTACTACCACATATTGAGTGTAGCTCCCTGTGCTGTATGAAGAAACTTTTTGTTTATCTGTTTTGCATATAGTAGTTAATATCTGCAAATAGCAAACTCCCAATTTATCCCTCCCTAACCCTCTCCCCTATGGTAACCATAAGCTTGTTTTCTGTGCTGTGAAACTGTGTGATCTAAGATTTTGAGCATCGCCAACAGAAGGCACCCGGCGCATACTGATGGATCCTCTCACCATTTCTGACCTTGTACCTTCTGACCTTGAAGCCAATGAAAGGGAGCCCTGGCTGCTTTAACTCTGTCCAGGGACATCACCCCCGAGTTTTTGAACCTGAGCATCCTGACTTTCTTCCCAAAATTATCATCTATCGCTAAGTGGACACCTGCCACAGGCCGGGCATCATGGGGGGCACTTGTACACAGGAGCTCATTTTGTTGTAATGACAAATCTATACAGAAATGACACCCAAACTAAAAATTGTCAATGAGTGTTACTTGAACATTCAAGGTGCACTTTGAGCACTTTACATGTATTATTAACTCTGTTAATTAGGTTTTAGGTCTTACTTCCCCAGTTTTGCAGATGGAGAACACAAGCCTCAGAGAGGTGAGCCGCGAAGACTGGGCCACAGATTCCCAGACACTGAAGATCTTGGAAGAGCCTGATTTCCTCTGAACAAAAGCAATCACACACACACACTCTCTCACTTCTGCACTACTCTGCACAAAAACTCAACCACCTACTGTAGGGCCGGGGTTCCATGGTCTAAAAACCTTGGTCGTCATGCATCTGGAAGCCTGGGCCAGCATCTCGCTTTCCTGGAGCCCAGCAGGGGCCGTGTAGGGGAGCAAGAGACACCAAAGGTAGCCGAGGCCAGGGCTGGACCCCCCAGGTCGGGGTGAAAGTTTTAAAAGCTGGATGGCAGTTGGGCCCGCCTTGCTGGTGGTCCTGCATTAGGAGGACCTGGAGGCAGAATCCTGGTTCTCGGGGGCCCAGCAGGCTGCTCTCCATTCACTCTGCTCATAATGCTCCCATCACCCCTCCTCCCCCTCCCTAGGGAGCAACTCGTCCCTATTCCAGACTCAAGGGGGCTCCTCTTCTGGGGAGTCCTGTTTCTTCCCTCAAAAGAATGGTTCCCCGGGCTCCCACCTCATCCAGATCTTTCTATCATCAGAGCATCTGCTTAAAGCCTGAGGTCCCCTCCAGACTGAAGGCACCCTCTGGGGCATCTCATTTCTGCCCAGCATGGGACAGGATGGGAGATGAAGAAAAGTTGGTTGACTAGTGAGAAAGATGAAGTCTGGGGAGGGGCCAAAGGGAGTTTTCAACAATCAAACAAGTGGAAGGAAGAGTCATGCAAGAATCTCATCGGACAGCCCAGAAGCCTGGGGCTGAGTTGTGTCCCCCCCCAAATTCACACGTTGAAGTCCTAAGCCGTGGTGCCTCAGAATGTGAGGTCTTCACAGAGGTGATCAAACTAAGACGGGGTTATTAGAGTAGCCCCAACACAACACGACTGGGGGCCTTTATAAAAAGGGGACATCTGGACATAGAGACAGGCACAGAGGGGTGATAATGTGAAGATGCCCAGTGGGAGGATGGCCAAGGACAGAGGCCTGGAACAGATCTTCCCTCACAGCCCCCAGTCACTGCTGGCTTCTTGATCTCAGACTTCTGGCATCCAGAACTGTGTGACAATTAAATTCTGTTGTTTAAGGCCCCCATTCTTTTTTATATTAATTTAATTTAATTTTTAAAATTGACGTATAGTTGATTTACAGTGTTGTGTTAGTTTCTGGTATACAGCAAAGTGATTCAGTTGCATATATATTCTCCTTCATTATAGGTTGTTATAAGCTATTGGATATAGTTCCCTGTACTATACAGCGGGACCTTGTTATTTATCTATTTTATATGCAGTAGTTTGTATCTGCAAATCCCAAACTCCTAGTTTATCCCTCCCCGCCCCTTTCCCCTTTGGTAACCAGAAGTTTGTTTTCTATATCTATGAGTCTGTTTCTGCTTTGTAAATAAGTTCATTTGTGTCATTTTTTTTAGATTCCATATATAAGTGAAATCATATGATATTTCTCTTTCTCTGTCTGCTTTACTTCTCTTAGTATGATAATCTCTAGGTCCATCCATGTTGCTGCAAATGGCATTATTTTATTCTTTTTTATGGCTGAGTGGTATTCCATTGTATACCTTTACCATAACTTCTTTATCCATAAGCCCTCCCCCGATTCTGATGGACTTTGTCATGGTGGCCCTCAGAAATTAATACAGTCATTGAAGTAACTTGCTTATTGTCACAGGCCCACTGGTGGCAGAGCCAGGTTGTGAACCCAGATCAGCTTACTCCAAGATTCATTCTGGGTGAAGACTTGCTGATTTCCCCACTCTGTACATCTTTCTGACCACTTCTCCCATTTTCCTTTTAGGATAAGAGTTGTTCTTCTGTCTACTCAGCTTCTATCTCCTGGTTCTCCATACAGAGTCCATTAGACCTGGGGAGAAGGGTGATACTGAAGGAATGTGACTGGAAGCATTAAATCAAATGACAATAACATCTGCTTATCATTTTATGTTGACTAAACTTTTATTGTTAAAAACTATAAAGCTACATTGACCCTTTCTGTCAGTGATGAAATTTATCTCAGTAACAAAAGCTTGACTGCTCCATTGGACCAAACACGTCTGCGTTCATTCCTTTGCATGTAAGCCATGGAGTCCAGTGGACACACAAGGGGGCAGTCAGCAGTCCCTCCAGGCTGGAGGCCCAGCACCCAGCCCGAGATGGTTCCGAATGTGGATGATTGAAACAGACTGCCTGGGTTCAAGTCCCACCTTCACTGGTGTAATCTCAGACAAGGTGTTTCATCTCCCTATGCCTTAATTTCCTCATTTTAAACATAGGGACAAAAATACTATCTATTTCTTATATCTCCTTTTTTCCTCCTGTGAAGATTAAGTGAGGTGAGTGGTACACGCACTCAGAAGAGTGTTGGGCATACAGTAAGTGCTCTATCGCTGGGGGTTATTGATATACCAATATTATAATCCCAATTATAATATCATCATATATTATAAGATTCCTTTTATTTCTTTTCTAATGCTGACCATTTTTTAAATTTATTTTTCTTTTTCAGGAGGGGGTAATTAGGTTTATTTATTGATTGATTTAATGGAGGTGCTGGGGATCGAACCCCGGACCTCTTGCATGCTAAACACACACTCTACCACTGAGCTCTACCCTCCCCCCGATCATATATTATCATACTAGTCACAGTAATAGTGTGATAGTAATAATACAATTGTTAGTTATAATATTAATAATTAAATATTCTATATTAATGTACAATGTTAATAACACTCTTGATAGGATGGTAGGATTGTTGCTCCTACTATTATTGGCAAGAACTCCATCAGTGTGGGTGATTGTTTTGTTGTTCTCATTACGGGTGTTATCAGAGGTTCCTGAATGTCTCAACAGCTCAAAAGGGGCTATACGGAATATTAAAATAATTTTTAAATTGCTTATAATTGCATCAGATACACTTAAAATACTTGGCTTTGTATTTTGCTTCCAATCGCCATTTACACAGGGTGCAGACATTTTGCACAGCCTCTATCTCTATTATTACAAGCTGTAGGTCGTTTCTGAACCTCCTGTGTGCTGGAGTTGTACTTGGTATCTCATGTGTGTGATAGCTTCCTTCTAAACTTCAAGGTTCTTTTTTTTTTAATTGACACATAGTTCATTTACAATGTTGTATTTGTTTCTGGTGTACAGCATAGTGATTCAGCTACACGTTTACATATATTCTTTTTCATTTTAAGTAATTACAAGATATTGACTATCTTCCCTGTGCTATACAGTAGGACATCATTGTTTATCTATTTTATGTATAGTAGTTTGTATCTGCAAATCCCAAACTCCTAATTTATCCCTCCCCTACCTCTTTCCCCTTTGGTAACCATCAGTTTGTTTTCTATGTCTGTGGGTCTATTTCTGCTCTTTAAATAAGTTCATTTGTGTCATTTTTTTAAGATTCTACATATAAGTGAGATCATATGGTATTTGTCTTTCTCAGTATGACTTCTTTCACTTAGTATGATAATCTCTAGGACCATCCAGATTGCTGCAAATGGCAGTATTTCATAATTTCATTTATTTTCATGGCTGAGTAATATTCCGTTCAAATATTTCACAACTTCTTTATCCAATCATCTGTTGATGGACACTTAGGTTGCTTCCATGTCTTGGGTTTTGGTAAATAGTGCTGCTGTGAACATTGGGGTGCATGTATCTTTTTGAATTAGAGTTAACTCTGGATATATGCCCAGGAGTGGGATTCCTGGATCATACGGTAAGTCTATTTTTAGTCTTTTGAGGAATCTCCATACTGCTTTCCATAGTGTCTGCATCAAACTACATCCCCACCAGCAGTGTAGTAGGGCTCCCTTTTCTCCACACCCTCTCCAGCATTTATCATTTGTGGACTTTTTAGCAATGGCCATTCTGACCACTGTGAGTTCACAAGGATTCCGAGCCAGGTAGCACTGAGGTCCACTTCACAGATCAAGAAAAGGCTCTGAGACTCGCCTAACGCACAGGCTTGGTGACAGGCAGAACGCAGGGCTGACCCAGCTTTCTCTGGCTCCAGAGTCCTTCTTTGGGATTATTTCTGTAGGATCAATTCCAGGAGTAAGCGACTTCTCTCCTCATCTTCCAACCTCTGTGGTTCCTCTTAGAGCACTGAAGACGTAATAATTCCTCAAAAACTCTACGTCTGGATTGCATTAATGAACAAAACAAAGCAACGAGCCCCACCATGGCTTGGAATATTTAAGAAGTTCGGCATCTTCATGCTTTTAATTACTCAAACCAAATGAAGTCGCGGTAGAGTCTGCATTCAGGTTAAACTGCAGCTGGTTCTGCACCGCTGGCTGCAGGCGGGTGCCTGGGTGGATCCCACCATGGAAGGCGGGGACGGGGACTTGGCTGGGGGAAGGAGTCTCAGTTCTGCCTCCATCAAGCCCTAGTTGTGGAAGGAGGACCAGGAGCCCATGTATCTGTTTCTCCAAGAATTTTCCTGTCTGTGATCGTCATTTTTCCCTGGGACTAAATGCTCTGTTTTCCCAGGAGCAGATTCTCCATCAGTTCCCCAGAGCAACCAGGAATGTATCTCAGGGGAGCAGCTGGGGATCTAAATAAGTCCTGGCTGAAAAGCCGTCACAGAAACCATACAGTGCTTAGAAATAATGGCTTGGGGTAAGAGGCATAGAGGAAGAGTGCATGTAAGGGGTTTAATAAGAATGGTAAGACTAGTGATAACGAGGGAGGACAGCTTGTCCGGGTTTCCTGGGACTGCCCTGGTTTTAAAACTGAAAGGCCAGTGTCCTAGGAAGCCCCTCCGTGGCGGTCACCCCAATAATGAGCATCTCAGACAACTTGAATTCATTCATATAAATCCAAAAGGATCCCTTTGCAACACTTTCTGAGCAATGGCTAAAACATGCATTCTGAATCATTTCAGGGAGGGACTCTTTGCCATCCTTGGTTGGTGACACCTGGAAAACCTCAGTGGCTTTCAGGCTTGGCAGTACATCAGAGCCAGTCTCCTCGGAGACCCATCCCCTGGGACCTCAGGGCTCACCGGAAACCCTGGCATCGCCATCAGCCCCTTGCAATCTGCAAAGTGATCTGTCACCTGTTACTTCATTTCTGCCTCCCAGCAGCCCAGGGGAGCGGAAGTGGTAGGTATGAAGGTATGAGTCATCTATTTTTCAGATTAGCACACTGAGATTCAGAGAGGTTAATCTACTTGCCCAAGGTCACCTGGATGGTCGGTGACCCATCTACGGCCAAAAACCAGGTCTGTCTGACTCTATAAATTCTGTGGCCTTTTAGAAATACTGTATGACATCACTTATATGTGGAATTTAAAAATTTTTAAATAAAATTTTTAAAATACAGCCAGCTAGTGAATATAACAAAAAAGCAGCAGACTCACAGATACAGAGAACAAATGAGGTGTCACCCAGTGGGGAAGGAAGGGGCAATTTAGGAGTTGGGGCGTGGGAGGTGTGAACTCTTGGGTTTAAGGAAGCATTGTGCAACACGGGGAACAGAGCCAATATTTTGTGACAACTGTAAACAAAGTGTAACCTTTAAAAATTGTGTACAAATTAAAAAAATTTTAAACTATATTCAATTTAAAAAATGTCTGTGGTCTTTTTATTGTAATATCTATTCTTTCTCTGAGTTATTCCCTCACGTGTGAAATCAAGATCTCAGCATTGCATTAGCCAATGGCAAGACTCGACTCACAGGAGTCTCCGAGGCACCTGGCTGAGCTGAATCCCCACACACCCAGGCCACGCCATGGGGACAATGGCTTGGCTCCTGGAGCCTCAGTTCTCCTGAGGAAGTCACTTATGTTTCATGATACTGGCCAGTGTGCAGGGGTGTGGGGGTGCAAAAGAGGGAGGATGGCTTTTGAAGGGAGACAGGGTGCTGTTTGCGAGAACAATGTATAGCAAGATGACTGTACAGATAAAAACACTGTCTCCAATCCTGGAAATCTGCTAAGAGTGTAGATTTCAGGTACTCCCATCACACACACACAAAGGAGGTGTGTTAATTAGCTTAACACGTTAGTTAGCTTGACTGGGGTCATCACTACACTTTGTGTATTATAGCAAATTAGCACGTTGCACTCCTTAAATATATACCATTTTTATTAAAAAATTAAAAATAAACTTGCTTCTCTCTCTTCTTGGCTATGAGCCTTGACTTCCTCACCTGTAAAATGGAGCTGTGGTCCCTCTGCAAGCTGACTGTGAGCAGGAAATGGGACAAAGTGTTGGCAGAATGTAGTATGCCCAGGGGACTGGGAGCTACCTTTCACTGAGCCAGATGTGGTTCTAAGCACTTTGATGGCTGAAATAATTTAACCTTGAGCGCCTCTCCGCGGGTCAGACGCAGCTCGGCACAAAGGGGCCCAGAGCCGGGTCGGGCAGGAGCAGCAGAATCACCAGCAAAGACAGAGGGATTCAGGTGGTGTCGTTACTGTTTCTTTTGCTTTCTGATGCCAGATGACTTGCCCAGCTCTCCATTTTTCTGCTCATCTTCGCCTACACCCCACAATTATTCTGAGTGTGGATCAGGGAAGGAAATGTCCTCTTCCATTATCTCGTAAGAAGGTGGTGATTCTGAAAGTGTGGTCCTGGGACCACCAGCATCGGCTTCATCAATGAACTTGTCAGAAATGCGAGTGAATTGGAAACTCTGGGGCAGGGTCCGGCTCTCTAGGGTGTGTAGACGCTCACTCAAGTTTGAGAACCTCTGGTTCAGGGCCTCTGCCTTGAATTAGGAAGTGGGAGAGCTTAGACTCCAGCTCAGTGCGTCCCTGGCTGGGGGAACTTATGCAAATCACTTACCCCCCTAGACTCTTTCCTTCTGTTGAGGGCCATGGAGGAACTGAGGACCCCAGAACACCATCCAGCTCTGCTGTTGTGTTGGTGATGAAGGCAGCATGCTGGGGGGTCCCTGGGCACCGAGCCACGGAGTGGGACCAGTCTGCTAGGTCTCTGCTCCCTGCCACCCAGCCTGCGGGTCCCCAGCCAAGAACAAAACGACACGTGCTGCCACTTGGTTTTGCAAGGGAGGTGGCCCAGCGCCAGCCCCTGCTAATTGCTAATTTGCACTGAAACAGCAAACAAAGCTCCTCGTGTAAATGCCCTGGTTATTTGGCCGGTTCTGCCTCAGAATCCCCCAGTCACCACCCAGGAGGTGGCCCCCAACTCTGGAGCCATTCACCCCAGGATTCCAGGAGGCGACAGGGCCAGGGGCGCTCACCCAGCCCCTGGAAAAGCCAGCCTCTCTCAGCAGCTAATTGGCAGGGGGAGGGCTTGCTGGTGCTCTGTTCTTTTTCTTGCCCATGTTTATGCCTCACCCTGAGGAAAAGAAAGCAATGATTTCTCTCTCAGGGGCACAGAGCTTTCCAGAAAAAGCAGGAGAGGGGAGAAAAGAGAAAGAGCCCCAACTTGTAACTCTGAGACTTAGCCAAGTCTTTCAGTCCCGCTGAGGCTCACTTCCACGTCTGAAACTCAGGGGGCCCCTGGTACCTCCCCAGCACATGAGACCCAGGTAGAATTGCCTTGAACCTGCATTCCACTGCCCGTTGGAACCGCAAACCCCAAGTCTCCCTGGGAGTCTGTTAATCCCTGGTTTCACATCATTTTCCCGGCGATACCCTGATGCACAGAGCTCAGCTCCGTCGCCGGGTCCCCTAAGAAAAAAGAAACCCACAGGCTCCAAGCTTTCGACCATTTTGCAGCATTGACAGACGACTGGCAGAGGGTGGAGAGGGTTATAATGAAGTTACATGGTGCGTCCCACCTTCTGCCCCCAACTTGTCACATGCAGCCTCCCCAGATCTCAGAAGTTGGTGTGCCAGCTCTCACCTGGGCTCCCAGGGCCTCCCTCACCCTGAGCAAACCCATCAGGCCATTCTCCCAGCAAGGAACTCAGGTCCAAGAGAATGAACTTTCCCTCATCTGATTACAAGTCATCATGAAAACAGTCTAAGTCCCTGCCCTCTGGGAAGCTTACATTTCAGTGGGAGGAAAACGAAGAACATGTTATTATAGAACAGCTCAAGGGGCGGTAAGAGCCAGTGTGCTTGGGTTTGGAGGGATTCCCTTAACCTGTGCTTTTTTGCCCCGCCCACGGGCATAGCACGTAAGCTCCACGAGACGGAGTTTTTTGTAATCAGTTTTATTGAGTATTACTGATATGCTCCGAACTGCACAGAAAGTATACAGTTTGAGAAGTTTCCACATACGTACATACTCGTGAAACCACCACCAGGGTCCAGAGAGTGGACGGATCCGTCACCCTCACGCTTCTTTATGTTCCCTTGCAAAGTCTGTGCTCCTTCCCTCTGTCCCCACCGAGACGGTAGGCAACCACTGGCTTGCTCTCTGTTACTGTAGATTACTTTGCATCGTCTGGAGTTTTATATAAATGAAATCATTCTGTAGGTCTTCCTGTGTCTGGCTTATTTCACTCAACAGAATTATTTTGAGATTCATCACTGTGGTTGTATCCATCAAGAGTTCATTTGTTTGGTTTACTGAGCATATTCCACTGTGTGGATAGACCACAATTTGCTTGTGCTTTTATCTGCCGATGGACATTTGGATTGTTCTAACTTTTTGACTATTAAGAACAAAGCCACATTGTGCTGTACACCAGAAACTGACACATTGTAATTGATTGTACTTCATTTTGTAAAAAAAGGATATCAAAATTAAAAATAAAGCTGTTATTCAATATCTTGTAGTAGCCTATAATGGAAAAGAATGTGGAAAGGAATATATGTATGTGTAAGTATGACTGAAACACGATGCTGTACACCAGAAATTGACACATTGTAAACTGACTATGCTTCAGTAAAAAAAGAAAAAACAATTTGAAAACTTTTAGCTTAGATTTTTTAATAGACATATGATCTGCAAGTAATTAAGGTTTTATCTCCTCTTTTCTAAAAATAAATAAATAAATAAAGTTGCTATAGACAATTACACACAGGTCTTCACCCAGATGCATAGTTTCATTTATCATGAGTAAATACCTAAGGGTGGAGTGACTAGATTATATGGTAGATTTATGTTTAACATAAAAAAAGGAAAAACCCTGCTAAACTGATTTCCAAAATAACTGCACCATTTTACATCCTCACTAGTGGCGTGTCAGTGTTCCAGGTCCTAGCCCAAAGCTGGTATTACCAATCTTTTACATTTAGACACTTCGGTAGGTATGCAGTGGTATCTCATTGTGGTTTAATTTGTATTTCCTAATGATCAATAGTGCTGAGCATCTTTTCATGTGTTTATTTGCCATTCACATATCTTCCTGAGAGAAGCATATGTTCGATATTTTGCCCATTTAAAACCTTAGGTTATTTGTTTTCTCATCATTAAGTGTTAAGGGCTCTTTATATGTTCTGGAGACGTGCTTGGCAAAGATTTGTTTTCCTGCCTGTGGTTTGTCTTTTTATTCTCAACAGTCTCATTGGAAGAGCATGAGTTTTAAATTCTGACAAAATCCAAGTCATCATTTTTCTCTTATGAATTGTGCTTTTGGTGTCACATCTAAAACATTGCCTACCCAACGTCACGCAAATTTTCTTCAGTGTTTTCTTTTAGATGCTTCATGGCTTTAGGAATTACATTCAGGTCTATGATTTACTTTGCTTCACTATTGTATGTGGTACCAGGTAGAGATCAAAGTTCATTTTGTGGCATAAGGATGACCTATTGTTCCAGCGCTCATTGTTGAAAAGACTTTGTTTCACTGAACTGTCTTTGTTCCTTTGTTGAAAATCAACTGACCATGTATGTATGTCTCTACATGTGGACTCTATTCTGTTCCATTGGTTTATTTGCCTGTCTTTATACCAATAATGCATGTCATGATTAGCATAGATTTATAATATCTTGAAATCAAGTAGTGTAGGTCCTATAACTTTATTCTTCTTTTTTTTCCAATTATTTTGGCTATCTTAGGTTTTTTACACTTCTATATGAATTTTAGAATTGGTTGATCAGTTTCTGCCAAACAACCTGCTGGGAATAAACGGGGAAAGGCTTAAATCTATAGATCAATTTGGGGAGAATTGACATCAAACCATATAGAGTCTGACTGTACTTCAATAAAAAAGTTTCTGCTACTATGTCTTTAATTTTACTAATATTTTCTTCTGCAATATCAAATCTGCCATCAATCATATCCAGTGTATTGTTCATCCCAGACGTTGAACTTTTTAGCTCTAGAAGTTAAATTTAGGTTTTTAAAAATACGTTTTATGTTGCTTCTTAATATGCTCAATTTTTTACCTAGATTTTTGAACATATGGAATATATGGACTAGTTTTGATCTCATTTCTGGTACTGTTTCTATTGATTGATTTGCTGGTAAAGGCTCACACTGAAGCAAGGAGCATCTGTATTGCCTGAGATAATACCTAAATCATCGTAGATACACTAGTAGTAGAAATACGGATGTTAAAGATCCTGCTGGCGAAGGCTCAGAAGGAAATGAAGATGTGTTACTGGGAACTGGAATAAAGGAGATCCTTATAACACAGTGGCAGAAGACTTAGTGGGTTGGGGCCCACAGGTACATGGAAAGCAGAACTTATCAATTATGAAACTGGACATTTAGCTGAGGAGATTTCTAATCAAAGAGTTAATGCTCTGGTCTGGTTTCTTCTCGTGGCTTATAGTAAAATGTGAGAGGAAAGAAATAAATTAAAGGAAGAATGTTAAACTAAAAGAAAACAGGACTTTATAATTCAGAAAATTCTCGGCCTATCCAGATTGTAGAAGACACTAAAGCTAAGGTATTCACTGTCAGGAAAGTATGTTTTAACAACCTTTTGCGGATGCCTCAGAATATTCAGTTACACAAAAGACTCTGAAGAGATTAAAGATCTGACTCTTAGATTCCCTCAGATGTCTCAGAAAAGCCAAAAATAGATAAGATTATTTAGGAAGAATCTGTGGAGAATCTTCCTGACTGATGGAGTGAATCCCTAAGACATACAGGGGAGATCTGCAAGGTTTTTGAGAATTTTATACTAGTAGAAACGCTGCCGGCTTGGACTGAAAAGAATAGAGAGAGTAGGAAATGACAGAAGGCTGTTGGACCCTCAAAATTCTAAAGATAAGAAACATTGATAAAACCACTCAGCTGCAAACACATGCTACCATTCTTGAAAAAGGAAGGAAGACCCAGAAGGAAGGAAGACCCACGAAGCACAGAGAATTATTCCCAGGCCTTGAAACCTAACGGTGTCTGTCCAGCTGGATTTCAAAGTTTTCTTGGAACTAGGTCTCCTTTTTCCCTTCCATTTCTCCTCTATTCAACCAGAATTGTCTGTCTGCCCTGCCGCTGTATTTTGGGAGTGACCTGTGATTTCACAGGTCAGGTGGAGACGAATTTTGCTTTATGATGGTTACACTTAGAGTTCTACCCATATCTCACTTAGATGACTTTGATGTTGAAATTTGGGCTTCTGAGATGAAATTCAGATGAGATTTTGAAATACAAGTTGATGCCATAACAGGTTGAAAACTTTGGGCACCTTGGGATGGGATGAATATATTTTGCATGTGGGATGAATATACACCTTTGTAGGCCTGAAGGCAGACTGTAGTAGACAGCGTAATGGCTCGCCAATAATTTTATTTGTATTAGTATTTAATAGAGATGATCAGGAAGCTTTATCTCTGCTCACCCTATCCCTGTCTTACATTCTTTTATGTCAGTATTTTAGCTATATGTCTAGCTTTACGGTTGGCTTTGATTTTCTTTTTAACCTTCAAATCATATATTATTTTTACCATTTCACACAAGCAGTGACTGTTTAGACCATTACACATTTACTGGGATTTTTGCTTCTCACCATTCCTTTTGGTATCTCAGGTGGCTTTTCTGGAATTATTTCCTTTTTTCTTGAAATACGTAATTTAAAAATTTTGGTAGTAAGTGTATGCTTGTGATAAACTCTCAATTTTATTTTCTAAAAATGTCATTATTTTACCTAATATTGAACAGTATTTCAACTAGAGGGGGACTGTTAGTTGATTTGTCTTTTCTTAGTATTTTGAAGATTTTATTTCATTATCTTGTCATCTCTGCTGTTGCTATTAGGAAATCTCTTATCAGTTTAGACTTTATTCCTTGGTAAGTAACTTGTCATTTTTCTCTGGGTGTTTTTAATATTTCTCCACTTCCCCTTCCCTCCCTGATCCCTCCACTCTCTTTCTCTCTTCCTTTTTGTATTCTGAAGTTTCATTGTTATGTGCCTAGAAAGGGACCTCCTCTTTTCCTTTCCTGTGTGATCCTACTTGTAATCTCTTGTGTTTACTGGACATAAGAGTTTGTGTCTTCCATCAATTCCAGAAAATTCTTACATACTACATAATATTTATTATACGATTTTTCTTCATTCTCTTTCTATCATCTCCTTCTGGAGCTATATGTTAGAACTGCTCATTGTCATCTTTGTCTACTGACCTCTATTCCATTTTGTCTCACCGTGCAATGTTCTGCTCACCAGATTCAGATCTGTCTCCCGGTTGACCAGTTTACGCATCAGCTTTTATAGTTTGCTCTTGAACATGTCGAGTGAAGGCATTTTATGTTTTACATTTATTTTTAAATTTAAAATTATTTTTTGTAAAAATATTCAAACATACAGAAAGATCGAAAGAATTCAATAGTGAGCAACCCATCCCATTAAGACTTAACAATTAATATTTTACTTTAGTATTGCTATGTCACACATATATCCATATATCCACCTCTGTATCCATCCATAAATTCACCCAAATTAAAAAAAAAGTTTTTTATTGAGTTATAGTCAGTTTACAATGTTGTGTCAATTTCCAATGTAGAGTACAATTTTTCAGTTATACATGAACTTACATATATTCATTGTTGCATTCTTTTTCTCTGTGTGCTATGACAAGATCTTGTATATATTTCCCTGTGCTATACAGTATAATCTTGTTTATCTATTCTACATATGTCTGTCAGTATCTACAAATTTCAAACTCCCAGTCTGTCCCTTCCCATCTCCCTACCCCTTGGCAACCACAAGTTTGTATTCTATGTCTATGAGTCTGTTTCTGTTTTGTATTTATGTTCTTTTTTGTTTGTTTTTAGATTCCACATATGACGGATCTCATATGGTATTTTTCTTTCTCTTTCTGGCTTACTTCACTTAGAATGACATTCTCCACCCATGTTGCTGCAAATGGCATTATGTTGTCATTTTTATGGCTGAATAGTATTCCATTGTATAAATATACCACATCTTCTTTATCCAGTCATCTGCCAATGGACATCTAGGTTGTTTCCATGTCTTGGCTATTGTAAATAGTGCTGCTATGAACATTGGGGCGCTGGTATATTTTTGAAGTAGGGTTTCTTCTGGATATATGCCCAGGAGTGGGATTCCTGGGTCATATGGTAAGTCTATTCCTAATCTTTTGAGGACTCTCCATACTGTTTTCCACAGTGGCTGCACTAAACTGCATTCCCATCAGCAGTGTAGGAGGGTTCCCTTTTCTCCACAGCCTCTCCAGCATTTGTCATGTGTGGACTTTTGAATGATGGCCATTCTGACTGGTGTAAGGTGATACCTCATTGTAGTCCTGATTAGCATTTCTCTGATAATTAGTGATATTGAACATTTTTCATGTGCCTATTGATCATTTGTATTTCTTCCTTGGAGAACTGCTTGTTTAGGTCTTCAGCCCATTTTTGGATTGGGTTGTTTGTTTTTTCTTATTAAGTCATATGAGCTGCTTATATATTCTGGAGATCAAGCCTTTGCCGGTTTCATCTTTTGCAAAAATTTTTTCCCATTCTGTAGGTTGTCTTTTTGTTTTGCTTATGGTTTCCTTTGCTGTGCAGAAGCTTGTAAGTTTCATTAGGTCCCATTTGTTTATTCTTGCTTTTATTTCTATTTCTTGGGTAGACTGCCCTAGAAGAACATTTTTGAGATGTATGTGAGATAATGTTTTGCCTATATTTTCTTCTAGGAGGTTTATTGTATCTTGTCTTATGTTTACATCTTTGATCCATTTTGAGTTTATTTTTGTGTATGGTGGGAGGGAGTGTTCTAGCTTCATTGATTTACATGCTGCTGTCCAGTTTTCCAAACACCATTTGCTGAAGAGACTGTCTTTATTCCATTGTATATTCTTGCCTCCTTTGTCGAAGATTAGTTGACCAAAAGTTTGTGGGTTCATTTCTGGGCTCTTTATTTTGTTCCACTGGTCCTTATGTCTGTTTTTGTACCAATACCATTCTGTTTTCATTATTGTAGCTCTATAATATTGTCTGAAGTCTGGGAGAGTTATTCCTCCAGCTTCTTTATTTTTCTTCAGTAATGCTTTGGCAATTCTAGGTCTTTTGTGGTTCCATACAAATTTTATTATGATTCGTTCTAGCTCTGTGAAATATGTCCTGGGTAATTTGATAGGGATTGCAGTAAATCTGTAGATTGCCTTGGGCAGTGTGACCATTTTAACAATATTGATTCTTCCAATCCAGGAGCGTGGGATATCTTTCCATTTTTTTAAGTCTTCTTTTATTTCCTTAATCAATGGTTTATAGTTCTCCGTGTATAAGTCTTTCACCTACTTGGTTAGATTTATTCCTAGGTAATTTATTACTTGGTGCTACATCCAAATTTGTTGATGCATTTTAAGGCAAACTACAGACACCTGTACTCTTTTCCTAAATATGTCAGCAGGCATATCAGCGCCTAAATTTTAACATTCGTTTATAGATTTTTCTTTTGATATAAAGTATACATACAATAAAACACACAAATCTTAAGACTCCTTCTGGTGAGTTTTAACAAATACATACACTTACATAACCCAAAACTTTATCAAGATGTAGAACATTACCCCCAATACTCCTCATGCCCCTTCTCAGTCAGTCCATGACCCCCACCTCCAAAGGCAACTTCTGTTTTCTTCTGTCATAGATTAGATTCACCTGTTATAGAAATGTCATATAAATCGAATCCTACACTACGTATCCTTTTGTATAAGGCTTCTTTCACTCACAAAATACTTTAGAAATTACCCTTGTTTGGCAGCTTTAACAGTAGTTCATTTTTTAAATTTCCTGAGTTCTATACCATTCTCTAATACCACAGCTTGTTGACCTGTGTTCCTCTTAGTGGACACATAGGATATCTCCAGTCTTGGCTGTGAAGAATAAGGTTACTATAAACATTCAGGGATTTTTTAAAATTATTTTATGTTAAATTTATGGCATTGATTGGGAAAAAGTGGGGCCTTGAAAATTGGATCATGGACATATGGGCAGATTCCAATGACAACCTTGAGCTCCTTAACATTGCCAAGCGTCTTTTGTGAGCAGAAGCAGCCCTTTCTCCCCTATCTGAGGAGGTTAGCCTCCTGTTCCCTGAAATTCCAGTGCTGTTTCCTGCAGTCACTGCCAATCAGGGACTGCTGATCCTTCTCAAGACCCCCTCCAACTACCTTTCATTGTTTCTAAGTCAATAATCATACTCAAAACCTGGCATTATTCAGTGGGCTTGGTGCTAAGTGTTCCCAGGAAAGAGTCCCATACATAAACAAATCGCAGAATTCTGCCAATTTATTTAAGAAAATCAAAACCCACCAATTTTTTTTTCATATTAAGAAATCTACGTAAATTTGGTATTAAGAGAATTTAGTGTTTTAGAGTGATAGTCTTTTAGCTCCACTTAAATGTGCAGTTAAATAATCATACTTGTGATTTTAAGTGGAAATAGTGTAAGATTTTGTGTGTATATATAAAAAATTATTAGTTCATTGTTTTTATAAGTTTGATTTATAAGAATTATTTCAACATTGGGAGAGTTTGTCAGACCATTGAAATACTTAAAAACAAATCAAGTGTAAGCAATTTACAAATGTAATTCAAAGTTTTGAAGACGTGGAATTATTTAACTTGGTGAGTAAGACCAAGTATTATTTTTGGATCTCTCATACTTTATTGTTTAAGTTTGCTGGGCATAAAAATGCCTTGTAAACTCTGGTAGAAGGTGCTGGTGGCTTAATGAGATCTGCTTCTCTTCTTCCTTGGTGGGTGTTACCTTTCCCCAGCCCCTTACAGTTAGTTATGGCCAAATGACTGCGTTCCAGCCAAATGGAACTGAACAGAAGTGATGTGGTTCATTTCCAGTCTTGGCCCATGAAAACCTCTCATGGGCCTTCATTTCTTTCCCTTCCTATGGCTGGAATGCAGATGACCAAGGCAAATTTGCAAGCCACTGGTTGGACAGTCAAACCTTGGTCAGCCTGGGTCCCTGAATGACCTCATGGACCATGGGGCACTCCCATCCCCGAGTCCTCACTTGTGCTGTCCCAGCACGGCAAGTCACATAAGCAAACAAATACACTTCTATGGTGTTGGGCCACTCCATATTGGGACAAAATTTTGCCTAGACATCACTAATATATTTACAGAACATTAAAGAAAAGATTAGGTGTTAGGATATTTACCTTTAATAAATGGAAAATAAACTTTGCAAAAAGCAAAATAAACTTTTAAATAGCTTTTTCTCGGCCCAAGGATCTTTCCTTGGAAAGCTTCACATTGATAGCAACTTTCAATTGAGGGTTAAAAGTAACAGATCGGTTGGAGAATGTCAAATTTTTCCTTCTTTTCCATTCTCGCTCTCCATTCGCCCATGATAGGACTACCTCCTGCTACAAAGGAGTCCTCAGATCAAGAATAATGTTGAGTAAAAATTTTAAATAAATGATTTTTTTATTCTTCAAAGTAATATACACTCAAGAAAACTGGAAAATATAGAAAAGGGAGAAAATAATCACAAAAGGACAATCACTGCTAACACTCCAGTACTTGTTTCTTCAAGCTGATGTTTAATTTTATGTACTTAATATCATATTACATATAACAGCATATTTTTATTTGGGGACTTAAGAAGTTTAAGTCTGAAAACAGACTCAGAGGTCAGACAGACCTTGCTTCTTCTTCTTCTTCTTTTTTTTTTTTTGGTGGAGGTAAAGGGGATTGAACCCAGGGCCCCGTGTATGCTAAGTGTGTGCTCTACCACTGAGCTACACCCACCCCCGCCTTTAATCTTGCTTCGTTGTTGATGGGAGAATTCAGCTTGTCTGCCCCACCATAACCAGGTTTGCTGACGCCTGCAGGAGATTTCACCTGCAGCTCGGACACTCACCTGGCCGGCTGCAGGAGGATCACTGCCTCATGTGAGTCTTCAGAAGCGAGAGAGAGAAGGAAGCTGCGGAATGGTAGCTTTTAATACGTTGATACACCCCTTGGCAGAACATGGATAAGTGTAGGTCAGTCTCCCTGTAACAAGAAAGTGGGTTCCGTTTTTTGATGTTTGACTGCTGACAGCTTTAAAGCCTCACCCCTCCCTCTTCCCCTTATCTGGGCAAGCTGATAAGAAAATTGGGGTGTTCTCTCCTTTGGTGATGGCCGGAGATTCAAACCATGCAAATCCCTGCTGAAGGTGGGGGTGCAAATCCCACCCCCTACCTGCAATACAACCCAGAGCCAGGTTCCTCTCCGACTCTCTCAAGCCTCTTAGGACCTGTTTGAGAGGTTTCCCTGCTCTCCCTAGAGAAATCAATTATGTGAGTAATACAACTTTTTAGTGTATGTGTGGTGTCATTCTCAACATTTGAACATTTTGGATGGGATCCAATTGCCCCTGCAGGTGGCCACAACACACCACCACACCAATCAGAGAAAGCATTTCTATGCAAGTATGTTGTGTGTGTGCACCTATGTTATGTTTGTGTGTTCCTGTATGTATTACATGTGCACATGTGCACACACATGTGCACATGTGTTGTTTGTATCATACATGTTTTCATGGTATGTTGTTTCTGCCTATATGCCTCATATATGTGTATATTAGTCCTGCATGCATGCATGTTCTGCACGTGTATGTATGTTGTGTGTCATGTGTACATCTGTATGTGTGCTTGTGCGTATGTAGGTTATGCATGTGTATATAGTATTCCTGTGGGTATGCATGTTACATATGTATTTACATGTCTATGTGTTCTGTGTGTGTATATATGTGCTTGTGTGTGTGTTATGCATGTACACGTGTGTATGTGTGTGAGTTATATGTTTTGTGTGGGGTTATGTATGTGTTTAGGATGTGTGTTATATGTGTACATATGTGTTTGTGTGTGTTGTGCAAATGTATATGTATTGTGCATACACACATGCATGTATGTGTGTATATACTTAAGGGCCATGTTCTCTTAGAATAATTTGTTGGAAGGGGAGTTTCTGGGGGAAAGGGCAGAATCATTTAAGGCTCCTGAGATATATTGCTGGATAGCTTTCCAAAATGCTGAGCCAGTTCGCTGCAGGGGAATCAGACAGTGCGGTGATCATGAGGACGTGCCTTGAAGACCTCCAGCCACAGGGAGCTTCATGGGCCAAGTGCCTCAGCAGTTGTGCTTGCTCTGAAGTTCATCACCATGTCTGGGTGAAACTGAACTTTTTTGACAGCTGACTTTGACTTGAAGATTCCTCAGTGGGCTTGTGGAGACTTCTCGAGATGGCACAGCCTACTTACCTGGTTTCTGCCAACCTTCCTGTGCTCTCTCCATGGCTGGGGCAGACTGCATCCTGTTCGGGCGGCTGCCCCAGCCTTCCTGGCTTCTCTCACAGGTGGCTCCCCAAAAAGATCTTTGCACATTTGATCCCATTTTGGTGTTTGCTTTTTGGAGGACCAAGTCCAACACAGAGAAAGGAGCAAACAGAGCAGCAGCTCTGGGGTCTGAGACACCAAGGCCCAGTCCCAGCTCTGCCCCTTACTTGCTGTGTGGACATGAGCAGGTGACATTCCATCTCTGAAGGTGAGTTTCTGCATCTGAAGAACAGGGATTTATGATACGCACTTTACAACATTACTGTGAAACCCTGTATGTGAAATGCACAGACAGCCAACTTTCCCTCTCCCAGTTAACAGAACGTTGAGCCTTTTAAAACATATGCAAATGTGCACACGATGACACAGAGGCACCCTGGAGCCCAGGACCCAGTCATAACCTGAGCTGTCCCTTGCGGGCACTTCCTGAAAGGGGGCTTCGGAACCCCGCCCTCCAGGCAACAACCTTGGGCCAAGTTTAGTGACTCACAGGTGCTCCAGCCAGACTCTGCCCTGGGAGCCACCTCTGTGTGAGTCAGGGAACACAGCCTCAGCTCACTGTCTTTGTCTCTGAGCTCGTCACCTGACCTGGGGTGGGGTTTCTAGGAGAGCTTGTTTGGAAGGAAAATCTGCATAGCCACCAGATTCAGCAAGTTCCTGCAGCCTGAAGGGGCATGACAGAGTTCGCGATATGGAGCTAGGGCAAGGAACAGTCTAGAAGGCTTATTCCAACTCCTCTCAATTGTGTGTTGTGTGACCTTTAGCAAGTCGCTCTCTGAGCCTCAATTATTAAATCTGTGTCATGACAAGTATGAGTCACTGCTTATTCTCTGTTGGTCATCTTGTTTTATGAAGTCCTGGAGTTTTACCTCCCATTTGAGAGAAAGGTCATGGACGAAGACAGCATCTGCTAAGTTTGATTTTCCTCTTCAGAGCTGGTAAATGTGGGGCCAACTGGCGTCCTTCAACTGGCGTCCTACAACCCCCATTCCTGGGCTCTCAGCTATCTGCCTGTGATTCCTCAATAGATAAAGTACACTCTTTGCTGGGCCTGTTTCCCCTAACAAAGGAATAGCCCTAGAGAATGCCTAATCTCACAATAGCTTAGGCTGGTTCATTTCAGCCCACTTTATCAAAGCCATAAACCTCACCGCCCCTTTAGGGACCCTAAACCTCTTACCTCACCTACAGCCAATCAGAGATCTGTGCATGCACACAGCCCCATTACATTCACCAACCCCTTACCCTTAAAAGACCTCAGCAGCCGCCCCCCGGTGCTCACACAGGCACCTCTCATCTGTGTGGCTTGCTGGTATCTATGACAGTGTAAGCTAACAAACTTCTTTCCTATTCTCCCCCTTCATCTCTGGTAAATTCTTTTACCACCTGCAACACCGGCCCACCTTGTCCCCCGACAGTAAACGTCTGGGGTAAGAGTACTGCACTAATGACCAGAAGGCACCAACATTTACCCAGTAATTGCCATGTGCCAGGAGCCCATTTTCTCTACAATCTTGTGAGGCAGATGCATATGATGTCCCCACAGTACAGATGCAGAAACTGAGGCTTAGAGAGGGAAGGTAGACTGAATGTTACTGTCTCCCCACAAATTCATGTTGAAACCCCCATCCCCAGGGTGATGGTATTAGGAGGTGGGGGCCTTTGGGAGACAGTTAGGTCATGAGGGTGGGGCCCCCTGATGGGATTAGTGCCCTTATAAGAAGAGGCAGGAGAGGATGTGCTCTCTCTCCCCTGTGTGAGGATACAATGAGAAGGCAGCTGTCTGTTAACCAGGAGGAGAGCCCTCATCTGAACCTGATTATACCAGCACTCTGACTCTGACTTCTAGCCTCCCAAACTGTGAGAAATAAATGTCTGTTGTTCAAAGCCCCCAGTCTACGGTATTCTGTTACAGCAGCCTGAGCCAAATGAGACAAGTCCCAAGTTCATGGCACTTCTTGGTTTTCTTTAGTGGGGTTTCAGGCTTCATGTGGGAGCTAACAGTGGCTGCAACCCAGCCATTAGATGGCTCTGTGGGCACTGCTAAGGGTTCTTTATATATTTTTGGTACTAATCCTTTGTCAGTTATGTGTATTAGAACTATCTTCTCTACGCTGTGTGCATTTTCACTTTCACTAAATATCACTCATTCTTGAGTGGCTGCATCAGCTTATTCTCCTGGTGTTGTGTGGAAGTTCCCATCTGCCCACATCACATCAATGTTGGTCGACTGTTTGTCCAGAAACAGTAATATGATATCATTATTGTTGGACTGTGCACTTTTATGATCCCTAGTGAGAAAGAGCATCTTCTTAGATGTTTATAGACCGTATGGATTTTCTGTTCTGTAAACTGCTTTCCCATATATTTTGTCCATTTATTTTCTACTATAATGTTTGTCTTTTTCTTACAACCACTGGAGAGAAGTCTGTTTAATCCCTTTGCCCATTTTTTATATTGGGCTCCTTGTTGGAGAATTTCTTTATACATTTTAGATATCAATCCTTTATAAATATATGATTCACAAATATTTTCTCCTATTCCATAGGATTCCTCTTCATTCTGTTGATAGTGTCCTTCAATGCACAAAAGTTTTTAATTTTGATGAAGTCCAATTATCTACTTTTTCTATTGTAGCTTATGCTTTTGGTGAAAGAAACTATTGCCAAATCCAATTCTGAAGATTTCCTATATTTTTGTGTGTGTTTTAACATACCGTGAACAGCACTAAATATATTATATTTCTTGAAAATATTTGTCTTATTATTTATATTGTAGTCTTTTGTCCAGGAAGCATATATTTTTATGAGAAGAATGAGAAAGAGATCTAATTTAATTTTCATTGTTACAAAGCCATTTTTACCAAACATATAAAAAACCATTTTATTGTTGCAAAACCATTTCTGGAATGATACTCTTTCTCTAATGATGTAATGCTAGCTTTGTACCAACATGTAAGGATGGGGCGTCTACTTCTGGCATTCTCTTTAGTCTCTCCATTAACATATTTCTCATTTCTGGGCTAACACTACACCATTTTCATTAACATCGTGTTATAATAAGTTTTGTATCTGGCAGAGTCAGTTTCCCTTTATACAGAAAAGAATTAACACAGTAGTCTTGAGGCTGGTATCCTAGAAAGACCTGCTTGCAAAGTTGGCCCTTGGCTGGCACCTGGGAACTTGGACTTCAGGAGGGTTCCACCCTTCCCATAATTGATAAGACTGTCTCACTGTGCAGAAACAATTTGTACAAATCATACAGTTCATATTGACCTGCTTCTCTTCTGGGACTCCGGAATCTTGGTATGTTCCAGGCAGGGGAAGCCTGTGTGACCAGCCCCCAATAAAAACTTTGGATGCTGAGTCTCAAAAGATCTTCCCTGGTGGACAGCATGTCACATGTGTTGTCACAACTTGCTGCTAGAGAAATTAAGTTCATTCTGCACGCATCCACTGGAAGCGGGTTGTGGAAGCTTGCTCCTGGTTTCCTCTGGACTTCACCCACTGCCTTTTCCCTTTGCCTATTTTGCCTTGTATCCCTTCCCTGTAATAAGTCATATCTGTAAGGATGACCGTATACTGAGTCCTGTGTTCTTCCTAGTAAATCCTTGAGGCTAAGGGTGGTCATGGAGACCCCAACACACCTTTCCTCCTCCCCCTGTTCCTCTCCCTCCTTTTTCTTCAACTTTGTCTTGGTTTTCCTTGGACCTTTATTCATCTTTATGAATCTTATCATCCTTGAGGATTTAACTGGCATCTCATTTCATTTATAGATAAGCCCGGATGCAGGGGTTGATGTCTATGACTATGCCGAGTATTGTGTGTTCATTCCCAGGACTGGCTTTGCCATCCCAGGCTCTTTCTTATACTCAGGACTGTGAGGCCTGCAAACTACATTTCCTAGACTCCTTTGGCCTCTGGTCCTGTTAGAGTCCACCTGTGAGCAGCACTGGCATGAACCTGGGTAGAAGGAAAAGCAGCAGTATTTATGCTCCAGAGACCTCAGGTCAGGGGGCATTACAGAGCACAGATGCAGTTTTGACTGTAGCTTTGAGCATCATAAACATCACTCACATCAGGGTCACAAGTATCTTTTGCATGATCTCTGAGACCCCAGAATTCTCAAAAGTGCCCTTCCAGAGCTTTCCTCCCCCAACTTGCCAAAGACAATGGAAACTTCCAGTTCCTGTACTGCACCTCTTCCTGTCTAAAGCACCTGGGGTGGTTCCTGTTGTCCTGATCCATCCCTAACTGAGTATAAGGCAACATGGAGTTCTCCTAGAATTTTACACGCTATCACTCTTCATTTACTTCGCTCTTTTTAACATCCTTTAATGAAGTTTTTTATCATATTCTCCCTAAAGTCCCCTGGGAGGATTGGGCTCCCATCGCCCACAGTAGCACCCATGATAACGGACCCTTGCACTAGTTTTTCTTCCTTGCTTGTCTCATTTCCTATGTTCCCTCATTCCTGCCTCCTGGGATCGTCTTCCAAATAAAGGGCTTCTGTCTGTGTCTCTGCTTGGGGGACACCCCAACAAAGATGTGCCTTTACTCGGACACCGTAACAACAACAGCCGCTGTTTCTTGGGCACTTACCACGTGCCAGGTGTTGAGGCTTTGCTGAACATACACCATCTGAGTTAATTCTTCCAGAATTCCCAGTATACAGTGCTGCTCTCATTCATTTTACAAACAGGGAAACCAAAGCACAGAGTTGAAACAACTTGCATGAGGTCAGAAAACGAGGAATTGTTTGAACCCAGACCTCTCTGACTCCAAATCCTCAAGCTGGTCTCCTCCACCATGATGCCAAAGGCCAGTCTTTCCATTTAATTTGTTGTGTGACCTCGATGGAGGCGTTTAAAAACCTCTGAAATCGCCAGCTCGATGATCTCAAAGCCTCTTTCCAGCATTGCAGGCTACGGCCCAGTGACTCCAGGATGCAAACGCCCTCCCCAGCACCCCTTCCCCAGTGGGTTTGCTTGGAGCCGAGGAGATGGTTCCGCCTGTGCTTACACAGCCCTTGCAGATCACCTCCACCTTGGCTGCCTGCCCCACAAAGGCTGGAGCCCCAGCCTGGAAACCCACAGTCCAAGCAGAAAGATGGAACGAGCTTGGGAAGAGGACACAAGCTCCTTGAGTGGGGCCCATGGCACCAGGAGCCTCTTAATCTTCCAGCTCCCACTCAGGATGGCTTTTATGCTCTCTCGCAGGGGGCAGAAGCGCAACGCACATAAATTCAGCGCGGCGCAGTATTTATTGCCGTGCGAAGGCTTGGGGTGCTGTTTTATATGTCTCTGTTTGCATGGCTCTCGCATCATATAGGCTAAAATTAATTCCACGAGACGGGCTGCTTACAGGCAGAGCCAAGAATTTCCTGGGAAGGGCTTCGGTTTGACTTTGGCAGGCGCTGCGCACAGTGATAAAGCCCTTTCAGACAGTCTCACAAAGCCAGGGGCATCCAAGGGTATTGTATTCTTTGGCCCCCGAGGGCCATTTCTCCCTTTTCCAGAACGCTGGGTGTGGAGTATGGGCTTGGAGTCAAGCTGATCACAGATGGGAAACGAACCCTGGCATCTTCCCTCATCCCACTGGATGGTTTGATGGATGAAGCTGGTGAGGACCAAACAGGTCAGCTAGCACCCATGCCCGGAGCACTGGAGCCCTTGGGCCTGACCCCTTTACCCGTCCCCTTATCCAGACAGCAGACTACTTACTGCTCAAGAGGTGGGTTGAGTTGGTCCTTTGATTTGCAAAGAATTTCCTTATGCATCATCTCACCAGAGCCTCCCCAGCGCCCTGGAAAGTAGGCAACGTGACGTCATTACACCTCCTTGTGAACGCAGTCACAGTGATAATGACCAAGCCTACTGGGCATTTACTCTGTAAGCAGCTGCTGTTGGATACAACTTGTACCCATGAACCATTGCTCTGCAGAATGAAATGACTAAAGGCAGAGACATCCCCTGAGCCTCTAGTTCATGCCAGCCACCCTCCTCCCCGGAAATTTCACAATCCAGCCATATTGCGAAGTTTGCAGCTTGCCAAACACATTGTGTTCCTCTTCGTAGCTTTGCGTAGCCTCTTCCGTCTGTCTAGCACTCCCTGGAAAATGCCCATTCATCCCTCAAAACCCAGCTCAGGAGGTGCTTCCTCCAGCGCGATCCCTTGTACCTGCCAAGATGACGGCATCAACACATTCACCGCCCACGGACTCCGTACAGTGCCGCTGAGCATGGCCCGCCTCTCCCCTGGAGCCACACGCCTCCCAGCTCTGGGGCCAGGAGGCTGGTTACACCAACTGCTCCCTTGACCCTCTGGCTTCCAGCTGGGTTTGGCCAGTGGGCAACATCAGCAGGAGATGCGAGGGCAGAAGGAGGGTGCGGGGTGGGCATCCGGCCCCCGGCTCCTTCTCTCTGGTGTATCAACCACTCAGACTGGGCGACTGCCCCTCCTAGGCTAGCCAGTGCCTGGAGGTGATAAGCAAGTCACTAGTGCGTGCGCTAGTGCACTTTCCAGTTCAAAGCACCAGCCCAGAACCCACACCCTCCAGCCACCTCTAGTTCACACACCCTGGACCACTACCCGCCTGTCCTAATCGCCAGCTGCCAGACACCTGGGGATAGCCCCTCTGCCAGAGCCTGATGTAATGATTCAAAGTAGCCCATCCCAGGCCTGCTCCCCCTGCCTCGCCTGTTCCTTCCCATGAAAGCCACAAGAAAGGCTCCCGCCCAGCTTCCCCCTTCCCTCTGCCTCCTGACCGACCCTGGTGCTTCCTCGTGAGGCCCGCTGTGGCCTGGTGTGTCCCCTTGTTTTGGGGTCTATGAGTACAGCAAACATCTTTCCTCTCCTGATCTGCTGTTGGCCTCACCGCGCCCACATAATAACACAGTATATATTAACACAGCTGCTGTGGGACAGCTGCTTCCCCCTGGTTGAGCCCCTGCCCCCACCCATGCTCCTCCCTCCAGCCAAGTCCAGTGGCCACACCTCCCTCCCCCTTCAGGCCAAGAAGCAGTAGCAGCTCCCCCTGGTTCTGCACTGTCCACCCCTTTAGAAGCAGCCTTTGGATGAACGTCTTCTCAGTTACAGAGTCTGAGAGTGTCTGTCCCCTGCCAGGACCCTGTCTGTTACCTGGGGGACAGACCCGGGAGCAGACAAGATGAACGCTGTCCTCCTGGTCTATCTAACCACCTTGAGAAGCGTCTGAGGGTCATTCCTGCTGCACGGCACCTGGACTTGCCTGTCTCCCCACGCGAGCTCCCTGAGCCAGGCCACTGCTCCCCTGTATCTTCGCCGCCACCGCCGGCACCACCCGGTGGGAGACCAGGACAAGAACACCAAAGACAAATTCCAGGCCGAGAGGGTGATGACTGGGCGGCTGGCTGAAGGGGAAGTCCCAGATGATGCGCAGTTTCCTAACTTCCCCAGTGGTGGTGCCAGGCGAGCAGCAGGCTGGGGGAGGGCGAGGTTGTTGTTTGGGGTATTTTAAGATAGAGGGGCTGGTGGTGTTCACATGGCCAGTGGGGCAGGGGGCAGGGAAGCTATGGTGTGGAGACACCCTCCAGGGACTGTGCAGAGAGAGACCTGAGGAGGCCCAGGGGAGCTGGGCTACATTTGGAAGCAAGAATGAGAGAGATCACTGAGGGCAGGGGGAAGGGAGGGCAGGGAGAAGTCACAGGGGTGGGGCCAGAGAGCTAAGGGGCGGGCTCTGACGAGATGCGCTGAGAGGGGCCTTTGGTTTTGCCAGCTGCGCAGTGCTCCCCCACCTGCCGCTTCGTGGTGAGGCGGGTGGAGGGGGTTCTGCGGTGGATCAGGATGGCAGTGGAGGGTGAGTGAGACCGAGCTCACCGCACTCAGAGGACAGTCGTGGGTGTGACTGTGTGAGGGAGGAGCTCTGGGACGGGGGAGGCCACCTGGCCCGGGTGGGCGTGGGGCAAGGAAGAGGTGCAGGAGCAGAGAGCTGAAGGATGAGGCAAAGTCAAATGGACGAAGGGGTGGGAACAGCATTCCTGGCAGAGGGAACAGCATGGCCAGAGATGGACATGGAGGACGTGTTGCTTGTTTATGTAGCTGAAAAAAGGCCAGTTTAGAGTAAGGTTTGCTGTGTGTGTGTGTGTGTGTGTGTGTGTGTGTGTGCGCGCGCGCGCGCGGGGTGGGGGGTGTAGTTCGGAGTTCTCTTTCTCTTTCTTGCCGGCCCTCGGGGGCAGATGTAGAGGCGATCGTATCCTCACTGCGGACACCTCAGTTCATCTGGCTGGGGAAACCTTTCTTTCCATCAGTTCCCTTTTGGCCTCATCCCCCACTTCCAGTCCTTCCGTGCGCACGTGTGTGCACGTGTGTCTGTCTTCTTATTTGGATGTATTCACAAAATGTAGGTTGTAATTTGTACAGATATATTTTAATTTTTTTTTGTAAGATCTACTGGGTCATGTGTCACATCTCCCTCCCTCCCTCCGTTTTTCCTCCCTTCCTTCCTTCCTTCCGGCCCTCCCTCCCTCCCTGTCTCTCCCTCTCTCCCTCTCCTCCCTCTCTCCCTCCCCTCCTCATCCCTGGGTTTTACCGCGTAGTCACCATGAGGTGGTGGGTCCATGACTTCTAATCGCTACGTTATGCTCCAGGGATGTCCAACTTGCATTTCGCCCTCTGTCCCCCCGGGGTGGACCCCCAGGGTGCTTCACCTCCCTGTCCTGGGGGGTGATTTGTAGGAAGTCTGATGAAGACAGGAGAGAGACGGGAGACAGGAGCCCGGAGGCTGCGAGATGCGAGGAGCACGCGCGGGGGTCCTGCCTGCGCCTCTGCGCCTGCGTGGCCCTCCGGGAGCGCGCGAGTGGGCGGGCCGGCCAGCGCTGCAAGTAACCGAGCCGCGGGGGGAGCGGGCAGGGGCAGATGCCGGAGTCTCCCGGACCCCTTCCAGGTTCCCGCCGCAGAGTTATAAGCAGGAGGAGCCAAGCTGAGCCTGGCCGGTTGCTCTGGCCCGCTGACCAACTGGCATCCCTTCAACAGATACCCTTTAAATATTCGGCGAATGCTTCTTTGGTGGGGGGAGTAGAGAAACTCACTTTCTATTAATAAAAACTGCATGCCTCTCTGTGTTCAAAATAAGAGATTTATTATGTGCATTTATTATAGGCGATTTTCCGAACCAGACAGCATCTTGGGAGGCATATTAAAGAGTTTAAAATGTAGATAATAAAATAAAGCCCTCGTTTGGGGCAAGCAGTCCTACATAATACCTCATTCTGTTTCTGGATCTCAGCTGGCTGGGGTCGGCAACCTCACACCCCCTTTTTTTGGCTGGAGTGCTGATACAGATGGGAGAGCCTGGGGCAGAAATACCCAGAGGAGTGGGGCATCTCTGGGGAGAGACCTGAGTTTATTTCCACTCCGGGCAGGACCCACTTTAGCAGGACCAGGGCTTAGTTCCCAGTCTGCCAGCTCTGCACGGACTCCTGTGCAGAGACCTTCACTAAGTGCCCAGGCTTCTGATTTACGAGAGTGATGCTTTCATGACCTTACCGGTCGGTGCCAGCGGCAGCTGCCCCGCTGGCCCCGCTTCATAGACCACTGGAGGCAGCTGCCTCAGTCCTCACTGCAGCCAAAGGAGGCTAAGTAACTGGCTAAAAGTCACACAGCTCGTGAGAGATGGAGCTGGGGTTTAAACTCTGCTGATTCCTGAGCCCCGTTTTGCATTGGATCTCACAGTGTGTTAACCGTGTCTTTTATTTGCTGTGTTCTCATGCTTTGACCTCTGGGGTCTTGCTGACCCTGGAGGGACTGCCCCTGCCAGGACTGGCCAGTTCCTACAAGTCATCTAATCCAGAGCCCACTCCCACCCCCGTCCTCCATCTGGCACTTACTTTCAAGGTCATCGCCCCCACGCCCCACCACCCCTGGGCCAGGTACCAGACTGCGGGGGACAGCTCCAGAGCCCTGGAGCATACTGAAGTTATTCAGACCAGCCGCTCCCAAGCCTGTGTACCCTGCCTCCGTGTTCCTCCCCATGGGACCCTCAGTAAAGGCTCTTGCCCACCCCACCCCCATTCCCTCCACCTCCTGACCAACCCTGGTACTGCTTCATGTGGCCCTGCCTTGCACGTCTCCTCCATCCCCCAGATCTCTGACGATCAGCCGGGGCAGCATCCCCTGTTGCGTATCCTTGTGACTGACTGGTGCTCCTGATCAAAGTCTCTAAATTCCACCCGAAACACTCACTCATTCATTCATTCTAGCCACTGACTCTGAGCCAGGCAGGGCATGGGGACTCAGGCAACAGAGAAATGGCTCCAATGTGGCCCTCGTCCTCGAGACACTCCAGGCCAGCGGCAGGGCAGGCAGAACAGCCACCAAAGTTGAGTGGGATGCAGTTGGAAACAGGATCACAGGCATCAAGGGGCTCCCTGGCCCCCGAGATGGAGGGACATGTCGCCAACAAGCCTGTAGCCAGGCTTCTCTGTGCCTCTATAGTCAGAGCTTCTGTTTCCTTTTTTGTTCCAGCGCGTGGGGCATCCCAGCGTGTCCTACGACCTGGAGGCAAAACACCAGCCCCTCTGCCCTCACTGCTTCCTTTCTCTCCCTTTGGTCTTTCTTATCTGATCCTGAATCTCATTTGATACTGTCCTCCGCACTTTGTAGCTCTGCCTCAAGGCCTGCTGTTTGACGGCTGGGTCTGGCCATTAACGTCTTCTCCAGGGAGATCCGGAAAGAGATCCCCAGATGTGCCACTATGGGGTTTGGTCCTCACCCAGCCAGAGGGAGGCAGTGTTATTAACAACTCCACTTCACAGGTAAGGAAACTGAGGCTTAACCATGGCCACACACCAGCAGATGGCCGAAAGGGGTTCAAGGCCACAGCATCCTGGCTTCGCTCCACACAGGAGGTAGCAATGGGCTCTGACTTCTTGGAAGTTGAAGCCCTCTGGGCTCTCTGCCAGGCTGCCTGCAGGTGGAGGGCTCTGGCAAACAAGGACGTGCACCTTAGGTACGAGGCTGTCCAACTCTTCACTTGAAACCATCACAGACCATTGGAAATGACCTACGCGTCCCACTGCAGGGGAGTGGTTAGAAGATGCTTTTGCTGGAGCCGTACAAGGCAGCGCCCTGCTCCCATTGGAGCTGCTGCACAGAATATGAGCTCCTGGGACGTTGTCCTTCGTAATCAGGGCGCTAAAGCGAACTCACAGAGTGTAATTAACATGCACGACGAGCCATATGACATAAACACTTGGGAAGGTACGCAGCCACGGCTGTGGGCTGGGGGTCACCCGACTTTCATTCTCCTTGAGTTCATCTGCGGCATTCTCTCTTTTCCATATGCAGAGGTGTTATCAAAAACAATACTTTTACTTGAAACAGTCCCTCTCTAATGTCCACCAAATCTGTCTGCTCAGGCAGAGGGACGACCCTAGGAATAAATGCCCCGGAGCTGGGGAGTCTGCTTGCGCTGGGAACCCAGACACGGCCTCCGGGGCGGGGGAGACACGCGTGGCCTCGGCAGTGGAGGTTTATCTGTAAAACAGAAGCAACAGTCTCCTCTGTGCTGGTTGGAGAACCGAACGGGGTTACACTCGCGAAGCCCGCGGCCTGGAGCAGAGTAAGTCCCCCACGAGGACCAGGTCGTGTCCACACTCACCGGGCCTCCTCTCCAGGTGGGCCTGTGCCTCTCCGCCTGTCTTTCCTACCTTCCATCACCCAGCCTCTTCTCCCCTCTCCTGTCTAGCCCTAACTCCTGTAGCCCCTTCTGTAGAAGGAGCCCCGTGTGCTGGGGTTTCAGCCCAGCCGTCTTCTCGGAGCTGCTTTCTCCGTGAGCTCGTTGAAACCTCAGAACCTCCCAGTGAAATAGAATCATCCTGCCCATTTTACAGGGCCCTGCGCCGGACCCAGAGAGGATCAGCACAACGATGGTGGGAAGGAGTGTTGCCCCAGTGTAGACAGGGTGTTTGGACTCCAACCCCAGGGTCTGATGACCAGGTTCAGATGGGGGCCCCCGACCTCTGGCTGCTGGTTAACTTCTTCAAGCCAGCTTTTTCCCTCTGTAAACTGGGGATAACCAGAGTCCTGTGCCCCCTGGGCTGTTGTGATGATTAAAAAAGAAAATCTACAAAAAGTGCTTCATGGGGGAGCCCGCCCTGCAGGAGGGGGCTCTAGGTGAGGGGGCGGGGGCCCAGGGCCGGGCTGTGTGACTGTGCCGCTGGGCGGGGTGGCATCAGGGCCTCACCTGGGGCAATGACTCTGCCCCAACCTTTCCAGCCTGATGCTCTGGGGGAGGGAAGTGCGTGGGGTGGAGGGCTTCACAGCAAGTTCATTTCCAGTCAGTCTCCCAGCCCATCAGCTGCCCCCTCCCTTCCCAGGACCCATGAAAATCCAGGCGCATTTTTCCTTTACTCTTGATGAACCAATAACCTTGAACATTTGAAAATAAAATGTCTATGGCCACACAGCCAACTAAAGCTGCATGGCTTTGCAGACATTATAAAACATCAAATTAGATGGAAAATTGCCCAGGGTCCCCGTAAACGAAAATTACTCTTTTTATGGGGGGAAAAATGACCCTTATAACAGCAACAAACAACTTCGGGCTCTTCCTTTCATTAGCCAGCTCACATGGAGAACAGTCTTGTTCATCCCCTGCCCTGGCCCCAGCCAATGTTTTTACAACACTTTGCTTTTGCACATTTTCACAGCATTGTAACAGGAAAATGAGGCTCTGCCTGTGTCTCTCCTGTTGGGGGCGGACTTTTTGCCTAAAGTTTAGGCCTCCTGACTGGTGCTGGCTGGATCCAAGTTTAGTGTGGGGGACTGGAAAGAGCCCTGGCTGGGCCGGGAATGAGACACCAAAGTCCGCTGTGTGATTTCAGGTTCATTGCTTACCCTCTCTGGGCCATACTTCCTTCTTCCGTGAAAGGAGAGGGTTGGATTAGATCTGGATCAGGGACACTCAGTGCCGCTAGGAGCCGGCACAGTGACGAACAAGTGGGAAGCACCACTCCAGCGTCAGACCAGGGCCAGTGCCCACCCATTAATGTGCACGTTCTAACATTAAACTGAACAATTTGTTTTTCCTGCCCCAGGGCCTCTCAAGAATATTTTGGGGACAAGGGAAAGAGGGAAGATGCAGCTCTGGCTTAGGGGTTCTCAATCGGAGGATGAGTTTTGCCTTCCCCATAAGACATGTGGCAATGTCTGGAGGTATTTTTGATCGTTGTGACTCAGTGGTCATCTGGTGATGCTCCTGACATTAGTGGGTGGAGACCAGGGATGCAGCTAAACATCCTACAATGCACAGGAGGACCATTCATAGCACAGGATTAACCCGCACCAGGTGTCCAAGCGCCCGGGCAGGGGCACATACCCCGCACAGGGCACTCGAGTAGGGAGTCGAGACCGGCTGGTCAGGGGCTGAAACCCACTGCTGGCTTGAATCTTCAGGATGCACAGAGGTCCATCCCCGAGGGACCCTGCAGCGCTGGCTGTCCACCCTGCAAGTCACCACGCCCAGCAGCCAGAGCTCTGCCTTCACATCCTATGACATGCCTGAAACCTGACTTTTGTCGGGCCCAGAGAGCTGCTGCCTGCCACCAAGCCCAAAGCCAGGCCGGGGAAATGGGTGGTGGTGGGGGGGGGGGTCAAGGGAGGAAGGCCCGGGATGAAGGTGACACCTGGTGCCACAGTCTGATTTTGATGAGTCCCAGCTCCACCCCCCCACCCCCCCAGTTCTCACACTGTGAGGAAGAACTTCGATGGAAACAGCCGCCCCACTCTCCCTCTCACGCTGCTTTCTTTCCTGCAGGGAACTGGGGAGAAGATGGCCTTTTAAAACCTCAGAGATGGAGCCTTAGGAAGCCTAGTGAGCGGAGGCCTGGGTGTCAGGGACCTGGGGTCGGAGCTCGGGGCGGCACGTCTGTGGGCCACCACCCTGCTCTCTGATCCTGCTTTCCAGCCCATAAGATGGGCGAGTGGACACAGACTCCCAAGTCCTGCCGCGCTAGTGGCTTCAGCATTTCCCGGCGCAGAGTGTGAATCCAGGTCGGAAGGTGGCACACCGGGTACTTCCCACATGCCACTCGGGTCTGCACACCGTGGGTCCTCTGAGCCACGGATCTGTGGACCTGCAGTTTGGGGAGCGCACGTAAGGACTGCCTTCTCCTACTTCAAATGCAGAAGCTCCCTCTACCTTCTTCCCAACAGGCAATGTCTTGTCTCTTCTCGACCACTCCAGGGACCGGGAGCCCACCCCGGGCCCAGACCAGTCAGTTTCTTTCCTGGGCAGCTCTAGCTGGTGGAAGGTCCTTCAGAACCCACCAGACACTGTTCCTTGAGACTTCCATTTGTGGCTCTTAATTCTACTTTTTGGCATCATCTCCCAAATGACAGTGAAACACATAGCCACAGAGAGTACTTGTGTTTTCTATTCACTCCATTTTTAGGTTGAACACTCCCAGATCCGTCCTCTGACCCTCCCACCAGCTGCAAATGTGGATATGTATTGATGGGTCTTTCCTTTGGGTGCACCAGCCTGTTCACCCTGGCGTGGGCTGTATGCAGGGGCATGTGCTCTGGCTGTATGCGGGGGCATGTGCTCTAGCTGTATGCAGTGGGTATCACCTCCCTCATTCTGGCCACTCTCCTAGTGATATGGCCCATAGCAGTGCATTTTGTGTTAGTACCATTCAATGCATTTACAATAATACTGATGAGGCCCTGTGGGCTATTTTTTAAGTGAGAATAGGACAGGTTTTTAGTGGTCTAACAATCCAGAAAGTCAGCAGAAAATGCTGCAGAAAAAAAAAATGATTCAGAGATATGGAAGGTAGTTTCTAAGCTACTTCTCTCGGTCCTGAAACCTTATAAGATCCAGGAATCATCCCCATCACCCTGCTGCCCTTCTACTGGAGAAAGCACCCCAGTATCGGGAAGCTTCCCAAGAGGAGGTGACAGACATAGGAAGTGCGTTTTGAAATAAGTAGATGTTTTCCAGTGAGATGGGTGTCCAGCAAGGAGAGACCACAGAAGGGAAAACGTGAGGGGCACAGGGAGCAGCCAGTAGCCAACGTGCCTGGGACCAAGAGGATGGGGGATCCAGGGAACCCAAGAGAGAGAAAGAGGGGTAGGGTGGCCGGGCTGCCTGGAGAAAGGCTTCGACTGCCCCATTAAAGGGCTCAAGCCCCGTGGGAGTGATCCACCGAGTTATCTCTTAGGACCACCTTGTCTGAGACCTGGGGCAAGTTATGTAACTTCTCTGAACAGTACATTCTTCAAATTAGAAATAATACTATCTGATTCTAATAATATCTATCTTGTAGTTTGCTGTTAGGATCAGAAGCAACGCAGATGGTCATTTGCACTTCACACACACACACACACACACACAGAGCTTAGGTCTATAGGCGTCGGGGGACCAGGGGAGAGTCTGGAGCAGGGAAAGTGTATAGCCACCCTTGAGTTCTAGAAAGGTCCATGGCCACTGTGTGGATGGAGGGGGCAGGACTAGATAATGAGAGCCCCCCATCAGAAGGCTGCTTTAAGGCAGTTTGGTGGGGGGGTGCTGGAGAGTTGGTGACAGGTTGGGGGATGTGAAGGCAACTGGTGAGATCAACCAATAGAGATAATAGTCTAGCTTCATTTTTAAGACCTGCCTACTGAAAATTATAAGATATTGTTGATAGAAATTGAAAAGGCTACAAATAATTGGAAAGGTATCCTGTGCTCATGGATTGGAAGAATGAACACAGTCAAAATGCCCTTATTACCTAAAGCAATCTACAGATTCAATAAAATCCTTATCACAATCCCAAGGACATTTTTTTTTCACAGAAATAGAACAAAAAATTTTTTATATGGAACCACAGAAGACCCTGAATAGCCAAAGCGGTCTTGAGAAAAAAGAACAAAGCTGGAGGTATCACACACCCTGATTTCAAACTGCACTGCAAAGGCGCTGTAATCAAACCCACGTGGTGCTGATAGAAAAACAGAAAAACAGATCAACGGGACAGAATAGCGAGCCCAGAAATAAAGCCACACAAGAAAGGACAATTGATTTATGATAAAGGAGTAAAGAACACACAATGGAGAAAGGATAGTCTTTTCAATAAATAGTGATGGGAAAACTGGACAGCCATATGCAGAAAAAAATGAAACTAAGTGGTTATTCTAAAAAGATCCCCCAGGAAAAGCAAAGTGAGAATTTACAGCCAGAATCTTAAGCTCAGGTCCTTAATCTAGAATGTCCAGACTCTGCGTGTGAGCAGGTTATCCTACTGTAAAATGTCCAGGCAGAAACTCAAAGTGGCTGCTTCCTCATCATGGAATCACTGGCTGCTGTGTGTGGAAAGGGCTGTGTGGGGCCAGGGCAGGGAGACCAGGGAGAGATGCTGGGGGCTTGGTGCAGGCTGGCAGCAGTGGGTGAGAAAGGGCTGGACTTAGGATGTAGGTAGGTAGCCATGATGACCAGCTTCAGCTAGGAAGGCATTTGATTTGCAGCCCAATTTTAAAGATGAAATGGAGACCCCACCACCACCAAAAAAAGATTAAGAAATTTGCCAAACTTCACAGAGCTAAAGGCAATGTACGGACCTATAGAGTCCACACATTTGTGCCTATGAGGCATGAGTTTCCCGGGGTGGGGCATGTCTGACTCATCACTGTGCCCACACTGAGCACACTGGGTCCTGGCACACAGTAGGGGCTCTGCTTTGGGGAGTTTCGCTGCATCCTGCAAGGAAGCCTCTGGGTCGGACTGTGGTTCATTCTGAGAAGTGGCCACTAGAGGGCAGCACTGTTTTTCCCTCTGCACAAAGTTACAGGACGCAGGCTTCAGCAGAGTCAACTCGACCTGGTCCCAGGTCACTGAGGGCAGAGAGACTTTAGGAGTGAGAGACCCAACTTATGACCATCCACCACCAACCCCAGCCGCCTGCCCAAGCCAGAGGAAAAGAACAGGAGTTCTGAGGATCCTGGAGGGAGACTGAACAGGACCATCAAGGACCATTGCTACCTTTCTCCCTGGCCCCCATCTTATATCCAAGAAAGGGAGGCCAAGAAGAGGAAGGGACTTGCCCAGGTCACATGGGGAGTTGGTGCCAGTGTGGTCGCTCTGTTCTCTGAGACCTGCTCCAGCCTTTCTGTCCTGTGACCCCAGGGGCTTCCATTAGCCCAGCTGACACAGGGAGGTCATTCAGGGGCAGGGTGGGTGGAGTAGATGCAGATGATCAGATCAGTGTCCTGAGGAGGGAGTGAGGGCTGGAGGGCCAGACAGGGAGTAGACCCGCTGGGGCAGCCTGCTGACCCGGTCCCGATCTGTATTTTCAACCCACAGGCCAGAGAGCAGTCATTGTGAGAGGCAAACAGTGTTGCTTCTTGGCTTCAGGTGTCAGGGCATTAACCCAGTGTGCACTGATTTTCAATATCTACACCCCACTGCAACTTGACCTTTGCGAATCCTCTGTTGCTTTAGAAATGCACATAGAAAGGTCACGTTGATTGTTTCCCAAATCCCCACATAAATATTTACTTGGCTGGCTGAGAACCTCATTCACATGTATAAATCTATTTATAATTAACGCCACTTGGCAGTGCTTCCTGTCCACAGCCCAAGGCCAGATTTGGGTGCTCCGGATTTTTCCTGTTGACAGTCAGCATGTCCAGGCAAAGCTTTGGGGCTTCTCCAAGCAGCGCCCCCTTTCCCCGACTCATATCCACTGGAGATGCCTGTGAGGGCCCTGCTCATGCTCCTTGGTCCAGCCCCGCCCTGCCCCCCAGCCTCATCTCCCTGCTCCCTTGATGCCTCCTTGATGAGCTGTTGATTGTAGAGGTAACACTCGCCATGTGCCGGCCTCTTTTCCAAGTGTGTTCCTCACCATCCCGCATCCACACAACTTTTGGCACAGCCCTGCTCAGTACATGTTATTTTTAACCCCTTTTTAAGGATGTAGAGCCTGAGGAGGCCAAGAGATGCTAGTGAGGGACAGAATTAAGATTGGAACCAGGTGTCTGGCTGGAGAGTGTATCTCCTTCCCCTCGGTGCGGTACCCTGTCCAGCTCTGAGCCATCCAACAGCGTCCCGGAAGCTCTGGTGCGGCTGTTCTCTCCTCCCGATGGCCCCGCCCTCCTTTCTTTCTTTGGCACCTCCACCTCCACCTCCTCTTCCATGTTCTGCCGAGACCCTCTACCCCAGGTCTTCCTAGGATCAGGCTCCTCACTGGTGACTGTGGGGGATTCTTAGCTGGTACCCAGGGTTCATTCTCTGATGACGACGTTTGCTTCTCATCACTGCTTTTGGCCAAGTGACTGCATCCCTTTGCTTCCGCCCACACCAGGCTTTCCCTCTGTCTCCCCCCCCCCCCCCGCTACCCCAGCCCCCTGGGAATACACAGCCCATCGGTTTATCCTGTCTGCTTGTTTTGGCTGGAGAGTAATCAGAGGTGGGGTGACTTCAAGGTCAAAACAAACCCCACTTTGTGAGCAGGGATGACTTTTCCTGAGGAGTCCGGGTCAAGTATCTCCAGGCCGACCTCTGCCCCCACCCCCAGCCTAGGGCTGCTAGCAACTAACCATCTCACTTCCCGAACACCCTTGCTGAAGAATACTTAAAAACGTGCAGCCGTGAGGAAGAAGGGCTGCTCTTTTGCGGAAAGGGTCGGAGGTGCGGGTGATAACGGGGCCACGCGACCCCGGGGCGCGGGGGCTGGTCCGTGGTCCTTTTCTGGCAGCTTACCTGCGCTTTCAGGTAAGTTGCTTCACCTTTGAAGGCTCTGCTGTGTCATCTTAAAGATGGAAGAAATTGTTTTGTTCTGAATGCCTCTCAGGGTTGTTTTGAAACACACGCTGTAACGTGTGTCAGCGCGTCCCCCGTGGCTCGGTCCACCGCAGAGCATCACAGAAAACAGGCGCCGTGGGAACGGTCTGGAGCGAAGCCGGGGCTTGGGCTGTCTCTCTGATAGATCCCTCGGCCGTGGCCACGCTCTCAAGGAGACACTTGCTCCCGGGGGCCGGTCTCCCCGGAGGAGGCACAACCTGTGGCCGGAGATAAGCAGGGGCTGTAAATCCGTTTTATGGGGCCTGGAACCACGGTCCGCTCGGGCGGCTGCGCGCGCGCCAGGCTGCGGCGAGGCCGGCTTATCAGCGCTTTCAGGGGGCCTGCGGCTCCGATAAGACGGAAGCGAGACGCCGGCGGGGCCTGCGCCGGGAGCCGGGGGGCCAGAAGCCCAGCCGCGCCAGGGCGCCCCTGCCCGGGGCCGCCGTGATCCCCGCCTCCCGGCGACGTGCCTCCGCGCAGGCTTTCCAGCTGGCCTGGTGGCTCTGTGGGTCCGCATGACTTCACAACACCCAGCACCCTGCACCCGAATCAGTAGTAGCATTTTGAGCAATATGTGTCCTCAGCATGCACCTTCCAGAAAGTGAGTCATATCTGACTCATTTTGCAGTAATGATTCAGTCCCCTCTTCACTTGTAATCAAAACAACACCTTTCTTCTTCTGTGTAGGTATGGTGCTGGAGGGGGTAAACTTGCTGAATCATCCCAGAACTCTCCATTTGAAACTGGATGGAGGAGGACGAGGTTTGGGAGGGAGGAGGAGGGAGGAGTTGGCAGTTTGGGGAGCCTGAGGCAAGAGACCCCTACGGGGACTCACAGGAGCTGGGCTAGAAATGTGTGATGGGAGGGTGGGAAGAGGAAGGTGGGGGGAGGGAGGCTGCTCCGCCTGGCGAAAACGTTCTATTGAGTACACAGGCTGGAGCAGAGAATTCTGTGAAGATGCCAACAAGAAGGGAACACATGGAATAAAAAAAATACGTGGAACAGAAAGCACAAATCTCCAGAAGGACATTTGAAGAGATGTGCAAAAGGGCAAAGATGCCAGAGACATCCTTTCCCAGCCTGAGACCCTTCCACCTTTATTTCTTCCTTTTCTCAAACAGCAGATAGAATTGCCAGGTGAAGGCGCCGTAAGGAGGTCAGATACGTTTCTTCCAGCAGGAGGCCAGCAGGTGGTGTCCCATGAAGATAATTTCTGGCACCTGGAGTTGATCAGCGCTCAGCTGCCTCTGGGGTGCAGTGGGTAGTGGAGGACTCAGCCCTCCTCCAGGCCCAGGCCAGGAGCTGGGCTATGGGATGTGGGGCTGCACTGCTGTGGACCAACCCTAAGTACCCTGCTGGGGTTGGGGGTGTGGACCAGGGAGGGGAGTACTCAGGCTTCGGAGGTTCTGGAACCGAGAAGCTGTGTGGCCCTGGCCAGATTCTTTCCCTTTCTGAGCGTCTTGGGCAAATGTCTAAGCTCCCTCCCTGCCCCTTGAATTCCCACAGCCACAATGCAAGTCCTGAAAAGTCGTCCAAAGGAGTCTTACCAGGTCATTCCTCCATCAATGAACAGAGCAGTGGGCTTAGGGTCTGTGAGTATCGATCCTGTCACTTCTTGGATGGATTACCTTTGTGAATTACTAAACCTGAGTATAGCTTTCTCCCAAAACTTCCCTCTGTGTTAAAGAGCAAAGTTCAGGAAGAAATGGTACTTTATGCTAGAAATGTGAAGAAAAAAAAAACGAATAATTTATCATTTATTGCAAGATGATTTCAGTTATTCCACTGAATGGAATGGTTATATTTGCACATTAAATTCTGGAATATTGGAAGCATGCAAAAAAAAAAAAAGACGGAGAATGATAAATAAGCATCACTACTCAGATCCAGTGAATATTAACATTTTGTCGTGCACACTGAAGTTCTTAAAATATCAAACATTACTTTTTTATGTCCATGAGTCTATTTCTACTTTGTTTAGCCCAGGAAACTATATTCAGTTTCTTGTAATAAGCTATAATGGAAAATAATATGAAAATATATGTATGTATATGTATAACTGAATCACTTTGCTGTACACCTGAAACTAACACTGTAAGTCAACTACACTTCAATTTTTTTTTAAAAAAAGGAAAATAAAAAAAATCAAACATGACTGATAAAGGTGAAATTCTGCTTCCTTCCCTGTGCTGTGTCCTCTTTCCCCTTCCCAGAAGCAACTGGTCCCATGAATGCAATGCATTTCCAGGCCCTTTTTCTATGTTTCTATGAAGCTTTTGAAAGTGTTGAAAACATACAAATATCCTAAGGGAAATACACTTCTGAAATGTGTTTTCTTATTAGATGATAGTTTTTGAGATCATTGCTCACTGAATGATGGGCATCTGATTCCTTCACAGTAACTGCTGTGTAATATTTCACGGAATGAATATATCAGAGTTTATTCATTTTTCTGAGGGGCTTTTAGGCTATTTCTTTTTCTATTTTCCATTATAGCCAATAATGAGGTGATAATGAACACCTTTGTCTGTATCTCTTGTGAGGGTTTGCCTGGGATCTCTCCCCAGAAAGGAAATAGCTTTACCAAATGTTATGGAATTGCTCTTTAAATAATTTGTCTGAATCTACCCTTCTGAAAACAGCCCGTGAGAGTTTGCGTTTCTCGTGTTCACACTAACCATTGATATTATGAGATTTTTTTTCCTTCCTGTTTGATTGGTATAAAATTGTATCACATTGCTGTTTTAACGTGCCTCTCTCTGGTTGCTAGAAAGATTCAACATCTTTTCATACACTTAAACGCCACTATGGATTCCTCTTCCACATTATGCAGTCCGCATCCTGCCCATCTTTCTATGTCTTTTTTATTGATCTGTAGGCAATCTGGGTAAGATTAGTTATGAGTTGACACATTATTTTTCCCGTCAATGGGGGTTTTCTTTTGCTTTGTTTACTGTGTCTTTTAAAGTCTTATGCTATAGTTATTGTTTATTAGTGTTACCTTTATTGGATGCACTGTTTGGATCTTGTTTAAGAATTATTTCCTTTTCCTAATAACACATGTGTTCTTCTGCCATGTGTTCTTCTAAATATTTTTAAATATTGCTTTACTTATTAAGTCTGTCATCCCTCAAGTTTATTTTTGTGTATAAGGAAGAGATCAACTTTCCATTTTTCCTAGGTGGATGGCCGGTTATCCCAGCACCATTTATTGTCCTGCTATTATTTTTCCCCTGATTTCATCATATGTTCTCAGCAATTTACCAAATTTCATTTGTTCTGTCCTACATTTTTTTTTAATTCCTGTGTCAATATCCCAGAGTATTAATTTCTACAATTTTGTAACAAGTCTTGAACCTCATAGGGAAATTCCCCTCCCCTATTCATCTTTTAAAAAATGTATTAGTCTTTTACATTTTCCTATAAATTTTAGGCTCAGCATAACAAGATCTGTCCTGTTGGGATGTTGACTGGATGCATTGAATCTAAGTTAATTTGAGATTCGTAAACATGGCTTATCTCTTTATTCACATAGGACACTCTTTTATGTCTTTTAATAAAATTGTATAATTTTCCCCATAAAGTTTGTACACGTATTTACTTATATTTATTCCGAGGTACCTTATGGTTTTTGCTGCTGTTGTAAATGGGATTGGTTTCTACTTGCATTTTCCAATTAGTTTTTGCTGTGATTGCTATTCATTTTGATTATTATTTATTAAATATTGACTAAAAATAATTTTTTAAAAACAGTGATAAAATGTTGAACCATTGGGTCCCCATCACTCAGTTTAAGAAAAAAGTCTGCTGTTATTTCAAAGTTCTCTGTATTGCCCGAAGGGCTAGCTTCTGCCTTGAGTTTTATTTTAAGCACTTTTGTGAACTTCTTTAAAGCTTTATCCCATGTTTCTGTCCCCCAAAATATATTTTATGCTTTGCCTGTTTTTATTCTTTACGTAAATGGAATCGTTCCACACGTTGTCTTCTGCAGGGAGATTTCCTTCTATTTCCTCCTCACTGTCGGGACCTGAGATTCAGCGTGTTATCACGTGCCTCTGTAATATGTTAATTATCGGTATCATTTACATGACTCTACAGCAACTTGTTTTTCCATTCTATCGTTGATGGACTTTTGGATTGTTTCCAGTCATCTGCTATTGTAAGCATTCTGTTGTGAACATCCTGAGACATATTTGCAGGGCACTTGTGCAAGAATTTCTCTGGGGTATGTTCTAGGGTTAAAATTGCTGGGTCATGGGGTGTACACATCTTCAAATTTACCAGGTAACACCAAATCATTTCCCCAAGTGTCGGCAGCAGAATGCCAGTTGCCTTGTGTTCTCACCAATACTTGATATTGTCATATTTTAAATTTTTAGGCATGTTTGTAGTTACATAGGGTATTTAATTGAAGATTTGCTTTTAAATCTATAAATGGAGATAAACTGTCCTAACCCACCCATCCTCCAGTGTTGGCATCAGAGCTAAAGTTAACAAAGGGAGGAACAGACATGAAAATATTTTGTCAGTTCCAAAGTTCTCCACATACTTAAGAAGTTATCATCAATAAACTAAGAGTATCTTGGAGCATCAATATACAATGTCACAGCACAACTCCAGATCCTGCCCCTCTGGAGCTGAGTGATTGACAAGCTCAGAATGTCTGTAAAACTGTGGGCCAAAGGAAGGATGCCCAATGCTGTGACAATGGCAGGAATCTGAGCCCATTTTCTGAGGAAGGAACGTCTTCCAGTTTCACAGTATCTTCAGCTGCGTGGATGCTGAAGCCCTGGGATCAAGATGAAGTGAAACAAGGCCAATAATCACATGAAAAAATGCTCAATAGCACTAATTATCAGAGAAATCAAATCAAATCAAAACCACAATGATGTATCACCTCACACAGGTCAGAATAAATGCTGGAGAGGGTGTAGAGAAAAGGGAACCCTCTTACACTGCTGGTGGGACTGTAGTTTGGTATCGCCATTATGGAAAACAGTATGGAGATTCCTCAAAAAACTAAAAATAGACTTACCATATGATCCAGCAATCCCACTCCTGGGCTTATATCCAGAGGGAGCTCTAATTTGAAAAGATACATGCACCCCAATGTTCATAGCAGCACTATTTACCATAGCCAAGACATGGAAACAACCTAAATGTCCATCAACAGATGACTGGATAAAGAAGTTGTGGTATATATAATGGAATACTACTCAGCCATAAAAAAGGATAAAATAATGCCATTTGCAGCAACATCAATGGACCTGGAGATTGTCATTCTAAGTGAAGTAAGCCAGAAAGAGAAAGAAAAATACTATATGCTATCACTTATATGTGGAATCTAAAAAAGAACACAAATGAACGTATTTACGAAATAAACAGATTCACAGACATAGAGAACAAACTTATGGTTACCAGCGGGGAAAGGGAGTGGGAAGGGATAAATTAGGAATTGGAGATTTACAGATGCTAAGGACTATATATAATATAGATAAACAACAGGTTTCTACTGTATAGCACAGGGAACTATATTTGCTATCTTGTGGTAACTTGTAATGAAAAAGAACATGCAAAGGAATATGTGTATGTACATGTGTGACTGAAAAACGATGCTGTACACCAGAAATTGACACACATTGTAAACTGACTAAACTTCAATAAAAAACCAAAACACAAAACCAAAACCAAAACAAAAGGAAAAAGATGAAGTGAATTAAAAAGCATTAACTCGAACAAGTTTATTTTGTGTGGCAGCGAGAAAATTCTTGAAAAATAAGTAGAGCTGCCTTTTAGGAATTTGATTACAAACATTTTAGAAATACATATCCAATTCCCAAATAATGCCCAGGATACCGTCACTGTGAAGGAATATAACCTAAGTTATGACTACCGACTGGGCCATTTTCTGCATAATTGTGCTCTATTTTTCTTCTTTTTTTTTTGATTGAAGGACCATCAGTTACAATGTGTTAATTTCTGGTATACAGCACTATGGCCCAGTCATGCACATACATACATACATTTGTTTTCATATTTATTTTTCTGTTCTTTCTTTTTCTCCTCCAACACTTAATTGATTTCAGGGCAGTTCCTTACTCTGTCCTGGGAGTTCTTGATCTGGCTAGGTTTGGACCTGAACAGTCTGCAAATGCAGAAGGTGCTTTCACATTATTAGCACTTTTTGCAAATCAATGAGGCTTAAACTATGAGAATTTTTGCCTAATAATTCTCAGTTGGTCTAAATCGCCCCTGGGTGTGAAAGTGCAATAGTGATCTCTGCAGTCAGATTGCTCCAAGATACCCTAGACTGATAACTGAGCTTTTAGGTGACCCAGGAATGAAAGATTAGGGTTTTGTTCAGGTCTGTGCTTCTGGCTCCAGTCCAGACAGTGATGTTCTATGGAAGAGCTCAGTCAGGGCCCTGTGAGAATGACTGCCTTCAAGAGGTGGGTCTGTGTGTGCCTGTGTGTGTATGTGTGTGTGAGAGAGAGAGAGAGAGAGAAAGGGAGAGAGACTGAGGTTTTGAAGCTGACCAAACCAGTAGTGAGAATTGGCATTTCCTGAAAACATAGGAACCAGGCCTCCGTGGCTGTGAGTATATGAGTGTGTAAGTAGGGTATACCTTATGGAGAAAGAGGGGGAGCAGACCACTTGGAATTGCCAGATCTCAACTGTTGACTTTTCTTGGTCTTCCCAGTAAGTTGTATCCAGTCTCCATAAATATCCAAATTATAGTTGCCGAGCACCTCCTAAGTGTCAGGCACAGTGCTAGGCGCAGGGGAAAAAAACAATGAAACAAAACGGCAGGGTCCCTGCCTTCCTGGAGCTCACGGTCTAGTAGGAGAGACATAGAATAAACAAATAAACCAACGAACCTATGATCAGCCACCGCAGTGTCATAGAATGCTTTACTGAAGGCGGTGACAGTAAATAAGGTCTTTCTAGACCAAGGTGAGAGCTCCAAATTTCATTCAAAGTGGGAAGCCAAAGAAAGGTTTTCAACAGGGGAAGGGCATGGACTAATCGATGTTTTAAAAGGAGGACAAGTCACACTTGAGAGAAAGGAAGAATTCTACAGATTTCCAAGAAAAACAGCTCAACGTGTGCTTAGCCATGGAGGTCTGAAAAGATGTGAACATTCAGGAAATACTGAGATGAAACACCTAAGGGTATGTGTGCGTGTGGTGGGGGTCAGAGAAGGCCAAGGCCAGATCAGGCGAGCCTCATGAGGAGCCAGTGTGGACACCAGGCAGAGAGATCACAGAAGTAGTTCTGCGCTTTAGAGACACGGCTCTGGCTGGTGGTGGAGGACGGACTTGGAGGCAGAGAGAAAGAAGTTGGGACCCAGGGCAGGGAGCCACTGCTGTGTCCAGGTGGGAGGCCAGGAGAAGAGTTCATCTCAAATTCTGACTTCATCTTGAAAGAGGGATTGCACAGACTTCTGTACTGCAATTCCTCTGATGAACAGGAGCTCATAGTTTAAAAAAGTTTTGAAGTTTTTGAGAAGTTTGTAAGTTAAGTTCTTAAGCAACTGCTGCATTTGCTTTTGCTATCAGAGCGAATTAGAACTAATTAGTGCTATAGGCCAGATGTTGCAGTAAGTGCTTTAAACAGATCAATTTGTATTATCTCCCAAACAAACATATGAAGTTTTTATCATCCTCCTCATTTTACAGTTGAGAAGACCGAGGCACGAAGTGACTGAGTAAATTACCCATCGGCACACAGCTAGTAAGGGGCTCTGACTGGTTTCACTAGGTGATTAAATCAGTTGAAGAAAGAACATAGGTTCTAATGACTAACGAGCACATGAGGGGAAAACAATCCCCTTCTGAGGGGGAAGCCTCAGGGGAGAAGGACCAGTGATCACCAGACTATCACTTGGGACAAAAAGAGCTAATGATGGGATGAGGCTTATCAGAGGATGGAGTCCTGGGCAAAGGCTGGATGTCGTGTTCTGAGAAGGTTCTGAGCCAATGTCGAGGTGATGAAGAGCAAACGGAGAAGGTAAGAAGTGTGAAGAAGATGGGGCTGGCCAGTCGGCTGCGGAGAAAGAAGGCGAAGGAGCCCAAGGTGGTTCCCAAATGTCTGGCTTGACAGTGGGCTGGTTCCCATGGGGAGGAGCAGTGCCCTCATTCTGTTATATTTTTGAAGCCAAGGCAAAGAGACCTCTTCAGGAACTGACAACTTCCAACCATTGGGTCCCAATATTTCTGACTGGAAAAGGATTCTCCTTTATGCGACCCTGATTATTACACAACTGGGGTCAGGACAGGACACAGTCTGCCTGCCTGAACCTGGTGGGCTTCACCATAATACACACCATTTATATTCTTCTCTTTTTAGTTATTTGTTTGTTTATTTGCTAATTTTATTGAAGTATAGCCAACTTACAATGTTGTAGTAATTTCTGGTGTACAGCACAGTGATTCATTTATTTATATATATGTTCCTTTTCATATTCTTTTTCATTATAGGCCATTAATGAGTTGGGAAGCCCCATGAATAAAACCGGCAGGACCCCCAGGCAAGGCCATTACTCTCCTGCCAGCACCATCCGGTACCCTGGCCCAGCTGCATTATCTTGCTTTTTGCCTCTAAAATGGCTTACTTCTAGGAAAGTGGATCTTACCCCTAAGAGTCTATTGGTTCCCTGAGCTAACTCCTGATTGGTCCATTTGTATCACTCCTGATTGGTCCATTTCTATAAAGCTTGTTCCTAATTAGTCAATTTTGTTACACCTTATTTACATATCATGTTGCAAAGTGTAGACTGGCAGCTTATAAAAGCCTGTGTAAACGTACAGATGGGGTCCAGAGCTTGGAATGTTAACTCGCTGGGCCCGGCAGCATAATAAACTTGAATTCTCCAACCCTCCAAGTGCTGCTTGGTCTCTCGCCCTCATCCAGGTTGCTGTCACAACTGAGCTGTAACACTGAGCTGTAACACACTTTGTTGCAACATTACAAGGTATTGAATATAGTTCCCTGTGCTGTATAGTAGGTCCTTGCTGTTTGTCTATTTTATATATAGTAGTTAGTACCTGCAAATCCCAAACTCCCAATTTGTCCCTTCACCCCGCCTTTTCCCCTTAGTAGCCACAGGCTGGTTTTCTATGTCTGTGAGTCTGCTTCTGTTTTGTAAATAAGTTCATTTGTGTGTTTTTTAAAGATTCCACATGTGAGTGACATCATGGTATTTTCCTTACTCCTTCTGGCTCACTTCACTTAGTATGATGATCTCCAGGTCCATCCATGTTGCTGCAAGTGGCATTATTTTATTCTTTTTTTTTATGGCTGAGCAGTATTCTAGTATATTCCAGTATGTTTATATACCACAGCTTCTTTATCCAGCCATCTGTTAATGGATATTTGGGTTGCTTCCATGTCTTGGCTACTGTAAATAGTGCTGCCATGAACATTGGGGCGCATGTATCTTTTCGAATTAGAGCTCCCTCCGGATATATGCCCAGGAATGGGATTGCTGGATCATTAGGTAATTCTATTTTCACTTTTTTAAGGAATCTTCATGCTGTTTTCCATAATGGCTGCACCAACTTACCTTTCCACCAATAGTGCAGGAAGATTCCCTTTTCTCCACACCGTCTCCAGCGTTTATCGTTTGTGGCCATTCTGACCGCACACCGTTTACATTCTGACCCCACTACATTCTCAACCATGCACCATTCACCATTCAGAAGTCTCCCTGCCTCTGGCTGTGCTGTATCTCCTGCCTCCACTCCTTTTCACCATAACACGTTCCCAGTCATATTTCAAGACTTTGTTCAAATTCTGAATCCTCTAAGAAAACTTTCCGCCCCATCTGAAGCAGAATTACTTTCTCTTCCCTCTGCCGTCTCCGTGATGTTGCATATGTCTTCTCCGCTAAACTAAGGGGAAGAATTCTTTAGTTCTGAATTCATAATAAGCACTCAGTAAATGTGGAAGAAATGCATAAACAAATAATGCCCGAAATGTGCAAGTCAGTCCTTGCCTCTGCTGGTTTATTCTGCTCCCTAGAGACGGCCACGACTAGCAGAGCCGTGGCGTGAACACGCCCAGCACTTGTATGTTTATCTGGAGTCCCTTTGCCGCAACTTATCCGCTCTCTCAGGAAGTCGCTTAACCTCTGAACCCGAGTGTGTCCCCTTCACTGCAGATCGGCGTGGAAAACACCCACCCACCCAAAGGCAGCTTCACTGTGTGGTGCGGGGCGTGTGCCGGGCGTGTGCCGGGCATGTGGCTCCACACTCATCATCTGTCAGGAAGGGGTAGATGCTGGGGGGTGGGTAACAAAGGGTTAGTTGTTGCATAATTTTCCTTTATGAAGGGGTTGTTCCTTGAAAGAGTGATCGTTGTGGGCTGGAGAAGATGGGGAGAGTGTGGGCCTTGGAGCCTTTGAGTTCAGTCTAGGCTCCCCATGTACCAGCTGGTGACCTGAGGCTAGTTACCTAGTCTACGTGAGCCTCAGCCGCCTATGACGTCCATTCCTAGGGCTGTCGTGAGGACTCAGGGGACTGCTGTTTGTGTTAAGTGTCAGGTACTAGGCTGCCGTGCGTACAGCCTGTCCCCAAACACAAATCGGAGCTTCTCCTAATACTTCAAGGACAGACATTCACACAGGGCGACTGAAGCAGACCCAGAAACACCCCTGCTTGATGGACAGAGGGAGAAAGGTGCATCTTGCTGAAAGCAGCAACTTGCAGACGGCATGCAGGAAGCACCCCGCCGTCCACCTTGGACCAATTCAGCAGGACACGTGTTTCTCACTGTCAAGATAGTCTTTATTTGATCTTTCAATGAAAGAGTGGTTCCGTTAGCACTATGTAATTACGAACCTTGCAAATACATCTTACAGGCAGTGAAATTTCTTTAAAAATGAAAGATAACTGTAAGAAAAATTTGTAGTGGGGTATAAAATAGAAACTTGGTTAAATGTAAGCAGGTTTCTATCAAGAAAGAAAAATGGTACCACTACTCCATTAAAGTCATACTACAAACGTTCTGTTTTGCTTGTTCTCAAGCTAGTTGTTCATCAAAGAGAAGCAAAGAGAAGCTGGTCAGCCCTTTCCTTCTTAGTGACCAAATACACGTACCTGTGTATCTAACCACCCTGGCGAGACAAAACCAAGGTGGGTGAAAAGCAAGGCTTCTAACTATGTTCAAAATCGGTTCCAGGGTAGGAGCACAAGCCCTGCTTCCCAAAAGGTGGAGAGACACGTAACAACCTCAGGGAGACTCGAGGGGGCCGTGGCCTTGGCCCACTGTGTCTGGGCAGCTGACATAACTTCGGCCCCCTTGGGTTCTCTCTCTGGTCTGAGCTGCCTTAGCTCTGATGACCTGGCAGGCCCGCCGTCACTAGGATTGGGTATTCCAAGGCATTGCAGTCATCCGACAGGAACACCAGATCCTGGAAAAGATATGCAATGAGCAGGAATGTCACTGAAGGTGGCCACAGAGCCCACGCACAATTGTAGAACTCCTGGTTATCCTCAAAGACTGCTCAGTTGTTCCCCTTTGTGGGAAACCTTCCCATCACTCATCCCCCAAGGAGAGCTGGTCACATCTTTCTTCAACTTCCTGTAGAATCTCACATATCCTTTTATTACTGAATTCACGCATACACTGGTCGACCAGATGGGTAGATAGATAGATGGGTGAGGAAGTCACTGAATAAACAAGCTTCAATTACTGAGGAGCAACCCTGGGCCGGGCACTGGGGGTACCATGAGGGACAGCACTCGATCTCACCTTCAGACGCTTCAGCGTCAATAACAGCACTGCTCAGACTGTACCATACTTCCAACTGTATTTTCTTCCTGCCTCCCCATCACGACCAAGGGGAGAGGGGAATGAGGAGGGAAGTGGGTGTGGGAGGAAAGGCATGTCTAATCTTTGATGCATAGTGACAAAGAAATCTTAATAAAAATTAAAACTAAAAAGCTTAATAGCTACTTCTTAAAGTGTCCTGGGCTAGGCCTGGTTCTAGGAATTCTATGTGGTCACCTTGCCAGGGTACTTAGGACCAAGGGAGCTACTACAGTGCCCACCGCACACACGGTCAGGGAGTAACTGTAGTATCTTCCAATGGCCTCATGAGATGGGCACTATTCACGAAGTGGAAACTGGCTCAGAGAGCTGAGGGGACGCTCACAACGTGGGAAGCTGGGAGATGAAGACAGGAGCTCAGCTCTGCGTGATGCTGAAGCCTGTGCCCCCAGGACCACATGACTACTTTCTCCATCTTAACTAGCGCTGATTCTCTACGCTTCCTGTCTCTTCCCCTCTCCTGCCAGAACCCTCCCATCACAGAGTGCACGAAACCACCTCCCAGGAAGTCTTCTTGACTCTGGGCCTCCGGGGGTTCTCAGAATTCCACAGCCCTCTCCCCATGTCCCCACCCTATTTGGCTCCCGGCTGAGTCTGTCCTGTATGGTTGGCATGTGGTGCTGGGGGTTGTCCCCAGGCAACGTGGAGCTGGTGTTGGTGAGGAGCCTTGTCCCGAGTCCCCATCCCTTACCAAGGCCAACAGGGTTGAGGAAGGGCTCTGTGAACTGGAAGCAGCCCATGACTACTTCTCTTCCTCCTCCACGTCCCCCTCTTCTCCTAACCCTTCTCTTAAAGTCTTGGCTGATAACAAGTAGAAAAAGAATTTTCATTGGTGGCACTTACTCTCCTGCAGAACGAGTTCATGATGGTGTATAGTTTCCTCACTTTCTCCTTCAGGGCATCCACTTGGGTCACTTTCCAACACTGGGGCGATGCCGCAAAGTCCCGCAGCTTGGCCAGCACACAGTAATTCTAGGAATGGACGACAGGGAGGGGTCTCACAGGAGAAGTCTGTAGCCGGGTCTGAGGACTCCTGGTCCTTCTGCACAGGATCTCTCCCCACCCCCATGCCTCCCCCAGGCAGGCAGGCAGGCCCCTCTTACGTGTATATCCAGGTACAGTCTGGGCAGGTATCTCACACATGGCTCCTGCAGAAAGGGATACAGGTTGCCTTGACGCCCACAGGGACACATCCTCCACCTGGTCATAGAAGGCTCCCTGCCAACCCATCAGCTGCCAGACCAGCCCCAGATCCCCGGGGCCCTCCTTGATGCCGACACGCACGGTACTTTCTTATAGCTCATGCCACAGTCCTTCAAGGCAAACTGCTCTTCTAGAATTTGACTTTTAGTTTTAAAGAGTTTTTCTTTTTTTTTAGTTGAAGTATAGTTGATTTATAATGTTGTATTAATTTCTGGTGTACAGTACAGTGATTCATTTATGCACATATATATTCCTTTTAATATTGTTTTTCATTATAGGCCATTACAAGATACTGAATATAGTTCCCTGTGCTGTACAGTAGGTCCTTGTTGTTTATCTGTTTTATATATAGTAGTGTGTATCTGCAAATCTCAAGCTCCCAATTTATCCCTCCCCACTCCTCCCTGATAACCATAAGTCTGTTTTCTATGTTTGTGATTCCGTCTCTGTTTTGTAAAGGTTTATTTGTGTCTTTTTTTTTAAGATTACACAGATAAGTGATATCATATGGTATTTGTCTTTCTCTGTCTGACTTACTTCACTCAGTATGATAATTTCTAGGTCCATTCATGTTGCTGCCAATGGCATTATTCTTTTTCATGGCTGGGTAGTATTCCTATATATATGGGGGGGGTATAAATACCACAACTTCTTTACCTAGTCATCTGTCGAGGACATTTAGGTAGCTTCCACATCTTGGCTATTGTAACTAGTACTGCTAAATAACACTGGGGTGTGTGTATCTTTTAGAATTAGAGTTTCCTCTAGATACACGCCCAGGAGTGGGATTGCTGGATCATAGGGTAAGTCTATTTTCAGTTTTTTAAGGAAACTCCACACTGTTTTCCGTAATGGCTGCCCCCAGAAAACTAGAATTTGACTTTTAGAATGCAATCATTTTATCATTTACTATAAGTTAGGGAACAGTTATATATATATATATATTTATGACACACACTCCTATATAGACACCTACCTATATCTATATATGCATCTATGTGTGTGTTTAAACGGTCCGATAGCTGTAATCTAGACACAGCAATATACAGTGTATAGTAATATACAAGCGTATATATGTGTATACTTTTATGTTACTACACTTCACTTTTGCTTCTATGCTGGCCTGAAGGCCAGAAGACCCAGATTCTGGTCCTACCAGACCAGAAATTCCCTGTGTGACCTGGAGTAGGTCTCCCTCCTCTTTGGGACTCGGTGTCCCAGGGGTGAGATCAGAGAGTTAGAACACAGAATCTCTCCACTTCCTTCCAGCCCTGCAGTTCTGAGCTTATGCGTTTTTTTCAGCTTTAAAAACATATTTTTTAAAAAAGGTGATGGCTCTACGTATTCAATAGCAAGGAATCTGTGGATAAATCAGAGTGCAACGGTACAACCAAGCGTTGTTACAAAAGAAGATTAATTTATTTGACGGTGTCATTAAAACACAAATCACAAAACCGCTGCGCTGTCTGACCCAGTCTGTCTACACATGCACACATGCACGCACGCACGCACACGATCAGCCCGCACAGAGAGCGGAAATTCCGGCCTCCGGCGTGTGATAGACGCAGCCACCTCTAGGTGGTAGGCTTGCAGTAATATTTATTTTCTTCTTTGTCTTTTGTGCCTTTTCCAACCATTTGCAAAGTATATGACTTTCATAATTTGAAAAAAATACCCATTATTTAACTTTAAAAGAGAAAATACAAAGGCACTGTTAGGGCATCATGAGCCTGGGACGTCTGGGAACCGTGCATTTTATTTAAAGTGCTCCCAAGCGGGGAAAGACACTTAAATTTTGCTGGAGCTTTTAAGTTTAATTCATTTTGTTTCTACCCTGGATAAGCAGCCAGGAGGCCGGATTCTGGTCCTGGGTGGTTGCTCTGGGACTCCCCACTCCCAGCCCCTGGGTCTCCTTCTTAACACAATGGTGAGAACACAGTGGGGTCTCCCCTGCGCGGGCTCTGCTGAGCGGGGTGTGTCTGCACCCAGCCTTCGACTCTCCAGCCGCCTGAAGAGGGTGAAGGGGCTCAGCCATCCCCTCTCAGAGCTGAGGATGCTCAGATTCGGGGCTGGATAATTTGGCCAGGGTCCTAAGCAAGTAAGGGGTGGGGCCTGTTCTAGGCGTCACCCCCTTAGCGTGTGCTGGCTAGTGAAGAGACTAAAAAAAGCTTAATTCTTTGTTCTTTGTAGACTCTATGTAGACTCTCTCCCTCTCTCTCTTTTTTTTTTTTTTTTTTTTACATTTTACAACAAATAATCTGATATCTGCTAGCTAGTTATAAACAAAAACTGTGATGTCTTTGACCATATTTTCCTTGTGTTTCAAAGGAAGTGCAAACCATTGGCATAGTATTCCAAAGGATGGAATAAAGCACAGATACCCCTGAAATTAACATTGACCAGAAAAGAAAACTAGCGCTTTTTTCCTTCTGGTCCAAAGGCAAGTTTCGAGAGCTGGGTCTGCACAGGCCTCCCGGGCCTCGGGCCTCGGGCTTCGGGCCTCTGGGGGATCCAAGGGCACTCACCGAGGGCTCGGTGGCCTGCAGGCTCTGGAAGTCGGCGGTGATCTCCCTGCTCAGGGCCAGCATCCTGGAGTAGCAGGTCGGGGGAGCCGGCCGCGCGGCAGGGGGGCCGGCCAGGAGCAGCAGCAGCAGGGGGAGCAGCTGGGGCGGCATGGTGCAAAGGTGGCCTGACTGCAGCCCAATGCCAGTCGCCCTTTAAGCAGCAGCTTGGGGGTGGTCCTCCACGCCTCCGTTTCCTGTGGGGCCCCGCCAAGGCCAAGAGCACGCCCACCTGGCTGGGGACACTGGAGCCTTTCAGACCTGAAAGCCCCCCTTGTTGAGGGGGGGCCGCCTGGGGGGTGGGTGAGGGACACCTGGCAGGGCAGCGAGGCCCTCCTCTCTCACAACTTGCAATAGCGCTTTCTGTCTCGGCAGGGGCTCTTCCTGGAGTGGCAGAGCTGGCAGAGGGGCGAGTGGGAGGTTCGGTCAGAGGGGAGGGGTGGGCAGTCAGCCCCTTCAGTTGGAATGGGGACTGTTTTGTAAAGACTGGCTGATCTTCTGGAGCAGAGTTGGGGGAGGGAGAAGGACCGGAAGTGATTGGGGTCAGGCAGCCTGGAGATCAGTGTCCACCCACCCCTGACCAGTGAGGGGAACTCTGGGCAGTCACTTACCCTCTGAGCAGCTGTGCCTTTGCACCTGGAAGACAGGCTTGAGCCAGCGCCCGTGGAGGGGGGAAGTGGGATCGCCCCCCACGCTAGTCCACTTCAAACTCCCAGCACAGGCTTTGGTACAGAGCAGACCCACAGGAAGGGCTAGTTCTCCAAATGGGCATCTCTTTGAGGGACGCTGCTCTGTATTTACAGGACAGTGGGTCCCAGTTATAGGAGGAAGCTCTCCCCTTAGACGCTTGCATGGTTACTCAGTTCTTCAATGAACTTGGACAAGTTCCTCAGCTCTTTCCTTCCTCTCCTTATCTGTGAAGTGGGGGTGATAAGAGCACAGTGAGGAGTGAAAGACACTGAGCTATTATCACAGTCTGAGTTAACGTCACTACCTCCTTTCCTACAAGTGTCCCTGTGAGGCAGGTGTCGCAGAAAACAGCCCCATTTTTCCGGTGGGAAAATTGAGGCTCACGAGTTGCAGCAACTTCTCCAAGGTCACAAATGGGTCCAGTGGCGCTCCGTGCCTTGTCTTTGTTCCATCCTCCCACTCCACAGTGTAGAACTCGGGAGGAGCAGGACTCACAATCAGAGATGAGTCTGGGCTCTTGGGCTGCCCAAGACCAAGGAAGTAGCAAGGAGAAGAAGCTGTCAAAAGAGAGGAAGGTTCTTACTTAACAGCAAGCGTCAGGAGTGTACCAGTAGTGATGCACGAGCCTCATTTATACATCAGCTACACAGCTGTTGTCGCAGATGTCCTGAGCCTCACAGAGTGCTAATGAAGAGGGTGGGGTTATTCCCATTTCCCAGATGAGGAGACTAAGGGTCTTGGGGGATATAAAACTGGCTGAGGTCACAAGGCTAATAAAAGGAGGAACAGAGCTCTGGACCTGTGTTTGCTCCTCCCCAAAGCCTGTCTCACTGCAGGGGAGGGCAGAAGAGAGGCCCACGGTGGGTGGTGCACACATTCCCAGAACAAAACAACCAGAGCTGTGGACCAGAGGGCTGAAGGAACGGAGTGTGGTGTCCTGGACATGGGGCAGGATCGAGGATCAACAGCCGGAATGAAATTCTGTCTCCAGCCTCTTCCCGCTCTGTTTGCCCAGAAAAATCCCCTCTTGATCTTGGTCCCATTCGCTGTCTGTAAACAGAGCCAGCATCACCCTGGGCAGTTGGAGGTCCCTTCCTGCCCTGACGACCTATTTTTCTAGTTTTCTGTCCTCAAGCCCTGGGCAGGGATCACAGCCTTGCCTTCCTGTTTTGCAGGTAAGAGCATGTTCTCTAAACACCTTTAGCCAGATGACCGGAGGCGCGCCTCGTGGGCGCCCTCTCAGACAGGGCAGAACTCTGTGCGTTTGGAGGTGCTGGAGGCAAACACAGAGGTGTTTTTCTTCTGGATGAAGGGCTCTCCTCACCCCCTCCCTGGCCGACAACTGGCCCCAGCCGGGGATTCCAGTCTGCTTTGAAGTGCTCCCGGGCTTCTGGATGTGCTGTCGAAGGAGCTTCAAATTCAGGACAGGGAAGGAAAACAAGCCCAGGCACCAAAACAAGTCTTTGGACCATCCGATCGAGGGAACGCCGCTGTGCTGGAAAACAGGCGTTTCTGTGCACTTACCGGTGAGACAAACATGTCGCTGGGAGGTCCGGTCTCACTCCACCCCGGACCTGTGTGTGGTTGTTGATGGGGCTCCTCGGGCAAATCAAAAGCTTCCCCGGTGCCCTGAGCACCAGACATCCTGCTAAGTGGATCCCGGCTGCCTTCCCACCCACCTGTGCACTCCTTCTGCATCTCGGTTTGCCAGCACCCAGCACCCAGCCGAGCAGAGAGGATGCTCGGGAGAGCCTTGCTGAACTAACCTGATGGCTGTGAATCTTGTTACTCAGGGCGAGGCACAAGCCCATTAAGAAACCCGCAGAGCACAGCCTGCACCAGCTTCACTGGCTGCCAGAGAGACCCTGCCTTAGGTGCAGGCGGTCTCAGGAGACCCGTGGTGTGCCCTGCCCCCACCCCGCTCCCCTCCCCGGCCTCCTTCAGCATCAGCCTGCTCCCTCTGGAAGGTAAATGGTAAAAATCCAGGTGGGAATTTCCCTGCAGACTAAAGCCTTTGCCTCCTCCCAAAGGTTTCTCCCATCCCCATCAGTGAGAGGAGCAGGGGCCCCATCACGGGGTGCCAGGGGAGCCAGACAGTGGGAGCTAATGGGTGGGTGAGTATTTCTCAGCTGGATACCAGCCATTTTCTTTGAATGGCTTCTTCCTTCATTCTCTGGACACTCTATTTATTGAGCGTCTACTGTGTGCAGACTTGAGATGGACAGTAGGAATAAAACAGTGAATGAGGGGAAAGAAGATGCTATTCTCACGGGAAAAAATAAAGGGCCATTTACTCACCAAACACACAGGGTAAGTGGCGTGACGGTGGAAATCCTGGTGCCCCAGGACCCCTCCCTGGCGGTGGCTCCATCTACAAGCTGAGGAACGCCGTGGGGAAGTGGGGCGGGCATGGGGGGTGGGGAACATGTATGAGAGAGAGAGAATTTGGAAGATGCTATGTTGCTGGCTTTGAAGATGGAGGAAGAAGCCACAAGCAAAAGGATGCAGGCAGCTTCTAGAAGCTGAAAAGGGCTAAGAAAAGATTCTCCCTTGGAGACCCCAGAAAGGAATGCAGCCCTGCCAAGACCTTGACTTCGGTCCAGTGAGACCCGTGGTGGACTTCTGACGTCCAAAACAGTGAGGGATACATTTGCATTGTTTTAAGACACTCAGTTTGTGGTGATTCAAGGTCAGCAGCCTCAGAAAATTGATACCTTCTCTCTGCGGTTCGGTAGAATAACAGAAATTAAGGCTGCAAGGAACTTAGAAATCAACCTGCCTGGAGCTTGTGCTTCCTTTACTGCTCCCCTGCCAAGCACTCATCCAGAGTCTGCTTGCATGCCAGCCTGGACGGCGAGCTCACTGCCACCTAAGGCTACTCTCCAGTCTCTGGGCAGCTCTGAACAATACAGCTTCCTCCTAAGGTGAAGGTGAGATGTGCTGACTCCCTGGAGCTGCCGCCTGTGACCTAAAACTCTTCCACAGAACAGCCCTGAGTGATTCTTCCTTCCCTCAGTCTGCCTACCATTGCTCATCCCTGCCCTTAAACAAAACCGGCGCTCCTTCAGAGCAAACACTCCAATTTCTTGGCCTTTTTCCATGGGAAATGGCTTTAAGATCCTCTTCCATGCTAGCATCACTATTAACATCTCTCTGCCCAGAGTCCTTTCTCTGGCCGGTGGCCATTTCTAAAGCAGGAATCCACACCTGCCAGCCCCTGTTTCACATTCTCCCCTGGTTTCCTGAGGCCTGGAAGATAGTCTGAGGTCTGCGGCCTGGTCCCAGCTGAGCTCTCCAGACATCTCTGCCATCCTTCCCTGCACTGGTACTCAGGTAACGATGATGATGGTGGTGGTGGTGGTGGTGGGTGATAGCTAATCCTGGAAGTGCTGCCTTGCTCCCAGAGCTGCACAAGGGTTAATGCATTTATTCTACTATCATCATTCGAGGGCACTGAGGCACAGAGTGGTGAAGTGACTTGCTCCAAATCACACAGCATCAGCAATCCCTAGGGTTTGTGGTTACCGCACCCAACTGGCCTTGGACCTTCATACATGCTGTTCCCTCTTCTCAGAACATCTTTCCCTCACCTAGTCACTTTGATTTGTTCCTTCTCACCCTTCCAGACCGAGCTGAAATGTCACTTTGTCCAAGAAGCCTGTCTTGACCCCCAGAAGCTGGATTGGGTGCCCTCTGCCTGCATAGGCTCCCACAGCCCCTGCCCTCTCCTCTGCTCTGTCATGGCATCATCCGCTCTGGCCACTGCCTGTCTGCTTGTCTGTCCCCCATGGGCAGAGCAAGAGTCCCCCTCGTCTTTGTGTCCACAGCATGGAGGCCAGGTCCAACACAGGGCAGGTGTTCAATAGGTACCTCTCTGCTAAATGAAGGTGGCCACCCCTTTAGCCACCGTGCGGTGTGTCAGTGTGTCTCCCACTGGCTAGAATCCAGACTGGAACACGGCCCTCCTTGAGAGGTCTGGTCAGAACGAGGCTGTCACCTCCTCGGTTTGGGCCTCTCTTGTGTCAGTTAGGACTGTAGGTTGGGAGTTACAGAAAACACAGCTTGAGATCTCCATAGCTGGATCTTCTGGAAAGTGCAACTGGAGCATGCAGAAGCAGGGTGGAGGTCAGGAACGGTTTGATCCAGGAAATCAACAAAGTCACCAAGAAACCATCTTATTCTGTCTCTGTATTCCATACTGTGACAGCCTTTGATGTGTCAATTCTGTCAGGCTACCGTCCCAGTTACTCGATCAACTGCTATTCCGGGTGTTACTGTGAAGGTGTTTGTAGCTGCGGTTAAAGTCCATAAGCAGTTGACTCTAAGGAATAGCAGAATAGCCTAGATATTCTGGGTGGGCCTGATGCAATCAGCTGAATGATGTGAAGGGCAGAGCTGATGAAGAAGAATTTCTCTGAGGGAGAAGAAACCCTGCCTGTGGAGTAACTTTGTCCCCACAAGTTCTAGCCTGCCCTTCCTGACAGCCTGCCCTGCTGTTTTGGACTTTCTTGGCCGGCCTCCACAGCCATGTCAGCTGATCCTCTGCAATAAAATAAATATCTTACTATGTCTCTGCTTCTGTTTCTTCAGTTGAACCTGAACTGACATATATATTACTGACTCCATCTTATAGCCAAGTGAGTCCCCATTCGGTCACAACGTGGCTGCCACTAGAGTCCAGGACACATGCTAGCCCATCCTTTAAGCACTGAAAGAAATCCTGAGCTTTGTGCTAGTAGCAGACCCTACCCCTGTCTGTCTTGTGACCTCATATTTTCACAGTCAGAGACTCCTTTTTAGATAAAGAGCATTTAACCTTTTCTTTCTGGCTGTGCAGACTGGCATCTTCCAGTCAGTGATGCACGTAACCAGGGAAATATGTTTTGCTCCCAGCCTTAGGGGCTTATGGGAAATTCCTGAGCAAGTCATAAAAAATAGGCACTCAGTGTTTTCCTGACCCCTTGTTATGTGGCTCAAACGCAGAATCACACCTCTCCTGACTGTTCCTTATGTTCCTGTCCTGGGTCTGCTTGTGATGGCAGCCAAAGCCGAAAAGGCCACGGCCAATCTCAGACCTCCTCTGTTGCCCAGCATCCAGCCAGGAGCTGTTTTTGCCAGTGGGTGGAAGAGTCCAGTAGCAGTTTCCATTCTGTGGAAAGCATCAGTCACACTAGACACCCGGAGCCTGAGATGCTGACATCAGGGACTGGTGCAGGAGGCCCCTTCTCTAGCAAAGAGGCCACCTCTGCGCTTCCAGCTCCTGCTTGTGTTCTGAGGTCAGAAGCCAGGAGCCAGGGATGCCTGTGCCCCCTGACCCAGCAGGGACAGCCAGGCCGCACTGGAGGGAGGGGGTGCAGGTTGAACAACTAGCCGGAACGTTGCCTCCAGCGTTCCTGTTGACAGCAGTGTTCCTTTGGTTAAAATCAACACATCGCCTCTGTTTATGGGATGTGTTTCTGAGCTTGTTCTCCTGGCAAAGCCAAGTGGAAAGTTGGCCCACATGGTCCAGAGTAAAGGAATGAGGACAAACACTGAGGCTGGCTTTTGCTCTGGGACAGTGATTATGGAAGTAATCCCACGTTTCAGAATAGAGACCCCTCTATAAGCTCAAAAGATTCAAATTTTAATGGGAAACAGGGTGCAGGACAAGATCTCCCGAATGTTTTCCTATGGCCTGTTTGTGTGGAAAAGACTCAGAAAAAGTCTTTCCAGAAGAGCCCCAGCATGGCTTAGCAGGAAGAGCACAGGCTCTGGAGTAACACCGACTTCGGTTTAAACCCAGTTCTGCTATTATGACGTGACGGTGCAGATCTCACCAGCCCTTGTCGTCTTCTGCTGCACAGGGTTTACAGCTTTCATCGCCCAGCATTTTTGTGAAGATGAAATAAATATGAAACAGCTGGAGTGAGTGACAGTGGAGGCTGTGGCTTTCATTTTCTTTACTTTTTTTCTTTCTTCTTCTTCTTTTTTTTTTTTTTCTGGTTGTGGACCTTGTTCACTAATTCCATCTCAGGCCCACTCTCACCTCCCCACTATGTTAATTAATAATGATGGGCGCATGGCCCAGGATGGACCAATCAGCATCCTTCCCTGGGATGAACGGATGGGTATGGGAAGAAAGTCGCACTCTCATTCCAACAATGCCCCTACTGTGGTTGCCAGCAGTTGTGTCTCCTGCCCTGGAGTGGAGCTCTCTGCGGGAGGAGCAGGCCAGGCCAGAAGCAGAGCTGGGAGATGGAGGGAGGAAGAGTCTGCATCTCCGACTCTAGTCCCAGAGGCCCAGACTTGGAATTCCTCCTTAGACTCTGCAAGTCACCTTGGGGTCATTTCTAGCTACAGACCTAGTGTTTCCTTTTGGCTAGAGCTGCTTTCAGTGAGACTTTTTCTCTCTTGCAAATAGAAGAGGTCTGACTGATGGAGAACCCAGCAGAGCGCCCGCATAGAGCTGCACTCACAACTACTGCTTTCGCTTTGCTGAGTCCCTATTCGTGGTGATCGTTGGTGCTGGTCCTGAAACACGCCCAGTCTGCCCTCTCCCAGACGCACACCAAGACTGAGCTTTTCCGCCTCCTTGAAGTGATGTGTGGCCAAGTGAGTTACCTTGTGCAGTGATGCAGAAGAGGACACGATGCGTTTTGCTTCCGGGCAGAAGCTTTAAGAGCCCGAGCCTGCTAGCCGCTTTCCCTCGCTCTCTGCTGTGGGACCACCAAGTCAGAGACAGTGACCGTTCCACCGGCCTCACCCCAAGGTGGAGACCCGGAGCCATGCCTCAGCCCACCTGTGTGTGGACTGGGACTCGTTATCGGAGCAGAACAGAGCCCAGCCTGACTGTGGGAGGCAGAATTCTACCCCGACCTCCAGATCCCCGTGGAGCCCTGTCCCCTTGCGTGTGGGCAGACCCTGTGGCAGATGGGGAACCGCTGCTGTGGTTGGGTTAGCTATAGGGCAACAGTGGTGGTGTGCGTGTCCTGGAGGTCACTCATCAGTTGACTCTGAGTTACTCAAAAGGGAGATTACCTCGGTGACCCTGATCCAATCCCACAAACCCTTAAAAAGCAGAGAGTTTTCTCAGGTTGGTGGCAGAAGAGGAGGTCAGAGAGACTCCGAGTGTGGAAAGGATTTGACCAGCCACCGCTGGTCTGAAGGCAGAGGGGGCATGAGAAGGAGCAGGGGGGCAGCCTTAGGGACAGAGAGGGGCCCTGGTTGACCTCCAGCACAGAGGTGGCAACCTCAGACCTACAGCCATAAGGAACTGGGTCTGTCAATTACCTGAACAAGCTTGGGGACAGATTCTGACCCAGAGCCCCCAGAGAGGGGACCAGGCCAGTGAGACCCAGAGCGGAAAACGCAGCTGGTCCCACCCAGACGTCTGCCCCCCAGGGCCAGGAGCTAATCAGTGAGTGTTGTTTTCAGCCTTGAAGTTTGCGGTCATTCATCACACAGCACTTGAAAACAATACACTGAAAGACACCTGATCACTTGAGGTTATTCCTTGAGGATTGTAATTTTTCAGTTTAATAACACATATGTAAGATTCCCCAGGCTGCCTTCCAGTGGTGTATTCATCAGTGTCTGTATCAGGCTCAGGATTTCCTGGTTGAGGAGTTGAGTTGGTCGTCTCTGTGTCCCTGGAGGCTGTAAGATGAGGTAAGGGTGACACTTGGCAAAAGTGTGAAGTTGATGCGAATTTTCCGCCCAACTTCCACATCCCATCATGCGTGGTTCGGGGACCTGGGAACTAATGACAGCTAACGTGGATACGGAGCTGGCTGAGTGCTTGGTGTTTTTCTCAGTTACACTGCGCCGTGTAACCACGGCGACCCCCCTAAAGCCCTGCCGGGTGGAAGCTGGTATCATCAGCTCCCCACTTCACAGATGAGGCACGAGTGAAACAAGAAGGAGAGTGACTTGCTCAATTAACTCGCAGTGGAGCCCAGGTTCAGACCAGACAGGCGGGCTCAAGTCTGTGTTCCTGACACCTCACTATGCTGCCACTTAAGGGAAGGGACTCTGTAAATATTTGCTGAGGGTCGGAGAGAAGGAAGAAAATCACTTCCTTACACGCTAACAAGCCGTATGATACTGGACAACTCATTATCTCCAAACCTTAATTTCCTTGGGAAATGAGAGATGACTATGTTTAAGGTGATGTTTGGATTTTCCTCCATTCTAAACATGCTGATGCGCTGATTTTAAGGGGTCCGTGGATGAGTCTGCGGGCCACAGCATCCTGAGTGTGGGCTCTCGGGCAAAGTAGGCTCTGGTCCACCTCTCGGCCACGTGCTTGGTCCGCCTGGTTCTCGGTGTCCTGAGGTCCCGCACAGGGAGGTGGTCATTATGATTTAAGTGGGGCACCTATTTCAGGCAGACTGGGAGCTGCTCACTGGAGAGCGATCTCCCTTCCCAGACCCTGCCTCCAGGGCACCTGGAAAATTCCCTGGTTGCTAGCAGAGAGTGTGTTGTATTAGCAATTGTATTCAGAGGCCCAGATCTTTTCCCCTTTGTTTTGTTGATAGGACACCAAATGCTTCACTTAACTGATTCTTCTCAATACATTAAGAGAACTGACTTAGCTGAGCAAAGGTGCTTGTTGCATTGGTGTCAGGCCTTATACAACCAGAGTTCTTTTAAATTTAAAAACTGAGACCCGTAGCCGGTTCTGGTTCCTGATCTATGAAAAGTCGATGCCACCATTTCCATCTTTAATGATTTATTTTATAATGAAAGATGGTCCATGTCTCATGCAATGGGATGAGTATTTCTAGAGCTACACTATATTCCCTTCGCCCATGGAAAAAATTTCTACTGCGGTAAAACATACGTAAGATAGATTTTTTAAACCATTTCAACCATTAAAACTTACTAAATTTTTAAAAATTGAAGTATAGTTAATTTACAATGTTGTGTTAATTTCTGGTGTACAGTGTAGTGATTCTGTTACACATATACATATATATTAATGTTCCTTTTCATATTATTTTTCATTATAGGCCATTACAAGATATTAAATGTAGTTCTCTGTGGTATATAGTAGGACTTTGTGATTTATCCTTTTATATATAATAATTTGTACCTGCAAATTCCAAACTCCCGATTTATCCCTCCCACCCTCTTTCCCCACTGGTAACCAAAAGTTTGTTTTCTATATGAGTCTGTCTGTTTTGTAAATAAGTTCATTTATGTCTTTCTTTTTTTTTTTAGACTCCACTTATAAATGGTCTCATATGGTATTTTTCTTTCTCTTTCTGGCTTACTTCACTTAGAATGACGATCTCCAGTTCCCTCCACGTTGATGCAAATCATTTAAACCATTTCTAAGTGTCCAGTTTGGTAACATTAAGTGTTTTCTCTTTGTTGTACAGTCATCACCACCATCCATCTCCAGAACCTTTTCACCTTCCCCAACTGAAACTCTGCACCCCTTAAATACTCACCCCTCATTTTCTCTCCCACAGCCCCTGGCCCTCACCATTCTACTTTCTTTCAGAGGCCAGCTTGATTTAGAGGTTCAAACTCAAACCAGAGACCTAAGCTCTGTCACTTTCTAGCTGTGTGACTTTGTCTCCTCACCGCTGAAGTGGAGGCAACGTCGGTTACCGCCCCCCCCCCCCCGCCCCGCCCAGGGCCGAGGGGGGATTGAATGGTTAATACACTGCCAGCCCCTGAGACCAGCCAGTGTGTGGTAGAGAGAAAGCATTGTGGGTTTGCTATTATCATTATTAATGTGATTTCCAGCCCCAGAAAACAGTTCCCACCTCCAATCCCAGCGCACACGCGCACCGGAAGAAGGGGCCCGGGGCGCGGGGACAGGACACCTCCCCCCGGGAGCTGGGCCCGCGCTTCAGCCTGGACCTGGAGTGCGGGCGGGATGCAGGAGTAAATGGTGCCTCTGTTGCCTTCCCTCCCGGACCGTGAAGCCTGGGGGGCCGGCATCGCAGCGCGGCCCCCGTAACCCAGGGCCCCCGAAACCCCCGTCGGCCTTCCTGTTCCAGGGACTCCAACTTCTGTGAAGCGAAGGCTTCCTCCCGCGGGAAGCACTTTGAGTGTTTTGGCTCCATCCCTCCAGGAAGCCCCGCAGCCAACACACACCCGGGCAGGAAGTGGGCGAGAAGGACTTCAACCCTGGGGGGAGGCATCTCACCTCTGCAGAAACCGTTTCTGAAACTGGCTGTGCGGCCCCGGTGCTGGCACGGGGAGCCGTGCTAAGTGTGACCTACTATTTTTTTTCTTTTTTCTTTGAATGGTTCCTTTTTTCCCTCATGAAGAGGCCCTAGTTTCTGAGAGGGAGGGAGGCTGGCTTATGGCACAGAAGAAGGAAGGTAAGGAAGGCACGGACGTGTCCTGAGCACGTAGGGTTGCTGCTCTCAGTACTTTCTGAGCAAACAACCCCCCTGAGAGATGGGTATAAATCCTCATTTTAACTTGAGGCTCTTAGGTTCAAAGGGGCCACGTCTTGCCAAAATTACACTGCTGGTAATTGATGGTCCGGGTCCCAGAGTTGATGGTATGAATATGTCTCTAAAGCATCTTTGTCGCTGGGGGTCTCCAAACACGCCAACCCTCACATGGACTATGTTTACTTATCACATATTTTCAGGGTATTTTGCAAATTGAGTGGAATTCACTGATGCACAGGAGATGCGGGGCCCTAAAAAAATTATAGAATTATACCCTTGAAACATTTCGGAACAAAGAAGAAAAGGCAAAAAGGCAGAGGAAGGAATATCATCTACATTTCCAGACAGGTCACGCCAATTTCACGCTGCCACATAGTTCTTCCTAATTCTGTCTCAACTCTGGGGAGGGCTAGGCTCTTATTATTTGCTTATTCATTGGTTCAGCAGAGATTTCAGTAGCAATTGGGTCTCTGACAACTGCACAATTCGTCTTTTGAAAAATGAACCAGAAGAGGTATGGAAATTCATCAAGCCTTTCCCACTGAATACACTGTAACAATAACCTCTTATACGCGGGCATCACTTACAAACCACATGCCTCAAATGTGTCATTTTCCCTCTGATGCCTGGGCTTCTGACCATGCTGTTCCCCTGCCTACAACACCATTCCCTGCTCTGAGCACTACTGCAATCAGGCTCAGGCTACCAGGCATCCCGGACTGTCTGTTCCCTAACAAGGCATTTTCTGACCCCAGGCAGGATGAGCCACCTGCTGTGTTCTCTTTGCTGAATTCTGCTCACCTGTCCCGACATTAGGCAAGATCTTTGCTTGTTGACTGTTCTTCTTTCCTGTACACCTTCTGCGTTGCTCACAGCTGGCTCCTGAGCTCGCAGGGCAGCGACTGACTCCAGAAATATTCTACATGCTCCCTTCCTTCTCTGTATTTGGTGAATGAATGGCAGATCGAATGGATTTCATCAGTAGCTTCTGTAAGCGCCACACTCCTGCAGGACTTCCGGCTACAGCCTTCTCATCTTCGCTACTGATGTCCCGAAGCGAAGGTTTCTGCCTGATGTTTTGTCAAAATCAATCTACGCACTTAGACACAACTTTGCCTGTTGGGAACGTGTCACATGTTTTCCAGAGGAATCTTCATATTTTCCTGCTTGACCTATTGTTCAAAAATAAGCAAAATAAAACTATCCTTACATCTTTACGTTCATTTGGCTGATTCTTGGTCTCAGCCCTGGAGTAAACTTGTCAGTTAGGTTGAGGGGCACCCTGGGTCCTTCTTCAGGCTCCATCAACAGACCTGGGTTCAAGGTGCATTTTCCTGGCAGCTTTGTCACAGAAGTCCTGCACGTGTCAGTAGCAAGAGTCTTCATGGACTTTTTCCCAGCTGACGCCTGCTTTTCCCCCCACTGGTGATCAGTGACTTCCTTCGAATGGTGATGAAAATGCTTTTTCATAATTAGATGTAACCCTGGTTCCAGGGTCCCACAGATATCTGGAAACCTCTGCCCTGATTTGCAGATCCCACTGCAGTGGGTGGATTTTAGCTCATGGCTGAGCATCCGAAGTTTGCAGCCCGACAGCCACTGCTGGATGTGCTTGGCTCCAACTCTCACCAGCTGTGGCATTTCAGAACCATGCATCTTCACATCGCCATTAAATTGTGTGCATCACACATCTTTCCTTCTTTATTTGTGGCACCTAGCAGTGACCATTTCAGAGGAAATCTCAATATAGTTTGATCAAAGAAATGAGTAGATGAATCTGTGTCTGAGCCTTACTGTTGAAAATGTCAAAAACGAAAAAGTAATCTTTACAAGAATGGTTAAAACTGGAAAGGTGATAACTACCATGAATTCCAAATAGAATAAACACAAAATTGTAAAAGAAAACATCAAAATCATTAAGAGTGGGAGAGGGAAGCAAGGAAAGCCACTGTGGAAAACAGTATGGAGATTCCTCAAAAGACTAGGAATAGACTTAACTATATGACCCAGGAATCCCGCTCCTGGACATATATCCAGAAGGAACCCTACTTCAAAAAGACACCTGCACTCCAGTGTACATAGCAGCAGTATTTACAATAGCCAAGACATGGAAACAGCCTAAATGTCCATCAACAGATGACTGAATAAAGAAGATGTATTATATTTATACAATGGAATACTATTCAGCCACAAAAACTGACAACATAACTCCATTTGCAGCAACATGGATGTTCTTGGAGAATGTCACTCTAAGTGAAGTAAGCCAGAAAGAGAAAGAAAAATACCATATGAGATCGCTTATATGAGGAATCTAAAAACAAACAAACAAACAAACAAATAAATACAAAACAGAAACGGACTCATAGACATAGAATACAAACTTGTGGTTGCCAAGGGGGCAGAGGGTGGGAAGAGACAGATTGGGATTTTAAAATGCAGACTAGATAAACAAGAGTATACTGTATAGCACAGGGAAATATATACAAGATCTGTGGTAGCTCATAGCGAAAAAAATGTGACAGTGAATATATATGTGTTCATGTATAACTGAAAAATTGTGCTCTACATTAGAATTTGACACAACATTGTAAAATGACTATTACTGAATAAAAAATGTAAAAAAATGGTTAAAATGAGTGAGTATAACATGCTTATGATACAAATTGGCATATAGTAATTGCTCAATAAATGGGTAAATGGTGAATTATGTTCTTGGTCTTTGTGGAGACTGGAGGAGGGATTGGCATGTCATGCAGACAGGAGGAAGGAGTTATAAAAAGGGAGACAATATATTTCACAATGTTTCCTTCCCCACTATTTTGGGTGACCCCCTTCCAGGTACGTGGTGCCTGACCTAGGATGTCCTAAGGGCTGCAGGAGGGTGGGAAAGGAGCTCATCACTTTGTCGGGGGGGCCAGGAAGAAGGGGGCATTTCCACATGAGGAGATGGCTGAACTGAGCCCTGAACTGAGGCTGTATGGGGCGGGGAGCCAGGTAGGAAAGAGAGGCTGGGCATTCCCAGCAAAATTTCTGTGAGCTAAAGTATCTTTGAGAAATTAAAATATATTTGCATTAGACACATAAATTAAAGTGATTGTAAAATTTTTTTGCATTATTCTTCATGTATATTTTCAAAAAGTTATTTTTCTTTTATAATATTCAAAATTATCTTTTAAAGGAAAAGGCAGAATATAAATGATAGTAGAAGCAAAAAAGTTTTTAATACTCTAAACCAATCAAAGTTGATTTATCCCTTTAAAAATGTAATGAAATCTCATTGACTGTTTTCATGAAATAAAACGACTTTGATTCAAGTGTTCGACGTCCACCTAGCTGCAGACATAAAGAATCTGTGTCGCGCTGCGGACAAGTTACAGCTGGACTTAACACATACCCCAATAAGCACCAGGTGAACACTCACTAAGGCAAAGTGTTCCTAACCCCAAGCATTTCGTGCCAATTCCTGGCCGAGTCGTGAGTGCCTCTGGGTCTACGTCTTGGAGCCAAAAGGAGGCAAGAAATGGACACTCAGCCCTGCAGGGAAACAGTGCTCTGTTATGCAGGAATCGGCTGCATTCAAGTACCCCAGGGCAGGGATTCCACGTGTTCACTGATTTGCCTTTTCTTGTACCTAAACCCTTTGTCTTCTTGAATCCTTCTTACTCTTGGAAGCAGTGTCTGTCTTGAACATCAGCAGCGAGTCAGCTTACAAATCTTGGAAGCATGGGCACGCAGCCACGTTTTATTCTTGGGAGATAATGCCAGAGATGCCGAGAAGCGTTCCCGGGCTCCTGACCTGTCTTTTCGATTATGGGATGTTCTGTGCCACCTCCCAGGGAACAGAGCCCCCATGGGCTCTAACACATTGCAGGTGTTTTTATGATCTCCCAGGTCCTTAAAAAGAGAAGAGCAGACGAGCTCCTCATGCCTTGGTCCAAGGGGCATACACTCTTCTATCAGATTCTGATGGTGGGCAGTTACCGCATCCTAGATCAGCTGATTTCAGTTTGAGTTTAAGGGCAATTTCACTTCTTTAGAGTACTTGTCACTTCCTGAAATATTTTGTTGTCCAAAAACAAACAAAAAAGCTTACTTTCTTGTTTATCTTTCTTCTTAGAATGTAAACTCCACAAATGGAGATTTTTTTCTTCATTTTCTTCCGTGCCTTGAGCAGCATGTAGTCAGAGCTTGAAGGATACATAGTGAATGATTGCAAAACTGACACAGGGTCCTCGACTGCTCCACCGCGTGCCACTGTGTGGGGGCCACTCAGGACCCGCGTGGAGCCTGGCAAAGCAGAGGACAATTGATCCTAAAATAGACTGATCTGGGGCGTCTGCCCCTCATTCTGCGGTGCGCGGAGCAGTAAACAAAACCCCAGCGCTGGAGCTTAATTAGGCTGCCGAACACAGAGCTGGCAGTGGCCCTGGGGTCCCCTTTCCTGGGTGGGGCTGCACTTTCTCTCCACTTCCCATGACCAGAGGGACTTCTACCTCCAATGGCCAACTTCAAGGCACCCAGGTGCTGGGCAGCCAGCGTTCCTGGACAACTGTAAGAGCGGACACCAAAATCCAGGTTGGTACCCAAAGTGTTAAATTATTCCTCCATTTGTAAGGTTCCCATTTTGATTGTCCCCGCACAGAAGGACAGCAACAGGGGGCAGGGTCCCTCCACTGGATGGTAGACCCAGTCTGGGCATCCAGCAGAGTACCCTGGCCCAGCACACCTCTCCAAGAGAGGGTGGGAGGATGTCACCCCTCCTGCCAACCTTGGCCTTGTGAGATTTGCTTTCTCCCATAAAGCTGATTGCTTCATCCAAATCGCACAGCTTTGTAGCGTTTCATTAGAAACCAGGTGTAGGGCATTCATGATCTCCGTGGTATAATAATCTGTCCATCATTAACCTCCACCAACTCTCTTCTCTGCTGTCTGGAGAATTTAAAAAGAAAATGCTCTTCAAGAACTTATGCTCATGGGGAGACACTATGTAAAGCTACACATTCTAGATAGAATGATAAATTCTATAACATAGGAATGAACACATTTTGAGGGAAGCATGAGATAAGGATGAACTCTGCCCAGGGCAACCAGAGAGGGCTTCCCAGAGGAGGTGATACTTGAGTGTATCACCATGGACACTTCTCTTCCCCAGTTTACTTCCTTATTCCCCTGTGAGTGTTTTCTGAGGTCACCTCCCCAATATAATTTTGTGTTCACATCCTCTTTTGGAGATTGCTTCTGGGGGCCCCAGCCTAAGATTTACGATTTCTTAAACACCAGATTTACATCATGACCTGCCTATGTCCACCCTCCCAAACTGTGCTCCAGGAATTCCAGTTTGCCGAACACTAGGGTGGGTTGATCGCTGAAACCCTTCCTGCTCCAGCATCCCAGGCTAATTCTTCACTGTGCGAGGCAGGTGGGACAGGGCTGGGTGAAGGGCACGGACTTTTTTTTTTTTTTTTTAAATATATTGAACTTTGTTTAATTTGTCTTTGATTCATTCAGCACATTACCAATTTCACTTTCTCTCTACAAGACAGCACACACTGCTTTTTGTTTTTACATTCACTCATGCAGTATTTATTCTTCCACATTTCTAAGCATCTGTTATGTGACAACCACTGTGAAATTACCAGGGACCCAATTTTTCTTCTTTGGAAGAAGCTTTCAGTCTAGTGGAGGAGTCTATAACATTTCCTAAAAGCTACTTTTTTTTAGAATAATTTACTGATATGAGAAAATTACTTCTTTTTTCTTATTAAAAATAAATTGTAGATAAACCCTACTTATGCTGATTTCTGTGTAATTATAGTGGGTAGGATAGAAGAGTTTTCTATATAACTGTACCCATTTAAATATCCTCTCTAGGTTTTAGCCTAGAGTAACTTGGATTCAAAGGAAGGACATGGACTTCAAAGTAAAGCAGATATGTGTTCAAGCTCAGTCTACCCATCTGACTAGTTTGTGTGATTTTGGATGGCATGTCCATTTCCTGCAATTGCCTTAAAAGTACCACAAATTAGGTGGCTTAAAACAACAGGGTCTTATTTCTCACAGCTCTGGAGACCAGAAGTCTAAAGCGAGGTATCAGCAGAGAGGCTTCTTCTGGGAGGTTCCTAGGGGAGAACCTGCTCTATGCGTCTCTTGGCTGCTGGGGTTGCTGGCCATCCTCGGTCTTCCTTGACTTGGAGAGGCATCACCCAGTCTCTGCCTCTGTCATCACGTGGCATTCTCCCTGTGTGTCTTCCGTCCAAATTCCCCTCCTCTTGTAAGAACAGTCCTTGGATTCAGCCCATCCTAATCCAGTATGACCTCAGTTCAACGTGATGACAGCAGTAAGGACCCTATGTCCAAACACGGTCACATTCACAGATTGCATGTGTTAGGACGTGAATATACCCTTTTGGAGGACACAGTGCCACCCATCAAGGTGAGCTGCCTGTCCTCTCCGGATTCACTGTCCCGTTTGGTAAAATAGGGATGAAAATAAGGCCGTTAAGAGGATTAAATGCTAAAATACGCATCAAATGCTTAAAGCGCGCCCTGGCACGTAGTATGCCCTTAGTACACGGTGGCTGGGATCCTGTGAGTGGGGTGATCAGGCAGCGAGGCCAGAGCCCTGGGTCTACCAGGTGACCATGGGTATTTCTAAGGCTTCATGATAAACGAGCTGTTGTTTATGGAGATGGAAGCTCAGGTGGTGTCACATAGACGTGTGGCTCAGAGGAACGTCCTCGTCAACAAAGGGAAAGCTGGAGGTTTTCCTAATTTTAACTGGAAAATGGGGCCCAGAAGGGAAGACCTGGAGCTTCCCACGTATTCTCAAGGTTCTCCTAGGGAGAAGGCATGGGATTTGGATCACAGAGGTCAGGATCTGGGTCTTCATCCCAGCGTTTACCAGCTCTGTGTTTTTTGGGCTGGTAACACCTCTGAGCCCTGATTTCTTCCCTTCCTGCTTCCTCCCTCCCACACCTGTGCTCTTCTTCTCATTAGCCTCATTGTCTGTACCTTATCATCACCAATACGTTATTACTCTATTTACTTTAAGCAAAAAGTCATTTTCCAGATCAATGAAGAATGAGAAAAATAAAGATTTTACTCTTCATGTGCTCCTTCTCTTATTCCCTTCCCTCTTTTGCATACGCCCAAGTTTCCGACCTGTGTATTTTCCTTCTCCCTGGAAATCTCCTTTCAGCGTATTTTGTGGGGCAGGTCTGATTTTCCCACTGTGTTTGTTTGTCTGAGGCAATCTAATTGCTCCTTCATTCTGAAGGCTAATTTCACCACCCATAGAAGTCTAGGCTGATGAGGGTAGGAAGGCAGAAAGACAAGAACAAAGTGGCGGCTGTTACCGCAATAATCTACCTACTTAATCCACTCATGGTCTGTGCCTTGCTCACCATAGGATTTGGGGCTTTGCATTGTGGTTTCCCTGCAAATGGACATATGTCATAGTGGTCATAGTGGTGGCTTCCCATTATCTTTTCAATGGCCTTTTTTAAAAAATGAGTTATAGTCAGTTTACAATGTTGTGTCAATTTCTGGTGTAGAGCATAATTTTTCAGTCATACATGAATATACATATATTCACTGTCACATTCTTTTACACTGTGAGCTACCACAGATCTTGTTAATATTTCCCTGTGCTATACAGTATAATCTTGTTTATCTATTCTATACATACCTGTCAGTATCTACAAATTTCAGACTCCCAGTCTGTCCCTTCCCACCCCACTCCCTGATGGCAACCACAAGTTTGTATTCTATATCTATGAGTCTGTTTCTGTTTTATATTTAAGTTAATTTGTCTTCTTCTTCTTCTTCTTCTTCTTTTAGATTCCACATATGACTGATATCATATGGTATTTTTCTTTCTCTTTCTGGCTTACTTCACTTAGAATGACATTCTCCAGGAGCATCCATGTTGCTGCAAATGGCGTTATATTGTCATTTTTATGGCTGAATAGTATTCCATTGTATAAATACACCACATCTTCTTTTTCTGATCATCTGTCAATGGACATTTAGGCTGTTTCCATGACTTGGCTATTGTAAATAGCACTGCTATGAACACTGGGGTGCAGGTGTCATTTTGAAGTAGGGTTCCTCCTGGATATATGCCCAGGAGCAGGATTACTGGGTCATATGGTAAGTCTATTCCTAGTCTTTTGAAGAATCTTCATACTGTTTTCCACAGTGGCTGCACTAAACTGCATTCCCACCAGCAGTGTAGGAGGGTTTCCTTTTCTCCATACCCTCCCCAGCATTTGTCATTTGTGGACTTTTGAATGATGGCCATTCTGACTGGTGTGAGGTGACACCTCATTGTAGTTTTGATTTGCATTTCTCTGATAATTAGTGATATTGAACATTTTTTCATATGCCCATTGATCATTTGTATTTCTTCCTTGGAGAATTGCTTGTTTAGGTCTTCTGCCCATTTTTGGATTGGGTTGTTTGTTTTCTTCTTAAGTCGTGTGAGCTGCTTATATATTCTAGAGATCAAGCTTTTGTCGGTTTCATCTTTTGCAAAAACCTTCTCCCATTCCATAGGCTGTCGTTTGTTTTGCTTATGGTTTCCTTTGCTGTGCCAAAGCTTGTAAGTTTAATTAAGTCCCATTTGTTTATTCTGCTTTTATTTCTATTGCTTGGGTAGACTGCCCTAGGAGAACATTGCTGAGATGTATGTGAGATAATGTTTTGCCTATATTTTCTTCCAGGAGGTTTATTTTATCTTGTCTTATGTTTAAGTCTTTGATCCATTTTGAGTTTATTTTTGTGTATGGTGTAAGGGAGTGTTCTAGCTTCACTGATTTGCATGCTGCTGTCCAGTTCTCCCAACACCATTTGCTGAAGAGACTGTCTTTATTCCATTGTATGTTCTTGCCTCCTTTGTCGAAGATTAGTTGACCAAAAGTTTGTGGGTTCTGAATGTCCTTTTTTTTTAGGGAAGGAAATTTCCACTTTGTGAATCCTGCTTACCTCTGCAATGGAGAACCAGAATTCAATTTTCCCAGCTTCCCTTGTAGCTAGGACAAAGGATGTGACGTAGATCCCACCAATTAGATGCAACAAAAGAGATTTGGCTTCAGAAGAGAGGACGTGGTGGCAGTATCGCATCTCCTGTCCAGTATCTCCAATGCCAGTGCCTGGAAGCAATGAGATCGCGCCTGCAGCCTGTTCAGTGTTATCACTTGGTTACTGACTGCGTCATACCCTGTTCAATTCTCTGGGCATCCCAGGGATTGTGTAAGCTAATGAATATCCTTTAATACTTTCCTTTTGAGCTTATATGACCTAGGGTTTATTCTGCTCTTTGCAACTAAGAATCCTGGTTATGCACTTGTCTATAAGTGTAACTTTCCCACCTCTAACAACTACCATTCCTGACTATTTCAAAGACTTGTGTCAATATAATAATACATGCTAAAGCTCTCTGAAAGCAGTTAAGGGCAATGTTTTATTTCCCACTGAATACCCAGCACTTAGCACTGAGAGCCTAGAATGTAGTAGGTGTTCAATGAATTTTGGCTGAAAAAAATGCTAAAATCATCACCATGTACACTAGTAATCATTGTCATCAACATCCTGCTCCTTCTCCCTGCTCTGGATTACAGTTCTGGTCACGTGGATTGGGTCCAGGTGTCTCTGAAGTGAGAAAATAAACTCCAAAATTGCAGACCAGACCAGAAGGCGTGCTGCTTCCCGATGAGGCATCAAGTGGACCTGAGAAAGCAGGATCAGGTTCTGCCGGCGACAATTCACGTATGGACAGAAAAAAAGTAAAGCTCGTGCTGCTGCCATTTTTGAGGCAGAGTTCCAAAATTCCAGCTGACAGTCACAGAAATGCTGTTGTATAACTTTATATGAAATACCAAGGCAGGGGTGGCATTTAAACTGCATACTCTCGTTCTCTAGCGAGAGTCTGAACGCATCATGTTGAGGTTGGTATTTTGATGGACTAGAGCAGAGTCTGTCTTCATTGACACTTTGGACATTTGGGGAAGGATAATTCTTTGTTCTTGGGAGCTGTCCTGTGCCCTGTAGAATGTGTAGCAGCTTCCGTGCTCTCTACCCACCAGATACCAGAAGCACTGCTTTCTCCTCACCCCAGTCATGACAATTAAAAATGTTTCCAGACATTGCCACATTGCCCCTGGGTGGGGAGCCCCCTGACCGAGAACTACCAGGCCAGAGTAATAGTTCTCATGCTACCAAACCAGCATCTATTCATGTGGATTGGGCCCTCGGTAAGCAGCAGACACGCTGTTAGGTACTTAAATTTGAAGTTCATAATAATGCTATAAGATAGGAAAAATGATCTGCATTTTATAAATGAAGAAAAAGGAAATGGCTTGTTTGAACAGAGTGGCTGAATAGTGAGTGAGTGGTCCCATAGCCGTGGTGGTTCAGACCTCAACTAGCTCTTCGCATTCCCAGGCTGGAACTTTGACTGTTCTGGACCCCCAGGTTCATTGCTAATCAATCTCAATCACTCTGCAGACGAAGGAAGGGGGCCTAGACGGAGGATGCCTTGAGGACCCTGAGAACTAGCTCTGACAGGTGAGCTTCCCCGAAGCAAACCAGGAACTCCTGATCCCGTTGAAGTCATTGGAGGTAAAGATAGTTCCCTTCTAGAGACCACGTCCAGGAAGACTCTGAACATTCAACGATTAAGACGTGACCACGTTTCAGCCTGTTTCAGCTTCCACTGCACTGCTTTTATTTACCATTGCTCCCTTTTCTTCACTGGCTTGTGAGGGTTGGCACGTGGGCTTGTCCACCTCTATACCCTCTGGTGCCTGGCACGTAATAAGCACATGGCTGTTGAGTGAATGAATGAATAACTGAAAAGAGGCAGGAGAGAGGATGAAGGGAAGGAGTGTGTGTTACATCTCTTTGATCCCTCTTAGACCTCCCCTCCCCACCCTTTGTTTGGAGGCCACTTGGCTAAGACAGTGCCAGTCACCTCCGTGTTCCCAGGTGACCCTCCGTTCTGAGAAACAGCAGGGTTGAATTTTAGTTTTGTAAGGATACCTGGACGTGCTCTCATCCACAGCCAGTCTGGTTCATGAATCACTCCTATAATAATCCTGACATGCCCATTAAACCCATTCATTTGTTCATTCATTCTTTCACTTTGCTGACCATCTATTAAGTGCCCATTTGTTCTGGATGTAAGGGAGGGTGATGCCCTTGGGATACATCCAGTCTGTAGGAGTTAAATAACGGGCTAAACTGCTGAACCAAAGAAACTAGGACACCTATGGTGCTTAACTATGATAGCGTATTATCCTCTCTTAATAGTGCAGAGGTGGGCAGGCCGCCATCCAAGGCCAGCAGGGTGTTCTGGGCTCCTTCTGTCTGGTTTTCCTGTTCCTCCCTAGGATGTCGTCCCCGCCCAAAAGGTGGAAGCTGGCTCACACTCTCCTGCTGGTATCACAGCCTACAGAAGGGGGAAGGGAGGGTGCAGTCATTATTCACATCATTTCTCAATGCTATTGGCTGGAACTTAGTCACATGGCCATGTCTACCTGCAAAGGAAACTGGGAAATGGAGTCTTGAGCCCGGGAGCCACGTGCTCAGCTAAAACTGGGTGTGTGCATGTTCTGTTTTTAAAAAGAAAGAAGGGGCCAATCAATCCCAAAGATCAAGTCGTGGCCTTTGCCGCGCAGCCCAGTGCCTCCGTTCCTCTGGGTTACACTTGAGGCCTGGAGAGGGATGAGGCCACGGAAGAGGCAGCGGCAGCAGAACTTTTAAGGCCTGTTTCCCGCCTCTGCCATACACTTTCCACCTCAATACATGGTGCCTTTTAGTAGATCGTGATTATTACTCCTGCTCCACGTGGCTTCTGCTTTCTAGGAGAAGGATTTACTCTCCCTGATACGGACCGTTTTACAGACCCGTGGTTGTTAGTCATTTTGTTGGGGTAAGAGATAAACTCCCCACGGAGCTCTTTAAGGAGCTACAAAAGACTTTAACTCTCTCCCTATAGAAACACTCCAATGTGTGTGCATGTGGGCACGTGTGCGCGCGCACACGAACACCACAAACACAAGTTCAAGTCCAGTTTAGAGCACTCACTACGACCACTTTCTTCTGCCCCCAAGCACCCCTGTCAGCCAGGCGGGAACACAGTGTAACACTCTCCGCAGATGCTGTGCGAGGCAGCTGCAGAGCCTTCCTCCTGACCCCGCCTGCCCCGTGGCACTGCTGCAAGTCCCTGCAAACGCTCAGTCTAAGGTCACCGTGGAGCTACTATGCAAGTTGTTTTAATGTAAGAATGAGGAGCTCAGAATTACTGGGCTACCAAGTTCCAAATTATAAAAATGCCTCTGGGGAAATTTTATCATGCCAAGAAGGGCAGACATACCACAATACTAGCACTTGACGGACATTTATTTTGCGTGAGGGTGTGCACATGCACTCACACACAGACTCTTAATGATCAAAGGTTACTCTTAACTTATTTTTATTTATGTATTTATTTTTTAATGGCGGTACCGGGGATTGAACCCAGGAACTTGTGCATGCTAGGCATGCACTCTCACTGAGTTATACCTTTCTCCAAAAGTTACTCTTGAAATTACTATTTTTTTTAAATCACGAGGGATCATTTGCTATCTGAATGAGATGATTTTCAACGACAAACTGGCTGTGCAAACTATTCCTTATCTTGGTGTGCCACAAAACAGCCTCTATCATCTTTCTCTTTATAATGTGCAACGCTGCCAAGCAGAACATATTGAATGAGAGTGCAAGCAGACGGTATTTACTCTAAGTGAACCAGAATCAAGTTTGAAATGAAATAGGCTTAACAGAAACGCTAACAAAATCTGATCTAGCAGACTCTGAAAAACATTTTGGCACAGAAGATACCCTGCCTCGGAGAATTACATTAGCCTCTCCAGCATGATCGTGTTACATAAAATTAAAGGTTACAGCCGCTAGAGTTTATAGCTCCAAATGCAAGTCTGGTGAATGCTCAATCATTCTCTGTGATGGGACCAGCAGCCCCAAGAATCTACTCACAAAAACTCAGGTCAGAAAAAGAATCCCAGTTCTTCTTTCTGTGTCTGTATTTGGGATTTGAGACGTGACACAGAGTTATATACTCAATCCCTTGTCAGAGTCACAGGAGAACCCTTAAACCGTGACATCTACGGTCTTTCCACGGTCAAACTTCTGGGAAAGCCAGATACACTCAGGGCAGAGAAGCAGATGGCTTTTATTTTCTTTATTTACTTTGCATTTGGTTAGAAGGCCATACAAAGCCTTACCGGTATGTGAACCAGGCGAGAGGCCAAGACCTGGAACTGGCTTTGTCCAGAACACAGTTGAAACCAAGTTCAACCTCTTCTGCAGGAGGTAGAAGAGGAGGGCACTTACTGCAGGATAATTCAGTCCAATTGTGCCAGTACCATGTGACCAATTCCTACAGCCATGAAGAGGCATGACGAGGGTTTCTGGAGGCTCCCGCCTGCAACTGAGCAGGCCCCTGCGGGACCTTCCCAGGACAGGACCCTTCCCCCCATACCTCCCACTGCGGCAGCTCCCCATTAAACTTCCAGATAATAGTGTCTGATGTGTATTTCCTGAGTTTTTCAGATGCGAAAACCACCACCAAATGGAAGAAATTAACTACCTGATGATCATGAGCGTGTAACCCTTAGACCTTCTGTTGTCTAAAGATTGATAATGTCACCCGCTCTGTCACCTCAGCGTCAACCCACCAGAGAATTGTGCACAGCTGATCACAAGCCCTGGGGCACCCCTCCCTCACTTGGCCCTTAAAAATGCTTTGCTGAAACCCTTTGGGGAGTTCAGGGGTTTTTGTGCACAAGCCAACATTCTCCTTGCTCGGCCCTGCAGTAAACCTTTCTTTGCTCCAAACTCCGACGTTTCAGTTTGTTTGGCCTCACTGTGTGTCAGGCACCCAAACTTGTGTTTGGTAACACACCCTCAGCCATCCGCTAGGGAGACCAGATTGGGAAATGGCGGGTATCCCCTTGTCATCCCTCCTCCCTCTCTACACCTGGAGAGCTTCCTGGCTGAAAATGCACCTTGGCAGGGAAAGCAGCCCCGGGGAGGGTGATAGATTAAATGTGTGACCCTGCCCCCCTGACCAAAGAGGCCCTCCCTCAGGCACCAGTAGGAAAATAGGGTTCCCATCTGTCTTTTTTTGGCAGTGGACGTCTGATTACAAATTCCAGTGAAGTGTCCTCTGTCTCAAGCTTCCTGAACAACATCTAGAAAGTCTCCTTCTGTAAAGGGTATTTTATGGAGCTGTAAGTAGGAACAGTTAAGAACTGAGCCCTCTATGTGAAATGAGAACTTACACTTGTACTTAGCTTTTAAGCCTATGTACTAGATGTTATTCTTAATTATGCATATAGATTCACTTACATCTCTCATAAATCTAGAGCTATATATATCACAGAATCCTTGGGAACAATGACGACGTTATGTGGATGACTAGACACAGAGAACCATCATAAAGGCCCAGGGTGCCTGGGGCAGCCTTTTATCATACAAGCTGGTGGTGGTGTGCTTTTTACGAATTGGTCTCCTTAGTGCTCCAAGCCCAGCATCTGATACAAAACACAAGCTCAGGGCATGATAACCAAAGGACTAAACAACAGCAAGGGAGCCTTTTGCCAGAAGCAGTTCGAACATCATTTCTAACTAGCTTTCTATCAGGCCCACTTCTTGTGTTGTCCTCACGGCCAGTAATAAACATGGATCGATCGCTACCAATCTGCCAGGTGCTGCACTGCTCGCTGTCCCCACATAAGCTTGCTTAATCCTCACATCTGCCCTCCGACGCAGGTATTCTGTTTGCTGCCGTAGATCACCTTCTGCTCCTCAGGTGCCTCCTCCACGTGGCTCCCAGCATGTTGCAGACTTCTGGTTTCCTCTTCTGCGCTGGTGACTGCCACTCCATCTCTCCAGTCCCTTTTGGTTGGAGGCCCTGGGGTTTGATTCTGGTGTCTCCTTCTTCCTTGGCATCTCCAAGATGATCTCCTCCAATTCCAGGGCTTTAAACGTTATTTATACCCTCAGGATTCCCAAATTTACATTTCCAGTCTCAACTTCTCCCCTAAACCCCAGACACATCCGTCTGGTAAACGGCCACAGCAGACACGTCCCAAACAGGACTGCAGATCTCCCCGCTTCCCCTCCCATCCCTCCTGCTACCTTCCACCCCCCAGGGCAGGGATCCATCCCGCCCACAGTTTTCCCCAACTTGGTTGAAGTCAACTTTTCCCTTCCAGTTGTTCAAGCCCAAACCTCAAAGGCATCCTTGACTCTTCTTTTCCTTTCCTTTAACCAACGTGCCAGGAAATCCCATGAAATCTACCGCTGAAATATGTCCAGGACCTGACCAGTTCTTCCTGCCACCTGTGCCCTGCTGAGTCCGCACCACCGCCATCGCTTGCCTGATTATTGCGATAGCCCCAAACCAGTGTTCCTGCTCGCACTTTGTCTTGCTTCAGTTTATTCTCAACAGAGTGACAGGGATCCTCTTAAAACATGCAGTCATGCCACTGCTCGGTTCAAAGCCCTCCAGTGTGTCCCCATTCATTCAGGTTAAAGCCCCGAGGCTTTGCAGTCGCCCCCCAGGCCCTGCCCGAGAGAGCTCACCGCCCGTCTCTGCTTCGCCTGCTCCATACTCACTTCCTCTCGCGTTCTCCTGTCTCCATGGCCCCGCGCAGCTCTGAGCAAGCCCGCTGCGCTGGGCTGCCGTGCCAGCTGCCCCTGCTGCCTGTGGGGCTTTCGCCCCAGGCGTCCGGGCGGCCAACTCCCCCGCTGCCTCCGCATTCTGCTCTGATGTCTGCCCAGTGAGGCTTCCCTGACTTCCCCGCTTGAAAGTTTAGACGCCTGATTGGTGGCAATGGAGAAGGAGTTCTGTTTGTGTTTCCCACCCAAACCTCCATTTCTACTCATCTGCAACCATCTCATTCATCATTTTGTCAGTAAATAATTGTGAGCATCAGCTCTGTACTGAACAAGACCTTGGGGCACACAGATCCCGGCACACAGACCCCAGCACACAGACCTAGGGTAGAAGGAGGGAGCAGCGCCACGTGATGGGTCCACGCATGCCTGGAGGGAGACGGTTTTGCTACTGAGTAACTGCGATGGTTGAAGGGTGGCCCGCAGTAAGATACATCCAAGTTCTAACCCTGGCCAGAAACTGAATGTGATCTTATTTGGAAAAAAGAGTCTTTGCAGGTGGTTAAGGATCTTGAGATGAGATCATCCTGGGTTGTACAGGTGGGTCCTAATCCAATGAGTGTCCTTACAAGAGACAGAGGAGGAGGTGACATGGGGAGACAGAAGGCCACGTGAAGACGGTAGCAGGGACTGAATTTCTTCAGCCCTATGACAAGGAATGGCCAGAAGCTGGAAGAGGTCTGGAACTGATCCTTCAAAGCCTCCAGAGGGAATCCCTACTGCAGACACCTTCATTTTGGACTCCTGGCCTCCAGAACAGTGAGAAAATATATTCCTGTTGCTTTAAACCACCAAGTTCATGATAAATTATTACAGCAGCCAGAGGAACCTGATATAACCATGGTGACATTAAGGACAAGCCATTTGACCCTCTGAGCCTTTTTCTCTCCATCTGTAAAATGGGGATGATCACAGTAATGTAGTGATGAACTGTGAAACCCACCTTACAAAATCAGGTGTGGTTCAGCGTCCACAGATTTTTTTTTCAAAATGAAGATATTTATCATTGTTTTTACTGAGTACTAAAATAATATGTAGAATAATACAAAAATACTTCAAAAATAAAATAAAAATGATCTGAATTTCACAATGACAGAAATAGCCACTGTTCCCTATGTCCTTTCTTACAGATCTAATACATATGTTTAATTTGTGGATTTAAATCTTCACCCCTTTGCAAACATTTGGCCTTGGCTTAGCCATCCTATGCTTTTGTCTCCCTTAGTACAGGGGTGATGGTCATGCCCACCAGCCAGGTTGCTTGTGAGGTTTGATCCATGAAAAGCACTTGAAATAACAGGCCAAGCGCAATATCTGTAAATGGGGAAAGGATGAGGGAAGGGGTTGCCTGGAGGGTCCTGCCTCTTGCAAAAGTGCTGGCCCAGAGCCTGGCACACAGAGTGCCCACCTACGCACGCGCGTGCGCCGACCCCTGTACTGGGTCACTGTGCTCCAAAGACCTGCAGCAGCCCTGGCTTCTGCAGGCGCCCTTTTCTCTCCTCCTTGGGACTTTGCCCAGCTGTCCCTGGCTGATTTCGCCTCGGCTCATGCACCATCTCTCTCCAGGGCATTTCGTTGAGCGTGGTTCTATAATAGGGAAGAACAAGTCTGACTCCATATTGAATCTGTTTCTTTTACACTTACCTTTGTATTCTGTTGCTTTTGCTGCAAGTTAAGAATGTTGCTTAGAACCTGGAATATACAGGACAGCCCATTCTCAAAGCTCCGCCCTTTAAAGGTATTGCACTTTCCCATTCATATAGACAGAAGAAGTTGCGGGGCAGAGAATAACACTTGCCTTGCTGGAGGTTATAGGAACATGACCCGACCTACTGGACAGTGGCAAAAGCAAAGGGTTCTGGCACCAAGAAGTTTGCAGCAACCAGTCACACCCCCGCCCCTTTTAATATAAAAGAAGCTGAATCGTAACTTGGAGAAGATGGTTCTTTGGGACACTAGTCCACCATCTTCTGGGTTGGCTGGCTTTCCCAATAACGTCCTTATTTCTTGCCCCAACAACTCATCTTTCAACTTATTGGCCTGTTGTGCAGCGAGCATTACCATCTTGGACTTGGTAACAGTTCAGGGGCCTTCCTCACACCTCTGCTTACTCTCCCACCCCCAATCAAAGTGTGACCCACTCTGTGAATATTGCCTTTGTCCTGTACCAGCCTTCTAAACATCAACTTTGTGAAAGTTGACTCTGACTTACTCATAGTTGGGTCCATCTCCAGCACCCAGCTCAGAGCCTGGTCCACCGTAAGTATTCAGGAAGTGGTTGTTTGAGAAAGGAGGAAGGGAAGGAACAAATGCTTGTGACTGCTTTCTGGGGTACCCTGTGCTGTTCCTGACTCAGGACTGGGACAAGTGCCTCCTGTGTTCCCATACCCTCCTGGGATCCCTTCAACACAGCACAAATCACACTCATAGTCTTTGTATGCAGGACTGTTAATTTAATATATGTATTCATCAGCTCTTTCTGTGATGATGCTGTGAAACAATCCACCCCCTGCCCCCAAATCTCAGTGGCTTACACGAACCCATATTTTTCTTGCTTATGAACTTGTAGCTCTACTTAGGGATACAGGTGGGTTTAGGTGTACTCCTTGGGTCTCTCACTCTAGGAACAGAGGCTACTGAGGGCCAGCTCTTCTCATGGTAGACAGCAAAAGGACGAGAGAGCTGAAACACGTGTCATCTTAAGGCTGTCACGTGGCACGTTGTATATCACCTCCTCCCATGGACCATTGGCCAAAGTAAAACTTATGGCAAGTTCCACATTGATCGTGGGAAAGTAGGAGATGCCCCCTCATCTCAGTGAGCCATGTTGAGGACAGGGGGAGAAGGAAGAATTGTGAGCAAATAGTACAATTTACACCATAGCTCATTACTCAGGATGATAAATAACAGCTGTGTTGTGCTTATTATGTTCCAGGCACCAACATCAATTGGTTTGTTCCTCATAACGACCCAAGAGGGAGAAATACTATTATTATCCCCATTTTACAGATGGACAAACTGAGGCCAACAGAGGTTAAGCTTGCCAGGGAGTGGCAAAGTGGCATGAAATCTGGGCAGAACAGGGCCTAGCACTCACAGCTCTCACCATCCCTTCTCCTGCCTCTTGATCTAAGGGCTGTGTCTCCTTTATCTTGGTTCAGTACCTTGCCTGCTGTAGACTGGCCACCCAGTCAATGCTGTGTGCAGACTGGAAAGCAAGGAGTATTTATTGATCATTTGTTCTCTGCCAGGCACTGTTGCCCGCTTTTATAAATACTATTTGATATAATCCTTATAGCAATGCTGAGGAGTTAATATTGTTACTGAGTCCAAACTCGTTCTGCTCGCAGCACAACAGGCCAATAAATCAGGAGACGAGGGGCTGGGGCAAGGAATAGTGACTTTATTCGTAAAGCTGGCAGACTGAGAAAATGGCAGACTAATGCCTTGGAGAACCATCTTCCCCAAGTCAGAATTTAGGCTCCTTTTATACTAAAAAGGGGAACGGGTGTGGTTGGTTGGTGCAAACTTCTTAGTGTAGGAATTCTTTGCTCTTAGAATCCTTTGTTCTTGCAGCTGTCTATGTGGGTCAGGTCATGCTGCCCCTGTAAAACCTCTAACAAAACAAACGTTATTTTCTATTCTGCAACTTATTATCTTTATATAAGTGCAAAGGTGTTAATAACCTTAAAGGTCAGAGCCTTGAGAAGGGGCTCTCCTGCATATTTCAGGCTAAAGGTAACATTCTTGTACAAAAGGTGCAGAACCAGCAAGGGGAAGCCTAGAAAACAGGGCACAGGGTTAAAGCCAAAGGAACAGATCTAATATGGAGTCAGATTTGTTCTTTTCTGTTACAGTATCAACCTCCCCATTCAACAGATGAGAACTCCGGGGCGGGACACACGTAGCCTGTAAGTGGTAGAACCAGTTCTGTTAATGAGGCTTGTCTGACTCCTGCTAGGACTCAAACTGAGGCCTAGCAATTTGAAACTTCAGCTGGATGGGGCTGGCTCCATCTTCTCAACTTCTTCCAGCTGTCTCTGGGAGCTTTCTTGCTGTGTTAGAGACATCCCTCCCATCAACCCTGCCCCCCCGGGGGGGGGAATTTAGGGGTGGGGCAGACACGATGGGGACATAAAAAGGAACACCAATTTCTATCAAAGCACTGCCAGTGGCTTAAGGTGCCCAGCAGGTGGCAGGATGTGGCCAAAGATTTTCCCGTAGCGTGGCGCGCAGGGCGGGGAGGCCTGCACGGCGCGGGTAACCTGCGTTTCCCTTAGGGAGCGCCCTCTGAGAGTCCACGCCTGCCCCACGAGACTCGGGGCGCCCCCATCGCTTCCCCGTCCTTAGCATACCTGTCCCTGGACTAGGGTCCCCAGCTCCTGCCGCCAGGGCCTCAAGGACCCGGATGCGAACCGCCTTTTTATCAGACTCAGGCCACTTGGCTCAATTTTGGGGGAATCCCGCAGCCCACGCACAACCGCTCGCACGGAGGGGTTTTGAGCAAACCACGCCCCCTTTGAAACTCAGTTTCCCCGGTAGAATGAAGAGGTCAGATTGAGTCCAAAAGGGTCTAGACTCTTGCTCATTAAACATTTAGAAAAACACTGCGAAGAAAAGCTTCTGTTGCAGAACTGGCGGACACAGCACTGCTCGGGTCTCAGCCCGAGTAGGCAAAGAAAGCCCATGGGGACTGAGGGGGCTCCTTTCGCAGCCACGACAGACCACCTACTGACCGAACGGCTCCTTTACCCCTGAACCTCAGTCTACCTGACTCGAAAATGGACAACAATGATTTTTCTAACTATCGGGTTGTTGAGCGGTAACTTGGGATCGTGCTTATAAAGTGCTTAGCTGGGGACCAGCACGTAGTAGAGGCTCACGATGCTCACTTTGTGCCTGGACGGAGCACCCCGACTCCTCTGGGCTGACCCTGCACGCAGATTGGGTGGGTGCGGGGGGGAGGTGGCGGCCCGCGCCCTCTCCTCCTGGCGACCCCTAGTGCTGCGCTCGCCGGATGCGCCCTTCTCTTCCAGGCTGCCCCCGGCTCCCAGCGGCGCTTCGCCCGCGCGCCCCCTCCTTTTCCCTCCTTCCCCTCCTGCTCCTGCTCCTCCTACTCCCGCGCCGCCTCCGATCTCCCGCCCGCCGCAGCTGGCGAGGAGCGCGGCTCGGTGGCCCGGGCGCGGGGCGCGGCGGACGAGCGAGCGCGGCGGGGGCGCGGCGGGCGCCGCGGGAGAGCGCCGCCCGGGAGGAGGGGGCGCGGCGGGCGCGGTTCCCGCCCCTGCGCGGCGCTCGGCTCCCTCCCGCTCGGCGCGCCGCTGCAGCCTGGGCTGGGCGCTCGCCTCGCATCCCGCGACCGCACCCCGCACCCCGCACCCCGCGTCCCGGCCGCCGGGCATGTGGTAGCGGCAGCAGCGGGCAGCCGCCCCGGCGGAATATGGGCGGGAACCACTCCCACAAGCCCCCGGTGTTTGACGAGAATGAGGAAGGTAAGAGGGCGAGGGGCGCCCGCCCCGCGCCGCCCCCTTGGGCATCGGCCGGACATCCCTCCTTCCATCACCCTTGGCCGAGCGCCGGGCTTCTACCCAACTCCTCCGTGTCGGTCCCCTTGGGGGCGGGGACGGTGCTGGGCGCGGGCCCGGGCGGCGGATTCCGAGAGGAGACTGAATCCGAAGGCTTCACTTGGGGGAGCAGGAGGGATGAGTTACTTCAGAGGCGAGTTTGGATGTTGCTCGGGCTCCGAGGAAGCCGAGGTCTCCTTCAGAGCCCGGACTGAAGGAGGCTGCGTGCGTGCGTGCGTGTGTGTGTGTGTACACTATGCATTGGGCTCGTGCTCGGGCAGGTTCCATGCTGCTGTCCTCAGTCGCCCAGGGCGGCCTCAGGAAACTTTTCTTGGTTAAACTCTGTGGCTGGGCGGAAGGCGTCCCGCGGCTGGCAGCCTCCCAGGTGGAGGAGTGGTGCAGGCGGGCCAACCTCATCAGAACTCCAGAGCTGGGGTTCCTGGTTGCTCAGGTCGGTAGAGCTCATTATTTGAACTAGCAGAATCCCTTTTCCAGCGCTGTGTGTCTGTGGGCAGCTTACTTAAACTCTCTGAAACCTCTATTTCTTCACCCAGGAGATGAGACGTGTGATACCACCTACTGCCTTAGTAACCGCTGGTAATTCATGCGAGAAGTGCCTTGTAAATATAATCAGTACAGAGCTCCGCACAGAGTGTTACCTGTTAACTCCTTGCCTCGAAAAGCTCTGTTTCCTATTGCACTGGTTTCTCCAGCCTCTGCTGTGCCCCAGACAAGAGCTGGGACTACTGAGCGTATTCCAGGTACCATGCACCATTCTAGGGCTTTGTCTGTGGTCATCTGTGAGGTTGGTACTTTCGTTATTCCTTTTTACAGTTGGAGAAAGGGATGTGCTCTGGTTGGAGCTGGCTTTGAGGCTGGACAGTCTGCCCTGAAGGCAGTGCTTTCTGTGCCCAGGCATAGGTTTGTGGGCACAGATCATGGTCTCTAGATCTACCAAGGCTGAGGGTGATAGTCAGATGCTTATCCCAGCAGTCCCTCTCAAAAGACACCTGAATACAGTCAATGTAATTCAATAAGCCAGGCCCATTTGGTCCTTTCTTAAAGGAGCTCCTAGTCTAGTGGCACTGAATCACCAGGGACCATTCGTGGTGATAAGGGCAGTGACGGGGGCCAGTGCAGGGACCTGGGGACGCAAGGAGGGCTGAGCCCTTCCTGGTTGTTTAGTCTGGAGCACAGGCAGGTGGAGAGCCAGGAGAGGACAGAGAAGAGGTAGACGGGTGGTGGAGGCTCCTGTGTGTCACAGGATGCATTTGGACACCATGTAGCTGAACTCTTCCCCAGCCAAGTTCACAGTGATCCTGAACTGCTCTCTGGAAATCAGAGTTATCTTTTTTTTTTTTAATTACTATTTTATTTTTCTTTTGTGCAGGGAGGATAATTAGGTTTATTTATTTATTATTTATTTTTAATGGAAGAACTGGGTATTGAACCCAGGACCTTGTGCATGTTAAACACACGTTCTCCCATTGAGCTATACCCTCCCCTTCAAAGTGATCTTGACAGTGAAATCAGTATTCAGATGTGTGCTCTGCTATGGGATGGTCTTCTTGGGGTGGATGTAGGACAGGCTTGGCCCTTTTGAAGCACTTCTGTCCTGTGCGGTTACATTCCAAGTTGCTCAGACCCTATGAGAAGATACACTCATTGACAGATGGAGAGGAGGACCTGGCCAGAAATTCTCTGTTCTCAGCAAGTCAAAGGTTTCCTGTCTACTCTGGGGAAGGGATGTATATTAGTCTGCTCGGGCTGTTGTAACAAGATACCACAGATGCGTAAAAAGCAGAGTTTGTTGCTGGTGGGGGCTTAGACAACAGAAATGTATTTTCTCCCTGTTTTGGAGGCTGAAAGTCCAAGAGCAAAGTGTCAGCAGGGTTGAGTTCTGGTGAGAACCCCCTTCCTGGCTGGCAGACAGCCCCTTCTCCTTGGGTCCTCCCATGGCCTTTCCCCTGTGCACTGGAGGAGACAGAGCTCTGCTGACTCTTCCTCTTTTTATAAGAACATCAGTCCCATAGGATTAGGGCCCCATCCTTATGACCTTGGTGACCATGAATTATCTCCTTAAAAGCCCTGTCTCCAAATATAGTCATGTTGGAGGTTGGAGTTCCGATATCTGAAGTTTGGAGGGGACGCAGTTCAGCCCGTAACAGGATTCTTTGATGAAAGCCGGGGACTCCTTTCCCAGAAGAAAGCACAAACGTATATACCAGCCCCAGTGTTAGAGGTTCATGGTACCAGCCTGGGTCAAAGGTCATCCTTTAGGTAACTTTCTTAGCATCTTTGTCTTGAATTTGCAGAGGAAATTTGCCTCCCTTGTATCGACAATGGTCTCGATCCTTCATCCCAGGATACACACTTTCACATATTTATTGGCAATATAGTTATATCTGGCGTAGCCAACCTTTTGATTTTCTGCTGTTGTTCCTCATTCCAAGAGTGGTCAGGCTCAAGGTCAACTACCTGTTTTGGGGCGGGTTGAAATACCAGGTTAGGACTCCCATTTTGCCGGCTTCCAGCTCAGTGAAACATTAACTTGTTTGATTTTTGCCAGCATCTTTCTCAATACCGGTGCAAGTAAAACACTGCTATTTGCTGCCAACTGATTCGTTGATTTCGTAGGTGTTGACTGATCATCCTTTCTGCACCCACCCCTGTGCAGCAGGGATACAGAGAGGATGAAGGTAAAGCTCTAACCCTCAGGGAGCTCACAGAGCAGATAGCCAGCCAAGACAGTGCAGTGAACTTGGGCGACTGGCATCCTGCATCCTAGAGGAGGGGCCCTAACCCAGGGGCAGAGATGAGGGTCTGAGAAGTCTTTCTTTTAGACTAGGTCTTGTAGAAATGGTAAGAGTTCCCAGGAAGGAGACGTCAGTAGAAGCGGAAGGGTGTTTTGAGGGGGGGGGAACAGAATGTGCAAAGACAGATGGTAAAGAGTCATCATGACTCACTGCGGAGATCGTAGGGGCTTGAGTACTCCTACAGTGTGGAGTGTAAGGCTGGAAGTCACAGGAGATGAACACTGAGTGCTGGGCCGTCCTGAAAGGGCCCAGTGGCCATGTGTTTGGACTTGACTTTATAGGCATCTGTAATCACTGAAGGATTTTAAGCAGGGCAGTGACATGGTCCAGTGAAAGAACTCGCTCTCCCAAACCAGTTATTGGGTGGCTGATGATGCAGACACCTGCCTGGAGATCTGTCTCATAAGCAATTTAAAGCTAAACGAGAGCTGAAAATATGCCACTGCATAACTGTACCATGACCATCTAAATTCTGACGGCAAACATTTAACTTGCATCCACATAATATTAACAGCAGCTGTAACTTACTGATGCCTTTGTGGACAACTTTTCATACCTCACTGGGAATTAATATCACAGCTCAGCCAGGGAAGTCTCAGAACCTGCATTTTGCTAGAGAGTTTACAGAGGACCTCAGGAAAACTGCCCAGGGTCCCATGGCCTGTGTATGGATCAGCTGGGAATCACACACAGGCCTGCCTAACGCCAGTGTCTGGCACCTAACGCTCTTCCTTGTGCCACCTCTGGAGGCCTACAGGAAAATGCATCTCTCACAGATATGTAGGACCACGCCGACTGAGACCACTACACAGACCAGGCTCTGATGGAGGTCTCTTTGTGCAGATACCTACAGGAAGATGGTAACGACACATCTGACAGCACTCGGTCGTTAGCAACAGGCATCTCAGATACCACCTTCAGAAAACATTTGCAGAAGGCGCCGGAAAAGATGTTCAATATTGCTAATCATTAGGGAAATACAAATCAAAACTGCAATGAGGTTATCACCTCACACCAGTCAGAATGGCCATCATTCAGAAGTCTGCAAATAATAAACGCTGGAGAGACTGGAGAAAAGGAACCATCCTGTGCTGCTGATGGGAATGTAAATGGGTGCAGCCCCTATGGAAAACAGTGTGGAGATTCCTTAAAAAAACTAAACATAGACTTACCATGTGATCCAGCAATCCCACTCTGGATAGAAGGAACTTTAATTTGAAAAGATACATGCACCCCAGTGTTCACAGCAGCACTATTTACAACAGCCAAGATGTGGAAACGACCTAAAAATCCATCAGCAGATGAATGGATGAAGTTGGGGTATATTTACACAATGGAATACTGCTCAGCCATAAAAAGAATAAAATAATGCCATTTGCAGTAACATGGATGGACCTGGAGATCATTCTAAGTGAAACAAGCTAGAAAGTGAAAGAAAAATACCATAGGATATCACTTATATGTGGAATCTAAAAAAAAAAGACACAAATGAACTTATTACAAAACAGAGAGAAACTCAAAGACATAGAGAACAAACTTACAGTTACTGGGGGATAAAGGGGAGTAAGGAGGGATAAGTTGGGAGTTTGAGATTTGCAAATACTAGCTACTAATATAAAATAGATAAAAAACAAGTTTGTACTGTGTAGCACAGGGAACTATATTCAGCATCTTGTAGTAACCTGTAATGAAAAAGAATATGAAAAGGAATATACTTATGTACATGTGTGACTGAAACATGATGCTGTGTGCCAGAAATTGACACTACGTTGTAAACTGACTGCTTCAATAAAAAAGAATGCAAATAAAAACATTTGTTGAGCAGTCATATCATAAATACTAGTTCTGGGACTGAAAACAAAATTATCTACCATTCCAGATTCATGTCAAAACTGTTTTGAAGTTATTTTTTCCTTTCCTGTTTTTATCCACGTCTAGACATTTTTATATAAAAGTACACTTGCCACAAATAAAATGATTTCTGCTTTTTCTCTTAGCATCAGATTTTAAGTACTTTATGTTGCCATAATGTCTTCACAGTTATTATTTTAATGAGCTGTAATACTCCATCAGATGGAACTATCATAATTTACTTAAATGTTTTCTTGTTAGATGTGCAGGCTGCTTTCAGCTTTTCTTTCTTTTTTCTTTCTGGAGGAGGCACCCAGATCAGCTTTTCATCCTTATAAGTTGTTTGAAAATTTTGTACATACAGCATTTCTCTTCTTTTAAGTGAATTCCTTCAATGAGGTGCAAGGAGCAAGATTAGTGGATCAAAGGATTGATTACTTTTTAGGATTCCAGAAACATGTTCTTAAATTGTGTTTCCAAAGGGTTTTTTAAACAACATTTTACCAATTTATGGCCAGTGTCCACATTTGAGGATATTGATTTCACAACCTCAGAACCAGCTCTGGGTATTTTCATTTCAGATTGTTGTGGGTTACAGGGGCACTTAAAAAGAAGTGTTACTGGGCCAGGTAACCTCACGTGCAGTCTAGAACGTGAAAGCATCTTCTTGGTTTAAATAAATAGATCACACACACACACACGTATTCTGGCAATGAAAATGAAAAAATCACTCCCCTCAGTTGCAATCATGCTTTACTCGGAGACAGTTCTTTGAACCCAGGGTGTCTGTGTCGGTGTGATTTACAAAGTGGCTGAAATCTCTGAGGCTGCAGGATTCACTTCCAACTTTGTTTCAACTCTTTTTGAAACTTTAGGCAAGCTCACTCATGTTACACCTGGTTTTCCAACCTGTATCACTTGTGGTCTGTGCAGAAGGTGAAAACCAAAAATATCCTGAGAAAGCTTAGAATTGCTTTGAATAAGCTTTGCTCTTGTCTCTAGAATATGTACAGGGATGGAGGCTAGAGAGGTGGCCATGTGAGGGATGTGGGCTTATGGGCTTGGTGTCCACATCTGTATGAGGCATGTGTGTGTCTAATGCAAGAGTCTAGGAGGTAAACCTTAGATTTTAAGATCCATGTCTCATTTAAAAATTCATTTTGATTTGTCTTGTACATGGGGGATGAAGAAAATGGCCATAAATCAGTCTGAGATGGTTAAGTAGAAATGAATTGTAGGTTGCGTTTATACCTTTCAACCCTCATAAAAATAAGTATGGATGTCGTGAGGATAAAACATGCATCCATCATCTCTGTAACGTCAGACATATGTATGCACACTGTTCTGTTTCACTGATTATAAGGCACACGTTTTCTCTTGGTTTAATGGTTTTGACATCGGGATGTGCTTTATGGTCACTGCTGTTCAAGGCGGTGTTTGTGATGTAGTTTTATTGCTTGCATGTGGTCATAGCTGTTCCTACTTAGAGCGCTTTCAAGGGATGAGAAAGAATCACATCACAGATTAGTTGGTAGCATTTCTCTCTTCTTAGTGGTATCTGAAGTAACAGGGCATTTGATGTGGGTGGCATCCGGAAGTAGACAGGACATGGCATGTTCTCCTCCTCTAGCTGCAGGTGACAGGGAAGCGACATGAGTGCCTTTGAAGGGAATGAACTGGCTTTGGCCACTTCTCACCACCTGCATCACTTCCATTCTGGTCCCAGGCAGGGTCACATCTCTCACCTAGGTTACTACAGTAACCTTCCTTTTCCCCTTACCCCTTCAGTGGCACCTCAGTGCAGCAGCCAGAGCAATCTTGTTCAAGTGGGCGTCATTTTTTGTGTATTTATCTCCCCCAGGGGGATTACAGGCTCCTTCAAGTAGAGATGCGGTGTGATTTATTCACTGCTGTGTCTGCAAGGCCGAAAAGAACACCTGGGATGTAACAGGTGCCCAGCAGATTTTTGATGGATGAATGGCTACATGAATGAACAAAGGTGTCGCTCTTATTGGCCGGGGGTGGAACCAGGTTCCTGAATTTTCCTTCTTGGCTTCCCTCCCCTGTGTGGCTACAGCTGGCTCTCTCCTCTGGGGGCCCTTCCAGCCCCCGGCTCGCAACCTCACAGCTCCAAGTTTGGAAAAGGGAGCATCTTTTTCATTGCTGTTGCAGGAAACATCCCAGGGTTAGTTCTGATGGGTTCTGATGAAGTCGTGGGCCCGTCTTGAACCAGTGGCTGTGACCAGGGAGGCTGAGCTCTAACTGGCCAGGCTGGACCACGTGCCCACCCTTGAATTCAGGGTGTAGAGTTGGCTTCCCTTGGGGCATTTAGACTAAGGAGGTATGTGCAGAATACTCTCAGAGAACACTGGGGTATCTTTAGAAGAAGGGCCGTGGACGCTGGGCGGGCAGGTGAAAGCAAACACAGCTGTCCTCTCCGGCGCCTGTTATTTTTGTGTTCCTTGAAACATGGTGGGAACACTTCAGCTTATTTTATTTAATTGCCAGGTTGCATGTCCACTTCCGCACTGATCTGTGGCTCACTAGGGAGCAGTCATCCTTCCCTTTTCACCCTTGTGTCTGCATGGCCTAGAATGGGGCCAGGGAAGGCCTAGAGCAGCTCTTTGTTGAATGAGAGATGAAAGTCATCACTTATTGGGGGCCGATTTCTTACATTATTCTGTAATGTAATGTAATTCTGTAATGTAATGTAATTTCTTACATTATTCTTACATTATTTTCAGAAGCTACTGAAAAACCAATGCAGAAATTTCAGACTCTTTACCAGTAAAGTTGATTTAGAGAACTGGCTTGGATTTGAGTCCAGAATGGCCTTTCTGCTCTTGTCCCTTCGTTTCAACTTTTTTTTTTTTTTTTTGCTTTTTGCTAGGGGAGGTAATTAGTTTTATTTACTTGTTTAGGTTTTTTTTTTGATGGAGGCACTGGGGATTGAACCCAAGACCTCATGCATGCTAAGCGTGTGCTCTGCCACTTGAGCTATACCCTCCCCCTCATTTCAACTTTTGAGACTTGCCTGGGCAGAGAACTTTGAGTCTGTAAAGTGGGCTCTGGGATTGTGACTCCCAGTCGCAGAGAACACCCAAGACATTTTTTTTAAATGACAATCTGTAATGGTCAGTGGATATCAGACTCTTATGGATCGTGATCTGGGGTATCACTTCTCTTCCCAGTGAGAGAAAAGGCAGAGCTTCTCCCCACTGCTTTCCGGGAAAGACAAAATTCCTTTTGCGGGGGAGAGCCAAAGGGTGGAGAGAGGGGAGATGGCTCTCATGCTACGAGCTGGAGTGAATAGGGTGTTAGGGTGGCGACAGGTTTCTGTTGAGTCTTGAGGGAAGGGTTTAAATGCTTTGAGGGAAAAAGGATCGGTATTTTAGGAGGATCAAACAGCATAAGCTAGCACTGAGCTTAGGCATTTTCCTGAGAGAATTGGAAGGAACAAAATATTCTTAACAATACTCAAGTTATCTAAAATCTGAGCTCTGAGCAACTGTACACAGAGATGGAGAAAGTGTTCTAGAAAGAGCAGCGAGGGTCCTGACACCCTAAAGGGATATTCTCATGCAGACAGCAATGGGACAAACAGTTCAGGATGCCAAGGGAGGCCTCGCACAACAGAACTACCCAGCAAGAGAAAATCAGGCTTAGTAGCCAAATTTGTATGACCTCCTCGGAGTGTCTTTATTCACTGAGGATTTTGGCATCTGGTTCATCTCCCAGAAGTACTCCATCTGTGAAGTCAGTGATATAACATCCCATTCACTCACTGTGGGACTTTACCGCTGTTCACCCCTATCCTGTCCCTGCTCATTTCTATGCATACAAAAAAATTATACTTCCCTGTCCCTTGAAGTTATGTGGGACTGTGCGACTTGCTTGGATCAGTGTCAGCAGAGGTGATGTGTGTCACATCCTGGAAAAAGTATTTAAGAACCAGATGTCACTTTGTTTCTTTCCTCCTCTGTTTGGGCAACTACAGTGCTCTGGAGGGTAGAAATGACTTCAGCCTGGTTCCCAGAGTGAGCCCAGAGTGGAATGGAGGCCACACCCACAACCAGCCAACCTGATCTGGGACATGGCATCAGTGAGAAAGAAACCTCTGCTGTTTTAAGTCACTGAGATTGGGGCTGCTTGTTATGCAGCATAACACAGTCTGTCCTAGTTGGCACACTTACCAAAACCAGCCTTCTTCAGACAGAACGTGTTCGCTATTTTACCATTGTTATGTTAGCTGTATTGTTATTGTAGACACCTTTATCACCTTATTTCCCTTCTATCCTGATTTGCTTAAGAGTTTTTATTATCAATGAGGGCTGAATTTAAGTAAATGATTTTTCTCCACCTGTTGAGATGATATGTGGTTTTTCTCCTTTTTCTGACTAGGTGAAGAATTAAAATTTTAGAGCATTTTAAAATATTAAATCAACCTTTCATTCTTGGCATAAAACTGACTTTCTCATGAGTGGTAAATTATTCAATCTGATTTGCTAATATTTTGTTTCTAAATTTTTCATGAGGATATTGCAAACATTACGCCAATACACTTGAAACTTAGATAAAATAACTACCTTGGAAAATACAACTTACAAGAATTTAAATATTAGAGTAGTTCTGTATCTATTAAAGAATTGAGTCTGTAATAAAAATAAAAACTTTATTGCGAAGGAAGGTCTAAGCCTAGGTGTCTTCATGAATTCATGTCTACGTGAATTCTTCCAAATGTTAGAAATAATACTACTCCACAAACTCTTCCAAAGAACAGCAAGAGCACACTTTTAATGTCTTCATTAGTTTTTTGGTATCAAGGTTATATTGTTCTCCTTAAAAAAATCTGGAAGTATACCATTGCTTGCAATTCTCTGTAAGAGTCTGTGTAGGATTGTTACTATTTCTAAGTTCAAATGTAGTGGCATAACTTTGTTCATAACAGCCTTTTAATCTTTTCAGTGGTTGTAGGATCTGTAGTGATGTTTCTTTTTCAGTACTGATTTTGGTAATTTGTGTTTTCTCTCTCCTTTATTTTCATTGGTCTTGCCTGAGTTTATCAGTTTTTTAAATTTATAAATAGCCTTGGCTTTGTTCATTTTTATTTGTTTGCTAATGATTCACTGATTTGTTAGTTTACTTTTCTCCTTGTAATTTTAGGTTTAATGTAATGTTCTTTTTCTAGATTTCTGAGACAGAATCTTAGATCGTTGATTATATTTACTCACATATTCTGTTCTTTATTTCTTCCTTCACTTAGAAGTTCCCATTGAAATTACTTTCACTCTGCCAGAAGTGCTTTCTTTAGCATTCCCTTTAGTGTATGCCTTCTGGTGATGAGTCTTCTCACTTACCATTCTTCTGAAATTGTCTTTATTTAAACTTTATGGATGATTCTTCTGGATATCAGGTTCTATGTTGGCAGCTTTTTCCTTAAGCATTTTGAAGATATAATTCTGTTGTCTTGTGGCTTTTATTGTTTCTGATTAAAAGACAGCTGTCAGTACTAAGCAGATACGTTTCATCTATCTAGCTGATTTTAAGAGTTTCTATTTTGTTTTCAGAAATTTAATTCCAGTGTGCATAGGTGTGGTGTCCCGGCCACTTTCTGCTGTGGCTCATGCTTCTGGTGACTGTGCCTGAACAGCACTGATGGTTTTGCAGGATTCTTATTTAGCCTTCTAGTAACACTGTGACACTTTCTCCTCACACCGTCGAACTCAAATTGCACAGGTATTGTATGCCTTAGCGCTGTGCCCCACGCGGCTCTGACAGTATTTCTGTATCTTTAAAGATTCTTTTATTTCTCTTTACTTTCTGATCAAATATTTTCTTCTAGCCTATTTCTTTTGTAATCATTTCAGGCCTGTCTGTCTGCTATGCAGTATAACTATCAAGTTCTTAACATAGCTTATTGCACTTTTCAGTTCTAGAACCACCGTTTGGTTCATTTTAATGGCTTTCCACTGCTGCTGAAATTCTCAGAACTGGCTTTTTAATTAAACATATCAATCATGTTTACTTAGAAGACATGTTTGATAACTCCATTATTTGGTAACCGTCTATTTCTGTTGTCATCTGTTTCCTTTTAGACATCTCTTGTTTTCTTATTTGCCTGGTGGTAGTTTTTTTTTTTTTTTTTTTTTTTGAACATGCTGGGCATTATTTAGGAAACAGTATAGAGATAATTTGGGGCTTTGGATGATGCTCTGTTTCCTCAGAAATGTTTTCCTTTTGCTTTTTGTAAATAGCTAAGCTGGAGTGCCAGGGGTTACATTTCATCTCAGTCTTCACAGAGCTTGAGATGATCAGACATCCTGTGAGGACTCTTTTCATCCATTTCACAGTCACTCCTGGAATGAAGCCCTTGGGGGTCCTTACGAGAAGCATTGGGTTTATGAAGCCTCTTCTTCCTTGGGAGGCTCTGGCTGTTAGTGTATGTCCTGGCCCTAAAGCCGGTGAGGGTTTCCACACCTTGCTTGGCTTCTCAGCCTCCTGAAAGCTGCTCTCAGATTTGGCAGGTGCCTCTTGAGGAAGAGCGACCCCAAATGCTGGACCCATCTCTTTCCCTTTTCTTTCTTTCTTTTTTTTTTTTTTGTAGATATTCAACCCGCAGTTCCTTACTCCCTTGACAGCTCTATGAGTCCTTCAGACAGATTTTCTAAAGATTTATTTTGTATAGTTATTCTAGTTTTTATTAGCAGGAAGGCTGACCAAAAACACTCTAGTCGACCAGAAGCAGAAGTCCTCTCCTCAGTGTTAATCTGTACATAGTGACTTCTATTTTTAAAGCAAACTTTCCCTAATTTATTAGAAAACTAAAAACAGAACTACTGTATGATCCAGCAATCCCACTCCTGGGCATATATTTGGAGAAAACTCTAATTTGAAAACATACACGCACCCCAGTGTTCATAGCAGCACTAGTTACAATAGCCAAGACATGGGAGCAACCTAAATGTCCATCGACAGATGACTGGATAAAGAAGTTGTGGTGTATATATATATACACACACACATACCATATATATATATATATATTACTCAGCCATAAAATAGAATGAAATAATACCATTTGCAGCAACATGAATGGACCCAGAGATTATCATACTAAGAGAAGTAAGTCATACAGAGAAAGATAAATATCGTATGATACCACTTTTATATGGAATCAAAAAAAAAAAGGACACAAATGAACACAAAACAGAAAGAGACTCACAGCCATAGCTAACAAACTTATGGTTACCAAAGGGGACAGGTAGGGAGGGATAAATTAGAAGGTGGGATTTGCAGATACAAAGTACTATATAAAGAGATAAAAAGCAAGGACCTACGGTCTAGCACAGGGAACTACATTCAATATCTTATAATAATCTATAATGAAACTATGAAAAATAATATGTATACCTGAATCACTATGCTGTACACCAGAAACTAAGACAACATTGTAAATCAACTAAATTATGATTATAAAAATAAAAATAAGCTCTCCCTGATACCCACGTCACCTTAGGTCTCCTGCCCAACCCTCCTCACTTTCACGACCATCTTTCCTGAGAAAGCAGTCATCACTTGGGGTCCTCAAATTCTCATGACAACCTGTGCCTCAAATCACTACATCAGGCTTCATCATTTCAGCGAAATAGCTCTGACTAGAGTCACTGTGATCATTTGGTTCTTAGAACTAGCATATGATTGTAAGTCTTTCTTTCTTGAAAATAAGAGAATGAGCTCACCCATGAACCCATGATCCAAGTGGAGAAGTAGAGCATGTCCAGTTCTTTGGAAGCACCCTGGGCATGTCTCCCTTACCCCACCCACTTTTCCACGCCTTGTCATTCCTAACCGCACAGTGTTCACTTGTTACTGCTCAATGAAATTTACAAAAATGGTACCGTGTTTTAGTTCTCATCTGTGATTTGCTGTTTTTGCTCAAGATTGAGTTTCTAAGATTTATCCATGCCGTGTATAGCTGCATTCTCTTCACTTTCACTAATGTATAATGTTCCATTACGTGACTTCACCATCAATTCTAGCCTTCCTTCTGACAGCGGACACTTGTATTCTTGCTAGTTTGGGACTATTATGAACACTGCTTCTGTGAACAATTTTGTATATGCCTCCTGGTGCACATATGCACGAATTTCTGTAGCATATGTATGGGTCATGGAATAGGTGTATGTTCCACTTTGTAAGATAATGGCAAATGGTTTTCCAAAGTGGTGGTATCAGTTTACACTCTGAGAAACCATGTACAGACACTTCCATTGCTCTGCATCTGCTCTGTTCTAAGGAAATATGATGAAGTCCACAAATCAAGCCACATTTGTAATTTCAAATTTTCTAGTAGTGACATTACAAAGATAAAAAGAACTATGTGAACTTAATAATACATCTTATTTAACCTAACTAAAGTATTATAATTTCAGTGTCAAAATTATTGACATATTTTATACTCTTTTACTCATACAAAGCCTTTGAAATTGGGTGTGGATTTTACACTTAACAGCACATCTTAATTTGGACTAGCTACATTTAAAGTGCTCAAAAGACACGTGTGGCTTGCAGCTACCCTGTAGGACAACACACCTCTACTTCCTGGCCAATATTTAGTGTTGTGGGCTTTTTCATATTTGCCAATTGAATGAGTATAAAATGGTATCTTATTGTTGTTTTAAACTGCATTCCTTCATCCACAAGGTTGAGGTTTCTTCATATATTTAGTTCCCGCTTTGGTGATGGACCTGTTCATAGCTTGGTTAATTTTCCTACTAGAAGTCTGCCTTTTTTGATTGATTTGTAGTTCTTTGCATATTCTAGATGACTCTTCTTTGTCAGTTATAAGCGTTGCAAAGATTGTCTCCTGTTTTGTGATTTCCCTTTTTGAATCCTTTATGATGTTCGTTAGCTGTTCCTTCTCCGTCTCCCTGGTAAGACCAGCCTCCTCTCCCTTGCAATAAATCTTGGAATTCCTCAAGACTGAGTCCTTGGACCTGTTCCTTAGTGCTCTGTACTGTCTCCGCAGGTGATCCTGTCAGCCCCTACGTGTTCAGTCACCCTGTACAGTCTGAGTGCAGTCAAGAGACCAAAGCCACAGCAGCGTTACAAAGGCAAAAAGTACTACAAAGAACTGTCATCTAGTAAAAACGTTAACTATGAAAAGAAGTCAGGACTCAGGAGATTCAGAAGTAGCAACTCTGGCAAAACAGCTGCTTCCCTAGGGTTGAGGGTGCATGAACAAGGAAGGAACTCAGAAGTCAAGAGGGGCTCCCTCTCCACCTAGGCTGTATTTCACATCTGTTTGGCCAGGCCCTGGTTATCAGCAGGACAGGCATCCTACTGGGTGGCACAGAAACTTGCCGCAGGACGCTGGCTGCAGCTCCTCGATGAGGGCCGCCTGCACGCCCGCCTACTGCTGCAGGGTGGAAAACGGCACACCAGAGGAAAGGATGTCCCTTCCTCCCACTCGGGTCTGGCAGCGTCTCTCTTGCGCCCTCTATTGTCCATGCCTAACACGAAGCTGGCTGGAAACAAATGTCTACAGGGTCCAGTCCAGCGTCACACAGCAGTGGATTTGGAGCTGAGACGATACATTAATAATTGGTGCATATTCCAGTATAACAGTGACTCAGTAATTTATTCCCTTAATTTATGTTTCTCCTCCGGGCTCCAAATCTGTGTTCCTGTGTATTTTTTTCCCATTCGAACGTCTCAAGAGAATTAATACCTCAAATTTCAACACGACCTCAGTAAAATTCATGTTCCTTAATTGTTCCCAGCTTAGTGTACAGTACCATGATTACCCAGCTGCAGAAGCCCAACTGTCTCAGATTTTCCTTGATACTTCCATCTCCCTCACCCCCACAAATCCAGTCAGGCGCTTGGCTGTGTTGACTTTACCTCCCAAACATCTCCCCAGTCTGCACTTTCTTCGAAGCCACACCGCCGCCACCTCCATTCAAACATCGCCCCTCTGGGCCCCCTGTGCTGCCTCCTAGCTGGTCTCCATGCTCCCCCTTGCCCTTTCAGCACCTCCATCCAACCGCCAGAATTACAGCTTTAAATCACAAGTACAATCGTGCTGTGCTCAGTGGTCCTTAATGGCGTCACTGCTCTCAGAGTGAAGACTGGGAACGTGACGAGGCCTCCAAGACCCTGTAGGGTCTACAACCTGCCCGTCTCTCCCTTGGCGTCTCATCTCGCGTGAGTTCAGTTCCCTGCGTGAGTTTGATTACTCGTCTCACCCAGCTAATCTCATCTCGCGTGAGTTCAGTTCCCTGCGTGAGTTTGATTACTCATCTCACCCAGCTAATCTCATCTCGCGTGAGTTCAGTTCCCTGCGTGAGTTTGATTACTCATCTCACCCAGCTAATCTCATCTCGCGTGAGTTCAGTTCCCTGCGTGAGTTTGATTACTCATCTCACCCAGCTAATCTCATCTCGCGTGAGTTCAGTTCCCTGCGTGAGTTTGATTACTCATCTCGCCCAGCTAATCTCATCTCGCGTGAGTTTAATTCACGGCACCAGTTCAATGACAGCGCAGTTGGACTTCGTAGCCTGGTACCTGGCTTGTGGTCATCCGCCCATCAGGTGAGTTACTCTCCTCATTCTTCCTGTAATCAATGCAACTATATATACTCTTCAGCCACACGAGCAGTCTTTCAGTGTCTTGTAAGTTGCATGCCTGCCCAGGGCCATATCACCTGTTGCTTCTCCCCCCCCCCCCCAGTGGTCTTAGTTATCCCCGACTCATCTTTCTACAAGGTGCCTTATCTGACTCCCAGACTGGGTCAGGACCCCTAGGGAGCCTCCCTCAAACTACCACATGCTAATCATTGCACGTATCATGGCTGTAGTTCAGTGCTTCGTTAGCTCTATTAATGTCTGTCTCCCCCATGAGACCAGAGTCCCTTTGAGGACCGCTTGTCCCGTCTAGCGTGGGCCCCAGGGCTTTACAGAGTGTCTGTCTTGTAGCTGCTTGTCCTTGAGTGTCTGTCAGAAGAGACAAAGAAACATCTCCGTGGAACCTGTGAAAGGGTCCCTCCTGGCGTCTGAAGGAGAGAGACTGGGGAAAGGGAAAAACAAATTCTATTTAAGAAACACCTACTGTGGGCCAAACATTTTCCATACACAATTTTATTTGGTCTTCAGAATAACACTTCAGAGTACGAGAGGTAACGTTAGCTCCATTTCATACCCGAGGTTGTTGGAGTTTGGAGAGGTGGTCTCATTTCTCTTAGGTGGTAAAATTGTGGTCCTTGGTCTCACTTCTTTCTGTGTAACTGGAAAGCTCTTTCTCTCATGCCAAGATGCAGCCATTTGCATCCCACATGCAGAACTTTTTTTTTTTTTTATCATAGCCACATGTTACCTATAGTTGTTTACTTAATACTTTTCTCTGTCTTGAATGATTTTACTTGACTAGAACTTTTTACAAAGGCACTTGGTATTTCTAGCTTAAATTGAAAATGGAGGAAGAAGTCTATAAATAGGAAGACAGATAAAGTCAAGCTACAGGAAGATAGATGCAAAACAGTGATATTCAGCATCGCAAGATAGTGTTAACCTTTTGTAGCCCCTTCGTCAGTGACTGGCTCAGTGGATATTTTTTGGGTGGATTTGTAATGACCGAACTCGCATTGGTCCTGGGCTGCCGCTATGTGGATGCGGGCTTGGGCCGTGTGGAGATGTGCAGGGCAGGCCGCCCTCAGGCGTTTCCATGCGAGCTTGAATGGAACGACCGGTCCCTGAAGGGAAATGAGCCCCCCACTTAGTTCCCAGCATTGGAGCTGCAGCTTGACGCTCTTTTAAGCTTTCTCTTTCTCTCTCCATCTTCGCTCCACTTTCCAGCCCAGCTTAGAGATAAGATACGGGCTTCAGGGTTTGTGTGTCTCTGGGACACACCAGGCCCCCCGCTGGTCCACCATGAACTCTTCCAGCAGGGATTCCCCTTCCGTAGCGCAGTGGTTAGGAGCCCAGACGCTGGAATCGGACTGCCTGCAGTTTCACGCTGGCTCTGCCACTGACTAGCTGAGTGACCTCAAGCAAGTTTCTTCCCCTCCCTGACCCTCAGTTTCCTCATCTGTAAAATGAGGCTTAACCCTTACTTCATAAAAGATTCTGAGGAGTAAATGAGTTACTGTATGTAAAATACTCACTACCTAGTCTGGCACAGATTAAGTGCTGTGTGAGGTTTATTAAATAAGATTAAACTTTGCGACTGAAGGTCAGACAGGTTAAAACACAGATTTGGGGTCACACAGGTTTAAATCCTGATTTTCCTCTGTCTTGTCTGGGTAACTGTGGAGCAATGCCTTAACCTTCCTGAGCCTCAGTCTCCTCCTCTGGAGGATGGGATGCAGTCTGGCCTGGTCACCATGGGAATGGAGTGAGGTGATGTGTGTTGAGTGGCGAGCCCTTAGGAAGGCACCTGGCTGGACACTTGGCAGCATGAGGCAGTCAGGTGAGGACTGCTGCTTCATTCAGCCCTAAAAAGAAAGTGATTTCTGCTTTCAACCCCTGTTCTCCCAAGGGATTTCTCATTTCCATTCTCCTAGGAAACAGCCCGTTCAGACAGATTCTGCCCTCCAAGCTTCCTTGCCTGAGCCCTCATTACGTGTCAGTAAGGTGCCAGGCCTGTTTTGAGAAGCCTGACCGGCGAGCTGTGGGGAACCAGCAATCGGGGAGCAGCTGGCCCCACTTTGGTGGTTGATGCCACTGATGTGCATCAAGCACGTTCGAGTCCTTTTGCTGAATCTCTTGGCAACCCCTACAGAGGGCTTGGGAGCTGGAGTAGGGTTTCAGGGAGAATTAGATACTGGGCCCCTGCCTTTTAAAAAATGTCCGTCATCTTAGGTACTTGAGGGAAAAATAGAAAATGACTTCAGGATGCCTGGTGTTGTGGATTGAGTTGAGTCCCCGAAAATGAGGCTGTTGAAACCTAACCCCCAGTACCTCCGAAGGTGACCTTATTTAGAGACACAGGTGTAATTAAGTTAAAAAGAGGGCATTGGCGTGGGCCCTAATCTTATAAAAAGAGATATGACCACGAAGACAGACACACACACACACACAGAAGGGAAGTGCCATATGCGCGTGAGGGGAAAGGCTGGGTGGTGGGACTACAAGCCAGGGCTCACCCCAAGCTGCCGGCAGTGCAGCAGAAGCTGGGAGAGAGGCGCCTCCTTGATGCTGGGCTTCCAGCCTCCACAGCTGTTGTTTCATTTCTGTTGTTTCAAGCTGCCCAGTCGGTGGTACTTTGTTATGGTGTCCCTGAGAGATGAATGCACTGAGTTTTACCATTGTGTAGTAACTTCTACGCCGCATTCCAGAGGAGGCTGCAGATCAGATCCAGGAAGTGTGTGCAGAGGGGGCGGTTCCTGAGGCCAGTCCTCAGAAGGAACAGGAAGCATTGAAGAGAAGTAACTTGGGAAAGAAGGAAAAGAGCTGGGAGGTGGGGCTGGGGAGGCCCTTTAAGGCTGAGGGAGCAGCAGGTGCAGAAGGAGATGGGTGGAGAGAGCAGGGCGGTTCAGAGTTAATGGGGAGCGGGGTGCTGGAGGAGGGGGAGGAGAGCCGTGGAGATGGGGCTGGGACTTAGGCAGAGCCAGGCATTACAGTGCCTAGAGCGCCTTGCTGCACATCTTCATCCCCCGGGTCGCCACAGCGAATACCGCAGACTGGGTGCTTAAACAGCAGTCATTTATTCCTTACGGTCCTGGATTCTGGGACAGTCCAAGATCACGGTGCTGGTGAGACCTTCTCTTGCTTTGCAGACAGCTGTGTTCTCTTTGTATCTTCACCGGGTGGAGGGAGAAAGCTCTAGCCTCTTCCTCTCTAAAGGGCACCAATTCCATCTCAGGGCTCCACCCTCCTGACCTCATCTAAACTACCTCTCCAGGTCCCCACCTGCAAATACCATCGTCTCCTTGGGGCGAGGGTTTCAGCATATAGGTTTTGGGGGGACACAAATCTGCACATGTCTGTATACTAAGGAATTTGATTTTTATTCACAAAGTTGTCAGAACCGGCTACATCATCTGCAAGACTCAGTGCAAAATAAAAGTGGGGTCCCTTGTTCAAAAATCAGAAAAATGCTATTAAAGATAGTAAACTATAAAGCTTTTCTTTCTTCCATAGTCTCTTTTCCTTGGTTGGTCATGGTGTTTTTTAATCTGCTATGTAATAGCAATCTAGAAAAATAACACTTAAAATTTTAAATTATCCTCTAGAATTTTACTGTTCATCTCTATACTGTACAATGCCAGTTTTAAATGCAAATTAAGAGCATTTAACTTGTGTGGAGAATCATGGAAATTATACAGTTCACACATCAGTGTATGTATATGCACACGTATTTTGTTCTGACCAGGTCACTGGAAACAATGCACAAAATTAACTCAACAGTTTCCATTTCACTCCTCGGTGTGTGCACGGCCTACCCAGCCTGTCCGCCTCAGCTCACTGCTGAGTGAGGAGAGACTGAGGGGAGGAGGAACTGGGGTTCTCATCTTTGCCTTTTCTTCCATGTCATCATTTCAGCATCGGTGATTAGGCAACACGGGGAAGTAACACAAGAAGGAAAGGAGAGGGTTCCCCGGCCATTGCAGTCTCTTGAGAACACCGTTGCTGCTTCCCGCATCTGAAGCACGTCACTTCTGGTTGGAGGAGAGTGTTTAGTCTCCTAGGGGCTGTCAGTTCTCTTGCTTACTCAGGTGTAGACAGAACACACTTACCGGGGTCTTGCTGAACCTCCACCAGAATCCTTTGCTCACGGAGCACTGCACATGCCAAGTGGAAGTGAGGGACACACACACTGAATGTGGAAGCTCTGCTCACGCGCATGCCCCGTTATAACCCCTTACAAGGCGACATTTCCAGGATGGAAGATGGCACCTCCAGAGCGTTCGGCCAAGTGCAGGGCCCTTCTGAGCGCAGAGCGCTGTACGACCGCCTGCCCAGCAAGCCGGCCCCGTTAGTAGAAGATGAGGCGACACTAATGGTTTTAATCTGGGGAGTGATGCGACCAGTTCCCATATCAGGATGCTCATGGTGCCTGCAGACTGAAGCATGGGTTGGCAGGGGGAGAAATTGGTGGCTAGGAAGATGGTATAAAAACCCATGAGAAGAGGAGGAGGGGTGTATGTGTCCACACTTGGGTACATTTGCGTGTGTGTTTGCGTGCGGGTAGACAGTTACCTTCATCACTATGTATAGATATACATGTAAACACAAATGTATCTACTGATATTTAAACAGGCGAACCCCTTTACCCTGTGAATAGTGCCGGCGAGCTCCCAGTTACAGCAAGATAGTTGATCAAATTCCACAAAATCATAGCACAGCAGAATTTTCTGCCATTCACTTAAGTGGTATAAGATATTTATAAATTCCATTTAAAATGTAATTAATTTTAAGCATACTTTTTAAACAAAGTCAGGAAGTTGCTGCATGTCGTATTTAACAAGTTCCACCAGGTTCCGAACCCTCCTCTCCAGAGTTTACTTACTCCATCAGTCTCCCTGGAGAATCAGAGGGAGCTGAGTAGAACACGCCTTTCACGCCTTAACCGGATCTCTGCTTGCTTTGGAGATGCATTTGAGAGTGATTTGCTTTGGGATTTTATTTCTTCCAGAAAATAACAAATGTTTCTCATCTTCCTGAGGTCTCTTGGTCTTAAACTGAGGTTATAAATCTTTCAGAGCTTCTGTTTGCCAGTCCCTTTAATTTCTGTGGCGTGAAGGACAGGGAGAGAAACAAGGCTTATAATTTATGATTCTTTTTCTCTCTTAGCCAGCAAATAACACTCAAGAAACAGGCCCTGGTAGGCAGTTTGTGAGTTTGGTTTGTGTTTTGGCTTATGCTTCTGCGTTGCTTCTGGGGAAGATGTCCCTACTCCCCATCTTTCTGGATGTGTTTATCTGTTTGTAAGTAATGGGAACATTTGTGTTACATATTGACAGAGATTTCTGGTGGAGGCCTGTAGGGCACAGGGTCTCAGATATGATGTTGGTTTCAGATGAGTTGGAAGTAAGAGCTAGTTAAAATACCACTGGTATATTTTATGCTGACAACGGCCTCATTTTTTTTCCTAGGCACAGCCGATGCCCCGCAGACTTAAATTTTCACTTGCCAGCCCAGAGGTTCACATGGGTATTCGGTGGGGCTCTTACTCTTCGTGCCTCCCAGGTGGACTCCTGTTCCCCTGCCCCATCTCCAAACCTGCCCCTTCCCGTCTTCCCATAGTAATAACATTCTTCCAGTGGTGAAGGCCGACACTTTGGAGTCCCCCTTGTTTTCTTTTCACTTGGCACCTACCCTCTTACCTGTAGTCCTCCCATTCCTGTCCTGTCCTCCCATGTCTCATGCCTACCATTTCAGTACCAAGACACTGAGAAATCTGAGCAGGGGTTCAAAGACTCACCTCTGCCATTCGTCTCAGGCTTCCACATCCAGTTCTGTTTATTTTCCATCTTTTGTAATTTACTGAGACTTACATCTTAGCATGTGGTCAACCTGCCATATCCTCTTGGAAGGAATACGTATCCTTTTGTGATTGGTGTAGTGTTCTATTAATACCAAGTAGGTTTGTTCAAATCCCCTGTATCCTTAATGAGTTTTGCTGCTGTAAGAAAAATTGAATTGGTTACTGAAAGTGGAGTGTTAATGTCTGTATGTTTGATTGTGAATCTTTCTATTCTTCTTAGTTTTGTCCATGTGTATGTATTTTGAAATATATTAATAGTCATGCACACATTTAGGATGCATTTGTCTTCTTGATGAACTGACACTTTTATCATTGTGAAACCATCTTTATCTCTGGAAGTACTGCTAGTTTTGAATTCAACGTGGCTGCTATGAATATAGTCACGGCAGCTTTTTCTTGCTTACTGTGTGCATGGTGAATCTTTTTCTGTTCTTTTCACTTTCAATTTTCTCTGTCTTTGAGTTTAAGCAGTAGTTTAAACAGCATATAGTTGAATCTTCCTTTTTTTTTTTTACTTTGTCTGAAAACCTCTGCCTTTTAGTTGCAATATTCAGTTCATTTATGTTTAATATAATTTTTGATGTATCTGGGTTTAATCCTACCACTTTGCTATTTGTTTCCTCTGTTCTTGCTTCTTTTTTCTTTTTTGAGTTTTTGTAAATCTAGTACTTTTTTAATATTCTGTTTTATCTTGACTATTGGCTTTTTAGCTAAACCTGTTTATATGTTTTTAAAAGTTGCCATAGGAATTATAATATGTGTTCTTAACTTATCACAGTCTACCTTGAATTACCACTTCAGGTATAATGGTAGAATTGTACAACAGTGTAATTTCATTCCCTTATTTTTGTACTTTTTTGTCATATAGTTTTATTTCTATGTATGATATAAAACTCATAGTACGTGGTTATTATTTTTCCTTTAAATATCAATTATTTTGAAGAAAAAATATGTTATATTTACCTACATGCATATGATTTCCAATGTACTTACTGTAGATTCAAAATTTTATCTTATATCACTTTTTTTTTCCCCTGAAAAATTGCGTTTACCCCTTTGGTAATGCAGTTCTGCTGGTAACAAATCATTTCGGCCTTTATTGAACTGAAGTATCTCTACTTCACCTTCATTTCTGAAAGGTATTTTCATTGGATACAAATCCTAAGTTGACTTTTTTTTGGCACTTTAAGGATATCATTCTGTTATCTTCTTGACTCTACTGTTTCTGATAAGTCAGCCATCATTCAAATAATTGTTCTTCTGTTTTTAATGTGTCTTTTTTCTCTGGTTGCTTTGAGTATTATCTTTGACTTTTATAGTTGTGTCTTATGTGTCAAGATGTAATTTTCTTTGTACTTATCCTGCTTAGGGTACACAGAACTTCTTGGATTGTGGATTGTTTTAAGTAAAATTTGGAAAACTTGGGACCAGTATTCCCCTCCCTTCTCTCTTTTATGGCACTTCAGTAACATGTATGTCAGACCACTTGACAGCCTTCCACAGGTTAGTGGAGAGTCTGTTTCATTTTTTTTCTCTGTGTATATTAAATATATTTTCTCATTTTGCTTCCGAATATTTTTCTATTGGTCTGTTTTCAGGTTCCCAGACTCTTCTGCATTGTCCAGTCTGCTCTTTCTAGTAAATGAATTAAAAATTCAACATACTATATTTTTAAGTTCTAGGATCTTCATTTGCTTTTTTAGATTTTCCATATCTCTCTTGAAATTCTTCATATGCTTGTATATTCACTATATTCATTTTTTCTATACACTATTTAGTAATTCTGCTGATTTCAGCATCTTAATGTGTGTCTGTTTCTATGGATGTTGTTTTCTAGACCGTGGGAAACATTCTCTTGTTTCTTCACATGTCTAGTAATTTTCTTTATATGCTAGACGTTGTAGATGGTACATTGTAAAGATGGCACGTGTACAGCACTGAATTCATTCCCGGCACAATAAATATTATCTAGCATTATTTTAGAATGTTTATGAATATTACATCACTTTATCCAATTAACTTTTACTTTCAGGTATTGTGTTTTTCAGTTCTAGGTTTTCCACTTGGTTGCTTTCTTCCTCTGAAGAGTATGAGTTTTATTCCACCAAGAAGATAAATTACTGGCTATTAATTTTGATCTGTGGAGTCTTGATTTTGGGCTTCAGCAGGATGTCTTGTGGTTTTGCTTTTCATCCTAGAGTGCAGCCTTTGCTTCTGGGACTCGGTACTTACTCTTACTGGGCTTAACTTGAATTCCAGACTCTGTACTGTTGAGCACACTGCAAAGTTGCTGAAATTTCTGCTCGCCTCTTTCAGTTTTTCATCTGTCATTTCGCTGGGCTCCTTGGAGTCTCAGCCCAACCCACGTTCATTTTGGGAGTCAACTCAGGACTCCGAGGGGAATTTGTATGAACGTTTTGGGATGTTAAAATCAATTGTGTACTGTTGAGTTATTTATTTAGTATAAATTTCAACAGTGTGATTATTGAAATAAAGAGTGTGAATATCTTTGTAACTTGTAAGACACGGGCATTCCAAAACATTTTTCTTAAGTTTTGTTGCCACCAGCACAGCTTAAGTATAACAGTTCTACCAGAACGTCTCCCCAAAAGTGTTAGCATTGATAAGTCTGTTTTCTTAATTAAATGGATTTGATATGAAACTTGAGGATTTCATTAATGTTTGTGATATCAATTCCTGAGAAAGATGAACCCTTTTTTTCAGGTCTTTATTCATTATTTATATGTTCTCTATGAAAGTTGCCTTTTTGTACATTTGCCCATTTTTTTCCATTCTGTTTTTGATTAAAAATGTATCTGAATAGGCTTTTAATTCATTTCACTGATTAACCCTTGTATCTAATTTTATTTTCTCTTCCTTTTAAGATTATCATTGGATAAATTGAATGATAACCAAGTTCAGTTCTAGTGCACTATTGAAATTATTTTTGTAGTGAATAATGCTTATTTATTACTTACAAGACCTGGAAGTCACAGCACACGTGGGGCCCCGCAGCGGGGTCACAGGTGGAGGGAGAGAGAGTGCATGTGGGCCTGGGGGTCCACTTTCACTGAAGTTGAGGATGGGGGCCTAGGGATTTGCGGGCTTATTCTGTGTTGGTGAGTTTAAAACATAAAAGTGGGAGTTTAAAGTATGGGAAGAGAAAAAAAATGAAGCATGTGGCCCAAACAGTCCATTATCAGAATCAACCAAGATCTCTAGAACAAAGGGGCCCCAGTCAAGGGGGCAGCCTGGCCCTTTATCTAGCCTTGTGGCTGGCAGTATGTTTGTTTGAGATAGCCGTCTTTGAAGTGGATGCCTCAGCCATCAAACCTAAAGTCAGGCACTTGCATTAAAAAAAGAAAAAATAAAAACAACCAAATGACTGTCGGGGTTTACACCACACTAGTAAATACTGCATATTCACAAGGCTGATCTCGACTGACATAATCTGCATTTTGTATCTTAGCAGCTAATGCTGTGGGAAAATGTACTAAAAAGATGTTGAATTTTAAGTTGATGAACCCTGTGCATGGTAATTACAAGTTACAAGATGATAATGATGATAAACTGCCTGTGTAAATCTTTACCACGGCTACAGTGGCAGCAATCATGGGAAGAGATATTGATATCACAGGGTATTTGGACCTTTTCTGTAACAGGGTGTGGGTCAGAAGGGGAATCTGTTCCTTCATTGTAAAATTTTACTGCACAGTGGTTTTTGTCTTCTCCTTTGAATTGTTATGAAAGGGCTAGGGCACTGGGGGAAGAAAGGCAAGGAGAGAGAAAGGGGTGCTTCCTTGCCCAGGTCTCGCCATCTGCAGTGATGCCCGCAAGGTGAGTGGCTCTGTCTTGCTGGCGGACTCCCGCCCTTCTGAGCTGTATCCCTGGGCTGTCAGCTCCACTTGTGTGGGCTTTGTCCGCCGCGTTTCTTTCTGTACACTCAGCAGCTAGAACACGGCATGGCAGAATACACAGGAGTACCCATATTACGTTGCTGTGTGCCAGTTAAACTAATCAACTGCGAGGGCACTAACTAATGGCACCACACCCACCGAGCCCAGATAAGCTTCAGAGTCCTCGCCAAGACACCCCCAGCAGCTTCTCTCCAGTGACCAGAGCAGGCGCTGGAGGTGAAACCTCTCCCTGGTTAACCCGTTGTTCAGACGTCCTCTGGGTGCACCTCCCAGCCCTCTTTCCGAGACCTCTTCCCTCCTTCCACCCAAGGCTAAGTGATCGTCTCTTACCTGTTTCCTTGTCTAAGACATCTGGCAGTTTTGTACAACGACCTGAGTTCCATGTGATCCTTAGCAAAGGTGCTGCGGGAGGGCAGGAAATTGGGTTCCCTTTCTAACGTCAGGGTGTCTTAGGGCCCTGGAGCACCCACACTGTTGTGGCAGTTCCAAGCCTACTTTGAGACAGACTCTGTGTCAGGATGTTGTATTGTTAAAGAAAAAAAAATTACTCAAGAACACTTGCTAAAGCATGGTAAGGAAGACTTTATTCCAGGAGGGGCATCTTAATAAGTGTAGGGACCACTGCAATGGGGTCTTGCAGTGGAGGAGACAGCTTGGATTACACTCTGAATATAGCATGGGCAAGTGGGAATTTAAAGCCAAGGAGCAGGTGGGGTCAGGGGATGGAAAATTACCTGGAGGAACATCAGGATTAAGGGGGGATTCTGGATAAACTGAACTAACAGGATTCTTGCTGAAGGCAGGCCAAGGTGAGCAGACATTACCTGGAGGATGGTGGAGGACGAGGAACCCAGTTGGATACTGAGGGTGATCTGATACGGAGGATGGGGGATTCTAGCTAAGCCAGCTGACAGGATTTTTGCTAAAATTGGACAGTGCAGAGATGAACATGGAAGCTTAACTTTTCATAGATGAAAATTTCAGAGAAGGCTGAATAGAGCTTGGCCAAGGAGAGAATCTTTGTCGGTATCCAGTAGGATGCTTTCAGCTTCAGGTAATGGAAAACTCAACAAATAGTAACTTGAACTGTGAAGACATTGCTTGTGTGATTAACCAGAAGTACAGACGGGAATGGACCAGGAATGCCTGGGGATGCAACACTGTCTTTGAAGACCCTGGTTCTTTCCGTCCTGCTGCTCCACCCTTTTCCCATTTTTTCCCCCACCTCACGCTCATCTCAGGGTCTCAGGATGGCTGCCACAACTTCAGTATCTCCCCACGTGACACTGTCCAAAGCGGGAAGGGAGTGAAGGAGCAAAGAGGGCTTTTTCTTCTCTTGCTTCTCTTATCAGGGAGGACAGTACAGTTGATCCTTGAACAATGTGGGGATCAGGGGCACTGACCCCTTCCAGTCAAAAATCCCTGTGTGAAAAACAGACTCACGGACATAGAAAACAAACTGTGGTTACCAAAGGGGAAAGGGCAGGGGAGGGATAAATTAGGGGTTTGGGATTAACATATACACACTACTGTATATAAAACAGATAAACAACAGGGACCTACTGTAGAGCACAGGGAACTGTATTCAACTGCTTATAATAACATAATGGAAAAGAATCTAATAAGAAAAGAATATGTATGTATATGTATAGCTGAGTTGCAGTACACCTGAAACTAATGTTGTGAATCAACTACATACCAATAAAAAATAAAAGACAAAAAAAAAAACCTTATAACTTTACAGTTGGCCCTCCATGTCCTTAGTTCTGCATCCTAGAATCAACCAACCGAGGATCTTTCAGTATTGTAGTGTGTATTTATTGAAAAAAAAATCCATGTATAAGTGGATCCATGCAGTTCAAACCCCTTTTGTTCAAGGGTCAACTGTACTTCTGGAAGTTACTTACAGAATTCCTCTCACAGTTTATTGGTTGTAACTAGGTCACATGTCCTCATCCTCCACCAATCATTGGCCAAAAATTACTGGGATGCTGTTTTTGTGCTGGATCAACATGGGTTCACTCCCCTGGACTTGCCAAAGAAAACGAGAACTTGCCATGGAGAAGATAGAATGGCATTAGTGTAGACAAACTATAGTATCTGCCACAGCCTAAAACAAGAAAAAAAAACCCAACAAAATATCTGCCCTGATGTGAAAAGTGGGGGCTAAAATTAAACCACGTAAAGTGCAAGGCCACATGACAGTGGAGTTAATGACATTAGTAGGGCTTGCCTTTCCCATAAGCCGTCTAGTAGGAAATTCTGGGAGTCTGGAATTCTGGAGGTCCTGGCCCTAGGTCTGAATCTACCCAAGCTCCAGATTCCATTTGGCATCTCCTGGTAGCTTTTGTCCACTCTGTCTTAAATATCATCCGGGGTGCCTTCTGTCGTGAGGGGGGAGGATATTGAAGATCTGGGGAGCAATCCTCCACCTCCCAGCTTCTCAAGTCAAGCTGGCCAGAATTTCGCTGACTGGCCTCAGTCCCCTCCGAATCTCCCTGCCCGCCCACTTCTCCCAGATGACCCAGCTCTCTCTGCCTTTGAGAGGTGGGGCCAGCACGAAGCAGGGAGTATTATAATGGGATTGGTATATAAAAAGAGATTAAAACATAGATTTCTTCTGTATAGCACAGGGAACTATATTCAATATCTTCTAATAACCTTTAATGAAAAAATACGAAAACAAATATATGTATATATCTATATATATGTATGACTGGGGCATTATGCTGTACACCAGAAGTTGACACATTGTAACTGACTATACTTAAATTAAAAAAAATGGGATTGGTGTTAGCACAGGTTTTAGGGTCTTTCATTTTATATCGCTACCTGTGAGCAGAATAATCATCTTCATTAAAAATACAGTTGGTTTTCCTCATCAAGTTAAAATTAAAATGTTGAAAAACCTGCAATGAGAAGGAAAAAATATTCTCATCGCCCAGAGACAACTGTTATGCTTTAGTGATTCCTTGCCAAACTTTTTTTTAGTATTCATTTTTTTAACACCATATTACACTGTATTACATTTTATATTGCCATTTTCTTTTAAAACTGTGTTTTAAACAATTCATACAAATATTTATTGGCTGCACAGTATTTCATTGTGTGGGTGGGTGCACAATAATATTTTAACTGTGTCTCCACTGTTGGACTTTTGGGCTCTTTCTAGCTTTTTATTTACAGAAATAAGAACGTGTAGACTGCGTACATAAATCTTCGTCTGTACTTTCTGCAGTTTTCCTAGAACAGATTACTTGAAGGGAGCTTAACAAGGTGAAATTTATGAGCATTGCTAAGAGTCTTGATTTTTATCCCCAAATTACTTTTCAGAAAATGTATTCCAGTGCTTGGCTTACCACATCCTAGCAAGCAAAGAAAGTTAGAGTGTTTTACATCTTTGCTAATTAAAAAGGCAAATATTTAATCTCATTATTTACATCGGGATTGTTATTGCTTAGTGAGCTAGCATATTTTTACACATTTTTTGTTCGCTATGTGTCAAAAATTGAAACTTCCTCCCTCAACAGCCCTCACCTACAGATCATGGGTACTCTATTCTTCCAGATGCTCAAGTCAAAATTTGGTGTCATCCTTGACATTTCTATTTCTTTTCCCCATCTCATCCCTCACTTGGGTGCAACAAACCCTCCTGCACCCGTCCCCCTGCTCCTACCTGGCCCAGGCATCTTCTCCAAATCATTGCAGCAGCCTCAGACTGTTTGCCCTACAGCCAGGTCTCAGCAGGGCGGCCAGGGTCAGCCCATTAAACTGTGACTCAGGTAACTTATCTCTGTGGCTCCCCACTGTGGTCAGTGAAAAAGTCAGAGGCTCAGATTCTCTAAGGCCTTTCCTGATCAGACCCCCTGTTACCTCTCAGACACCATCTTCTACTTTCCTATCACTCTCCTGCTGGCCCTTGAGTATCCCAGGTTCATGCCTGCCTCAGGACCATGGCACTAACTCTCTGCTCCTGCCACATTTACCTTCTTGCTATTTCTTGAGCTGCTGTGTGTTCACTCCACATGACCTCAGGACTTTTGTACTTGCTGCTTCCACTCCCTCAAATGCTCTCTCCCCAGATAGCTGCATGACCGGCTTTCTAGCTTCCTTTAGGTCTTTTCTGAAATGTCTTTTATCAGTGAGGCTTTCTCTGCTTTTTTTCTTTAAACTTTCCATCCCTTTTGACATTTCATATTGTGCTTACCACCATCTAGCTACTATATGGTTTACTTATTTATCTTAACTGTTGTTTGCATCTTCATTGAAATTAAACTACAGCAAGGCAGGGATTTCTGTTTTTCTGACTCACCCCTTTACTCCCAGCCTCAGTGCCTGCTGGGAAGGTAAGTAGCAGCCTTAATACGTGAATGAATGAATACATGTGTGTTGTCTGCCCTGATCTTTTGGCATTTATTTGTTTGGAATCCCTATTAATTTTTTTCTTTCATAAAACTAATACAGGAATTTAAAAAAATGGAAAGAGTTCAAAAATCACTGCTGTAGTCCTGACTTTAAGTGGAAACCAATGTTAAGTTTTACTTTATTTCCTGGGGTGATTTTTTTCTTCTCTGCATAAGTACTTTTTAAATGTATTCATTATACAGTGCAATTTTGCATTCAACCTTTCCACTACTTATTCTGATTTGTTTGTATTTTTCATGTAATGATAACAATTTTTACATAAAATTTGTAGTGATTTCAAAATATTACATGAAATGAACTTACTTTATTTTCCTTTGTTTCTATTATATTCATTTTATCTCTTATTATAAATAATACTGTGAGGAACATCCTAGCTAGTGCATGTTCCTTTCTCTGCCTTTCAGATCATTTTCTTGGACTGGATTTTCCAAAGTCAAAACAATGTATGAATAGTTTTAAGGCTCTAACATTTTGTCAACTGAGATGGCTAAAATTCAGCTTCAATTAATATTTCCCTTTCAAAGTATATTTGGAAATCTGTATTCTGTTGGCTTCAAATGCTTTTTGAGGTGTTTTCATTTCTGCTTGTGGAGTTTGTCACAGAGGTGCCACTTGGTCCTGTGGCAGGTAACAGGCTCTGGGCTGAGATGTGTTTTCAGCTCTGGTTGCTGAAAGACGTAGGGTAAGTTACTCAACTTTTGAGCCTCATTTTCTGCCTTAGTCAATTGCATATAATTGTATGTGCTTTGTGCTGGGCTTAACTGAGATGAAGTACGTATAGCCTTTGCCCAGACACTGACACACAGCTCATGATCAGTGAGTGGACATGGGCATCACTACTATTTGAAGCAATAAAGGACTAGAATTATCCCCAAGTCTACTACATACAGATATAATCATTAGAACAATGTTTATTCATCAAGTATTTAAATAGCAAAAGGATGGATAGCGTCTATTCTGGTTCCTTAGCTCTAGAACACTCCTCACCTGTCACCTGATTTGTTGAACTTTTGCATGCCTATTTCTCTCTACAAGACTGTGCTTTCCAGTAATAGCTGCCCCTTCAACTCTGTTTTTAAATCCTTGCGGTTATATTGGATGTTTCATATTTTAGTTACAATTTTCTTTGCTGAATTTGTGGATTCATTTCCACAAATCTCTCACTGTGTTGTATTTATCCTTTCTTCACTTCACTGTGGCTGGAGACTGTAGCCTGTCAGTTGACACTGCTGTATGTTTATTTCACTGTGTACCTTCTGTCTGGATCAACCTCTGTATAAAAGATGGACACTAGCATTTTGTGTATCTTCCAGAGCTGTTTTTTCACAGCATTATTTAAAATAGTGAAAGATGGGTAACAAACTAAATAGTTGACATGAGTGGAAAGAGTCAGTAAGTTATGCTACTTCCCTGGAATGGAATATTTTGAAGGCATGCAAAAAAAAAAGATGTTTATGAAAACTTGCAATGGTATGAAAAAATAATTGCAGTAATAAAAATTTATGGCAAGATTCCAAGGATGAAAAGAAAATAAGATACTCAAAATGCCAGAAAGAGCTATGAAGACAGAAATTACTTCTGAGTGGAAGGAATTAAGGTTTTTATTTTCTGTTCCTTTACATATTTCTATTTTCTTTACAAATTTTCCTATGCTGAGAACAAATTACCTTCTTCATTGGAAAAAATAACTTGTGCAAAAAACTGAAGAAAACAAATCTTTAAGGTGGACTCAGTTCACATAGTTCTTTTACAATGTTATAAAAATAACATTATATTGTTAAACCCTGCTTCAGGGTAGAATTTTTTGGTTTTGGTTTTGTTAAGTTAACTTTTAATGCCTACCCTCAAGAAGACACTAAAATTCAGAAGCTTCTGTGTATTGGTAATCTATAGGCTGGAGGACTCCACGTTCCATCTTCAATCAATATTTAATGTTTGTAGCAAGGGTTTGTGGCATGATTTATGACAGCAGAAGTGTCGAGAAAAGCACAGATCAGTCTCTCAGTTATGGAGTGTGCTTTAGCTCAGCATTTTCCAGAATGTATTCTGAGGCACATTAGTTCTCCAAGTTTCTCTGAACAAATGTTTCTGTGGCCAAATTAAGTTAGGGAAATCCTGCAGTATGGTGTACTGACTTAGGGCAAAGGCTGGAAATTGCTTTGATTGAATTCCCAACTCTGGCAATTACAATTATCAACTTTCTATGCCTCAGTTTCCTTGCCTATGAATTGAGAATAATATTATATGATGGCATGAATCAAATGAGATAATAAATAGAAGTATCAAGCACTGTTCCTGGCCTGCAAGTTACCTGCAACTATTTTGTTTTATATTGTATTTCTCTCTTGAAGTTGTGCAGCATCTTTAGGAGAACATATTGTGCATTTGGAAAAATCCTATTGTTTCCATGTCCAAGTTCATACTGCTTGCTGCACAACTGGACAATTAATTGAGAATCCTCCTGCTTCCCCTTTCCCTTAACATAAAAGAAGCCTGAATTTTATTCTGAGTTAAGATGGTTCTTTGGGACACTAGTCCACCATCTTACCAGTTTGCTGGCTTTCCGGATAAAGTTGCTATTCCTTGCCCCAGCAGCTTGTCTCTTGAATTATTGGCCAGTCGTGCAGCTGGTAGTACAAGCTTGGACTTGGTAACACTATGGTAAGGAAATATGCTGAACTTTGACATGCATATCCCAAACTTATTTCGCCAAAGAATATAGCACCAGCTGTCTCCCCACGGAGAGTTTTGGAGAACACACATTGGAAACATAGCTCAGAATAATTCTAAGGGAACAAATTGTAAAATTCAAATGCATACTCAGTCATGTTTAAAACAAACATCAATGGGACATTAGTGAAAGTGGCAGAGTAAGGAACTTTGAAATACTGAAAAAACTGGCCAAAACTGTCAGGATGAACTTTTTGGAACTCTGGAAATTAATCAAAGGCTTGTAGAAACACAAGGAGCACTTACTCAAGAAAGACAGCTTAATCTTAGTAAGAATAGCAAACTCTGTGATATTTTAATTTACCTTAAACCCATTTCCCACTTCCTACCTCAGCAATAACCTTGATATCAGCATCTTATGTTCCCAGTACAAGAGGGAACAGTCCAGACCTCATTCACAAAGAAGCATCATTATTTGACCTGTCTGTTGGCTCCCCAGAGGAAGAAAACTGGCTGGAAAGTCTCATCTTTATTTCACCTGACTTGGAACTTGCACAAGTTCTGGGTGTTGGGTGTTGGTAAAAATTATTTACAGGAAAATGTTTTAGTCATTGCTGCATGGGGCAATTGATAACAGTTGGAGTGAATAATGGACTCACCAGAAATCTTGAGTGGGAAGGCTGGAGAATGAGATGCTTTGGATAATAAGGGCTTTGAACAGTTTGTAAATATTCCTGGGAATCTAGAATACCGCATGCATTTCTAGTCATGAACATGCACAAGAAAGGGCCTGAGAAGGCCTTAAAGATCTCACCTTTGGCTGACCTTGAAGGTCTGTACCAGCAGGAAGTGAAGGCTAAGGCAGTGTTGTCAACTTCATGGCTGAATGTTAAAGAGTGTGTTCCCATGTACTCACAGAGCCCCCTGCAAAGATAGTGAGGGTTTTTCTGCCCAAGAGTGTAAGTAAATCTCCTTCTGATTGTTAGCCAACCACTAAGCTAATGGGACTGGGATATTAGTGGACACACATGACAAAGAATACAGACTTTACAGAATTAATTTAGTAAACTCATGAGGCAAACCAACAGCTACAACAAATAGCAACAGCAGCAAACCCTGAGAAGGGAGAAGAATCTGATTTCCAGAGTTGACACAATATAATATTCAGTATTCAGTTTTCAACCAAATACTGCAAGGATTACAAAGAAACAATAATGTATAGTTGCTACACGGTAAAGAAAAGCAATCAATACAAACTGTCCCTGAGGAAGCTGAGAGGTTGGACTTTCTGGGTAAAGACTTTAAATCAAGTATTTAAAATATGTTCAAAGAGCTATAGAAAGCCACACCTAAATAACCAAAGGGAAATATGAGAACCATGTCTCACCAAGTAGAATATTGATAAAGGGATAAAAATTATAAAAAGGAACCAAATACAAATTCTGGAGTTGAAAAGTATAATAACTAAAATGAGAAACTAACTAAAGAGGCTCAATGTCAGATTTAACTGGGTGGATTAAAAACAGTGAACTTGAAGACAGGTCAATTAAAATTACACAGTCTGAGGAAGAGAAAGAGAAAAGAATGAAGAAAAATGAACAAAGCCTCAGAGACCTGTGGGGTGTCATCAGGTGCATCAGCACATGCATGTAACGGGGGCCTCTGAACCAGAGGACAGAGGAAAATGGCAGGAAGAGTATTTGAAGATATGGCCAAAAACATACCAATTTTGATTTTAAAATGTTGCTCTATACCTACAAGAAGCTAAACAAATGCCAAATAGGGTAAACTCAAAGAAGGTCACACCTAGATTAATCCAACTGTCAAAGATGAAGAGAATCTTGAGAAAAGAAAAGGGAATCATCATAGGCAGGGAGGCCTCAGTTATCTTAATGGCTGATTTCCCGTCAGAAAGAGGCCAGAGGCAGTGAGGTGACATATCCAGAGTGACTGAAAGAATACTCTCGACAAATATTCTGTATCCAGCAAAACTATCCTAAAGAAATGGAAGAGAAATTGAGACATTCCCAGATAAGCAAAAATTGAGAGTTTGTTGCTAGCAGACGTACCCTGCAGGAAATGCTAAAGGGTGAAATGAAAGAACACTAGACGGTAACTCAAACCCACATGAAGAAATAAAGAACACCAGTAAAGGTAACTACACAGCTAAACACAGAGGACAGTATGAGTGCATTTTTGTTTGTAACTCTTTTTTATTGTATCTGTAACATTATATTTAATGATGGAAGCCTGGATGTTTTCCTTCTAAGATTAGGAATAGAAAATGATGCCTGTTCTCACCGTTTCTATTCAGCTTTTTCTGGAGATTCTAGCCAGGACACTTAGGCAAGCAACAAATAAATAAATAAATGTAAAATAAATGAGTAAATAAGTAGAGATAAATGGCATCTGGATTGGAAAGGAAGAAGTAAAATTGTCTCTATTTGCAGATGACATGATCTCATATCCAGAAACCTCCAAAAAATCCACAAAAAAAGGCTCTTAGAGTTAATAGGAAGTTCAGCACAATTGTATGGTATAGATCCATAAGAAGTCAGTTTTACTTTTCTGCAGTAGCAATTGAACATCCTGAAAATGAAATTAAAACAGTTCCATCAAAAATACTAAAATACTTTGGAATAAAGTGTAAGACTTGTATACTGAAAACTGCGAAACATTGTTGAAAAAAATTAAAGGAAACATAAATAAATCAAAAGACATCCCATGTTCATAGATCTGAAGATTTAATACTGTTAAGATGGCAATAGTTTCCAAGTCAATATACAAGAGAAATGCAACTCCTATAAAAAAAAATCCAACTGCCTCTTTGGCAGAAATGGAGAAACTGATCCTATCTCAACACAATAAAAGCTGTATATGACAAACCTACAGCCAGCATAGCACTCAACGGTGAACACCTCAAAGGCTTCCCACTAAAATCTGGGACAAGACAAGGCTGCCGACTATCACCACTCCTATTCAACATAGTCCCGGAAGTCCTAGCCACAGCAATCACATGAGAGAGAAATAAAAGGGATCCAAATTGGAAAAGAAGAGGTAAAAGTGTCACTATATGCCGACGACATGTTACTATATATAGAAAACCCTAAAAGGTCCACACAAAAATTACTAGAGCTGATCGCAGAATTCAGCAAGGTAGCAGGTTACAAGATTAACGTTCAAAAATCAGTTGCATTTCTTTACACTAACGATGAATCAACAGAAAAAGAAAGTAAAGAAACAATCCCTTTTAAAATAGCACCCAAAGTAATAAAGTACCTAGGAATAAATCTAACCAAGGAGGTGAAAGAATTATACACAGAAAACTATAAACCATTGATGAAGGAAATTAAAGAAGACTTAAAAAATTGAAAGATATCCCATGCTCCTGGATTGGAAAAATCAATATTGTTAAAATGGTCACACTGCCCAAGGCAATCTACAGATTTAATGCAATCCCTATCAAATTACCCAGGACGTATTTCACAGAGCTAGAAAAAATCATAATAAAATTGATATGGAACCACAAAAGACCTAGAATTGCCAAAGCATTACTGAAGGAAAAGAAAGAGGCTGGAGGAATAACTCTCCCAGACTTCAGACAATACTACAGAGCTACAGTGAACTGATCCTAAAATTTAGTGTAAGTGAAAGGGACTTGAAATAGCCAAAACAATCTTGAAAAAAGAAGAGTAAAGTTGCAAGAGTTACATTTTACCACTTTAAAATTTAGTACAGAGCTACAATAATCAAGGAAGTTTGGTACTGGCGTAGGAATTGATATATAGATCAATGTAATAGAATTGAGAGTCCAGAAATAAACATCTATGACAAAGTCATTTTTGACAGAAGCGCTAATATCATTCAATGGGGAAAGAAAAGTTTTCAGTAAATGGTGCTGGGACCACTGGATATGCATATGCAAAAGATTGTATTTGGACCCCTATCTCACAGCATATGCAAAAATGAACTCAAAATGAATCATAGACCTAAATGTAAGAACTAAAATTTCAAACTCTAAGAACCACGTGTCAATCCTTGTGAAGCTGGATTAGGCAATGGTTTCTTATATATGATTCCAAAAGTACAAGCAAGCAAGGAAAAAATAAAGAAGTTGGACTTCCTCAGTATTTTTGGGCATCAAAGGACACTATCATGAGTGGGAGAAGGTATTTATAAATCATATATTTGATAAGGATCTAGTATACAGAATATATAAAGAACTCTTACAACTCAAAATTAAAAAGATAACACAATTTAAAAATTGGGCAAAGGATTTGAATAGACATTTCTCCAAAAAAGATACACAAATGGGGAATAAATGGTGCTCAAGATCATTAATCATTTGGGAAATGTAGATCAAAACCACAATGAGATACAATTTTATACCTACTAGGATGGGTATAATGATACTTTTTTTAAACAAATGGAAAATAATAAATGTTGACAAGAATGTGGAGAATTGGCAACTTCAGTTGCTGGTGGGAATGTTAAAATGTTGCAGGTGTGAGCAAAGACATCTTGATAATTCCTCAAAAACGTAAACATAGGGTTGCAGTGTGACCCAGCAGCTCTTCTCCTAGGTTTATACTGAAGAGAACTGTAAACACATGTTCCCGCAAAAATGTGTACACGAGTGCTCATAAAAGCTTTATTCATAATAGCCAAAAAGTGGAAACAACCTAAATGTTCATCACCTGATGAATAGATAAACAAAATGTGGTCTGTCCACACAATGGAATATTACTTAGCCGTAAAATGAAAGGAGCACTGATGCACGCTAAAGCATGGATGAACTTTGAAAATAGTACGCTAAAAGGACGAAATCAGTCACAAAAAGCCGCATTTTGTGTGCTTCCATTTATTTGAACTGTCCAGAATAAGCAAATCCATCCAGACAGAAAGTAGGTGAGTGCTTGCCTAGAGGATGGGTAAAGGGGGGGCGAGTTGGGAGTGACTGCTAACAGGTACCGAGCTGCTCCTTGGGGTGATAGACGTTTCCTCGAATTGGGTAGAGGTGTGATTGCACACATTGTGATATACTCAAATCATGAATTAGACATCTTCAGTTGGTGAATTTATGTTATGTGAACTATATTGCAATAAGAGTATTGTAAAAAATAAAGCAGGTTTGATAGTTAATTTTGTGTCAACTTGATGGATCATGGGATGCACAGATATCTGGGTAAATGTTTATTTCCAGGGGTGTCTGTGTTGGTGTTTCCAGAAGAGATTGACATTTGAATCAGTAGACAATAAAGCACACTGCCCTCTCCAGTGTGAGTGGACATCATCCAGTCCACTGAGGAATAAATAAAATGATGGTGGGAGGGAGGGTTTGCCCTCTCTCTGCTTGACTACTGAAGTGGGACATCCATCATTTCCTGTCCCCGGGGCTCCAGGTTCTCAGGAATCTATGCCATTAACTCTCTTGCCTTCCAACTCCATGGTCCTCCTGGGTCTCCAGCTTACAGATAGCTGATTGTGAGACTTCCTAGTCTCCATCATTGCATGAACCCGTATCTTATAGTAAATTATACATAAAGATCCTGTGGGTTCTGTTTCTCTGGAGAACCCTGATGAATACAGCCAGAACAAAGGAGAAAAATCAGCAAAAACCATATACTTAGTTCCACCCCAGCTTAGTTCAGAATCAATGGTGCGATCTTAGGTCAAGTCCTGCAATTAATTAGTTCATCCAGCCTGGATTTACAGCACACCCACTGGCTGCCAGCCCTGAGCTGAGTACCAGGAGTACAGAGAGCAATGAGGCTCAGGCTCTCCTTTGAGGTCACAGTTCAGCAGGTGAGACATGTAAGGTGGGTCTCGTGGTCCTCAGGCAGGTGCTCCTATGGGCAGAGACTAGCTTTGCTTGGGAGAAAAGGGCTGTGAGAATGAGGGCTAGGGACATTTTCACTAGGAGGGGACAGTCTGAGAGCATATAAGTGATGGGGTCCAGGCAGAGGTGGCCAAGGACACTCTGGGAAGAGATCATGCCGACCTCAGATGCCAGGCTGGGGTTTAGACAGTGAATTAATGCTAAGCTTAAGGAGACAGGGCTTTAAGAATATTACTAGCAATTATATTCTAAAAATATAACAGGATTCATCCATTAAAACAATATGCATTGTTCCAGGTCCTGTACTTGGTTTGGGGAAAATGTTGGTGATTAAAAGAGACACCGTCACTGCTCACGTGGCCCTTCAGTTGTGTGATTAAAAGTCTTCATGGCAGCATGATTTATAATAGAGAACGCATATAATAACAGTGAAATAATATAATTTCAGTAATCAATCAATAGAATGGCTAAGTAATTAGGGGACATAATACGATGAAATGTTATTAATCATTCAAAGTAATGTTTGTCGGTGATTTTAATGGGAGATTTTTAAGATTTAAGTGAAAAAGCTGGTTGCAAATATGAATTGAAAAAAATTACTGCTGGGAATTGAATTATATATTTCATGGGGAGGTGAAATTATAAGTGACTTTCATTGCATTCTCTATTTTTCTACACTTTCCAAGGAGGGAAATATTTTCTACAACGAGCATGTGCCTTCACGCAGTAAAAAATTGTTTAATATGCCTTTAGAATATTCCTAAAAGAGCCAAACATTTGGGCCTACACTAAAGCATCTTTTTAGAATTTTCAGACAGCTGGCGTGAGGCATAACAAGAGAACTGTCTTAGCACTTTAGCATTTTGGGACTTTCCCATTGAAAATAATAATGATAAAACATCCGCTCCTTTCTCAGCATGGTTAGCTGCTTGTGGTGCTGGGGGAGCCAGCAGGGATCAGCGTTTCTGCACACCCGCTGCTGGGAGTGACCACGTAATCTGAGAAAATTATCTCCAGGTTTCCTTCGCTCCAGATGGCATTTTGACAACACAGATAAAACATTCACGCAGTCACAGCACACATCCTGCTCAGTTAGCCTCCCCCGTCCTCACCCTGGATCTGATGGAGGGGCTGCTTTATTTTTAGATCTTCAGTTTGAGTTAGAGGAGTTCCTTTTATCAGGCTATGAGTCTTGGTGGTGTTTTATTGTTTGGTAGCTTTTAGAAACCTGGAGTCTTTGGCAACTGCCACATCTAGTTGAGGTTTACCTGAGATTATGGGAGCTGGGAGAGGGGAATACACCTATTACTGGTGGAGGGGAGAGGGTGGGAAGGGATCAATTGGGAGTTTGAGATTTGCAGATACTAACTACTATATATAAAATAGATAAACAACAGGTTTCTACTGTATAGCATGGGGAGCTATATTCAATAGCTTGTAGAAACCTATAATGAAAAATTATATGAAAAGGAATATTTGTATGTACATGTGTGACTGAAACGTGATGCTGTGCACCAGAAACTAAGACAACATTGTGAAATGACTATACTTCAGTTAAAAAATGCCTACCTCCTTTGAAGATGGGCGCTCTGCACTGCCACGTAAGGAGCCTCGATGATTGCCAGTGGGCAGCATTCTAGGAGCAAATATTAGCTCTCATAGCAACCAAGATTGACCTTCATGATGTTGGCCATTTGTAAAAGGGGAAAGGACTAACATCTACTGAGCTCCTGCTAAGTGCCAGCCGCATTCCATGTGGAAGCTCATTCAGCCACCACGCTGACCCTAGGTGGTAAGTGTTTTTATTCCCGCTCTGGGGAAGATGAAATTGAAGATGAGAAAGTAGGGAAATCACCCAGCTTGTAAGTGGCAAAGCTGAGATTGGAACCTCAGTCAATCCAGTTCTACCTTGTTTCTTCTTGTCCTGACTGCTCTGTGGAGATGACATCTCAGCCACATTGGCTCTCTTGCCCAGGGTACTTTTGTTGTGGGCGGGAAAGGGAACATCCAGACTGTTATTATACTAACTAGGGAAGCCTGCCTGATTGCTGCCTTAAGTGGTTGTGGTCCCACCTCCATCAGTGTTTGCTGAATGAACGAATGATAGACTTTGGATGCATATGCATTAAAAATGGTACAAATGCTGCTTTTTGTTATACTCCTGTGTGTGTATGTGTTTAATTTTACTATTGTGAGAGCACTTAACATGAGTTCTACCTTCTTAACGAATTTTTAGTGTGCAGTGCCTTGCTTCTGACTCTGGGTGCAGTGTTGTACCACAGATCTCTGGGGCTTATTATTGCTGCCACAGTTCATATCTATTCGTATTCTGGAGGTTAGAGGTCCAGAACAGGTTTCACCAGGCAACATCCAGCTGACAGCAGGGCTGCTTCCCTCCGGAGGCTCTAGGGGGGAAGCTGTTCCTTGTCTTTTTTGGCTTTTCTGGGTTGCCTGCCTTCCTTGGCTCGTGGCCTCATTCTGTTTCCAAAGCCACCAATGGCCAGTTGAGGCCCTCTCACACCACGTCCCTCTGACTCTGTCTTTACTGCTTCCCTCTTCTACAGTTAAGGACCCTTGTGATTGTACTGGGCCCACCTGGATAATCCAGGAAACTCTCCCCATCTGATGAGCAACCTCAGTTCTGTCCGCTACCTTCGTCCACTTTTGCCGTGTAATGTGATTCGCAGGATTCAGGGATTAGGATTTGGACCTTTATTTTAGGGGGTACATTATTCTGCCCACCATAGAGAGACAGCCACAATGGGGGACACAGATGAATTAGGGCCTCTACCGGCAAGAAGTTTACAGTCTGGGGGGGGTGGGTGTGTTCACAGTTAAGTGGCGTAACAGGCAGGATGTGAAAAGGGACATGGCAGGGTTGAGTCTAGGAGTTAGAGGAAGTGAGAGTTGGAGGTTGCTTCAGATTGGGGAGTTGGGGGGCTAGATGGAGGAGGTGGTCTATGAACTTGGCCTTGAAGGATGGATAGAATTTCAAAAAGTTAACAACATGGGTTGGGAGAACATCTTAGGCAAGGGGACTGACCCCAAATCACAGCTACAACCAGCAGGATGACTGCCGTGCTGGAAGTGTGTGCCGTGGTCCCCAGCTCAGTTGCCTCCAGGCGGCAGCAGTCACAGGAAAGAGAGGAGCCTCTTTTCCCACTTGCTGGCTCCTGTGTTTTCAGGAGGGGGCCGCCCCAGCCAGAGTTGGCTGCCACAGCCCATCTCCAGCAAGTTGCTGCCCTGCAGGAACCTCTTCCAGGGGTGGCCAGATGGTAGCTTTTCTACAGAAGCCAGAAATCTGGATCTTTATGTGAAGTACTCAAGGTTTTAAAAGTGAGAGTCTAATTCAGTTATAAAAAACAAAACAAAATAAAACCCACACTGAATAGAGAAATGTAGGAATCAGAGGGCTTCTGTTTGTAACCTCTGATGTGAGGCACAGAGAGACTGAGTTACTTGCCCAAGGCCACACAGCTGTGAAGTGACCCAGCCAGCATTGTCAGTGATCCCTGGGTTCTTGATAACATGCTCCAAATTACTCAGCCATAGTGAGCATCTTCTTGAGAGGTGGATGGGCCACTGTCATGGGCCACAGAGGGTGTTAAAGCCAGGAGACGATGGCCACTGATCAGCGAGATGGCACTGTAGGAGCACGGGGCAAAAGGACAAGATTTCTTTCAACCCTGCGAAGCTGCAATTCCAGGAAGATTTGGCGCCCGACATGTGGCTTCCCGGAGGGTCTGCACTGTTGCACAGCATGAGATCTGGTACACTGATTCAGGACTTTACATCCTGCAGTTGTTTCTCTGAAAGAGAGAGGTGGGGAGGGGGGAAGGGAGGGGGGAAAGAAGGAGCAGAAAGAAACAGAAGAAGAGAAAAACTAAAATTACCTCTTTTGTTTAGGCCGAAAGGAAAGGCATTCGGCTCACTGAAAGGGGATGGATAATTAAGATCATTTTTGATTGGAAACTTCATTGGAAACTCCGTTATTTTTTTCAAGAATGAAACGATGGAAATGATTCCTTAATCGTCATCTCTGATAGAATAGAAATTTATCCCATCTTGTACCCCAATTACGGATGATAATGGCTTAATCTTCTGAGGGATTTTTTTTTTTTTAATACAAAGCATTTCTTTATTTTGCATTTCTACGCTCTGGGTCTGAATAACAGGCTGTGCAAAGATAAAGCTGCAGCTGAAATTCCTGTGTGATGGGCACTGGTGTACGTTTACATCGAGGAGTCTGCTTTTGCAGCAAATGCCCCTATAAGTACGATTTAGTTTCTCAAATATGTCTTGCTCAGTGTTACGTGGTGATTAAGATCCCAGCCCTTAAGTGGAAAAGGCCTGCGTTCATTAATCAGATATTTGTTAATAAAGTAAACTTTCCTCCAGTTTTTCCAGGACTGCACTGTTTTTCCAGGGTACCCTCAATTTAATGTCTCCTTTTATTATCAAAAGTGTCCTAGTTCTAACACTGAAGGGTGTGGTCATGCTAATCCTGGGTGTTTACCTGCAGCAGGCACCACTCTCCTAGCTTCAGCTGGCCCTCTAAATTGCCAGCCACTTTGTGGAGCTTTCTAGTCAAGTCAGATACCTTAGTGCCCTGGGCTGCTGGCCCCTCCATAGCCACTCTGCCTCCCAGATGGAGGGGAGCCTGGGAGAGGCAGAGAGAAGGGAGAGGGAAGAAGATGGAGGGCAGGCAGGGAGGAGGGACCAGCATCCTGGAAAAGCCGGAGGCTGCCAGCTTGGGAGATGGGGAGGAGCCAGGCCAGGCCAGCTAAGCTGTGGCACTGTGGGCACAGGTAGGCAGGGAGGGTGGCGGGAGGTGGGCCCAGCCTCCACTGTGGGAAGGAGCACGATTCTGGTGCTCATGCAACATGGAAAAGTCAGGGCCTAAAAGAAGAAAGAGGAGGGACAGAGTAGGCAAGAAAAATAAGAAACAGGCTCCAAATTCAGCTCAAGGCCCGCAGGCTCCATCCTGGTGAGGGTGGGTAAAGAAGTCACTTCCTGTTTAAACGCTGAAGTCTAAGCTGAATGTCTCTTGAAGCCCAGAGGGAGGAGATGGTGAACACAACAGACACATCCCTGCCCTTTCCTGATAGAACCACCTCATGGCTTTGTGACCCTGGGCAAGTTACTCGGCAAGTGATACCCCCTGGAGCAGCTGCAGGAGGAAGGAACAAAATCGGCTTCAGGCAACCACAGATTAGGAGTTCTCAGAAAACACAGCTGCTAAATTGTGTACCTTAAGTATTTCAGGCTCTTCTCTGCCGCGGTGCCACTGGCTGGCTGGCTGCACTGACCAACTCAGGAGACGTGTTGCTCATTTTGGCCACTGGCTCTCTCTACAGTTGTGGGGAAACTGTGACATCTCATGCTTGCCCAGGTACAACCGACCCTTGCGAGAGATCCGTCCAGAGCCCTTCATGAATGTGAGGAGTCATGAATAGGGTCACTCGTTTGTTGACAATTTTTTAAAATGAAATATGTCAAGCACAGACAAGTATGGAGATGCTATAACGCACACCAGCATATCCTCCCTCAGTTTGAAAAATGAAACATCTTCGATACAATTGAAGTCTCTTTGTCTTTCACACCATAATCCTTTTCCCTCCCGAGAGATTACCACAAACATTTCCACTGGGTTTTTTATCCTTTTGCCTAATGTTTTGATACCCAGAGCAATAGATCCTACTCTTAAACTGTCCCCGAGTGAAATTAGATCATTCTACAACTTGCTTTTCTCACTCCCCATTATTTTTTGTATTTACTCCTACGATGCAGTTCATTTATTGTAACTGCTTTACATTGTTCTGCAGGATTATGCCACAGTTTACTGACTTATTCCTGTCTTGATGTAGGTGTAATGTAGTTGTGAGCGTTCTTGGTTGGCTTCCCATGTGCACATTCCCGGGCACATTCCACAGGATACACACAGGCTGAGAAATAGTGGAGTTGCTGGGTCATAGACTTTGCCAGCTTGGAAATTAGAAGTCAGTGACAGCTGACTCCCGAGAAGAATTGCATTTCCAGTTGCAATTCTTGGTAGTTCCTGCTTGCCCACACGCAGCCAGCACTTGGTATTATCAAACTTTAAAGTTTTGCCAGTATGGTGAGTTTTAAAAATTGCATATTCTGATATACTAGTGAAGTTGAACCCCTTTGAAATATTTATCATTCATTCCGGTTTCCAAAATGGGAAAAGATGTTGCCCACTCGTATCCTTTGCCTGTTTTTTTCCCAGTAGGTTGAGTTGTTGTTATACCATCAGTAGAGGTGGTGTCCTTGTCTTATTCCTGACTTGAGTGGAAATGCTTCTCAAGTTTTAACATGTTGTAGGTTTTTGATTGTTAATGAAATTCACTAGAGTCCCAGTTTACTAAGAGTTTTATAAAGCAGTATGAATGGGTGCTAGTTTTCTCTTTGAAATTTGAAATACTACCTATATAAAGTGAGCAAATCTAAACTGTAAAGCTTGATACATTTTCAGAAAGTAAACAGAGCCAATCAAAGGGTAGAACATTAACAGTAACCCATAACCCTTCATGTCTCTACCCTCTATCTGCTCCTCAAAGTAATCCTTCTTATGAATTCTAACATGATAGATTGGTTCTGCCTGGTTTTGAACCTTATATAAAGAGAATCAAGGAATTTGTGTTGTTCTGGGTCTGGCTTCGTTCTTCTCATTGCTTGCACTGTTCATCCGTGTTGTTTTACGTAGTGTTAGTTTGTTTGCATTGTTGCTGTTGCTCCACTGTATGACTGGGTTACATTATCTCTTTGGATTCTGAGCTCGATGCACATAATGATAATGGAATGAAACTCGTTGTTTGGGTATACGCCCTGGAGTGAAATTTCTAGGTCACAGGACAGGTCTGCACTCAACTTCCCAAAGCAGTTGCACCGGTTTACATTTCTGCTTTGGTCCACGTCCTTGGATCCTCACCTTGGTCCAAACCCTTGGAGCCTCCTTGGTCCACATCCTCCCAATCTTCATTGAGAGTTGTCATTGTCTGTCACTTTAATTTGTGGTGTTCTAGTAAGTATGTAATGACACTCCACTGTAGTTTTAATTTACACTTTCTATCATGAATGATGTTGAATACCTTTTTATAGGATTGTTTTCGTCTAGATATACCCTTTTGCAAAATACCTGTTCAAGTCTCTTTACCAGTGTTTCTGTTGAGTTTCTCTTGTTGACCGATAGGAGTTCCTGCATACTCTGGGTATCAGCTTACCAAAGAGGTTTTAGGTCTGTGATAGAAATAGCTTCTATTCTGTATTGTGCATTTTTACTCTCTTGAGGGAATCTTTTGATGAACTGATATTCTTACATTTAACCTTATTTATTACTCTTTTCCTTTAAGGTTGGTGCTTAAGAAATTTTTGCCTACTCTAAGATCATGAAGATATCTCAAATGGCAAAAAATGTCCATTTGTATCCTTTGCCCATTTTTTCCAATTGTTGACTAGCATTAGTAGTAGAGTGTATCCTTGCCTTATTCCTGACTTCAGTGGAAATGCTTCTCAAATTTCAACATTAAAAATGATGTTTGTTTCAAGTTTTTACTTGTTACCTATTACCATATTAAGGAAATTTACTATGTTCCCAGTTTTTCTTTAGAGAACTGATGGTTTTGCCATTTACACTCAGATCTATAACCTACTTGGAATAAGATTTTTGTCTAAGGTAGAAGATAGGGGTCTTTACCAGACTTAATAAAATTAACAGTAATTATGTAATATCTTTCAGTCCAGATTCAAATTTCCTCCATTGCCTAAAATATGCCTTTTGTAGATTGTTTGTTGAAATTGAGCTCCAAACAAGGGTTCTCTTAAAAAGGACTTTTTCATGCTGTTTACTTGTGAAGGAAGTGAGTTTTCCTAAAAATTGTTTTATATGACTGGGCTTTATTACTGCTTCCTTGTGATGTCATTTAATTTGTTCTCTTGGCCCTTATATATCCTGTCGATCTTCAGTTAGATGTAAAGTATGGATTAGGTTTAACTTTATTTTTGGCATGGATGCCTCATGTCCCATTTTGGGTTTTCATGTTTAGTGGCACTAAGGTTGATAAGTGGCTGAGGTAATGACAATTCCATTCTTGTAAAATCTCTCATCAGCATTCCACCTAGTAATTTTACCATTCATCAGTGACCATTGTCTGAATCAGTTATTAACTGAGGAATTGCAAAATGGTAAATTTTAATCCATTCATTCAGTATTTAGTAAGTGAAAGAACTTTACTCTATCCTCTTTGATATTTGGTTACTCGGAAGTAATATTCATAATAGAATGGCAGAATAACTGCACAACTCTTTCCCTTTATTTATCAAATTACAGAGGAGTTGGTGTCTTTGCAAGATCCAATGTTACCCATCTGGTGAGTTTTGTTTCTCTCCTTTTTTTATCAAAGCTAATTATAAGCTCATTGTTTTCCATATAGCCCATGTATTTTAGTAAATTGCAGTCTAATTTTTATGAATGCTTTTATTGAAGCATAATTTACATTTGGATGATTACATGAATCATTAATATATACAGCCTGAGGTAGTCTGTGTGACCACTGCTCATATCAAGAAAAACAAAATATCAAGTCATTTTTTGTTCATGGATTAGAAGACTTAATGATGTTAAGATGCTCATGTTATTCAAAGTGATCTGCAGATTCAATAACATCCCTATCAAAACCCCAATGACATTTTTTACAGAAATAGAAAAAAAATTCTAAAAGTTATATCAACACAAAAGACCACAAATAGCCAAATCAATCTTGAGAAAGAAGAACAAAGCTGAAGGCATCACACTTCCTGATTTCAAAATATGTTACAAAGCTATAGAAATCCAAACAGTATGATACAGGCATAAAGACCTGTATCTTTACCTGTATACAGACCAACGGAAATGACTAGAGAGCCCAGAAATAAATTGATGCATATTAAGTCAACTGATCTTTGACAAGGGTGCCAAGAATACACAATAGGAAAAGGATAGTCCCTTCAACAAATGGTATTGGGAAAACTAAATATCCCCATGTGAGCGAATAAAGCTGGACCCTTACCTCACACCAAACACAAAAATCAACTCAAAATGTGTTAAAGACTTAAATATAAGACCTGGAACTGTAAAATTCCTTACTTTTTTTGGTCTGTCAATTGCAGAATGAGTGAATCAAGTTCATGTTCATTTGGCATTACACATCCTTTTTTTTTAAGTTAGTGGATGTCAGAGAGTATAGCTCAAGTGGTAGAGAGCTTGCTTAGCATGTACAGGATCCTGGGTTCAGTCCCTGGCACCACCTCTAAAAATAAGTAAATAAACTTAATTATCCCTCCCCCAAAAAAATTTTTAAAAATTAAAAAAAATTAAATAAAAATTAAGTTAGTGGACCTTATTCATATTTTATCAATTTTTCCACGAGTGTCTTTCATCTCATAAGAAAACCATTTCCACAGTTCAGGAGCCAATCCGGGTCACATACTGCATTTAGTTGTCATGTATGTTTCTTTAAGAAATAATTCACGTTGCTTTTTACTTGAGAGTGGCCTTCGATTTAATTTATTTATTTCCTTTTTCTGCTGTTGTGAGTCAGTGGCTTACAATTTAAAGCTTTTCTGCTTCTGGGAATTTTGACTGTTTCTTAAATGGCTAGCAGATCTGGTAATGGAAAATTCATCAGTCCACACACCCCTGGATTCAAAGCCCAAACCTACCAGTTCCTAGCTGTGTGATCTGGGGAACATCGCTCCACTTCTTTGAGCAGCAGTTTGCTTTGCTTTTCTTAAAATGCAACATTATTATTATTTTCCATGTGTACAGTATTATAGTTTTACTTCTGTGTCCACTATAGCAGGCTCAGCGTCACCTGCAAACCTTCAATCTGCCCAAGCTGAGAGGCGTTGATTCTAGGAAGTGGACGCATCATTCTACCCGGTAGAATCGCAAGTCGAAATGAGGAGGGAAAACAGGAGAGTAACAAACAGTGATTAGAAGGGAGTAGGTATGTTTAAACCTGAAATGCTCATTAGTCTTGAAGAATGGAAACCTTAAAAGGCAATTTATATGCAAACACTTCCAGTGTTCTTTCTGCACAAGGCTCCTCTCCGTCATCAGCCTGCCAAAGACCACCGCTAAGGAGGATTTTTCCCTCTCCCTCTTTCTTCCCTCCTAATTGCCGTGCTCTCGCCAGCCTCCTTGTCAAATCAATGCAGGCTGAAGCCACGTTCCTACCCAGAGCCTGTCCGCCAGCAAGACCACGTGCTTCATTATTCCGCCAGCCCCTGGTGTCTCAGAACCTAAGGATCTGACACCCAGAAGCAGCCTTCCAGGTGCCACACACCACGGCCCCATCTTCCTAATGAGGCAGCTGAGGTCCAGAAGGAGAAGGCACGTCCAGGGTTGGTCCTTCATCCGTTTACTCAGCTGATGTTTATCAAATACTTATTGAACAACTACTTCACACTTGGCCCAAGGGAAACAGAGACAGACAAGCGCCCTTGTTACAGACGGACAGTGAGCTAATAAATGACTACATAAGAAATGAGAGAAGATGCTATATGCTAGGAAGGAAGTACACAGGGTCCTCTATTAGAAAACGGTGTGTGTGCATCTCCTTGATGGGGTTTGTCTTAGTTTGGGTTTTGCTAGAGGTAGACCCTGATGCAAGGACCCAGGTGCTAGAAGTTTATTTGGAAGGCGATCCCAGGAAACATGGGAGGGAGGGGAAGTGGGGCAGTGGGCAGGGCTTCCAGCCGATTTGCGTGGACAAGCAGTGTGAGTGACAGGACAAACATTTACTGTTACAAGCCACCAAGTTGTTTTTTGTTGTTGAAGTATAGTTGATTTACAGTGTTGTGTTACTTTCCAGTGTACAGCATAGTGATTTAGTTTTTAATAGATATAGATATAGATATTCTTTTTTCAGATCCTTTTGGTGATAGTTTATTACAAGATATTAAATACAGTTCCTTGTGCTATATTGTTGTTTATCTATTTCACATCTAAGTAGTTTGTATCTGCTAATCCCAAACTCTTAATTTATCCCTGCCCCCCTCCCTTTCCCCTTTGGTCATTGTAAGTTTGTTTTCTATGTCTGTGAGTCTCTTTCTGCTTTGTAAATAAATCATTTTTTAAAGATTTCACATATAGGTGATATCATATGATATTTGTCTTTATCTGTCTGACTTACTTCACTTACTATGATAATCTCATGATAATCTCTAGGTCCATCCATATTGCTGCAAATGGCATTATTTCATTCTTTTTTGTGGTTGAGTAATATTCTAGTGTGTGTGTGTGTGTGTGTGTGTGTGTGTGTGTGTGTGTGTGTATACACGCACACATCGATATATGCATATATGCATTCATCTGTTGATGGACATTTAGGTTGTTTCCATGAGTTGGCTATTGTAAATAGTGCTGCTATGAACATTAGGGTGCATGTAACTTTGTGAGTTAGCGTTTCCTCTGGGTATATACCCAGGAGTGGGATTGCTGGTGTGAATGAAAAATACTGCAAGCCGTATCAGTAAACAAAGAATCCTGAAGCCATCAAGTCGTCAGCCACTGCCGCCACCCCCCATAGTGAGCTCAGGGTGCAGACAAGCAGGCAGCCCAGCCTCTGCAGCCACCTCAGTGCCCTCTGAGGGGACTCAGAATAAGAAAGGACAGGATATTGGCCCTCAGTAGCTGGGTGCTTGTCAAAGGAGTGATTTTAATGAGCCCAGACATGTGGTCCCTCCCATACATAGAAAAGCGCTAAAAGTTTCAACTTGAGATGTCTGGTTTTCTTTAACAATAATCTTTAATGTTCCGACTGCCTGGTCTTTGTTGTGAAACTGTTATACATCCTGGCTCCTCTCCTACCTCGTCGGAGCAGTCCCTCAGAGCGACCTGGGAGGCTGTCATCCCGGGCTGCAAGGGGTTCGAGTCCTCAGAAATGTCCGCCGAATAATACAGAACTCTTAACTTTTAGGTTGTGCATTTTATTTCATTTGACACTGGATCATATGGGAAGTCTATTTTCAGTTTTTTAAGGAACCTCCACACTGTTTCCCACAGTGGCTGCACCTGGCTGCATTCCCGCCAGCAGTGCAGGGGGGCTCCCCTTTCTCCACAGCCTCTCCGGCATTTGTTGTTTGTGGACGTTTGAATGACTGCGGTGGAATTTTGACACCTCAGATATATTGTAAACTCGTACACGCCCTCTCTCCACACCTGTGCTGTACACATCAAAGAGTAAGAGAATTTTGCCCCCAGAACCGATTTCCACCCTCTTGCAGGGATCACCTGCTGTGGGCATTCCTGGTGGTGGCGCTTCTGCCCCTCAGGCAGACTGACTTTGGTGTCCTTCCCTCAGTTTAGCGAGCACATTCTGTGCCGTGGCCTGTGTGCGAAGTTCTGTTGATGTTAGAAATGAGAAATTGATATTCTGTCGGCTGGCAAAACTCATGGAAGGAACAGGAGTGTGTGTAACTGCCGGGGTGCTAGGAAGATTTCACACCCGGCTGGGACAGCTTCAGTTTCCACCTGGGCAAGTGAGGACGTGGTTTGGTCTTTTTCTTAGCAGATTTCTGATAATGTGTGCTTTGGACCTCTGCTGGGTGGTGGCAAGCATCAGATTTCCAGAAGGTTATCATTTCCTTTTTTTTTTTTCTCAGATATTGTCAGTTTTTTCAGACTTCTGTTCTCAAGATTTTATCTCCTTCCAAGAATCTGACAAAACCCAAGCAGACACTCAGTGATTTGTATTATGGCTGTGTGACTCTGTTACAAAATGTTCCATTTTTAAAATAAATTAGATGAGGACATTCTCAGTTCTGAAAGAATGCATTCAGCTTATGAAGGTGAGGAGGGAAGAGCCTATGTGAGCTAACAAATTGCAAATAACATGTGTTCATGTTCTGAATCTGATGTGGTGACTGGAGCTATAAAAGTCGCTTTTTTGGGTGTAGACTCCATTATTTCCTTAAAGTTTTAATGGTTTCTCCCTCATCCACGTGCATTTATTTCAGTATCCAATCATTTCATAATCGCTACACAGATCTGAGACTTGCATACAGATAGATGCTTGAATGAATGAAGGTAATGTTTAGAGATAACATGAAATCATGAGAATTTTTGAGATCTGTGTGTTTGTGACAAAATGACTACGTGACCAATGACATTGTTCGGGAATCTAACTGGTGCCCTGCTTTATTCTGAGCACTTTACAAATATTAAATAATTTGGTCCCACAACATCCTATTATGTAGAGGTTCTTATTATTCCCCTGTTACAGAGGAGGAAGCGGGTCCCACAACTTGTAAGGGGAAGAGCTGGCTTCAGATTCTGCGTATGTAGTTATGATGTCATTACAGTGACAGTAAACAGTGTCAGCAGCTGCCAGGAGCAACGGTGCAGGTAGCAGTGACACCCAGAACAAAGGGCTCCGGCGGGCGTCGTTCCCTGAGCTGGCCAGCTCTTGTCAGGTAGAATGCTGGATGTTTTCTGTAAACTATCTCTCATTTTTCCAGTGGCTTTCAGAGGTAGTGAAGTTACTGTCCCCATTTTGCAGACATGAAAACAAAGGCCCAGAATAGTTAAGGAAGCCTCAGGTCACACATGGCAGGGTGGAGGGGTGGAGCCTGGAGCTGGGCCTGCCTGCACCCAAGTCTGGGTTGGGTCTCTCTGGAAGAGCTGAGAAGACTGCTGTCCCTGATAAAGAGGGAGGGGACGGACATCTGTTTGGGAAACTTGTCCTGGCCACCACGTGGCAGCCAGCCACATAGAGAGGCCAGGAAGGCTGAGAAAAACGCAGCGCGCGGGCACGGATGACGGTTGGATACGGGGATTTCCCTCTCTAACCCAGGGCCCCTCATGTTGCCTCGTCCTGTGCTTTTCCAGTGACATCAACATCGTCATCATCACTGTGAGTCTGCTCTGGCCGCCGTAACCGAGCACTCCAGAGTAGGGGACTTAAACAACGGTCACGTGACTCCTCATGGTCCCGGAGGTTACTAAAAGTCCGAGATCAAGGAGTCGGCAGGGTTGGTTTCTTCCAAGGCCTCTCCTTGGCTTGTGGATGGCCACCCTCTCCCCGTGTCCTCCCCGGGTCAGCCCTCTGTGTGTGCCTTGTCCTAATCTCTTATCAGGACACCAGTTACGTTGGGTTGAGGCCCACCCTAGTGACCTTATTCTACCTTAATCACCTCTTCAGATGCCCTGTATCCAAATAAATCCCATCGAAGGTTCTGGGGACTTCATGTGAATTTGAGGGGACACAGGTTATCCCATAACTACCATCTCCGGCCATGTCACCTCTGTCGTCATCCCCATCACTCCCGCAGCCCACTACCACTCATTGATTGACTAGTATGTCTGACCTCCATCTTTCCATGCATGACCTCGTTTAATCTGCACAGGAGTGAGGGGGAGAGAGGTGAGGTAAGCCCCCGCTTTGCTTACTCAAGAAACCCTTCTCTCATGCCCTGTTTCTGCCAAAAAGTCATCATCCCTCCGGTTTGTGGGCCGGGGGGCTGCCCTGTAGCCCATCTCCTTGGAAATCCATCCTGTTTCTCTGGATTTTGGAATCTGGCTCTGACAGAGAGGAAAAGTCCTGAAATCTCTAAGCTCACCAGCTCTCTGAGCGAGCAGAGGACCTCACTGTACTTGTCGAGAGCTGTGTGATGTCAGCTCTTCCTAAAGCCGTCAGCACTTCCTGGGCTCCGGAGCCTCCTGAAGCCCTCGGAGCGGGTGGCCAGTCCCAGCTCTGCCCCCACCGAGGCCTCCTGGGCTCGCTTACCTCCATTCTAGCTTTTGTGAAGGGGAAAGCCTGGATGGCTGGGGCCCGGTTTGGTTTGTGTCTGGCCCAGGGCCTAATCAAATAGAATCAGATCTCTGTGAAGGTCAGGAAGGAAATACAAAATAAATGGATCTTCTAACCCCAAAGGGAAACCACAGGCAATGGATATAAAGAGCTTCAACAAGGCTTCTCATCTATCGTTCTGGTTTGCACTGGGCTAGTAAGGGAATAAGATGGTGTGTGTGAGCCTGCGTGTGTGTTTGTGTGCATGTGTGTGTGCGTGTGTGTGTGCGCGTGTGTGCATGTGTGCATGTGTGTGTTTTAGGGGCCATCCCTAATCGTTGGCAGTGCACAGCAATGAATTCATCATTTATTTGGCCCTGTAAGAGGCAGAATTTTAAGACAGCCCCATGAACATCCTGTCCGCCACTCCACTTCTGTGATGATGTTACGTTATATTGCAAAAAGGAGATTATGTAGGTGGAGCAAATCTAATCACAGGAGTTCCGGAAAAGCAGAGAGATTTCTCCAGCTAGTTAGAGAAAGGAAAACAAGAGATTTGACGCATGAGAAGGATCTGATGCAATATTGGAAGCCTCTAGATGCTGAGAACTCTCGGTTCACGGCCAGGAAGGAGACTGGGACCACCATCCTACAGCCACAAGGAGCTGAATCCTGTCAGCAACCTTGATGAGCTAGTAATCCTGTTCTTCCCCAGAGTGTCCAGTGAGAGCGGCCTGGCCGGCACCTGGATTTTGGCCTTGTGAGACCCTAAGCAGAGAATCCACTTGCTCCCACACAGGCTTCTTTCTTTCCTTTTTTTTATTGAAATATAGTCAATTTACAATGTTGTGTTAATTTCTGGTGTACAGCATAGTGATTCAGTTGTACATATATATATATATATTCTTTTTCATTATAGGCCATTACAAGATACTGCATATAGTTCTCTGTGCTATATAGTAAGTCCTTGTTGTTTATCTGTTTTATATATAGTAGTATCTGCAAATCCCAAATTCCCAATTTACCTCCCCCAACTCCTTTTCTCCCCTGGTAACCATAAGTTTGTTTTCTGTCTGTGAGTGTGTCTCTGTTTTGTAAATAAATTTGCATCCTTTTTTTTTTGAGATTCCACTTATAAGTGATATATAGTATTTGTCTTTGTCTGACTTACTTCACTTAGTATGATAATCTCTAGGTCCATCCATGTTGCTGCCAATGGCATTATTTCATTCTTTTTTATGGCTGAGTAATATTCCATTGTAGAAATGTACCACTTTTTTTTTTATCCAGTCATCTGTTGATGGGCATTTAGGTTGCTTCTATGTCTTGGCTGTTGTAAATAGTGCTGCTGTGAACATTGGGGTGCATGCATCTTTTTGAATTGGAGTTCCCTCCAGCTGTATGCCCAGGAGTGGGATTGCTGGATCATAGGGTAAGTTTCTGAACTACAGAACTGTGGGTTAATCACTGGGTGTTGTTTTAAGCTGGCAAGTATGTGATATTTGTTACAGCACATAGAAAACTAATACAGGCCCTTCTTATGTCTGTAGGACAGGCTTTCCCCGGAGCCTCTGCTCCTACCTCCCCGTTTGCCTTCATCAAGGAGCCCTCTTCCTCCTTCACAGTGAAAATGGCAGCTTCTTAACCCCCTGCTGCAGACTTATCAATGTCACCACCTCTGCAGAGCTGCCCCCAGGCTGCCCCAGCTCTTCCCCGACCTCCCTGCAGGGCTGCGTCCTGTTCCCGTCCCGGGAGCTGATCTGACCCCAGCCCCCTGCCAAAGACTCCAGCCTTGACTTAGGCCGAGGCTTATTTTTTTGCCTGTGGGTGTCCAGTTGCTCCAGCACGATTTACTGAATGGCCATCCTTCCTTCATGGAATTGTTTTTTCACATTTCTCAAAAATCAAGAAATTGCTCACTTGATCTCCAGAAGAAGTGCTCACGGTCTGGTCATGCAGAGTTTCTCCCTGAGTCACGGTGTTGCGAGCTGGCACGGCTCTAGCAGGCACCCTCATGGCATCACTTTTTGTCCAAAGTCGCACAGCTGGGAGTTGGTTTGGAGAGTGACCAAGCCTGCCTCTCCCAGAGCTGGCGAGTTTTGATTCCACTTTCCCAGAAAGAGGATGGAAGTGATGCGATTTTGTTTCCAAAGTATCTTTTTTTTTTTTTCCAAACATGGACAGACTTTATGGTGGGATGCTCCCTCCTGGGATCCCATACTCTTAAATACAAAAGTACGTAGAGAAGAAGGGAAAACAGTCTATGCATGAAGCCAAGAACAACAACAACAACAAACTAAAAGGAGAGAGAATGTAAATTCTTATTGTTGCTGTGAATCTTTGGCAAGCTCTGTAAAATCATTCATTCATTCAGCCTTTCTCTAGCTATTTATTGAAGCATTCAGTGATTGTCTAGCCATCTCAAGTGCTGTTCTACACTGTTCAGAAAGCACAGAAAACTTGGTGTCCTGTAAGCTGGTTACAGTGTCTGACTGGCAGACACCTGTTCATCTCTTAGTTGGAGCTGTTATGTCACATTTGATGAAAAGTGAAGCTTTATCCCTCCAGGCAAAGTTAAATGTTTCTACTGTAATGCTTTCATACATAACTTCTAGTTTGACCTTTATTAAATTATGTTTTAATATTTTTTGAAAAAAAGATGAGAAGGGATTTAGAAACCTTTGTGTAATATCTACATCCTGGGCCCCCAGGGCTAGAAGGAGGCGATTGCTGGGTGGGCTGGAGGGGTGGAGGCAGGGCCCTTGCTACCTGCGTGCTGACATCCACCCTGAACCTGAGGGTGGGAGTGAGATGCTCTGGGAGAGGCCAGGAGGCCCCAGGCCGAGGGCAAGATGGCAGCTCCGTGAATGGATGGAGGGTCATTTTGTGCTCTGTTCACTGCTGCGTCCCAGTACCTAGAACCGGGCCTGGCACATAGCATGCACTCACTCGTCACCTCAGGAAGTATATATCCACTCAATAGATCACAATTTTTTCACCCAGTAAGTATGTGTTGAGGAAGCGACCTGCCAGAAGCATTTCGTGGCGATGCTGCTGTGCCCCTGGGTCATCCCTTCTTTCCGTGTGGAGGTCAGTAATGGCCTGCAAAGAAAATGATCTCATTTCCCGGGTCCGGAGTGCCCCCTTCCTGATCTCCTACCTCACTACAAAGTTCATTCATTCCTGCCTGTTCCCAAGGAGTCACCTGCATACGTGCATTACCTCTGTGCTAATGAGGGACCGAACCCAAACCGAATAATCACCGGCATTGCGTGCTGATTACAGCATAGTGCTGTCCCGAGGAAAATTCCACCTGCTGAGCATTACCCCATTTTAGAGATGGGCAGCTGGCTTCTGAGGTGCTCAGTGACCAGGCTCAGGGTCCACAGCTACAGCAGGGGTCTGAGTGGATGGATATTCTTTGGTGGCTCCTGTTTGCTGAGTCTGCCTTTTGCCTTGTCATTGCCTGTGGCCTCACCCTGACTTGGGGAGGCAGGCATCACTACCCCCATTTTACTGATGGGAGAATCAAGGCTGAGGCAGTTAATTTATTTTCTCAGGTTCACAATGACAAAAATGGTGGGGTTAGGTTTAAAGATAGCTGTGTGGGACACCAAACGCTCCCTCCCACCTCTGCCCCTCACCACCTCCCTCATCTGATAGGCCTTTTTTCCACTGCAGTCCAACGACCAAAACCTCAAATACTCAGGGGATCAGGCAGGAAAGAGAGATACCTGAGCTGGGCAGGCACGGACAGAGGTGAATCAGAGAAGACTGTTGTCCTGTTTTCTGGGGGCATCATGGGGCCAGTTTTGGCAGATCTTCTAATTTTTGAAATGATGTCAGGAATCAGTATTTTGGGGTGAAATTTCCTACACACGTGATCAGCTCAAGTGCAATCTGTGTGCAGCACCAATGGGACACGGAACAAACTCCAGGTTTCAGCTTTTTAGGGAGACAGGAAAGGGGACACTTGCTTGCTTTCTTTGCTTAATGCAGATGATGCTCAAATGTGTGTATTTTTGCAGGGTATTTATTGGGTTTACTTTCCATCAGAGATTGTTTAAAGAGTAACTAGGCATCTTGAGAATCCACGCTTGGCTCTCTGAATAAACTGCTTCATGAATATTGCATGTTGAAAGAGTGCTATGAAATTCGTTAGAAATAATTGGCCTGATGGAAATGAGAAAAGAACCCAGTGGCTGCAAGGTAGAGCAACGACGTTTATCCGGTGTGATAATTACCATCAGTAGCTGATGGGCGCTAATACAGTCCCAGCTTTATTGCCCGTGCGATGTTTGGTCATGGTTTAATCAGACTAGTGTTTGAGTGAAAGGTGGAAAATGGGAAAAAGCCACTCATACAGAACAGTGATGATAATAATACCCGGTGTTGGCAGGCTCCGCGCTGTTCTAAATACGTAACCTATGCGGATTCACTTAGTTTAATATTCACAACAATACCAGGTAGGTATTTTAGCTTATCCATTTTTATAAGTGAAGAGACTGAGTTACAGAGAGGTTAAGTGACTTCCCCAAGGTCACCTAGCTGGTGAGTGTTGGAAATTCAAAATTCAAATCTAGGCAGCCTGGCCCCTATGCTTATACCCCATACAACTTCATTCTTCTGCCTTTCTGTAAAGTCGAAATGAGACTAGAAATTCAACAATAAACTAATTAGCATTTACTAAGCTCCTACTATGTGGCTATCTTTGTGTATCAGAAAGGAGTACTTCTAACTTCCAGTAGTAGCAAATGTGACCCACAGTAACTTGAACAAATAAGACTGTTTGTTCTTTTTTCTAATATAATGAGAGGTCCAGAGATAGGTGTTTGCTGGCATGGCTTCAGAGACCAACAACAGTGTTTGTTGTCTTATGATCACAAGATGGCTGTTGTAGCTCCAGCCATTACATCCACGTTCATGGCAGGAAGAGGTGGAAGGTTAGAAGAGCCACTCCAGCTGTATATCTGTCTCTTTTTAATCAGGAAAAAAAAATGCTTTCTCAGAAATAATCTTCTGCTTAGATCTCATTGGCTAGACCTGTGTCACATGGTCATTGCCAGCTGTCTGAGTGTCTGGGAGAATGGGGAACAGAACTGTCCAGTGGACAATCAGTATCACTTGGGAACTTGTTAGAAATGCACATTCTCTGGCCCCTCCCCAGAAACTCAGGAGTGGGGCCCATGATCTGTCTTAACCGGCCTCCAGGGGATCCTGATGAACACACTGGATTTAGATCCGTTGTGACCCACTGCTGGGGCTGGCCACACTGCTCCCTATTGGACTTGCGGTTTCCTTACCGAGGAGGAGGGGAGAGTTGGGCTTGGCTGGGCAGAGAACCAGTTATTCAATGGGTCGTGTGTCATTTAATCATCCGTGTGACAGCACTCAGGCAGGTGTCACTGCTCTCGTGTTTTGGGTGGGGTCGCTGGCACCCCCTGGCTTTGCTTTTAGCCAGCCTGTTTCTGCCTTCACAGTGGACGTGTTGCAGTGTCGCCCTTGGTGACCCTCTCTAAGCAGCTGGTTCCCTGAACAGACACTGCTTTTCAGGAATGCACCTTCCTGTCCCCGCCAGCTCTGGTGGTGCTTGTGACTTCTTCAGGTGGGTCAGGTCAGTGATCTCCAAACCTCTGGGTGACCAACCGTGTTGGTTTTCCCAGAACTGCAGGGTTTCCAGAGATGTAGGATCTTCAGTACTAAGACCAGGAAGGTTCTGGTCAAACCAGGACAAGATGTCACCCTAAGAAACCCACTGGTCAACCCTCTCACGTCCTCCCGCCACTGCCTCTGGCTGGAGGCCAACAGCCCCATGTGACAGTGCGATTTCTAGGCTCCGCCTTTGGCTTGGCACTTGCATCAACTGAGGCCTCTTCTGCCTGCTTCTCAAGAAGTGTAAACCCTTCACTTATTCACAGTGTATTCATGGAGGTGGGGAGGGTAGAGCTCAGCGGTAGAGCACATGCTTAGTATGCACTAGGTCCTGGGTTCAACCCCCAGTACCTCCATTAAAATGCATGAGTAAATAAATAAACCTAATTACCCACCCCCAAAACAATAAATAAAATATTTTTAAGTGTATTCCTGGAGGTGCTATTATGTAAGTTTCAGTATACCAGTCTCAGGGAGATTCCAAATAAATGGGAAATACAGGCCATATGCTCAGTCACTTAAATCCAGTCTAGTCCAATCAGCAAGTAAACATTAAACAGGTGTCTGTTTGCCCTGTACGTTATGTTACACACCCTGCCTCCACCTATGAACACGTCTTTCTTTAAGGGATGTGGGTGAGTGAGATTATTTACAGCATTATAATGTTAATTATTAAAACAGTAATAGCTTTTGACATTTGCCAGGTTGCTCGGTAATTAATACCCCTCCCAGTTATGAGTCAAGACAAAAAAGGAGGCCAGTGGAGAACCAAGCCTTCCCTCTAGGAGGAATTGAGGTAGGGTTGAGGAGGGGGACTCAGGAGGGCAGCCGCCGTGCGCTCCTGATTCCAAAGCTGAGAATTAGCCGGGCTCACCCTCCTGTTCGGCAACAACTCAGGGTCCCGCAGACCTTTCTGCACGGTGCCCAGCCCTGAAAAGCGTCTGGCAAGAAGGAGCAGAGGGAGAGCTTGCTCCCTGCAGACAGACAGAGAGCTGGACAGGCAGAAGTACACCAGTGCACTTCCCTTTCCAGCTCGGCTCTCCCACAGCTCACTCCACCTTTGGTGGAACAAGAAGCCAAGGATGTTCAGTGAAACATCCCTCCTGCGAGAGCCCAGAGGAGTGGGAGGTTTACTCCTCGTCCCCGGCACAGACAGTTCAGGCATTCTCAGAGGTTCTGTTGTGCCCAGCACTATTCTCCACTCTTACGGAAAGTAGGCAGAATTGCTCCCATTTTATAGATGGGGTAAGTTAGGCACATAGAAGCCAAGTGACTCATTTAAGGCCACTCAGACTGCGGCAGAGCTGCTTTATGAACCTAAGCCATCTGACTGCAGGCTGGGTTCTCCTGATCTCTGGACAGCTGTCTGCGGGAGATTCTGAGATCGCACTAAGGAGACAGTGATTGGTTGGGAGTGGGGAAAATCTTCGTAAGAGAGAGACACGTGTGAGCCATGTGTCCAAAGCCAGATAGGAGTGTTCCCCAAAATAAAGGGCGTTGGAAGAACGGCTTTCCAGGCGGGGGAAATAAGAGCGCAGAGACAAGGCAGTGTGAAGCCATGTGGAGCCTTCAGGGAAGTGGTGGTGTTCATGGCTAACTGGGGGGCAGGGGGCACATGCCGACAGTGGTGCCCGCCTCCTGGGACCTGGGGGGCTCGTGATAGGATGTGTGCGTTTCCTAGCTCATTGCAGTCCAAGCCCGTTGCTTTCCTCTCCTCCCTTGATCTTTGGTGAGCGGGGAAGCAGAAAAAATATGGAATTTCTCTTCCTGGCAAGTTATGTGCAAAGGAAACCTATCTAGGTCGAGGAACCAAGGTTTTGCTAAGTTAACCATTAACCCCGTCTCTCTATTCTAAGCACGTTAGGTGTTAGATGGTACACAGGATTCTGACTTTGGCTTGGCAGGGACACAGTTCAACACAATTATCCTCCACATCGTTGGGTTTAACACACAGGGAACTAATTGTATTTCTTCACCTCCCCACATCCCGCACCCGCCCCTCCCATAATGGAGTGAACTAATCAGTTCACTTCATCTTTTGTAAATAGCGTGTCTTTCCTTGTTACTGGAAACTGGCCGTAATTCAATCTAACTCAGAAATATTTATGGAACACTCATTATGTGCTGGGAGGGAATTGTGTCTGGCACCGTGTGTGGGGAGATCTGCTTTGGATCATTCCTTTAGCTGATGAGTGTTTGTCCAACACTGACGGCACTAACACTGCCCTAGCTGCCAGGGTGCAGGAGAGAAGCAAACATGGCCTTCGACCTCAGGGAGCTTAGAGTCTAGTGGGGGAACGATGATCTTAATCAAATATGTGTCCGATCATACAGAATGATGTCTTTGGGAGGAACGTCCTGTGGTGCTGGGGGACTATGTAACAGGGGAGCAGGCTTAGGCTGGACAGTGAGGGCAGCCCTCTCCGGACACACAAGTCTGCAGAGGAAGCAGAGTTCACAAGTGTAGGAGCCAGAGAGGAGCATTAAAGGTATGGGGAATGGCTGTTCAAAGCACAGAGAGAAAGCTCATGTGTCTGAAGCTCAGAGGGTGTGGGGAGCGTGGTGGGAGGTGAGGCAGGAGAAGAAGGAGGGGCCCAGGTGTGTAGGGCCTCGTGGCCACGGGAGGAAACTGCTCTTTTCCCCAAAAGCAATGGAGGGGGCGCTGGAGGGGTGTAAGCAAAGGATAAACAAGACCCCCTTCCTGAGAGAGGATGTTGGAAGACCACTGTGGTTATCCAGGCAACAGATGACGTGGGTTAGACTGAAGGTGGCCACAGGAAGGACGTGGGAGAGACAGTGAAGAGGTGAAAGGACCCGACCTAGTGGAGGAGGAGATGTGGGGCTGGGAGAGAGAGGAGTCAAGGGTGAGTCCCAGGCTTTGAGGTCGGATGTATGTTGAACCACTCATCGGTTTTGGACCTACTGAGTTCAAGATGGCTCTGAAGCCTACAGGAGTGGCTGTGAGGTAGGCATCAATCTATACACAGAGCCTTGGGGCCAGAGAAGAGATACGTTGAAAAGTCATTGGTCATTAGGTGGAGGCTGAAGCTTTTGGGGCCAGTTAGAAGAGGAAAGTCGTAGGATGGGTGGTTGACATGGTCCACTATTCAGTGGCTGGGAGGATGAAGCTGAGTGTGCAAAAGGGCTGATGCATGAAGGGGAAAGCTGAGAGGGTGCACTTCCATAGAAGCCAAACAGATGTTTCAGAAAAGAGAGCGTGGCCAAGCAGAAGGGGGACAGAAAGGTGTCCATTGGCTCAAGCGGCATGGCCCTACACTGTTGGCCTGTTGTGCTGTGGGGATGGGGTGGAGGCCATATGGGAATAAGGCAACAGAAGGAACAAGAATGGGGAGTCCCATCAAGGAGCATCAGGAAGGGGAGGCATGAGGCAGGGCAGTACCAGGAGGAGGGTGTGAGGTCATCATCCTTGACCTCCGGGCTCCAGATTCCAGGAGTCAGACAGACGTCCAAGCAGGAAAGGACCATGATGTATGTGGTCATGACGCTGAGGGGTTCAGAGGTTCCATAAAGGAGGCAGGAAGGATTAACTCCTTGGACACTGAGACAGGTTTGTGGCTGTCTGAGCATGTAAGGTAAGAGTGCTTGGTGGACAGGACAGGGACCAGAAGTAGGGAAGGGTCATCCTGCAGAGGAAACACAGCAAGTACAAGAATCTGAGAATCGAAGTGTCCAAGTTTTTCTCTGCCATCCCTTCCCCTGGGCCTGGAAGATGTTTCTCTTCCTATATAGCTATTGGTGAAGTATTAACTGCCAAATATATGGGGGGTTTTGGGGTGGAGGAAGAGGGAAGAATAGAATATGCCAAGAAGTATCCATTCGGTGGTGGAGTGCCACCATGGCAAACATAATGCAGTAAGCCAGAAGCCATTTGGAATAAATGGATGAGTATGCCGGTAAGGACTTTCAAGGACCAATACGAGGTTTGGCAAATCTGACTTGGTTCTTGTTTTCTCTTCTTTCTTTTACAGTCAACTTTGACCATTTTCAGATTCTGCGGGCCATTGGTAAAGGGAGTTTTGGAAAGGTAAGAATGCTGGATTTTTACAAAAACATCAATCATCAAATATAAAAGCCCCGCCCACCAGGCTTATGCAGATGTGCACTTTTGTGGGTTTGTTGTTGCGCTGGTTGCTGGGCACTGGGAATTTCCTGTTTGACAGAAAGATTCGAATTTGCCAAATGTGAAATGTGAGAGGAAGTCTGAATAGTTTCCTTTGGATCCGCTGTAATTTCATTCTGAAAATTAAATTACCACGGCAGCCCTGCTTTAGGTGAATTACAATGGTAATTATTTCAAGATTGCTAATGCTGTTTCTTCCTTCAGCATCTAAATACGGAAAGTGGAAAAAAATCCCATGAATTTATGTGATGGCCAACAGCAGCTCTTTCCTGCAATGTAGGCATTTTATTTTAAAAAAATGATTGTGAGAAGAATACTTAACACACTGTCTACTTGTTTAAACTTTTAAGTGATACGTATTATTATTGACTATAGATCAATATAACATTGTACAGCAGATCTCTAGAGCTTAGACATCTTGCTTGACTGAAATGATACCCATTAGTTAGCAGCTCCCCAGTTCCCCCCACCCCCCGCCTTAGTCCTTTGGCAACCACCATTCTACTCTTTGGTTCTATGAATTTGACTATTTCAGATACCTCATATATGTGGAATCATGCAGTATTTATCTTTCTGTGACTGGCTTATTTCACTTAGCATCATGTCCTCAAGATTTATCCAGGTTGTGGCATACGGCAGAATTTCTTTTTTAAGGCTGTCTAGTATTCCACTGTACCTGTAGACCACATTTTCTTGATCCATTCATCTGCCAGTGGACACGTAGGTTGTTACCACATCTTGACTGTTGTTAATAGTGCTGCAGCAAACATAGGAGTGCTAATATCTCTTAGAGACCTTGAATCCAATTCTTTTGGAGAATGAACCCAGAAATGGGATTGCTGGATCATATCACATGGTGGCTCTATTTGTAAGTTTTTGAGGACTCTCCATACTGTTTCCCACAGTGGCTGCACCAGTTTACATTCCCACTAACAGTGTGCAAGGGCTCCAAATTCTCCACATCCTTGCCAACATTTGTTGTCTTTTGTTTTTTGATAGTGGTCATCCTGATAGATATGGGGTGGTATTTCGCTGTGACTTTGATTTGATGAGTAGTGATGTTGAGCACATTTTCATATACTTGTTAGCCATTTGTACATCTTCTTTGGAGAAATGTCTATTTAAGCCATAGCCATTTTAAAATTGGGCTATTTAGAGGTTTTGTTTGTTTGTTTTTGTGCTGTTGAATGTAGGCGTTCCTTATGTATTTTGGAAATTAACTTTTTATCAGATATGTGGTTTACAAATATTTTCTCCCATTCCACAGGTAGCCTTTGCATTCTGTTGATTATTTGCTGTGCAGAAGCTTTTTAGTTTGATGTAGCCTCACTTACCCTGGGCTTTTGGTGTCATATCTTTGAAATCATTGCAAAGCCCAATGTCATGAAGCTTTTTCCTTATTTTTCTTCTAAGCAGTGTACAGTAAATTTCAGGTCTTAATATTTAGGTCTTTAATCCATTTTGAGTTGATTTTTTTGTGTGTGGTGTGACATGAGGATCCATTTCATTCTGTTGCATGTTGATATCCAATTTTCCTACAACAGTTGTTGAAAAGATTACCCTTTCCCCATTGTTTATTTTGTCATTCTGGTCAAAGATCAATTGAGCATATGTGCATGGATTTATTTCTGGGCTTTCTATTCTGGGCTTTCCATTGGTCTATTTATCAGTCTTTATGCCTGGACCACACTGTTCTGATTACTATAACTTTGTAATATAATTTGAAGTAAGGAAGTGTGATGCCACCAGTTTTGTTCTTCTTGCACAAGATCAGTTAGACTATTTGTGGTCTTTTGTGGTTCCATATGAATTAGCATTATTTTTTCCATTTCTTTTTAAAAAGGCCATTGAATTCTGTTAGGGATTACATAGAATCTGTAGGTCAGTTTGGGTAGTATGGACATTTAGACAATATTAAGTCTTCCAACCCATGAAACAGCTGCCTTTCCGTTTGTGTCTTGTTTAATTTTTCATCAATGTTTTGTATACAAGTCTCAATATACAAGTCTTTCACTTCCTTAGTTAAGTTTATTTCTAGGTGTTTTATTCTTTTTGGTGCATTATAAATGAGATTTCTCTAATTTCCTTTTCAGATAATTCATTCTTAGTATATAGAAACACAACTGATTTTGTATGTTGTATGTTGATTTTGTACCCTGTGACTTTACTGAATTAATTTATATATATGTGTGTGTGTGTGTGTGTGTGTATATATATATATATATATATATATATATATATATATATATATATAAAATTTAAGTATAGTCAGTTTACAATGTTGTGTCAATTTCTGGTGTACAACACTTCAGTCATATTGAATTGATTTATTAGTTCTAATTTTTTATGGTATCTTGAAGGTTTTCTATATACAAGATCATATCATTTGCAACAGAGGCAATTTTACTTCTTCCTCCCTGATTTGGATGCCTTTTATTTCTTTTTCTTAGCTAATTACTCTAGTTAGGATTTATAGTCTGTGATGAATAGAAGTAGTCAGAATGGGCATTCTTGCTTTGTTCCTGATCTTAGAGAAAAATCTTTTAATTTGTCACCACTGAATATAATGTTAGCTGTGAGCTTTTCATATATGGCCTATATTGTGTTGAGTTAATTTCCTTCTATTCTTGGCTTGCTGAGGGCTTTTTTTTTAAATAATGAAAGGGTGTTGAATTTTGTCCAATGCTTTTTCTGCTTCTATTGAGACAATCATGTGATTTTTATCCTTTATTCTGTTAATTTGGTATGTCATATTAATTGATTGTCATATGTTAAACAATCCTTACATTCCAGGGAAAAATCCCACTTACTTATGGCTTATGATCCCTTAAATGTGTTATTGGATTCAATTTGCTAGTATTTTTTTGAAGATTTTGCATCCATAATCAAGGGATATTGGCTTGTAGTTTTCATTTTTTCCCCTTGTGGTGTCTTTGGCTTTGGTATCAGCTTTGGTATCAGGTTAATGCAGGGCCCATAAAACGAGTGGAAATACTGCCTCCTCTTCAAAAAGACTTTGAGAAAATTGTTGTTAATTCTTTCTTACATATTTGGTAAAATTATATAGTGAAGCCAACTCTATTGGACTTTACTTTGTTGGAAGTTTTGACATTTGATTTTGGTAAGTGAATCTTCGTGATCTTTGATTGTTCTCGGTTAAAGGTGATAGAAAAAAATGAGGAGGTGGCAGGGACTTTTAGAAGGAGAAAAGGGTTTTCCCCAATTTAGCCCCAGTCTGCTCCTCATTACTCAGAAAGCGATGACAAATGGCTAAGTATGTACATCCCTTCATTTTCACTCTGTGTGTATTCTTACATTTGAAATGAGTCTGTAGGAGGCAGCATAGAGATGGGTCTCGGTTTTTTTATCCACATTTCAGCACCTTGAATATACCATGCCACTCCCTTCTGGCTGTCAGAGTTTCTGCTAAAAAATCTGCTGATAGTTTCATGAGGGTTCCTGTGTACATAACAAGTTGTTTTTCCCTTTTTGCCTTTATGACTTTGTCTTTAGCTTTTGACATTTTAATTATAATGTGTCTTGGTGTGGGTCTGTTTGGGTTAATCTTGTTTAAAACTCTCTGGGCTTCCTGAATGTGCTCTGTTTCCTTCTCCAGGTTAGGGAAGTTTTCAGCCATTATTCCTTCAAATAAGTCATCTACCCCTTTCTCTCTCTGCTCTTCCTGGGAACTCTATGTCATTCCACTGGATGTTGTCTCATAGGTTCCTTAAGCTATCTTCACTGTTTGAAATTCTTTTTTCTTTTTGCTGCTCTGTTTGAGTTCCAGTGACCTGTCTTCTGGATCACTGATTCTTTCTTTGCCTCATCTAGTCTGCTTTTGAACCCCTCTAGTGTATTTTTCAGCCCAGTTACTGTATTCTTTATCTCTGTGACTTATATTTGGTACTTTCTTATGTTTTCTGTCTCTGTTGAAGTTCTATGGTCATATATTCTTCTCCTGAGGTCAGTGAGCCTCTTAATGACCAATATTTTGAACTCCTTTTCAGGTAAATTAGTTATTTCCATTTCATTAAGGGTTTTTTCCCCCCTCTGGTTTTTATCTTTTCTTTTTATTAGGAATATATTCCTTTCTCTCCTCATTTTGCTTGACTCTCTGTGTCTGTCTCTATGTTTTAGACAAATCAGCTGTCTTTCCTAGTCTTCAAGTAGTTGCCTTTTATAGGAGATCAACCTTACTGTTTAACCCTACCCCAGCTCTTGGCTGTATCCTGAACCTTTGTGATTGTCTTACTTAGCACACTGATTTATTCTTGGTAGTTCCCAGTTGTTGAAGTTATGCCAAGACCTGTGGATGTTTCAGAGGGTGGGATCTCTGTTAGCCCTTAGTTTCCGTCTGATTCGAAGCTAGACCTGCAGGCAGCAGCTTTTAAGGGATGCAGATATATATAGTACCGTGGGACCACAATTGTAAACCCTGCTGACCTCCATAGCAGGCGATCTAGGGGTGTCCTGTTGATGATAGTTGCAAAAATTGGGGCTTCAGATGTGTGCTTGAGCTCCTTGCTGGGAGGAACCAGTGAGCTGTAGCCCACGTTCCCTGAGAGCACTTACACAACCTCTAGATGTGTGGAACACCAGAAGCCTGCCCCTCAGGCTGAAGCTCCAAGACAGGTAAATAGGCCTTTTTACAGGAAGACTGGGGTGCATTGCAGTTGGCTGTCTGTACAGTGACTAGAGTGTGGGAGCCTGCTAAGAATAGTCTCTCTGGTTGTTTCAGAACCATGGGGCCACCAGAGCAGGTACTCAAGGGGCATCCCCTGGGTGGGCTGCATGTGCCCACTGGCTTTGACAGGGCTGCAGAAGTGGCAGGAGGAGGGGGGATGCACAGTGGGGCTGGCAAGTGAGAGGGACAGTGCAGAAATGCACCTGCCAGCGCTGGTGCTATCAAGACACAGGGAGAATACAAAACTGCCACCGGCCAGCATCTCCATCCCCAGGGAGAGTCTCCACAGATTCCTGTCCCTCCAGCAGATGCTAAGAGTAGTTAATGAATCTTTTTCACATATGGCCTGGGTCCCAGGGTGAGTGAATCTGCCTGCGAGCCCGTTAAGAGTGCGTTCTCTGTTCCCAACAGCCCTGTGGTTCTTCCGGATGTAAGTCCTGCTGGTTTTCCAAGCCACACATTTTGGGGGCTCATCTACCCAATACAGATCCCAAGGGTTGGGGTGCCTGACATGGGCACAAACCCCTGGCTACTCAGGAAGAAGCGTCGTGTTTGTGAGATCCTACCCAGTTTCAGGTCACCTGGCTGGGGGTGTGGTTTGGGGGGGAAGCACACCTCTGCGTCTCCTTCCCGTCTTGTGTGGCTCTTTCGTCTGTTGTCGCAGAGGAGCTGTTCAGCTGGTTTTCAGGCCCTTTTCATAGGGAACGTCTCCACATGTAGATGTACATTTGCGTGTCCACAGAAGGAGGAGAGTTCAGGATCTCCCCAAGCTGCCATCTTGAACTGCCATTTTGATGTCTGTCTTTCCTGATTTTAACAATCTAGTTTTTTTATCCATTTCTGAGACAGTTGTGTAAAAGCTCCAACTCTGATTGTGCAGTTGTTTCTTCTTCCTTTAATTCTGTCAGTTTCGCTTCTTACACTTTGAAGGTCTGTTGTCAGGTGCATATAGATTTATGGTCATTATGGCCTCATGATGAATTGACCTTATTGTGAAATGTTCTTTTCTATCTCTGCTAATAATCTCTTTCTGCAGCTTAGTTCCTCTGAGATTAATATAGCCATTCCAAACTACATGACATATATTTTCCACGCATTTTCTTTCATCCTATCTGTGTTTTTATGTTTGACATAAATCTCTTGAGAATAGCACACAATTAGGTCTTGCTTCTCTTTAAATCCATCTGGCAATCTCTACCTTTTATTCCGTTCATAGTCAATGTAATTACTGATGTGGCTTCATTTAGGTCTAGCATGGTTTTATTTGTTCTCTCTTTTGTTTTTCTATTTCTCTTTTCCTATTTTGTTTTAGATAATTGAATATTTAGAATCCTCATTTAATTTATCAATGACTTGATAGCTACACTTCCTTATATTATGCTTTTAAATTGTTGCTTTAGGGATTATGATAAACATCCTCAATTTATTTCACAGTCTGCTTAGAGTTATTATTTTGTACTTCATATAGAATGTAAAACCTGGGCAATTGTACAGGCCTGTTTACCACCCCTGTCAGCCGTTGTACTATAGTTGTCATGTGTATTACAGCTTCTTAAATCATAAATCTCTACTACAGTATTATAGTTTTTTGCTTTAAATATATATAAACATATACATGTATAATATATACATAAAATGTTAAATATTTAAAATAAAATAATGTAAATGATAATATAAAGTATTTTATATATGTATTATATGTATGTATAATTTATATGTAGTTTAAAATATGTGTAGTTTTTTGGCTTTTAAAAAAATTAGGAGGAAAATAGTCCTTGGTATTTACCCATACCTTTCACGAAGGTCTGAATTTCCCTCTGGTATCCTTTCCATCCATCCTGGAGAATTTCCTTTAGGGCAAGTCTCCTGTCAATTCATTCTCTTAATTTTATCTTATCTGAAATGTGCTTATTTCACCTTCTTTCTTGAATATTTCTACTGGGTACAGATGATTGGGTCATAGTTTTTTCTTCATTACTTTAAATATTTTGTACCATTGTCAACTGATCTTTCTGATGAGAAGTCGTTAAACTGAATCATTATTGTCTGGTACTCATGTGTCATTTTCATCTCTCTCTTTTCAAGATATTCTTCTAATCTTTGACTTTCAGCAGTTTGAGTGTGATGTGTCTAGGTGGAAACTCTCAATTAAAAAGAATAGTTTTCGCTCTTTGCTGAGATTCCCTGTATTTTCATTTATTTCTAGCATGCTGCCCTTTATACCATGCAGTGTAGTCGTGGACAGAAGAGCTGTTTTCATGTCCTTTACCTTAATTCCAACATCTGGGTCTCGTTAAGATTCACTTCCGCTGAGGATGGGTCGCATTATCTTGGTTCTTTATATGTTGAGTAGTTCTGGGTTGCATCCTGGGTATTGTGAATGTTATGTTGTATAGACTTTGGGTTGTATTGTATTTCTTTGAAAATATCCTTTTAACAAGCAGTTAACTTGGTTGGATTTACACTACCTGCTCCACCCCCCTGGGCAGGCACATAAATCTCTGTCCATTTCTTTGTTCTTCGCTGTACCGCTTACTGTCTGCTCCACACCTGTGACCTTTACAGGTCAGCCAGAGCTTTGGGCAGAGTGTATGTGCCACCTTTGAGGTTCCCTCCTCTAGATTTTTCAGAAGAGGAGTTGTGGCGCAGAGAATTTAGGAAGTTTGCCTGTAGTCTCATGGACAGTGGCTGAACTTAACAACAACTATTTTAAAATCCTGCTAATCCTTTGTTTTCTGTTGAGCAATTTCATAGCAGAAGGAAAATATCGAGTGATTTCATAGCAGAAGGAAAATTGAAGCAACTCTTTTAATCCACAGCACAGTTGACACCACATAGAAGCTCTTCACTTTTATCCTCATGACGATGATTTTGGTCCTGAGCCCTCTGCACCCCTTCCTGGGATACTGCCAAGCCTGTTAGGATGTGCCCTCCTGAGTTATTATTTGATTATATCCTGTCATCATCCTTGAAAGTTTCATGTTCCTTTTCTGCCCACACCTGCTGCTGTTTGCCTGCTGGCTTGGCTCTCGGAACCTGTATCCAGAGCATACATGTGTTAGAGCTCTGTTTGTAATGAATGCTTTGAAGAGGGCAAGTTTTCTAGTGGCTCTGTGTTTTTTAACAACTTTATTTTCATACAGTTTCTGTCAGTAAACTACATATATTTCAGATGTACTGTTTGATGAACTTTGATAGATGTATGCGCCTATGAAACCACTGCCACAATAAAGATACCTAACATTTCCGTCACTCCCCAGAGGTGCAAATTTCAAACTTCCAACTTACCCCTTCCCACCCTCATATCCCTGGTACCACAAGTCTGTTCTCTATGTCTGTAAGTCTGTTTCTGTTCTGTAGATAAGTTCATTTGTGTCTTTTTTTTTTTTTTTTCGGATTCCACATATAGGTGATATCATACGATATTTTTCTTTCTCTTTCTGGCTTCACTTAGAATGATGACCTCCAGGTCCATCCATGTTGCTGCAAATTGCATTATTTTATTCTTTTTTATGGCTGAGTGGTATTCTGTTGTATATATGTACCACATCTTCTTTATCTAGTCATCTGTCGATGGACATTTAGGTTGTTTCCAGGTCTTGGCTATTGTAAATAGTGCTGCTGTGAACATTGGGGTTCGTGTGTTTTTTTGAGCTATATTTTTCTCTGGTTATACACTCAGGAGTGGGATTGCTAGATCATATGGTGGGTTTATTTTTAGTTAGAGGCTCTATTTTTAAGTCACTCTTAGGTTGTAGCAATTTCTTGATGACACCCAAAGTCATGTAGAGTGTGCACAAACATCTAGTATTCAGGCTGAGATTAGTTTACTTCAAGGCACTCGAACATAGCTTTGTTCTGTTCAGAATACCAAATATTCTCTGCCTTTCGTGATAAATGTAGCTGAATCTACGTGACTATTATGAAACTCAGGGTGGAGCTGGGCTGGACTAGGATGAAGGAAGACACCCTCCTAATATTGAATGGTTATTTTGGCTTTGCTCTCTGCCTTTGTCAAGTTTGATATCTGGCATTTATTACGAGTGTTCGAGAAAGACCTTTCATTGTTCAGGTATGACAACAGCCTTGGTTATCAGGAAAAAGCACGTGTGGATTCACAGAAACCTCATTTCACTTTCACGCTGGGAGAACTTGCACGTAGCCAGGGCAGCACCAAAGTAAACAGCTGCAGGCAGTGAACTGATTTTAGCAGGAATTTTCTGAACACTTTTATAACCCTTTGATGACTGGATTCTGGGACAGTTGAGGCACAACAGATTAATTTCTGCGTATCCAGTGGAAACACTTTGGACTTGGGAAGCAGGCTGACTGATATGTGTTAGTTGTGGATTCCTGGAAAGGAAACTAACCACCCTGAAGCTTAGTTTTCTCACCTGTAAAAAGAAGAGAGAATGGGGAATCACCGTGACTGTGGTGGCTGCCGTTTTTGACTCTGCAGCATGCTTTTTGGTCCCCTTTCTTATCACGATAACATCTTCTTTTCTTTGGAAAACACCTCGCTACCCCATGTGGGCACGGGGGACGGGCATTCATCGTGTCCCCCACTTACTCTCTGAGATGGGCGTGTGACATGTCTGTGCCAGCCACTTGGACCATATTCAGCTAGACCAATGCTTGGACCAAGGATTGGCTGGTGAGTCAAACCCAGCCATTCAGAAGCCTTCCATGGAGTCAGAGGTCTAAGGCTTCTTCTCTTCCTCGCATGGATGATGTCCTGTAAGAAGACAGGTCTGCATGAGTTGGTGACCCTTTTCTTCAGCAGTTCATGAAGGTGAAGGTCCATCTGCAGAAGGAAGAATATTCTTGAGGCTCAAAGTGAAGAAACAGAAACAGATGTCAAAGGTGGGTGGAGGGATGGAGCCCTGCTGGGTAGGATCAGGACTGGGGTAAGCAGGTGAGGCACCTGGAGGGCAAAATTTAAGGAGACATCACTCCCAGGGTCCTCCAAGTGCAGGGTCAGCATTGCTTCCTTACATTTTGCCCCCTCACTTGCCAGACCCCATTCCTGGCACTGCTGGTCACTGTCTGAGCTTGGGTTCCTCCAGGAGCTGAAATTGAAAGAACTGAGTGCAAGCAGTTTTTTTTTGGAAAATTGATCCCAGGAATCACCTGCAAGAGAGAAGGAGTGAAATACAGAAAGGAAGGAAGCCAGCGATGGGCATTTGATAAAACCACTCACCAGCAGGCATCTGGACTCACCTCCTTGCGGGACTTCCATAGGGAGGGTGCCTTGAAGGCAGCTGAAGGTCAGAGATGATGTTTTTATGCACAGTTCCCTAGTCAGCATTGCTAGCGGGCTGCTTTAAGCAGCATTACCCCTCCTGCACTTGGGCTTGCCCCATTCAGGCCAGAAAAAGACCCTCAGCAGAGAGTCACAGGTGTCCACAGTAAGCAGCCTCAGGTGTGTGCAGGTGTACAAGAGGGGACGTGGGCAGGTACCACCAGTGCCTCCATCCTTTTTCTCTTCCAGTTATATGAGCTATACCAGCTACGGGGACTGGCATCCTGATTTGCTTATGCAGGATCACATTGGGCTCCCAGTATTTGCAACCTGGAGAGTCCTGGCCAGTCAGAAACTCACAGTCATTGTCCTAGATACCGGACCCCTCTTAGCATCTTTGTCCTCCTAAAAGCTCAGTGTACTGGGCATTATTATCCTCATTTTATGTATGATGAACAGAAGCCTGGAGAGGTCCCCACTGCCTCACATAGCCTGTTTTGTTTCCACCTGTCCCTCCAAATACAGAAATTAGATTGAAACTGTTTTTAGGTCACCTGTGTATCATCAGGAAACCATGAGGGTCCAGAGGAGAGTGTCCATCAGTGTCCAACAACACAGTGCATTTGTTTTGGGAAGTAGCATAGTATAGAAGAAAGAACACAAGCTTTCAAGATGGGGAGGTCTGGGCTCAGATTCTGGTCCTGTTGCTTCTAACCATGTGTCTTGGACCAATCATGTAGCTTCTGCAAACGTCTTTTTCTTCTTCTGAAAAACAGGAATGCCCATTTCTATCCTTACTATGTTCACGTTTTCCTTTCAGTCCTTGAACACATAGAGCATATTAGTAACAACTCCTTTAAAGTCCTTGTATGCTAATTTCATCTCGAGTGCCATTTCTGGGCCTGTTTCTCTTTATTAATTTCTCTCCTGCTTACGGGTCATATTTTACTTCTTCTTTGCATGTCTACTAATTTAGTTTGGATACTGGACATTGCAAGTTTACTCAGTTACTTAACTTGTTTTTATTGAAGTATAGGTGTTTTATAATGTTATGTTGGTTTCAGGTGTACAGAATAGTGATTCAGCATTTTTATAGATTACACATCTTTTAAAGTTATTACAAAGTATTGGTTATAGTCCCTGTACTGTACATTACATCCCTGTATCTTACTTATTTTATACCTAGTAGTTTGTACCTGTTAATCCCCTTTCCCCTTTGTGTCTCTCACCCTCACCTTCTTCCCCTGTGCTAACCACTCAAATAGACCTACTAGAAGTGAAAACTACAATATACAAAATGAAAAATTCATTGGAGGGGTTTAACTGCAGATTAGACAGTGCAGAAGAAAAGGTTAGTGAACTTGAAGACAGAGCAGTAGAAACTACACAAAACAAACACAGGGGGAAAAATGAACAGAGCCTCAGCAACTTACGGGACACAGTGCAGTGGTTTACCACGTGTGGAATTGGAGGCCCAGAAGGAGGGAGGGGGATAGAAAATGTATTTGGAGAAATAATGGTTGAAATGTCTTTTAAAAATTGGTGAAAATGATAAAATCAAATACAAGAAGTTCAAGTCAACCCCAAGCAAGAGAAACACAAAGAAAACATCATCCAAGAACAGCATCATCAAATTGCTTAAAGCCATTGAGAGAACATCTTCAAAGCAACCAGAGAACAAAAGGACACATGGTGTTAGGAAATGGAAACCATGCAAGCCCGAAGACAATGGAGCAACACCTTTCCAGTGATGAAAGAGAGCTATCAACCTAGAATTCTACACTGAACAAAAGTACCCTTCCAGAATGAAAGCAAATAAAGACTTTTTAAAAAAGAATGCACAGACTGATCTTAAAGGATTACTGTGAAAATAAGGGGCAGAGACTATGCAGCCCCCAGCACCAGAGTTGGCATATGGTTAACATTTTTCAAATGCCTCCAGTGTCTTCTTGGCCCTGGGTGACGTTGTAGGTTCTGGGAAGTTTTGGGCAAGCACCTGGAGGGATGCTGGGGGAAGACTTGGCCCTCTTAGCTTGTCTGGCCATCTCCCACAGCACATCTGGCAGAAGGGTAGTCTTCAGGGTGCTTGTCTGCCTCCGCCATCAGACTGTGAGATTCCTGAAAGGCTGGGATGGGTCACGTTCATCAGCGCCTGGCTCAGTGCTCAGCACGTGGTAAAAGCTCAGTAAAGGCTGCCTAGGGAGTGGGTGAGTGAGAGAAAGCAGAGAAAGCCCGGGTCTTCGTGGCAGCCGGCGAAGAGACCAAGCGTGAATTCAGTCATGGGGCTGCTGCTGCTTCACATGTCCAGCACTTCCCTCCTGTTCAGAATGAGTGCCCACCTGTTGGAGCCAGCGCGCAGGGCCCTGCAGTCTGGCTCATGCCCATTTTCCTGACACCCCTCTCCCCGCTCCGTCCTCCTGCTCATCCTGTTCAGCCCTCTCTGGAACACGCTGAACTCATTTCTAACTCAGAACCTTTATATTTGCTGTGTCCTCCACCTTGATCGCCTTCCCCCAGACCTTTGCCAGGGTCACTCACACCGTACAGAACTCTGGTCCAACGTCCCCTCCGTGCGCCCTCCCTGAACGCCACTTGACCCACCCCAGGCGTTTCATATCCTTGTGCCCTTTCTGGTCCCTTTTTCTTCAGAGCACCCATCACTACCCGTAACTCCATTAGATGCTTGTTCATTTGTCCTCTTGGTTGTTGGCCTCACACACCAGAACACACGGTCTGCGAGGCAGCAGTGTTTCCTCACTGTTCTCAGTTGTATCCTGAGCACCTACTAAGCAACTCTGTATGTATAAGGGCTATACATACACACGTGTATTTACACACACGTGTATGCATAATGCATGAACATATACAAGCTCACTTAGCAGTGTATAGATATGCGTGCACACACTAAGCAGTGTATATGAGCACATGTATGTGCATAGACATGTGTACATGTATATATGCATACACACATATAGCAGACGTAAACATGTGTATGTATATACAGATATATACACCCACTATGCATTTTATGTGTATAGGCATGTATACGTATATCCACCACACACATATGGTATACAAATACATATACACACTCATATATGTATATGTATATATGTAAGTCCACAAAACAGTGTGTGTGTGTAAATCTCCACATATATATGCTTATACATATATACACATATATGCATATAAATGCATACCCACTGAGCAGTGTGTGTATATAAATTCACATATATTTATATATGCACATGTATATATGATGCATATGATATATGTGCTATATATAATATAAATAAATGAATATTATATAAATGAATGAAGAACTTGACAATTAGCTGATCAACTGATAATATTTAGTTGACTGGTTTATACTGACTGCCTCTGGGTTAAGGTCCTGAGAAGAATTTCTCCATCTCCCCTGCTACAAAATTTCATTTTTGACAAATGCCTCTTCAATTACCACCTCCCTCTCCAGCCTCACTCTCCATCCTCCACAGGTTCCTCTTGACCCCTTGGACGGTGGAGCCAGGGGGCATGTTGCTTCTGCGCCTGCAGAGAGACCGGGCTGGAGTGTTCTCCTCTGAGTTAACTTTGATGTCGACAGGGCTTAATTATTTTCAAGGGAAGGAGGAGGCTACCTCTGGGAGAAGTTTCTGAGAACTTGGCTTCAGATGTCTTTCTTGAACTAGCCAATGGGCCCTCTGCTTAGAGAGCCATAGGGCTGAAACAAAAGAAACAGGGAGTTAATTAAAATTCGTGGACTAGCCAGAGGCAGTCTGCGCATGAGAGAGCAGAAAGTGGCACGGCTGTGTGATCATGGCTCTTTACGTCCCTCAAAGGAAGATTCTGGATAAAATCGAGCAAGAGCTGCACAAATGATAATCCCAGACCCAACACTACTTTATTATGCTATGGTGATCACTTCCACACGCAAGCATATTATTAGCCGTCTCGTTCCACGTTTCCGACTTTCACATCTGCATGTGAATCCATAGCGTGAAAAAAAATTGATTAATAGCAAACTAACCAATTGAGTGCCCAGACTGCAACAAATCCATTTTGGAATTAAGCGGGGATTCAATTTTATGTATAAGTTTATAAGTTTAAATGTTCAGAAACATTTGACTTGTCAGCGTGTTTTTTTCCCCCTTAAAAATGTAATCTTAGTGAGGAGGGTGTAGCTCAGTGGTAGAGCACATGCTTAGCATGCATGAGGTCCTAGGTTTAATCCCAGTACCTCCATTAATAAACAAACAAACAAACCTAATTACCTCCCCCCCAAAAAATAAAAAAGAAACTCCCTAAATATTAAAAAGAAAGAGTATGTGGCAGGTGGTTTTTTAAAATGTGGTCTTTGGAATCTTTTTCATCTTTTTAAGCTGCCCATCCTCCAGGAGAAGGGTAGCTACGGGGCAAAGCGTGCCAGGCTTTAGAGTCAGACAGTGAATGTTTGTGCCGACTGCTCTGTCCCGGCATTGTTTTTGGTACTGGTGATGGTGTGGCAAACAAGATGTACGAGGTCCCTGATGCCATAGAGCTGCCAGTTTAGTTGAGGAGACAAATATACGAACAATAAGCAAACATGGTTTCAATGATGATAATTGCTCTGCAGAAAATGTGTAGTGCTTGGGCGGGTAAGACTACCTGGAAGGGTAGGACTGCTTTCTTTGGAGCAGAGGGCAACAGGGAGGGCCTCTTTGAGATGGAGACATTTAAGCCAAGACCTGATTGCTAAGAAGGAAAAATACCATGTGGAGATCTAGGGGAAAGAACATCATAGACAGACGAGACAGCAGATGCAAAGGTCCTGTGGCAGGGACTGAGTTAATGATGGGGCCATAGCGCAGATGTCTACCGCAGGCAGGGACTTGGAATATATGTTTGCTCTTTTCAGGACAATGCAAGAGTTAATTAGTGCATACCAAAATGGCTAGAGGGTCTTCGGCTCAAAGCCTGACAGAGCTGAGTTGGAATTCTGGTCCCTCCGGTGACTCTGGGCCAGGTGCCTAAATTCTCTGTCTCCATAGTGAACTATTATTCTTCTGTAAGAATCATTTTTAGAATTTTTTCTCTCAGTTATACATATATATTCCTTTTCATATTTTTTTCATTATAGGCCATTACAAGATACTGAACACAGTTCCTTGTGCTATACAGTAGGACTTTGCTGTTTACCTGTTTTATATATAGTAGTTAGTATCTGCAAATCCTGAACTCCTAATTTATCTCTCCACCATCCTCTTCCACCTCTGGTAACCATAAGTTTGTTTCCTATGTCTGTGAGTCTATTTCTCTTTTGTAAATAAGTTCATTTGTGCCATTTTTTTTTTCAGATTCTACATGTAAGTGATATCATATAGTATTTTTCTTTATCCTTCTGTCTTGCTTCACTTAGGATGACAATCTCCATGTCCATCCATGTTGCTGCAAATGCCATTATTTTATTATTCATTTTTAGAATTTTCAAACATGATGCTTTTACTAGATGCTTTTATTTTTCATGCAGACATCTTTTTATAAAGGGTGGAATCCATTTCTTTTTAATGAAACATTTATTCCTTTCATATTAATTAGGCTGTGTTTGGCTTGAGGCATACTCTGAAGGAACTTGCTGGCTCCCAGGAATTGCTTTATCAAGAGCTAAATATCACAGGAAAGGCAGGCTCACTCGCGAATGGCTTTCAAACACCAGCCAGAGCAGATGACCCATCACTGCCCAGCTTGATGACGTCACTGCTTATTTGCATTTCCCATCTTCCCACAGTGAGATCTCATTCCATCCTCTGGATGAGTCTTCCCAGGTCTTTTTATGTCTATAGAGTGGTTCCAACCTGTGTTACCTTATAGGATACTTTTCTGGCACTAAGGGTGTCCGAAGCACCAGGACTGGTCCTGGGGTCTCGTCCCCATGACTCATGTTGGCGTTTCTTGACTGCAGTGTCCATTATGACTCTAGAGAGAAACCGTGTGTGTAAGCAGTTTTAAATTATTTATAAAACCCACGATCACCTCTTGGAATTACCTTCACACTCTCCTCCGCTCCACTGTCAGAAAGAGCTCTTTTTCCTGCAAAGCCCACACCTTCCCTGTTGTTTGTTTGTATGTTCTTTCCTTTATGCATTCATTCCCTCACCGTTGTGTCCCTAGGATCCACAGTAGCTCCCCAGCGCCCTCAGGACAAAAGCCAACTGTATTGGTCTGGCAAAATCTCACAGGCTGGGGCCTTAAATCACAGGAGGGATTGCCTCACAGTGTTGGAAGCCAGAGGACACCTGCTGGATTTGGGCCTGCTCTCTCGACTCCATTTTAATTTAATTGCCTCTGTAAAGGCCCTATCTCCAAATGCATCATATTCGGAGGTACTGGAGGTTAGGGATTCAACATACTGGTTTGGGAAACATAATTCAACCTGCAACACCAACCCTTTAAAATGTCATTCAAGGCCATCCGTTGTCTGCTTCTCACTCGCCTTTGTTGTCTCATATTCCCCCACGATCTCCATGATGTCTGCCTGCGACACCTCAGGTGCACACCAGTGAGCGTCACCTGATACAGGTCAGAACTCAGAGATGAAGGGTCCACGGAGTGGGTGCACTGTTCTCAGCATCTCTAGGAAAGGCTGGCTTAGCTTAGAGCATAGCTGGACACGCAGTGAGGCTGGGCCCCAGTCATGGCATGCCTCCCCATGGTGCTCTCTCTTTTTATATGCTGACTGGGGACAGGTACTTTAGAATCAAGTACCAAGTAGTTTGAGCTTCCTGTGCTTGCTCTTTAAGGGACTGTGGGGGAAAAGTCAGATCATATAATTTTCTAATGGTGATGTTCTCAGGAGTGAGAAAAAGAAAATTTGCATCATAGTGGCATAAACAAGGAGGGTTTATTTTTCCCACATAACAAGAAGTCTGAAGGTAGGTGGTGCCATAATAACAGGTTCCGTATCTCTGAGACTCTCATAACCTCATGGTCACAAGAGGCTGCTGCAGGTCCAGACATTGCGTATGTGCTCAAGATAGAAAGGACCAGAAAATGGTGAAAGGGAGAAAAGTGGAACCATCTATAGCTAGTCCCTTTTATTTAGATGTAAGACTTTTCTTACAAGCCAGTAGCAGACTAATATCTTGTTGGCCAGAACTATGGCTACTCTTGGCTGCAAGTGAGTATTTAATGGATTACTTTGCCTTCTGGAAGAAAATTGTCCTATTACAGAGAAAGAAAGGGGAGGATGCACTTGGGTAATTAACATCATTGTCTGCCAAAGTCAGTCTTCTTGTCAGATAAGGATGTTTGAACAATGGTACCCAGCGTGATCACTCTCTTTCAGCGACCTTATTTATTCCTGATTTATTTATTTATTTATTTTGCTTTTCCCCAAATTGGTTGTTTCCCAGATTCTTGCTCCTATAAGCATAACCCGTGGCCTTTAATGCCACACTACAGCTGTTTATGCAATCCGTGCACACTCACGTGGGGGGGGGTGGGCAGTGGCGGTCAACTGAGTCAGGTAAGAAGGGGCACCCAGGCTGGGCCACGGAAGGGCAGCGCCAGCCATTGTACCTGCAGAGCTGTGCATTCCCAGCATGGCTCTGGCCTCTCTGATTCTGGGGTCACCTGTCCCCCAGAGTCTGGTTTGCCCGAGCTGAAAAGTAGGGGTTACAGTCTTGCCCATCAAGGTTACTGAAGCTGCAGCCAGACAAGGACCTTCCTTACCAGTCCAGCAGCAAAGTGAGTCTCAGCTGACTGCACATCAGACTCCCCCAGGAGCTTTTACAGAGTACAGCATCCCAGGGCCCTCCCAGACCTCTGGGTTGCCGCAGATCTGACGTCACTGTTCTGAAGGTGAAGTCCGGCTGGGGCCCACCCGATGCTGGCATGGTCTAGGGTCTCAACACATGTCAGCCTCCTTCTTTGCTGACCTGGAGTCAGTTCCCAAATTTCTGACACCCTGTGTCTTGACACATGTCTTTCTTAAGGAAGATCTCCTGCAATCCACGCTAGCTAGCATTTATTTATTTGTCCCAATAAATTGTAATTAATAGTGATGACATCAGTTCCTAATTGAATCAGACTAATGAGGAATGTTAATTGGGTGCTTGCCTGTCAGCAACTTGGGTGACTTTGGCCGAATTGCTCATTCTCTGCCTCATTAACTGTGATTTCTCATGGTGGGGGGGTGCTCTGTGCTGCCCTGCAGAGGACACTGGGGCCGCTCCAGACCCTCCTCTTCTATTTCAGAGGCTCCCGGGAGCTGGGCAGAGCTGCCTGGTGGTGAGATGTGCTGACGGACTTTCTAGAACATCCATCATGAGCTCGGAAGGCCGTAATAATACTGTAGTGTCAGCGGATTCCCTCAGTCATGTGGTTGCCGCAGGCTTTCAAGTTGGGAGGAACGGAGGGACCTCCTGCTGAGTACAGGCACCAAGGACCCCCCTTCCCACGGCCACACGGGGCCTGGTGGGCCCTGTTGTAACTGAAATTCCAGCTCCTTGGCAGACTCGAGCTCAGGCCTGGAGGGCAGGGCCAGGGAGGCCCTCAGGTCAGGAGTGGTGATGCCTGCTAGAAGTGCGGCAGGGGGCCGCTGGTGGGAAGGGTATTCTAAGCAGAGGGAACAGAGCATGCTGGTGCTGAGAGTCCAGAGTCAAGGTGCCAAGTTCACACGTCTGAGCCCCTAAAAACCTGGGGTTCGATCAGGAACCAGGTGGCCTGGCTCCTGCCCTCACGTTGTCCGGGGTCTGACTGTCAGACAGGAACAGGGAAGACCCAGCGAGAAGCAGCACGGAATTAATGGTGTGTCGTGGAGAAACACGGGAGATGGAGGGGCTGTGGGAGCCCACTGCGAAGGGGCTTGATGCAGCCCTCAGATAAAGGGGAGCTTCCCACAGGAAGTGCTGGGCCAGCAGAGACAGTTAGTGGGGGAGAGGGCAGGGGGAGGGGGCGGGGAGGAGGCGAGAAGGGTAGAAAGAGGTGGTGCGGTAGAGAAACTCTTTAAGGAAATTCTAAGGGTTTTGAGGTAGCTGGCATGAAGGGTGTGTGTGTGTCTCACGTGTGGTATGTGTATTTGTGTGTGGTGTGTATGTGTACATATATATGTGGTATGTGTGGCGTGTCTACGTGTGGGGATAAGAATGTGTGTCTATGTGTGTGGTGTGTGTGTGATGTGTATGTGTGTGTGTGTATATATTTGAGGTGTGTGAGCACACACCACACACACACACACACACACACACATGCTGTCAGAGTGACAGAGGCAGGGAGGACTTTGAACATTTTCTGGAGGAGAAGGAAAGCCTTGTAGGGCCTCACGTCTCCGGGGTCTCGGAAGCACCGCTGGGCATGATGTCTGCGGAGACCGGAGCAGAGGTGGCGTCGGCCGGTGAGGGGCTGTTACAGAGAGATGTTCCTGACTCTGAAATCTCCAGCTCTAATCTCTACACACCAGAGATTGCTCTGGTCACGGGCTCAGGTGGAGGGGACACAGGCCAGGGGCTTGGGCTGGAACGTGGGGTCTGGGACGCACAGACTCGAGCCTGGCACTGCTTTGGGAGTTGACGTGCTCAGGGCTCAGGGTTGGGTCCCAGGCGCCAGTTGGCCCTGCACCCCCCAGCCTGCCCACGTTTCCCGGGCACTTGCTAGGCTCCTCCCCTGGCTCCGTGCACACCTGACAGCGAACCTGGCGGGGGGGCAGGTGAAACCTATCGCACAGTTGGGCTCACAGAGGTGCCCGGCTAAGTTGGTCAGCCAGAGGTGGGTGCCCACGATGGGCATTTACAGACTGTATCAGTTTCCTGTGGCCGCTGTAACAAAGAACCCTAAACTGGGGGGATTCAAACAGCAGGCGCTTATTCTCCACTCTTCTGGTGGCCCCAGGGAGGATCCGCCACAGGCCTGGCAACAATTTTTGGCCTCCCTTGGCTTCTAGATGCAGCGTCTCTCCAGTCTCTGCCTCCATGGCCACACCACCCGCTCCTCTGTGCGTCTTCTGCCTTCTTTTCTCTCATTATAGAGACACTGGTTGGTGCAGGGCCCACCCTAATTCAGGATGACTCATCTTGAGATCCGTGACTTAATTATACCTGCGAAGGCCCTTTATCCAAATGCGGCCACCTTCGCAGCAGTGGGGGTCAGGCCTGGGTGTGTCTTCTGAGGAGCGCTGTTCAGCCCTGACTGCATCCTGCTCGTCCCCTCCTCTTTGGTTTTCTGCATTCGTCTCCCTGGGCCCCCATCATCCTGCCTGACAGAGAGCCTGGGAGCTTGAATCTGTATGGTGAAGAATCTTCCTTGAATCTATATGGTGAAGGGCTTGGCTCAAGCCACCCACCAGTCAGTAGGAACTGTCTCCCCCAGCTACCCAGGCCTGCTCCGGCCATAGGACCAGGAATACCTGTGACCCTGTGTCCTGGGAAGCAGACGTCCCTCCGGGCACCCTGCCCTTCCTTCAGACGAGTCCTTGATGATGGTTGTGATGACGGTGCTAGTGATCACAATAACTGCATTTGCTGAGAGCCTGTTATAGTGGGAGTGTCATATGCCTGAAACCCCGAGAAGTAAAGAAAAGGCGCCTGCATTCAGTACCTGCAGTGGGACAGCACCACACCCTTCACAGCATCCCCTCCCATGTCCTCGGAGGAAGAACATACTAGCTCCATTTCACTGATGAGTAGACTGAGGCTCAGGGAGGGTGGCCCCACTGTGGAGCTGAAGTAGAAGCCCTGGTTGGGGTGGCCCCAGAGCCCGAACTTCCTGCATCTCTGTGACTTCCCAGCAGACCCTCATCTCTACCCAGTGCCTTTGACTTTTCTTAGGTCTGTTTTTCATTTTAGCCTCTCTGTCTCCTGGTCAGGTTGATTCAGCCATTGCTACCCACCTCACTTGGCCGACGAGGAGGCGAGGCCAGAGGGCCAGAGATGTGTGCATGGCCCTACTCCTGGTCTGCAGGAGGGCCAGGGGCAGGGCCCAGCCTCCTGACCCCAGGTCCAGCCTTCTTAGCTCTGTGTTCCTGAGAAACATGAGCGTGTTTCTAAGATGTCTTAGAAAATAGATTCCAGTCCTAACACTGCCAGGTGCTCCCACTTCCTCGGTCTCATGTGGTCCCACTTAGTTTCTCCCCAGTGGGGAAGGTGGGCTTGGCTAATTCCATTCAGACAGGTGCTGAGACCAAGGCTGGAAAGGCAGCAAGAACTGGAGTGGGAGTTGGGATTCAGGCTCTTCCCCATTGTCTTGAATCTGCCTCAGATTCACAGCACGTGGGAGCCGAAAGGGGTCCAGTTTCCGACAGAAGAGCAACTTGGGATGCGCAGAGAGAACCCGCAGCTCCCAGCCTGTAACCGTATCCCTGGCGTTCTCTGTCACATGCCCTGTGCCCGGGGAGGAAGTGCCGCTGGTGTCAGGTGCCGGACCCGGGGAGGCAGAGGGCTGGGTTGGAGTCCCGAGCTGTGAGGTAGGTCTCAAACCTTCCTTCGTCTGTCAAGTGAGGCTAGTAATAGTAGTTACTGTGCTGGGTGGAGCAGTATCCCCTTGCCAAATCCAAGCAATGTGGCTGCTAGCCAGGGGCATCAACGGTTGACAGCGACCCCCAGAAATTAAAAGAGGCAAAGAAGGGTCCCTCCACCAGAGCCTTCAGAGGGAGCGCATCCCTGCACGACCTTGATCGGAAGCTTCTGGCCCTCTGGAACTCTGAGACAGTCCGTTTCTGTTGTTTTCAGCCCCCGCTTTGTGGTACTTCGTTATGACCACCTGAGGAAACGAATACGATACCCCGGCAGGATGACGGGACCCAGTACCTGTTCGTCCTGCTAATTTTTCCAGCCACATCGTCCTCCTTGCCGTGTGTCCTAAAGCTCCGTGTCCTCCTTGGCATCATTCCTTTCCCCTAAAAGCCTCTTTTTTTGCCTTTGCCATCTTTCCATCCTTTCATGCCCACCCTCCAGCACTGAGAGCCTTTCCTGACAGCGTGTCCCCCACCCCACCGTGAGTAAGGGAGTCACTCTGAAGTCGGACTCCTGTGGGTTTGAAACCTGACACCAAGGGGCTTGCTGAACTCTGGGCAAGTTGATGAGCGCACTCGGGGTAACTGCTCCCTCGCGTTCCAGGGAGGATGGAGGCTTTATTCGCAAGATTCTCGTGGGGATCACACGGGATCATGGAGAAGACAATTCTCTCAGTCTCCACAATAAAGTGCTCAGGACAAGAACTGCCACTGTCGCTGTCACCACTTCTCCTTTGCTTCCCCAGTGCCCGTGTGCCTTAGTTTGGGTTTCCCCAGGAGCAAACCCAAGGGCCCTGGAGAGGTGAAGAAAGCACAGGTAGGGTTGGAAAGTGAGTCAGGGAAGGAAAGGCAGGAGGCTGCCGGTCAGGTTGTACCATCAAGCCAGTCCCCCCCAGCCCCGCAGAGCAGAGGCTCAAACTCCGGGAGCCCTGGGATCCTCACACTTACCCGGGGATGGGCAAGGGTGCTGGGGTGCGGATGTCCCAGCTGCCGTCGTAGGTTGCTTCTGTGGGCCTGAGCTCTCTGGCATTGCCCGTCTGTCACAGCAGAGCGGGTTCTACTGGAAGACAGAGTCCTTTGCCAAAGAGAAGCAGGGCTGGTGGAGGGAAGGTGGGCGCGCAAGTGGGGAGGGCCAGGGCTGCAGTGGGCACAGACACTGTATGTCCCAGCGTTGTGGACACTGGTCCGTCTGTCTGTTTTCCTCCCAGGCTGTGAGCTCCTTGAGGGCAGGGCTGCTTCTCTTCGTCTCCTGTTTCCGCAGCTGCTTTTTCAGCACTTAGGACATGGGCAGCACTTAGTGTGAATGCTCCATAAACAGGCGAACCTGGTCCAGCTCCTCCTTTCTGCAGACGTGGGGAGGCTGTGGCTTAGCCAGAGCTGCTCCGCTACCAAGATTTCGGGACCAGGGCTTGAACCGAGGAGTAGGATCGCAGTGATGGGCTGCCTTTTTTTTTTTTTTCCTTTGGAATGTTGGCCTGAATCTTCTCCCTTTTGGCTGCTGCTCAGGTCTGCATCGTGCAGAAGCGAGACACTAAGAAAATGTACGCCATGAAGTACATGAACAAGCAGAAGTGTATCGAGAGAGACGAAGTTCGGAACGTCTTCCGGGAACTCCAGATCATGCAGGGACTGGAGCATCCTTTCCTGGTCAACCTCTGGTGAGTGATTCCATCCGGGGCTCCTGTGAATTCCTTCTTCTGGAGCCACATGCAAATACGGCTCTGCTGGAGGGAGGCTTCCACACTGTAAAGAGTAAGAAATGAAATTTTCCAGGTTCAAATATTCTTTTGAATATTTCGTCGAGTACATTTTCTGATGAATATGTTGTAGAGCACATTTTCTGATGAAATCTTTAAGCATGTGCTTAAATTCTGCTCTCTTATCTAATGAATCAAAATTGAAATAGATTTAGAAGAGAAGGTTCATGGGTGTTTGAGGACACATTCAGGTTGTTGTAGGACAATTCCAAATAAAGTCTTCTGTGGGGGATTCAAGGTTTTGGAAGATCACATCCATAGTGTTGATAGCAAGAAGGATTTCTCAGAGCTGATGTTTCACTCCACTCTGGATGGCTGCCCAGCGTGGACATGCTAAATTCCAAGTTCTGAATCTGGACCACAAGGCCCGCTGGGACCCATGCTCTGGAACTTTCTCTCCATCCCGTCCTCGGCTATCAGCTCTGCTTTAATTTATGTCCTTGACTGCTGCCTTGCTGGTCGCTTCCCTGCCTCTGTGCTTGTGCCTGTGCCATCTCTTCCTGAAATTTCCACCTCTGTGTTTCCCCCGCTTTCTCTAACCAAATTCTGTGCATTCCTTTGGCTCAGCTTTCAAGGTACTTAAGCCCGGACCCTTTGCTGCTCCGTAGGCTGGGTGTGTGCCCCTCATGTCTCCAACCTCGACCTGTGCTTGACCCAACAGAGCCTGCACCGCCTTGAACCCGAATTGTTGGTTTACTTGTCTGTCCTGGCTGAGAAGTCACCTGCTCCTTGAATACAAGGGCTGTTTCCTGGTCCTTTGTTTCTGTGGTTCTAATGCAGTCTCGAACAGGCTGGAGACACTTAATAAGTGTTTCCTGAGCTGGATTTTGTGGAAGGGGAGGGGACAGGCTGTTCTAGGAAATGAATTCTGACTGTCTCATTCTGCATCTCAGTTGACAGATTTTTTATCTTTGTTTTGACACAACATTTTATCCAAACTGCAGTCTGATCACACTCAAATAATAAACTGAATATAATCACGTTAGAGATTGGTCTTCAGACATTATAGCCAGCGACGCCACGCTTGCCTATAACCTCACCAACACAGAACTACATCCACACCTCAGTGGCCACCAAACCATTCAGCAGAGCTTCTGTAACTGAGAGCTGTTTGATGCTACCAGTCTGGGCACCGTGGACTATTTTTCCAAGCTCTGGGTAGCTGCCGGGATCTCGGGGGGGGGGGGGCAGCCCTACTTTGGCATAGTGCCCAAATGTGGCCAGTCGCGGCTTCGAGGAAGTCAGCGGCGCTGAGCAGCGCCTGGGCTTTCTCCGCGAGGTTACGAGCAAACTGGGCCGTGGTTCCGGGAGGGAAAGCCCCTCCCACCCGGCCGGATCTGTGATTTAAGCGCATCTTTTGCGATGGGAATGTCTAGCCAAGCCCACGTTCCTACTGTCACCAATGGCTTCGACGACCCTTTATACTCAGAAGCGCTCTGTGAACAGGGGGTGACAGAGCAAGGAGAGGGTGTCCAGGTGCGCCTGACAGGTGCCCCAGACTCGGGTGTTTCTACGGGGAAAAGCCACACTGCACGTCGTACACAGGCGTCTGAGTAACAGGTGCGCATGCGTCGTGTCTCCAGGCAACCGTCCAAACCCCTGGGGGGAATTCAGCCCCTTCATGTTTTGATTGCTGTGCAAGGGAATCTTTTAAATTCATATTTGATCAAGGGAACATTCGGTTTATAACATTATATAAGTTTCATGTTCACAGTATGTTTCTACCCCGGTAGCCCTCACATTGTGCTCACCACCAAAAATTAACCCTCCGTCCTTCACCAGACAGCCGATGTTAAGTTAACCCTTCACCCATTTGCCACTCCCCCCACCCGCCCTTCCCCTCTGGTAGCCACTGCTCTAGTCTCGGTATGGTCGTGTTTGTTTTTGATTGGTTTGGTTTGCTCATTTACTTTTTGTTTGTTCTTTATACCCTACATATGAGTAAAATCACACAGGATTTGTCTCTCTCCCTCTCACTTCACTTAGCGTAATACCCTCAAGGTCTGTCTGTGTTGTTGCAAGTGGCAAGATTTCATCTAGCTTTTTTTGCATCTTCTTTTTTTATTGAACTATAGTTGATTTACAATATTGTGTTAGTTTCAGGTGTACAGCATAGTGATCAAGTCATATACATATTCTTTTTTGTATTCTTTTTTCATTGTAGATTATTATAAGCTATTAAATATAGTTCCCTGTGCTATACAGTAAATCCTTGCTGTTTATCCTTTTTGTATATAGTTAGGTGTGTATTTGTGAATCCCATGCTCCTAATTTATCCCTCTCTCCCTCCCCCTTTTGGTAACCATAAGTTTGTTTTGTGTGCCTGTGAGTCTGTTTCTGTTTTGTAAATGAGTTCATTTGTATCATTTTTTTTTAGATGCCACATATAAATGATATCATGTGATATTTGTCTTTATCTGACTTGCTTCACTTAGTATTAATCTCTGGGTCCATCCATGTTGCTGCAAATGACAATACTTCATTCTTTTTATGGCTGAATAATAGTCCATTGTATTTGTGTGTGTGTGTGTGTGTATACCACAACTTCTTTTTTTAAAAACAACTTTATTGTGGTATACTTTCTGTACAGTAAATTACATATATTTCAGATTATAATTACGTGATTTTTGATACACGTATACACCTATGAAAACTACCACCACAATCAAAATACCTAACATTTCATGTTTTTTTTTTTTTAATGACAGAGTAGTTGTATGTATGTACCGCATCTTCTTTATCCATTCATCCACTGATGGGTGCTTAGGTTATTACCGTACCTTGGCTGTTATAAACAGTGCTGCAGTGAACATGGGTGCAAATATCTTTTTTTTCTTATCTTTTTTTAAACATTTTTTATTGATTTATAATCATTTCACAATGTTGTGTCAAATTCCAGTGTAGAGCACAATTTTTCAGTTACACATGAACATATATATATTCATTGTCACATTTTTTTTCTCTGTGAGCTAACATAAGATCTTGTGTATATTTCCCTGTGCTATACAGTATAATCTTGTTTATCTATTCTACAATTTTGAAATCCTGTCTATCCCTTCCCATCCTCCACCCCCTTGGCAACCACAAGTTTGTATTCTATGTCTATGAGTCTATTTCTGTTTCGTTTTTATGCTTTTTTTTTTGTTTTTATTTTTGTTTTTGCTTTTGTTTTTTAGATTCCACATATGAGTGATCTCATATGGTATTTTTCTTTCTCTTTCTGGCTTACTTCACTTAGAATGACATTCTCCAGGAGCATCCATGTTTCTGCAAATGGCGTTATGTTGTCGGTTTTTATGGCTGAATAGTATTCCATTGTATAAATGTACCACATCTTCTTTATCCAGTCATCCGTTGATGGACATGTAAGCTGTCTCCATGTCTTGGCTATTGTAAATAGTGCTGCTATGAACATTAGAGTGCAGGTGTCATCCTGAAGTAGGGTTCCTTCTGGATATAAGCCCAGGAGCAGGATTCCTGGGTCATACGGTAAGTCTAGTCCTAGTCTTTTGAGGAATTTCCATACTGTTTTCCATAGTTGCTGCACCAAACTGCATTCCCACCAGCAGTGTAGGAGGGTTCCCCTTTCTCCACAGCCTCTCCAGCATTTGTCATTTGTCGATTTTTGAATGATGGCCAGTCTGACTGGTGTGAGGTGACACCTCATTGTAGTTTTGATTTGCATTTCTCTGATAATTAGTGATATTGAGCATTTTTTCATGTGCCTATTGATCATTTGTATGTCTTCCTTGGAGAATTGCTTGTTTAGGTCTTTTGCCCATTTTTGGATTGGGATGTTTATTTTCTTCTTATTAAGTCGCATGAGCTGCTTATGTATTCTGGAGATCAAGCCTTTGTCGGTTTCATTTGCAAAAATTTTCTCCCATTCTGTAGGTTGTCTTTTTGTTTTACTTATGGTTTCCTTTGCTGTGCAGAAGCTTGTAAGTTTCATTAGGTCCCATTGATTTATTCTTGCTTTTATTTCTTCTAGGAGAAAATTTTTGAGATGTATGTCAGATAATGTTTTGCCTATATTTTCCTCTAGGAGGTTTATTGTATCTTGTCTTATGTTTAAGTCTTTGATCCATTTTGAGTTGATTTTTGTGTATGGTGTAAGGGAGTGTTCTAGCTTCATTGTTTTACATGCTGCTGTCCAGTTTTCCCAACACCATTTGCTGAAGAGGCTGTCTTTACTCCATTGTAGGTTCTTGCCTCCTTTGTCGAAGATTAGTTGACCAAAAGTTTGTGGGTTCATTTCTGGGCCCTCTATTGCAAATATCTTTTTGAATTAGTGTCTTCATGTTCTTTGGATACATACTCAGAAATGAGATAGCTGGATCTAATGGTAGTTATAACCTTAACTTTTTGAGGAATCTCCATACCGTTCTCCACTGTGGCTGCACCATTTCTAATCAGAAAAGCAACCTATGTTCATTGCACCAGATTACATTTTGGTGTGTAATTCTTGTTGTACTTCTTTTCTCATGTCAATAGGACTGTAAATTTAATCGATATAAACAGCATATATAACAGTGTTGGATTCTGCTTTTTCAAACTAATTGTCTGGCAGGAGCATAATTTCCTTATGACAAACTTCTTATGAATCATTTTTAGTGGCTACATAACCTTCCACTCTGGAGAAGGGTAATAAGACATCTAATCTTGAACCTGTCACATAGGTTATTTCAGGCTGCTTCTGATTATCTTGCCAATGTAAATAATGCTGAGATGAAGATCTCCGAGCCTCAGCTCTTTCAGGGGAGACTGCTTGGATTGGGTCAAGGGGATGGGATGGACATGTGGGCTATGATGGGTGTTGAAGGAGGGAGGCTGTGTCGGCATCCTCCCTTTTTGGGTACCACTTTTTGACGCTGTTTATGGTCTCTAAGATGCCAACAGATTAAAGACAGACCACCTTTAATTCCATGTAAATGCTGGGTCAGTAGCAAAACTCCCTTCACACACTGGCCTCTGAAGGCATTGCCTTCTCGTCATAAGCAGGAAAGGAGAGAACCTCTCAAACTGTCTGGCCTCAGTGTTTTACATGTTAATGGTGATAGTACTACCTTGTTTACTGCTAGGACTATTTTGAGAATTACTGAGAGCAAAAGATATGAAAGTGTATTTTCTGTAAATGAAAATATTATTCACTCTAAGAGGTTTTCTATGTGTGTGTGTGTGTGTATGCCTACGTATGACAATAGATGGATGATAGATAAATAGATAGATAGAGAGAGAGATAGATAATGCCCCTTCCAGCTTTAAGTGGAAAGGAGAGGGTCCTTAATCCGTTGGCCGGTACTGAGTACCTTACATACTGCATGGCTCACGATTTTTTTTATTATGGGGACTTAAACTTTGCCTCAGGGGGTTCCTCGGGGCTTGTAACTAAAAGGCCTAGTACTCCAGCTGACTTCGCTCTCCCTCTCGATCTCCTGCTCTCCCGTGTGCTCACTTTATTTTCAGAGCCGTCACTCATGCTGGTCACTGGTTGCTCCTGTTCCTCCTACAAGCTGAACAGCACCAGCAGAGGCTGAAGGTCACTGGTGTGATTGACCTGGTCATGTGCCCATTCCTAAAGCAGTGGGGGAGGGGCTAGGAGGTTGGCCCCACCTGAATCTCAGGAATCTGCAGAGGGAGACTGGGAGCTGTTTTCAGAGCACCGTAGTGACCGTGCCTGCCACGTGATTGGCACATTATATCCTCATGCTGCAGTCTTCATAACAGGCCTGCAGAAGGAGGGGTTTGGGCCCCCTTTCTCCGAGAGGAAAGGGAGGCTCAGAGCAGTTCATGACCGTACCTGAACCAATGAGATTGCAATTCCAACTCAAGACCATCCACTGTGCCCTAAGGTTTCCAGTTCTTGTAGGGAAATGACCACCAGCGTGTATTGGGTATTTGGTAAGTGTCTCCTTTAACTCCTATTAATCTTCCTAATGGCCTCTCTAGTTTCCTACTATCTTCCTAATATCATTATGCCTGTTTACAGATGGGGAAACTGAGTCACATCACTAGTAGGTGGTGGAGATGGACTCGAACCCAGGTTGTCTGGCTTCAAGGGCCACACTCACAGCACCTCTCCCACAGCTGTGTGAGAAGGCCCTGGCCCTTCCCTGCTTAGCCAGCTGCACCCCCTGCTCCATGCCTGGAGCCCCTCCTGCTGGGCTTCTGTTTGGCTGCCTCTCACCCCGCTGGCAGGGAGCACAGGGTGGAATTGCTTGTTGGATTCGTAAGGACACCACTGCTTTAAATTAATGATACGTCAGCTTTTCATCTCATTACACGGAGGGTGAATTATCACAGCCTTGGAAAGCCTGCCTGTACCCCTCCTCATTCTTCTTTTTTGCTGACATGCTCTATAACCGGCAGAGGCAAAGACCAGGCACTGATTAGTTTTCACGACAGTTTGGCCTCTAAGGAATAAATGATGGGTGCTCCCAGGCCTGTGACCATCCAGGTTGAGTTGTCAAGTGCAATATTTTCATGTGTTCTGAAGCGAAATTGTTTGGCTCTCTTGGGCTTCAGGATACCAGGGCAAAGGAAGAAGGGAGTGAAAAATCACCCCAGGGACAGGGGCTGGTACATTAGCAGGAGCCCTGGAGAGGTGGGGAGTGGGGGAGGAGAGGAGGGGAGAGATGGGGAGGGGAGAGTTTCAACACTCAGCTCTGAGGTCTGATGTCCCCGGCTGTGAGGCTGCTCTGGACTTAATTGTGCTTCCTCCATCCCCCAGCCCTACCCCATGCAGACTCACATGTGGATGCCCTAACCCCCAGTGTGACTCTGTCTGTGGACAGGGTCTTTTAAGTGGCCAATAAGGTAAAGTGAAGTCGTTGGGGTGGAGCCCTAATCCCAAAGGATGGTGGCCTCCTAAGAAGATGGAGAGAGGGTGAGTCTCTCTGCCACGTGAGGACACAGCAAGAAGGTGGCCATCTGCAAACCAGAAGGAGAGTCCTCACCAGATCACGTCCACGCCTGGATGTGATCTCCGACTTGCCGTCTCGGGAACGTTGCGGAAGTACGCGTCTGCTGCTAATGCCCCCCAGGCTGTGGTTTGTGTTATGGCAGCCCAGGTGGACTAATACAGAGGCCTTGAGAGTCATTTGATTTTCCGTGCTGTGTCTCAGTTGCCTTATGTGTAAGATGCAGATGAAAAGATGACCACATCATAGGGTTGCTCTAAGGACCAAGTAGGGTCATATATAACAAGTATCCACAGGGTCCCGGGCAGGGCGCCAGCTGGATCCGGCACCTCTGATGCTGTTGTCATGGTAACACTCGTCTTTCAGGTTCCCCTTGGGCTGGCTGGACCAGTTTTCTCCTCTTCCAGCAGTGTACATGAGGACATGCTGACTGTTGGAAGATATGTCTTGAGTTTTCAGTACTAGATTTTCATCCTGATTACATGGTAATGGGTAGGTAGGTCAGACTGTATTTTCAAAATCCAATTCCATGTACCAGATTGACTGTGCTAGACTAGCTGTTAAAATGATCTGTTTATAATTGGTCCATTGCCTCCCCTGCCCAGTTTGCCATTGAAGTAACTGTGGGAATGGAGATCGGGTAGGATGGGATGAGAACAGATACCTGCAGTCAGTTTAAACAGTTCTCATAGCAAGTGTTGTGTTGTTTCTAGAACCTTCCCTGAGTAGCAAAGGGCTGGTTCAAGACACAAGTCTTTACGAAACACTCTAAGCCAAGAAAGAACCACTTAAACCAGTGGCTGATTTTTCTTAAGCATTGAGAACTTCGACTACGTAAAACTATTTAAGGTGTTGAAAGGTGGAGCTGCTCTGTCTGAAGCAAGGGGACAGGAAAGGAAGCTGAGGGACAACAGAGACAGGAAGGCCCTCGGGGAACCTTTGATGAAGGATAGAAACCCTTTGCAAAGAATCACCAGTTACTGAGTAGCCTCATTTCCATAAAAATAATCATCTTTGGTCTTGAATATTGCTGCAGCATCCCAGCTCACCTTTCAGCACTCAGCCGCACCAGTTTGCCCCACACGGGGTGCCTTAGGTCAGGTCAGGCTGCTGTAATAGATTGCTGTAGACCGGGCGGCTTAACAGCAGACCTGTATTTCTCACAGTTCCGCAGGCTGGCAAGTCTGAGATCAGGGTGCTGGCCTGGTCAAGTTCTGACGAAGACCTTTCTCCTGGGGTAGAGATGCTGTCTTCCTGCTGGGCCCTCACGTGGGAGAGAGAGAGAGAGTGAGCTCTCTCTTGTTCCATCATGAGGGCCCCACCCTCATGACCTAATCACCCCCTGGAGGCTCTGCCTCTGTCACACTGGGGACTAGGGTTTCACTTTAGGAATTTTTGGAGGGACACAGACATTTAGTCCACAGGAGGGCAAACTTTATCAAAGTGCATATCCAAGCCCACCCCTCCTCTGAGTAGAATACCACAAGGCCCAGGGAATATATGTCTCTCCGTGAGCTGACCCCTGACATTATGTCAGTCTCTCCTCCTGACACCCACCCTTGCCACCATCTTGCTGCATTTTTGTCCAGCCGTTCTGACTCATGAGTGCCCCCTGTACTTCATCTTGCTGTTTTCATCCCGCCAGGCCTGGCACATGCTGTTCCTTCTGCCTGGAACGCTGACTCCCCTTGGTTTTCGGTGAGAACTTCCACTCATCCTCCCACAAGTATTCATTCATTTAATAGGTACTGATTGGAGCCTTCCTGGGTACCAGGTGCTGTCTTAATTTCTAAGGGCACAGAGAAGAAGAGAATCAGTATGGCTCCTGCCCTCTTGGAGTTTACAGACCAGGCACCACCCCCTCCATCAAGCTTCCTCAGGACGGCTGCCCAGGCCCCCACTGGCCGTGCTTGCTTCTGGACTCTGTCGCAGCACAAGGCAGCTCGGCCACTTTTATCTGTTTGTATGTCTGTTTCCTCTGTTAGCAGGGAGCCGCTTGGGGAATGGGACCACGCCCTACTCACCTCCGTATTCCCAGCACCTGCTGTTCAGTACATAATTCATTCGGTGTTTGTTAAGGTCCTAGAACATGCCAAACACCGTGCTGGCCCTGGTGATAGAACAGTGAGTGAGATGGTCGCTCGCCATCTCTACTGAGCTTACAGATAAGAGAGGACAGACCCTCAGCCTCAGCCAGCGGTTGATTCTGCACCCCTGCTCTCTTCTTACATCTTGAGTAGTCACGGTCCTTTGGGGTCCTGGTTAAGTTAAAAAACATAGAGATTCCAAACATCCACCATGTCGTGGGGCTCAGAGATGGGAAATGCTTGTGAGGTTCTTCCAAATTCCAATTAGTATCATCTTATGTTTCCATCATCATGGTAACTCCCTTAATAAAAGGGAGCAAGAGGTGATGCTGCCTCGTCCAGGGTCCTTTTCTCATCCCTTACTATTCCAGGATTTGTCAGGTTTGTGCTTTCAAGATCCCAGGTTTCCCAAATTTTATTTTTATTTATTATTATTATTAATTTATTTTTATTTTTATTTTTTAATTTTAATTTTAATTTTTTTTAAATTTTTACTGGAGGTACTGGGGATTGAACCCAGGCCCTCGTGCATGCTAAACATGCACTATACGACTGAGCTGTACCTCCCTCCACCAAATTTTATTTTTAAGTGGTATAGGTTTGTTATACTTAAGCGGGTGAGTGTGGATTACAAGATGTACCAGCTGCGTTCTGACATCCAGAGGGTCAACCCTGAACTGTGGAAAGGGATGGGTGAGGACCCAGAGAATGTGCTGTGCAAAAACCAGGGCTTGGGGAGGGTGGAACTGGGCCCGGCAGTGGCCCTCATGTATCAGATAATTCCTGCGGGTGAATGGGGGTGGGAATCCAGAAATCCATGGAAGGGCATGGAGTTTGCCCAACGTCCATGGGAAAGCCAGGACCCCCTTGGACCCGCCTGCAGTCTTTGGAGCGCTCTGCCTCCCCATCTTCCACCCACACAGTGCCTTCTTATGCCCATTTCTCTGACTTCTCATGCTTTTTCTGTAATTAGGACTCTCCTGGGTCCTTGGGGAATCATTAAAGTCTTCCTACACTTCATCAGTGCCTAAAGTACTGGTAGCACTCCCCTTTGACTGATCTCCTACGGTGCACGGCTCTTTTCCTATTTTACCCTGATTGGTCTTCCGAGCCATCTTCCATGGTGGATGTTACCACCCCCAGCTTACAGCTGGAGAAGCTGAGGACTGGTGGGTTAAGTAACTTGTGGGGGATTATGTAGCTGACAAGAGGCAGCATCGGGACTAGAGGCAACAACGTGCCAGTAATGCTTCACAACAAGCTGTCCAAGGGACAGAAAGCAAGCCCTGGCCGGTAGAGTCGGCCGATTTCCGTGGTGTCAGCTCTCCCATCATGGCCTGCTACAGGCTGAAGGTATGAATCTTCCCCAGATTCATATGTTGAAGCCTTAACCTCCAGGGTGATGGATGGTAGCAGGAGGTGGGCCCTTGGGAGGGGATCGAGTCATGAGGGTAGGGCCCCCATGAACAGGATTAGTGTCCTGACAAGAGGTCCCACTGAGCTCCCTCACTCCTTCCCCTTCTGCACGTGAAGACACAGCCAGAAGACAACTGTCTATGAGCCAGAAAGCTGACGCTCACCAGACACCAAATCCACTTGCACCTTAATCTTGGACTTCTAGGCTCCAGACCGTGAGAAAGAAATTTCTGTTGCTTCTAAGCCACCCAGTCCATCGCATTCTATGATAGCAGCATAAGCGGACGAAGACATGGTTGATTTCAAACTAACAGCATGTCAGCCTGCTTGCAAAATTTCTGAAAACTGAGACATTCTCATGAGGCAACAGGAGCCAGCTCCAGCACAACCCTGATAGACTCAGATCTAACGCCGAAGCTTTGATTCTTCCTAAACCCATCTTCAGTGAGCCAGGGCCAGGATACACCTCACAGACCTGAAGGTGGATAAGCAATGAGAGTGATGCTTTGAGATCAGTTAAAAAGAGGAAATATGGTGGTTGGATACCAGGCAAAAAGTGTTCCTTCCCTTTCCTAGGACTGTGCTCTTGGAAAGCCTCAGTTTCCTCGTCTATACAACAGGGATAATACCCCCCTCTTTTCCAGGCTTTGTGAAAGTCCAAATCAAATGGGATCCAGTGGATGAAGGTTCTGTGAAAATGATAATTTGTTAGTGAGATGTACTTTATTGCACTTCCTTCTGAGGAGAACTGAAGCACGGGTCGTAGCCTGTAAACCCCATGAATGGTTTATGGGCCTGAAATCTCCGGGGGGAGGCAGTGAATGTGGTTGTAACTGTGCGAACTGCAGGTAAAGCCGACGGATGCTAAGCGATGAGCAGTTCTCTGTTAAGCTTGTGTCCCAGAGAGAATCAAAAATTGCCATAGAGTGTCATACCTTTTAATGGGAAGTATATACCCACTGTGGTGAGCTTAATTAAATTGGAGACTGTAGCTCCCTTGTTCCTCGGGTTTTTGAAAGTCGCACGGCAGCTCCGGTGTCCTTCTGACAGCTGGGCACGCACCCACCCTGGTCATCGCACTGGAGTTTCCTCTGCCTGGGATAACTTCCCCTAGGCACCTGCAGGGGACGTTACCTGCTGTTTGAGGTCTTTTCTTGGCTACCCGATTGTAAGTGGTCAGTTCCTCCCCATCCTGGCAGTCTCAACCCACTAACCCTCCTCCCCACTTTAGATGCAATACATTTCACTTATTTATCCTGTTTATTTTCTATGCCTCCTTCACACACACATGCGTGAAGGAGGGAAGGGCTCCAGAGGGCATACTCATCTACATTTTCACCGCTTTCCTCAGCACTCGGAAACCTGTCTTGACATGGGGTGGAGGCTCAGTAAGTGCTTGCTGAATGAATGATTGACCGACTCCATGTCCTCTGCCCCGCAGAGGATATGCAGAGGCTGTAACCGGCCAGCTTGCGCTGACCCACACTGATGTGGCGGTCAGAACTAAAAGCAAAAGTGAGCCCTCTAGTCTTCCCAGCCCAACAGAAGGTATTTTGCTAATCTGAACAAATGGTGTTTCCACCCCAAACCTCTGATCCCGCGTCAGTTTGTAAAGCTAAGGAAGGAAAGTGACCTTTTAGATTCTGATGGGTGATGGTGGTGGCGGTTCTAATAGCAAACCCTTATTAAGCGCTGGCTGCGTACCTTCTGGGCGCTCCACATGGGTCATCTTAGTTATTGCCCACAGTGTCCTGTCCAGTGGCCCTGTGCCTTTCCATTTGGCAGAGGGACAACTGAGGCCGAGGGGGGTTCGTGGCTTATAAACGAGTGGACCGCACATCAGGCCAGTGGTCTGCACCAGCACCCCCTGCCTTTGGGTTCATGCGTTCATTGATTCAGCACTGATTGATTGATCCATTTGATTGATTGATGGATCTTAGCCAGTAGGTATTTATTTTGTAAAGTGATTTTTCTCCCCCTAGTCTCTTTTTAAATTGAAGTACATTGATTTGCACTGTTGTGTTAGTTTCTGGTGTACAGCATAGGGATTCAATTATACATATATAAATATTCTTTTTCATTACAGGTTATTACAAAATATTGAATATAGTTCCCTGTGCTGTACAGTAGGTCGTTGATGTTTATCTATTTTGTATGTAGTATTGTGTATCTGCTAATCCCAAACTCCTAATATATCTCTCTCCCTCTTCCCCTTTGGTAACCGTAAGTTTGTTTTCTGTGTCTGTAAGTCTGTTTCTGTTTTGTAAATAAGTTTATTTGTAACATTTTTTTTAGATTCCACATATAAGTGCTATCATATGATATCTGTCTCTCTCTTTCTGACTTACTTCACTTAGCATGATAAGTGTATCCATATTACTGCAAATGGTATTGTTTCATTCTTTTTCATGGCCAAGTAATATTCCATTATGTATATATACCACAACTCTTTATCCAGTCATCTGTTGGTGGACATTTAGGTGCCTCCGTGTCTTGGCTGTTGTAAATGTTGCTGCTGTGAACACTGGGGAAGCACTGAGCTATTAAGCACTTGTGATGCATGGTGTATGGTCCAAAGTGCTGGTAACACATGCAGAGCAAAACAGGCATGGCCTCACCTGTGTGGAGCGTCCCCTTTCCTGGTCTGGACCGGAGACAGGCAAAAATCCAATAATACAAAAATATGGACAAGTCAAGATTCTGGCAAGTGCTGGGGAAGGAGTGCATGTGCCCAGGAAACTCTGACACTGTGAAGGAGGACACTTGGCATCTTTTCATGGCATCAGGGAGGCTCCCCAAGTGAGGGGCACCTTGGGGATTTCACGGCACCAAACATTCACAGCAGGTCCCCATGGCAGGTGTGACTATACCTGGGGAAACTGAGGCTCAGAGGAGCTGAGTGATTGATTGTATAGCCCCCGACCCCACCACTGGTTAACAAGGTGGGGACAGGATTCACTCCCAGCCTGTCACTTCAGAGCCTACACCTTCCAGATCAGGGTTCCCCCTTCATTTTTCTAGCTTGATTGAATGAAAGTTGTTGGAAATTATGAGGGAAACTGAGACCTGCCATTGGGATCTTATCTTCTCACTCGAAATTTGACACTTCCCTTCTCTGGGCAGTAGTTTTCTAGGCTGTGGACTTAAGGCCTTAGGCTCTGTCCATGGTCGTCCCCTGGTTTCCATGGAGCCGCGGGGCAAGGGGGGAGGGTCCAGGGAGTTCCTCAGAGGTCACTCAGGGCTGATGGGGCTGAATGCGGAGGGACCAGGCCTCTTCCCGCCTCACTCTGCATCCCTGTTTCCTAGCATTCTGCAGTGGGTTTCATTGAACGAAGGGTTTCTGCTGTATAACCATTTTGACAGCCAGTAGCCTGACCTGTCTCTCCTGCTCTGGGAGTCTGAGGTTTAACAACTCCCTGCCTGCTTCGTGGACTGAGAACTGGGCCCCAGCACAGCGAACTCTGAGAAGCAGAGCAGAATGAATGACCCAGGCTCCGTGATCAAATGTCAAGCAGTATGGGGTGATGTGAAAATAAATCTCAACTTGTGAAGGTAAAGGCAGCGCAATCACGGTGAAAGAAAAATGTTCTGTTCCACGTCCGTGCTAACTGCTGTGCCCAGGCCAGCAACACCCCCCGCCAGGAGACGGGCAGGGATGCCGGCCCACGCTCCCCCGCCACACGCGGTCCCCACCCAACCAGCGCCTCGCAGCGCCTCGGCAAGTCAGGAATTCTGTCTGGACCGTAAAGACACACTAGAAACACAACGTAGTTATTGTCGACTCTCGAGAATGTGCGCTTCGCTGATAAATGGCCACTCGCGTTTCTGCTGTGAGGACTGTTGGAGAGATGGTGGTGACGGTATCAGTGTAAGGGCCGCGTTACTCACAAAGGCCAGGCTGGGGATTTGCAAGTCCCTAAGTCCAAAGTGATGATAGTTTCTTTAAAAAAAAAAAATCACAAGGGACATTGAGGGCCATTCATCCTGCCGTTAGATCCCCAGGGAGACCGGTGCTGTGCTCACTGCCCAGGGGACTGTCACATCTCCACACTCTCCTGCAACGCAGTAGCCTGGTCCCCAGGGCCTTCCTGGCTGTCCCAGAGAGCTCTGTGGACCCTCGTTCCCCTCCATGACTCCTGACACTCTGTCTCAACCTGACCTTGACAGTGGGTTGGCCACTGCTCTCTGCTTGTATTCTGCAAGACTTGCTTGGCTTCTGCAAGACTGGATTTCCTTCCCCCATCTCCACCCTCAGCCCCTTCCCCCAGTATATCAGGAGCCTGCTTCCCGTGCAAGGTGAGAGGAAGGGAGGCAGTGAGCACCCTTAGCTCTATCTATAGATGGAAAAACTTGGACCTGGAGAGGTGGAGTGACCTCCACAGTGTCATTGGGCCATTAAGTTGAGGAATCAGTTTTAACCCCTGTCTGTCTCGATCCAAAGCCTGACCCTCTTCCCCGGCCTCCCCAGCTGCACAGAAGCCTCTGCCGCTGTCCAGCTGATGTGTATTCTCAGCAGGAATCCTAGGTCTACCTGTTGGTTCCCCATGAGCCCCCTTCTGGCTTGGTTTCTGAATTCCGGGGTGTCAACAGCCTTGCCCAGGGCTCCTGCCCTGCACGGACTCACTCATAGCTCTCAGAGAGACTTCTTCATAGATGAGATTTTTAAAAAATTTCCAGCCGCATTATCAGGCCTTTGTGCAATTAGGAGAAATAAACTTGAAAGGTGGTGAGAGGAGAAGCATCATTCCTGACATACAGACAAGAAGGGCTTTCAGGACGTTTGCTGACTTAGAAGCCAAGTGTGTTTGCTGGACTGTTGACACCTTGACCTGGAAACCTACAAGGGCAGCCACACCACAGCCATCCAGCCGGGTACCCCCATCCAGCACAGAAATCCCTGCACGCTTGTCTGGCCAGTGCGTGGCCAGTGCTCTGGTGTGGTCCTTTTCAGAGTCTGCACCATCGTTGTTCCATCTGAGCATCTTGAAAGAGGGTCACCAGAAGCCGTCCTGGACCACCTGCTTCATCCATCTTTCGGGCTTTCTCTGTCACGTTGCCATATTTTACGTATAAAGCGCAGCTCCTTTCTGCCTCTGTTAGCTTGCTGGCTCATTTCTTCATAGACTTTTCCCAGAATGAATATGAGTTCTCTGAGGCCAGGGTCCAGTTTATCTCCTGAGTTTATTTCCAGGACTTGAAACAGGGAGGCACTTAATAATGTATTTGTTAGGTTGAATTAGATGTTTGCACCCAGTCCATGGCTTGGGACATAGTAGTTTCTCAATGAATGGAAAAGAAAAGGGAGGGAGGGGAGTTTGGAAGAAATAGGGAGCCTCCTATCCTCCACAGTGGGTCCTTGAGGGTCATGATGGTGCCTTTTCATGTCTTCATCCCCAGCTTCCAGCATAGGAAGACACACTTTGCATGGAGGATAAATTAATCCCATAACCCGCAGGGTTTAACATGCGAATGCACGTGCCCCAGCAGTGGAACGGTGCACTTAAATGCTTCTTGATCTCAGAAATCCTTTTTGGCTTTCATTTCTAATTATTTTCTCCATAACTCATAACAGAGTGCATTTTCCTTTTGATTGCCGCCGTACCTTTAATTTGCCAGTACGTTCTTTAAGACAGGTCTCAGGATGTTGGCACACACTGAAGCGGGGAAGTGAGGCATTTCTAAAAGGCATTTGTTAGCAGATTCGTGTTTACTCCAGCCTTTCTGCTGCTACCCCTTCTTCGTCCGTGTCCTCCTCCTTAGGCTAGCAATCGAGAACTGCCTGGGCGTGTTTCAACCAGTTAAAAAATGTTGAAATGACCTTGAAAAGTGATCATCCACTTTCCAGATGAGAAACCAATTCTGTGACATCTTGGAGAAGGAGGCTGGAGAGGCCCCACAGTGGTCCCTCGTGGTCATTTGTATCTGTGAACCACGTGCATATTGTGGACTTCTAAATTTTTATATCAGCTCACTTTTTAACTTAGATTAACCAGGTCTATTAAGATCAGAAAAATAACAAGATCTCCATCTTGGTATTACCCTGAAAGTCAAAGCTATCTCCTGTTGTCTTGCATAGCAGACAGCCCTAAGAATTTATACCGTGAAACTTAGACAGTGTCATTAACTTCTGACTAAATACTGTTGCCTGCCGAGGTTGTGAATCCGAGACCAGGTCTTTCATTGCTTGAAATGGAGACGGACAGGTAGCAGGAGAGTGTGGAAGAGAAGCTAGTATCAAATCTAGGCTTTCTCCTCCATGTAATCAGGATGGAAATGCAGTTGGAATTGAAGTGAGTGGCCTTTTGCTCTGCATTTGATGGCATTCCATGCCTTGCCAGAGGCGCCTGGGTCACCTCACTGGTAGCATCTGTGATACACGGCCCACATCCTCAATGATACTGGATGCTGACAGCCTGCCGCGAGCTGGGTACCGCTCTGCAAGGTTCTTTTCCTCTTCCTTTTTCCCTCCCCGGCTCTGCTTTTTTCTGTTCCTTTTCTATTCTCAAGTAATTTCAAAAATTACTTAAAGCCACTAACACACATTCTTTTAAAATTCAAGATAAGATATATTATTACTAAGCGAGAAAACAAAAGGAAGAATTAAGGTGGGGGATGGAGGCAATGAGGAATCAGTCTGAGTTCAGGTAAGGCTCCACTGCTCTGGGTCACAATGATCAGTGTTACTGTCAGTGATGGTGGACGCCATGGCAGACAAGACCCCCCTCTTCCTCCATTCAGACCTTTTTAGATGCAGCAGATACCCAGCCTGCCAGGAACTCAGTTGGTATCTTCCTGTGAGCAGGTGGGGTTGAGAAATGGCCCTTACCCTTAGGTCCTTGGGACCGGGAACCATGCCAGATCAGGACTCCAAACTCCAATGCCTGCAGGGGCAGACAGGTAACAAATGAAGAAAGGGGTTGGGTGTGAGGAATGTCAGGGGGCAGTCGGGATTGTGGCTGGCAGAAAGCGCAGACTGCTGGTGGCCTTTGGCCCACTGTCACCCTGTGGGGATGCTACGGGCAGGGTTTGTGGGGGAGCTGATAGGAGGCACCCAGTTCTGCATGTCACACACTGTCTGGGGCTGACCGTCTCTCATCTCTTGCCATTTTCTTGGCCTCATTTTGCTACATGGCAGGGTGGTAGGTAGACCAGTGGTTTCCAGGCTTAACTCTGTGGAGTCCCTTTAGTCGCTGCAGGGAGGAGTGAGGGAGCACGTGCGGTGGGAAGATCCTAGTGACTTCAGTCCTTCTGTCTGTTTCTCAATCCCCTGGATCATTTCTGTCATAGCACAAATCACCACCAGAAATTATCCTATTCATGTAGAGTTTTATTTACTTCCTCCTCTAAATTGAATGCTTCAGTTCTGAGCCACCGTAACGTGATCACGAAGAATTCACTCCAGAAATACTGGTAGAATGGGTGAGTACGTGAATGCAGAGTGAACCGACTTTTCTAGGAGTTACACGTCCTAACCAGCTGCTTGGCTTGGTTGCGTTGAAACCTTAAGGATGTTATCTTTTCATTCTTGTTTTCCTAAGAGTTTTTGTCTTTGGAATTGATTTTGAATTTTATCTGATGCCTCTTGAAGAATCATCAAGGTGCTCAGATGTTTGGTTTCCTTCGTCTTGACGTATGGGTACTTACATTATTACATTTATCAGCAGTGCCTCTTTCTGCCTGGAATAAATCCCACTTGATTATGTTTCGTGGCAGGACATGTGGTATTGTTGTGTTTTCAGCAAGTGGCAGTGGCAGTCCTAGCGCTGTCTCAAAGTCACTACACTCTTTCTGCACGTCAGTTTCTCTGTAACGTGTGTTATCCCGGGTCATCCTGCCCACGCCCTGTGATGGATTATTTCTGTTCATAGAGTGGGAACTTCATAAAATCCATGCAAAATGAGGACGTGGTGCCCAACGATGGGTTAAATCTCAAAGCTAGCTATTACTATGATTATAAAACTTTGTCTGCCTCCTTGATTATTTGCTTAAAATATAAATTCCTAGAAATCAACACCTTAGACCAAAAGATTTTTTTGAGACATACTATGAAATGGCATTTCAAAATACGACCACTGAACAAGCAGTCTCTACAAATGCCTCTTTCGTCACCTTTTCACCAGCTAATTTAATGGGCAAAACAAGATGGTACCACATAGGGTTTTTTTTTTTTTCCAGTTTCTGGTGCACTATATGTGTGCTTTATTTAGTTATGTATTTTAATGGAGGTACTGGGGATTGAACCCAGTACCTCAGGCATGCTAAGCCTGTGCTCTTCCACTGAGCTATACCCACCACACCTAGTTGTTTTTTTTTTTTAATACCTGTGTCTTTGAGTCCCATTAAGACTGATTTTTTTCAAGATTATTGGGCATTAGTTCAGTGAAGGCTTTTGAATAAGTGCTTGAGTTGTGTCCTGAGAGACAAGTAGAAGAAAGACACTGTGCTTCATTCTCTAGGGGAGTGATCTGTTTAGCAGGAGAGAGGGATGGACTTGGGCCCCATGCACCTCCATCGCAGCACCTCCAGCCACGTGGTCCACGTTCCCCCGACAGTCCTTGGGGTGATGATGTCACACTCCGTCCCGAGGAAGAGGCAAGATTTCAGGAAGCAGAAGAGAGGAAGAAGGAAGAATCAGGTGGAGGGACCGTGTGAGCAAAGGCGCAAGAGCTTGGCCCTCTCATCACGTCAAGTCCAGACACCGGGTCCTCGCGTTGCGTTTGGGTGGGAGGTACAGTGGCAGATCTTGGTGTTGGGCTGGTTTAGAATTCCCGTTGTGCACAGCGTTTATACAGAGGTGGTGAATCTTGTCTTTCCCTCCAAATCATGCACTTCTGTATGAGGTGCAGTGAGAGGGAAAATCGGTCTACACCACGCTGCCAATTTCCATTTTGTCTGCACCCTTGAGATCTGTACCGGGAGTAATGAGATTTCTGACAATGCCTGAGCCAGTCACAGGTTTTGCGTCTGGATGTTAAACTCAAAGGAGTCTCGGGCCTTATGGAGATCCTTTATGGGACATTAAAATGAAGATGGGTGGCACAAGTCCAGCAAACATCGGGCGTGCAGTGAGTGTCATTTAAATTAAGGATGCTTGGTGGTGATTTGCACAAAAACAGCTCAAGTGAGGCAGGTCTGTGTCCATCAACATTGTACATGAAATAGAAAGTCTAATAAGGTGTAGACAGGAGCGATACCATGGGGACCTATTTTAATGAATATATTGAGTGTTTGTCATTAGCATATCTTTGTTGCTATGTGACCACGTACTCTCGAATATTTGAAAACCTATTAATAGCCTAGGTGGTTTTGAACTGGTGCCTCCAATCTTGCTTACATTATAAATCAGGTCCTTGAATGCACTGTTTTTACCTCTCTGAATTGCTACATGTTCCAAATTAGTGGAGCCTACCTTAATAAGATTTTGTTCTACTTCTTTAAATTAAATTTTCTCTTCTCTGCTCTTTGGCTTTCCAACTTGACTGAACTTTACAACGTTATTAAATTAGTTAACCTCACATTGAGCTCCACGAATACTAGACTCCTTGGAGCCAAGCTCCCATACCAGGTGGTTTCAGACCGTTGTCCAGGTCTTTGCATGGGGTGTTCCATTTTCCTGAATTTTCTTTCTCTCCTGTTCACCAGGAGAGCTCCTATTTGTACCACAAAACCCTGCCCAGTGCTCGTCTGTGAAGCCTTTCTTGATTCCATCTGAGAGATGCCTTTCTTGGACAGTGCTTGGACAAAAAATTTGCTTTCCCTGAGGTACTGGAATACATCTTTATTCTGATAATGAAAATTGTGTGTCTGACTGTGTTATCCTCTCCACTATGATTGAAAGGAAGCTCAGAGCTAAACCATTTTAGAGAAGCTACATGGTGCCTTAAGAAGAAAGAACCCCTAGACAAACAGACCTGAAGTTGAGTTTAAAGTCACTGACTGTGGGACTTGGGATAATCCACTGGGACTCAGTTTCATCATCTGTAAAATGGGACCAATGTCTAGTTCTTAGGCTTTAAATATATGTTATTAAATGACACAGTGCCTGAGCTCTTCTCTTGTTGAAGGACATTCATTCTTCACTGTGTATTTGTAAGTTCATTTCCTGCTTCATTCTGATATGCATTTCTCTGCTTTTTTTTTTATTGCTTTGCTTTCTACTTGACATTAAAATTCCTTGGTCTCAAATCTGTCTATTTTTATCACCATTCTGTTTTCTTTATTTATGTTTGAAGCCACCTAAAGTCACTTGTGGGACTGGCCAAGATCTCGTGAACTAAGCTATTCTATTTTTAAAGTGGTTGAAGCTTTCCCACGTCGTGTGTGAGGGAGTCATGGCACCCGGGTCCTCCCACGCTGCTCTTCTCCTCCAAGGTTGGGGCGATGCAACAGATCCATGGGGGTGCAGAGCCAGATGGGTGAGGGCGGTCTTACTAATATATTGGCAAAATTGCTAGGCTTCATTGCATGATTCTGCAGAAAGCAAGTTTGGAAAGCTCAGCTTGGACTTGAGGCCACAATGGAACCCTCTTTCCTCCAGCTGAAAGCTAGATGTGGGGATTCATGAGCCCAGATGTGGTTTCAGAACTAAGAAGAGTTGTGGCCAGCAAACCCCAAATGTACTTAACCACATAGCCTCTCATTGGTTCAGACTTTACTGAGCATCAGATCATTGCATGACTTTGCCAATTATGGGGCTGGGACCCCACTCGGTGTGACTGAGCTGAGACCGAGGCCCAGGCATCAGTGGTCTGAAAGCTCCCCAGGTTAGTCTAAGGTACAGCCAGGGTTGAAACTAGTGAGCTGCTGAACCCCTCAGCACTAGGAGGTATGTTTAAATGGGTGCAGGGAGCAGAAGACAGACCCCTCCTGGTACCCTGTGGATGGAAGAATAACTGGCAGGAAAATCTGTAATAGGTTTGCTTTTTGGGACTCAGCAAATAAGTGTCAAGATCTGATCAACTGGGTGGGCCTCTCCTCTCGTTTTAGGAAGATGTGAGTGAGCGGGGAGAGAGACAAACAGTGTTTTTAGAGATATTCTGGAGTGGGAGGGGCAGCAGCTCCCTTCTGTCCAGAAAGGCAACTGTGCTCCTGCCCTTGCTCCTGCGTCTGAGGATGCAGTGAGCATTACTGCATTCTACCTAGATGGGAGACCCCAGCTCTGTGGGTTTCCACTAAGGAAGTTGGCAGCCTAGCATCTTGCTTTATTTAGGAAAAGTTCTGTTTGATATTCAAACACTGCTCAGTGGTGGAGGCGTCAATTGTACCCTCCCCCCAGTTAGCTGTATCCCAGTCTTAAAGTACAGAGAAGGACGAGGAAAGGAGGCAAAGTTCTCCTGTGCAGGGTGCTTTTGGGGCAAAGCCAGTGTGACTACCCATCTTCTTGCATTGCTTAAGCTGATCAGCAAAAAACGTGGAGCTGTCCCTAGATGTGGGACTTGCACCCTGAAACAGAGTGGCCTCAGGCCTTGGTACCTGCTCTTCAGCCCCAGCTATTGGTTGTTCCGTCTCCTCCCAATGCCTGTAATTTCAGGAGTCTCCTCTAGGCACTTCAGTCAAAATTCAACTCCTAACGTTCATCTTGGGAATGGACAACTGAGCTTGGTGCCAAATTATCTTGGCTGGAGTTGACTCCCAATTCCAGCTCTGTGGCTCTTTGCAGAACTGGCTTATGTATTTTTTCCCAAGGAAACACATGGAACCTTCTCCAGGAAGATCACAAGTTAGGTCACAAAACAAGTCTTAAGAAATTTAAGAAGACTGAAATCAAATCAAGTGTCTTGGTTGTCCATAATGGTATGAAATTAGAAACCAATAACAGGAAGAAAATTAGCAAATTTGCAGAAATTAAACAGCACACCTCTGAGCAGCCAATGGGTCAAAGAAGAAATTTTAAACGGAAATTTTAAAAAATCTTGAGATAAAAATGGAAACACAATATATCAAAGGTTATAGGATGTGGCAAAAGCAGTTTTAAGAAGAATGTTTATAATGAAAAATGTCTACATTAAGAAAAAAAGAAAGATCTCAAATAAAAACCCTAACTTTATATCTCAAGGAACTAGGAAAAGAAACAAACTAAACTCAAAGTTAGTAGAAGGGAGGAACTAATAAAGATTAAAGCAGAAATATTTAAATAGAGACTAGAGAAACTGAGTTGAGTTTTAAAAGATAAAATTGTAAAACTTTTAGCTAGACTAAGAAAAAGGAAAAAATCTTATATGAATAAAATTATAGATGAAAAAGGAGTTGTTATGACTGATACGGCAGATACAAAGGATTGTAAGAGCTACTATGAACTATTGTGCCTCAGCAGATTGGATAATCTAGAAGAAATGAATAAATTCCCTGAAACATATGACCTTTCAAAATTAAATCATGAAGGTAAAAATCTGAACAGATCAATAATGAGCAAGGAGATTGAATTGGTAATAAAAACCCTGCCAACAAAGAAAAGCCCAGGACCAGATGGCTTCACTGGTGAATTCTACCAAAAATTTAAAGAATAATGCCAATCCTACTGCAACTCTTCCAAAAAAAACTGAAGAGGCGGAAACACTTCCAAACTCATTTTGCAAGGGCAGCATTATTCTGATTCCAAACCCAGACAAGGGCACTACAAGGAAAGAAAATTACCGGCCAATATCTCTAACAAATATAGATGCAAATTTTCTCAACAACATGTCAGCCAACGAAATTCAAAAGACCATTATAAGAACCATACACTCTGATCGAGTGATATTTATCCCTGGGATGCAAGGATGGTTTAACACACGTGAATCAGTAAATGTAATTCACCATGTTAACATAATGAAAGGTAATGAAAATCATATGATCATTTCAGTAGATGCAGAAAATGCATTTGACAAAGTTTAACATCCTTTCACGATAAGAAGTCTCAGATTTGGTACAGAAGAAATGTTTCAACATAATGTTGGCCGTATATGACAGACCTGCAGCTAACACCATTAATCATCGGCAAGTGCACCGAGAATACACGATGGAGAAAGAATAGTCTCTTCAGTAAATGGCACTGGGGAAACTATGTATATCCCAACTCAAAAGAATTGGACCCTTACTGAAACAATATACAAAACTCAACTCAAAATGGTTTAAAGATTTAAATGTAAGACCTGAAATTCTAAAACTCCTAAGAGAAAATATAGGGGAAAAAAAACTCCTTGACATCAGTCTTGGCAATGGTTTTTTGGATCCGACACCAAAAGCACAGACAACAAAAAAGCAAAAATAAACATGTGGGCCTACATAAAAACAAGACACTTGCGCCACAAAGGGAAAAAATCAACAAAATGAAAAGGCAACCTACAGAATAGGTGGATATATTTGTAAACCATAGATGTAATAAGAAGTTAATACCCAAAATGTTTAAGGAACAATTAAACAGAAAAAGCCAAATAATTCAACTTTAAAAAATGGGCAGAGGACCTAAGTAGACATTGCTCCAAAGAAGATACACAAATGGCCAACAAGTATATGAAAAAAGTTCATCACTAGTCATTAGAGAAATGCAAATCAAAACTACAGTGAGACATCATTTCTCACAGGAAGGCTGTTATTAAAAAAACAAAAGATAACAAGTGTCGGTGAGGACGTGGAGGAAGGCTGATGGGAGTATAAATTGGTACAGTCATTATGGAAAATAGCACGGAGGTTCCTCAGAAAATTAAAACTGTGATCCTGTGGTCCCACTTCTGGGTATCTATCCAAAGGAATTGAAATCAGGACCTTGAAGAGGTATCTGCACCCCCATATTCACTGAGGTATTATTCACAATAGTTAGGGTATGGAAATAAACTAAATTACCATTGATGGATGAACGGGTAAAGAAAATGTGTGTATACGTATAGTAGAATATTACTCTACCTTTAAAAAGAAGGAAATTCTGCTATATTGCCACAACATGGGTGGCCCTAGAGGTCATTATGCTGAGTGAAATAAGACAGACAGAGAAAGTCAAATACATATGATCTCATCTGTATGTGGAACCTGGAACAATCAGTCTCATAGAAGCAGAGAGTAGGATGGTGGCGCTGGGGGCTGGGCTGGGGGGGATTGGGAGATGATAGTCAAAGGGACAAAATTTCAGCCTTTAAAAATTAACCTCTGCTTAGTGTGCCCCATATGGAAAAAAATATATACCTTGGTTTGGGAAACAAATCCACTGTATGGAATTATGGAAAGGGCTTGGACTTTGGCAAACAGGAAATCTGAAATGGAATCCTGGCTCTAGTAGGAATCCATGTGAGCTATGGCTTCAAATGCACTTTTCTCTAGAAAGATGAAGGCTCTGTTGCTGTGATGAATCCGTAAAATAACTTACGTATCGGGTGTCCTACCTGGGACCCAGGCGTTCAACAGAAGATGGTGTCCCTGTCTTCCCCAGATCCACCTCTTTAGATTATCTTTTAGTGTTTTCTTCCCTGAATGATCAAAATGCTGGAGTTTTTGTTTCTGACGTTCTCTCACTTCCATTTAATAAACACTGTGCACGTTCCCTCCCTTCCGTCTGCAGCGCTGATCCTTCCCCACGTGCTGCAGCTGTGCCTGTTAACGCCGTCTCCTCTCTCCAAGGGCAGGTAGCTCATCGCCCACTTCCCCCGGTCCCCCCACTGACATGTTCTCCTGACACACGCCTGTAAGCACACTTGTATCACTTAGCACTGTCGTGACTTCACATGGATGTGGGCCGTGCTTGGGACCACTGCCTGTTTCACTGTAAACTCCATGAGGATGGAAACAAGATTCTTCTGTTCTCACTGTTAGATCCTCAGTGCCTAACATACTGCCTGGCACACAGTAGGTCTCAATAATTTTTCATTGCAACCTAGAAGTTCTGTGTCTGCATTTCTAATTTTTATATTTACAACTAAATCTGGTGGTTCTCAATCCAGAACCCTTTTGATCTTTCCTATCAGTTCTGTCTGCCCACTGCCCAGCTTCCTTATGCATGACCTCCAAGGATCACCACTTACAGCCTTCTACAGAGAGCTGTCCTTGTGCTCCTGGAAGTGCTTTGGCAACTTACTGCACAGCCAGAAGTGCCTGCCTGGGAGTTCACAGCCCTCTCAGGTGACCCTGTAGCTAGTGACTGATGGTCCCAGGACTGTGAGAGCCCAGCTCTCTTGCCCTGAGGTCTGTGCCATCCAGAGCTCCCTGAGGATCAGACTGAGGCTGCAGTTACCTGACATCACACCCTTGCTTCCCTATCTTGCTGGTCCCCCCAGGAACACTGCTCAACGGATCGCTTGCTGATGAATCCTAATCTCGGGGTCTGCGTCTGCAAAAGCCCAGCTCAGAAAGGTGCATGTCTGAAAGGGTAGAAGTGTAGCACTCTAGAGCTGGACAGAGTCCTGGAGGTTAACTAGTGAGATTACCACAATTCATTTCGGTGGCCATTTTATTGACTGTGCTCTGGTGGGACTATGATGGGCTGCAGATGGGAAAACTGAGGCCAAGAGAGGGGAGGTGGCTTGCAGAGACATGGTAAGAACCCACATCTTTGGGTTCTTATGCAAAATACAGTTCTTCCTCTTCCTTGGTGGACCACTGGTGGCTTTGGGTGGGCTGGGGGCCCTTGAGGTTCCTCCTCCCTTGCTTCCACTCCCTCATTCTCTCCAAATACAAGGCAGGGTCCAGGGCACACGGAGACATGGAGAAGGAGGGATGTTGCCCGTAGGCCTAATTGGATTCGACTAGACTATGTTTTGGGTGGCCAGAGCCCTGAGGGCCACTCTGGCTGGCTGCTCCCCGCCTCTGTGGTCTCTGCTGATGGCCGGGGCAGTTTTTCATCTGATTTAAGTTGTAATTTCAGGGGTTCAGGCTTGAAGCGGGGAAATGACAGTGGGGGAGCTGGTGGCAGTGATGGCGGTGGACCACGTATGTCTAGGGTGGCTCAGACTAGGGCAGCCTGGGATTGTGCAGAGCACTCATCCTCTACCCTGGGCCTTGGGGAGAATCCATCTTGCCATAGAGAGGATCCCTCCTTACTCTTACCCCACTCCTCCCGCCATCAGAAGATACTGGGACACAAGTTTGGGGTGAAGCCCTGTGGCAAAGGGATGGAAAGGGCAGCTTGCGCTAGCTGTAATTCCGGCTCTGCCTAAGTCAGAAGGATGCCCTTGGCACCAGAGGCCCAGCCAGTCCGGTCCCGGACGGACCGAGACTTCCCAGCGGGGGGCTGGGTCAGCAAGCTTTATGGTGTTAAACCAACTGACTTAGTCTAGGGTGTCCCCTGTGTTTTTTTCTTCTCAAGTTGTGACAGGGATAGAGACAGGGTTTCTGGTCAGATATCTTCCCATGGCAGCATGCCTAGCAGAAAAGCAAAAAATCAAGCAAACTCCCTTCCACACCAGTGAAAGCGGTGACTTTCTCTCTCGTAGTAATTCACCAGAACCTTCCTTCTGACTCCTGACTTCCCTCAGCAGAGGATGGCCCTCACAGTGGGGCGGGCAGCAGCTTCCGTCTAAGTGGATCTGCAGGAAGATCGTTTTAAATACTCACTTTCAAGGGGGAGGGTATAGCTCAGGGGTGGAGCCCATGCTTAGCATGCATGAGGTCCTGGGTTCAATCCCCAGCACCTCCATAAAAAAAATAAAATCAACATTTTCAGTATCCCCGCTTCCTGGCTGCTCCTCCACAGAGCTGCCGTACTTCTTAGAAACAGTAACACGGTCAGTAGTCGATGGCGGTTATGGCTGGGAGAGATCACACAATTCTCTAGTCCTGGAGCTGATAACTGAGTCACTGCCTCTCAGTGGTGGCGGCTGGTGGCCTGGCGAGGAAGAGCACCGGCAGATGGAGGGGCCGGCAAGTGGAGGGCTTGGTAATTGAGATGACTGAGGATGAGTCATGCACATGAGAGTGGAGGGGAGCAGCTGTGGAGGGGGATGTGGAAGGCCCATTTGTGGAGTGTTTGCATAAGCCCAGATCTGTTTCTGCGGAAACGAGACAGCATCCGCCAGAACTATCCTGCGCCCACGAGGACAGGCACACGTACGGGTAGGAGCCTGAGCCACGGGTCAGGGAGAGCGTGGGGCTGGGGGCTGGGCTCCCTTCTCTCTGCTTCCACGAATTCTTCTGCTCTTTTCTCTGTAATTCCCTTTATTTTATTCTTTTCATGCTGGCTACTACGTGGGTCAAGGTGCCATTGTAGACTCAATCCCTTCTTGACCCACTTAATTCTGAACTGCTTTAGATATTTCTGGTTTTCAGTCTTGGTGGGGTTGGCACATTATGGCTCATGGACCAAATCTGGCATGCCTCCTGTTTTTGTAAATAAAGTTTTATTGGAACACAGCCTTGCTCATTTCTTTGGGGATCAGGTCTGGCTGTAGTCACATGACAAGGCAGAGTAATTGTAGCAGGGTTGTATGGCCCTTAGTGCCTAAAATATTTACCCCACAGCACCTGTCCTGACCCCTGTCATCCCCCACTGTGTCTCCATCTTCTCCAACTTCCTAGAGGATTAAAACCTCTTTTGATTTGCCCCAGATTGATCTTGCCACTTATCCCAGCCCAAGCTAGTGGGAGTAGACCCTGGAGGGGAAATAGGCTTGTATTTTTCTAGCCATGTGACTAACAGCCATGTGGAATTTGACATACGTTTGTTGTCCTTTATCTGGATACTTCCTTTCATCCTTTTCCTTTTTCTCCTGCCCACCTCCTACTTTCTAATTCCCAATTCTTTTAATGTACATTTATTAAAAAAGAGAACATTATTTGAGTTGCTGTTATGTTACAAGCACTGCTGTATTGGTCAGGATGGGCTAAGTTATGCTGCAGTAACAAACAGCCCCCCAATTCTCAAGGGCTTAAAACAGCAAAAGTCTGTCTGTTGTTCATGCTGTATGCAGTACATCCAGCCTGTAGGAAGGAGAACCGGATATTGCTGAGTAGAATGAATGATAATCAAACACTGGTGATACAGAGAGAAGTAAGAACAAACCACTATGTGTTCTCTGGAGAACTGGGTCTCGTATATGATTTATTGAGTTCTTACTGTATACACAACACTGTGTAGTTTTTATGACAGTTGATCTTCACACCAGTCATGAGAAATTTTCCCACTTACAGGTTAGAAAACTGAGTCCCAGCAAGACTAACTGACTTCATTAAAGTCACTCAGCTGGTAGGATTTGCAGGCATGATTCTGGCTTCAGAATAGGAGCTCTGTCCACGATGCTCCAAGGGCTCCCAGCCTCCCTGCTCTAGCTCTGGCTTTGGATTCCTGTCTGTGACTTCCAGCCACTGGTCACTGACGTGGGGCAGGAGAACTCACTGATCACCTGGTGGTGGGTAGGGAAGAGATGAGAGAGACTAATCCCAGCTTGATTCACCCAGATCAGTCCCATCTGGTAAATACGATTGCTGCGTCCAATGTCTGATAACTTATCATAATGCCTCACAAGCAACCTTCATTAAACTCCATCTTCAGAAACCACTTCCTTCCCTCTGTGAGCTTCATTCATGACTCCTGATTGCCTTTCGGAAAAAGCCCAAATGTCTTTGTTTGATTTTCAAAGTTCTGCCCAGCTGGGCGCCCATCCTCCTCACGGCCCCTCCTCCTTATTCAGCGAGCTCCATCTTTCTCCCAGCTTCCACCCTCCAGTGTTTCTGTAGACGCAGAGGTTGAGGACAGAGAGGATGCAAATCTGGACTTAAGACATTGACGGTAAGATGGATGGAGGGAGGAGAGAGAGATTGGGAGACTGTGTATCTGGAAGTGAAGTTTACCTTGCTTGACTGGGGCAATCAACAGTCAAAATTCTAAAGACAGTGAGGGGAGTAACAGTGCGCAAGAGAATCGGCTCATGACATTGCTTTACCCCACCCATTCCTGTGTTCAGGGAGGCAGGGACCAGCCTTTTCTAACTCTTTGTCTCTCGTATTTTTGACTTTTTAGAGAACCGACTGCCGGACACGTAGTTGACCATGCACTCGGTACCTAGCTGGTAACCTGAACTGAACTAATGATGATGACATAATAATCATGGTAGCCTCAGTTTATCCTGAACACTTACCATATGCTCGTCTCGATGCTGTATTCCTCATCTACATTATCTTACCTGATTATCCTAAACCCCTAGGAAGCATTTACAATACCCTCTCCTACAGAGGAGAAAATAGTTAGAAACTTTAAAGACTCGTCCAAAGTTGCAAAGCTGAAAAGAAAATAGAATCAAGATGTGCTCCCTTGCCCCCAGCTGTCTGCCTCCAAAATCCAGACCATTTCATCAATGCCATTACTTCTCCAAGGACAATATGTTTCAAGTTGCCGACACAAGGAATTTTGGTCAATTTTGTGAATTTTTAGAGGCTGACTGCCTGGTTTGGATGTAACAGCACAATTCCTAGAAGACTTAAATTATGCATCATCGAAGCACTTCCATTGGAAAGTGAAAATGTCAGACACACACCCACAGCTCAGCACATATGTAATCTCGCAGCCATCTCCTTGAAAAGAGCACCTTGTTACAAAGGCGTAATGTCGCAGACTGACTCTCCAGCCTACGTATGCAAATGCATGTTCTCCAAGTGCATCTGAGGAAAGGAATGGAGTCTGGTCAGGACCAATAGTTTGAAGGCTGAGGCATCCCCTCCTCCATAGCTCCAGACATGTGGCACCAACACAAGGGGCCAATTCTGCACTGTAGCTCAGTACAGATGAATCTGGGGCGGCCCTTGGATCACTCTGCAATGAGCCATTTCCTTCTTTTTAGGAAGATGGGTGCCTCTGGGCTTTTCAAGTCATCTGACCATCCTGGGCCTCAGTTTACTCATCTATTAAATGGATGTAATAATTGTACTGCTTCCTTGGGTTGTTGCAGAGGTTAGGTAAATTAATACATGAGGTGCTCAGGGCAGTGAGCCAGCACTCAGTGAATATTAGTTGTTTATTATCATTGTCATTGTCACAGTGCAATAAGTTCACTATGAGCTGATCACTGACTTAGGAGTCAGGCAGCCTGCAGATCAAATGTCCACTTGATCACATATTAACTGTGTAGCCTCAGGCAAATCTTTCAGGCTCCCTGGACCTCTGTTTCTTCAATCAGGGTATGTTTAGCCAGTACTTACAAAGTGTTAGGTACATGGCTAAGCACTTTCCATATGTCTGTCAGGTCCCAGCAAGACCAGGGGATAGGTTACAGACTGAGATTCAGAGAAATTAAGCAAACTGCCCAATGTCACACAGCCAGTGGGTGGTGGAGCCAGGTTTAAGCCCAGGTCTCTCTGCTTTCAAAGCCTGTGCTCTTAACCACCTCGCTAAGCCACAGGGGTTGGATTCCCTACCTCATAGGGTTCTTGGGAGGTCTAAACAGAATCTGAAATGTCGGCAGTTCCAGGGGCTAGAATGAAGTGGGGGTACAAACATGGCAGTAGAAGTACTTTGTCGTTATGGTTACAGGACAAGTGCAAAATAGCTGCTTTTCTCCTCCTCTTCCCCTTCCTCCTCCCCCTTCTCCTCCTCCCCTCCTCTTCATCTTCATCGAGGCTTTCCCTAGGATGCCCTGACCCATCACCCACACCTTGCCTCTCACCTTGCCCCACCTCGTGCCTGCATGATACCTGGGCCCGTGGTCTCCAGCCTTCTTGTCCTTGTCTGTGCTGTTCCTTCTGCTCCACCCATCTCTGCACGTTCAAACCTCAGCCAGTCATCAAAATGACAAATCCTACCTTTTCCGCGGAGGCTTTTCTTGCCCTCGCCTCAGACTAAGCCTGCAGTGTTGCTCTTCTGCATCCGTGGAGGTGTGTGTTATATGCACTCGACTCGTGGTTTACTGGCTTGTCAGTCTTTCCCTTGTTAGACTTCAGACTCCGTGAAGGCAGAGACCCCGTGTGGAGTTCACTATCACATGCGCAGCCTTGCAGGAGCCACTGGCGGGCATTCAGCAGCAGATAAATGGGCCTCATCAACAGTGGGGTGACAGGAAGAACTACCTCCCCTCCAGTGACAGCTCAGACCACAGGAGGTCGGTCACCAGGAGGGCCCAGGGAGGAGCTGGGGGCCATGTGTCCGTTGGCTGATGGGATTCAGGCAGGAGAGGGAGGGAGATGGAGATTGACAGCTGTGATTGCCTGGGGGACGTTTGTTTTTTTTGTTTAGAGAAGGGGATACTGACAGATATGGAGCACCTCCTACAGGCCAGGCTTCCTTTATGTGAACTCACTCACTCTGCATGTTGACCCCATGAATTAGGCATCGGTCCCTCCCAGAGAGAAATAAACAAAAACAAACCAACAGTCTTGTTTCACAGTGTAAAAGGCAAATCTGTTCATTTGAAAAGTAAACAAACTTGCATCTTAAACTGTGAATCAGAACAAACAAGTGGCCAGTCTCTCCGATTTTGTTTTTAGTTCAGTGAAGGGAGCTTTTGAAGTTCATTATATCAACCATTTATTTGAAATCTGCCATATTATTTCATTCTTGTGACAACCTGGGGAGTTAACATTACTCTCCCCTTTTACCAAGGAGGAAACTGAAGCTGAGGGCATAATGATCATCCATTCAACATCCTTGCAACGGGGGAGATTATAGCTCAGTGGTAGAGCATGTGCCTAGCACGCACGAGGTCCTGGGCTCAATCCCCACTACCTCCATTAAAATAAATAAATAAATAAGCTTAATTACCGCCCCCCCCCCAAATTCTTAGAGCTCTCCTGTTATAAAAAAAATCCTCACAACAAATGATTGTTTACCTGCTGTGTGCCACATACAGTAATACATTGATTCTGTTGAAAGACCGTATTTACCTCTAGTCTCCATTACTGTAATTGCACATCAGGCGGTGTTCTGGCAGGTTGTAGACTGAATGTTTGTATCCCCCCAAATTCACATATTGAAACCTTACCCCCAGTGTGATGGTGTTTGGAGGTGAGGTCTTTAGGAGGTGATAAATGAGATCTGTGCTTTATACAAGAGACCCCAGAGAGCTCCCTCGCCCCTTGCCATGTGAGGACACAGCAGGGAGACGGTCTGTGAACCAGGAAGCAGACGCTTACCAGACGCTGAGTCTGTTGGGAGCTTGAGCTCAGACTTTCAGTCTCTAGAACTGAGAGAAATAAAAGTTTGTAGTTTAAGCCCCCAATCTGTGGTGTTTTGTTATAGCAGCCGGAGCTGACTAAGACATAGTATTTTATTTTGTGTTTTTAATTTTATTTTTAAAATTAAAAAAAAAAGTTATTGAAGTGTAATTGACTTACAATGTTGTGTTAGTTTCAGGTACACAGCAAAATGATTCAGTTATACATATGTGTGTACATATGTGTATACTTTTTCATTATAGGTTATTACAAACTATTGAATATACTATACAGTACTACACAGTAGGTCCTTGTTGTTTATCTTTTTTGTAGGTAGTAGTTTGTATCTGTTAATCCCAGACTCCTAATTTATCCCTCCCCCTCCTTCCACTTTTGGTAACCACAATTTGTTTTCTATGTCTGTGAGTCTGTTTTTATTTTGTAAATAAGTTCATTTTTTAGATTCTGCATATAAGTGATATCATGCCATAATTGTCTTTCTCTTAAGACATAGTAAATTATACAGGTCATCATTTTTAATCCTCACAGTTAGAAGGGAAGTGGAGGGGGTTAGTGTTCACAGTTAACAAATGGAAAAACTGAAGCACAAGATTCAGAAGAACTTGTCTGAAATAATGCAGCTTCCAGTGGCAGGGTCCAGTCGTGGGCAGCCCGGGTTATATGGCCAAGTAACGCTCAGATGTGACACCTCACAAACAGCTGTCCCTTCCCCACAGCCTGTGGCCTAGCTATCAGCTTAATAAAGAGCTCTCAGGACACACTTATGATTTTCTGCTGGACAGTGACTGTGTGGACCCTGAAGGGTATAGAAGATGTGGGTGACCCTCAGCCCCCCAGGGTCCCTCTGAAGCAGCCACCCAGTGGTTGCTTAATCGAAGTTAGCTGGCTTCCCTGGAGTCAGAATGCCCTCAACGTGCTGCGATTCAGTCCCAAGGTTCCAATTTTGTTATTTTAGCAAAGGCCACAAGGCGATCTCCCCTGCATTTGTCACTGTCCCTTAAAACATGATATAACTGGGAGTTGCTGTGGTGGGCCGAGGGTAGGATGACATTCTATGCACATTGCATTTGGACATAAATGTCGTATTTGCACTAGGGTGGGGCTGCTGGCTGTAAGGGTGAAATGTGCATGTGTGATGAGCAGACCTACAGGAGGTCTTCGCGAGTGAGAGGAAGGCAGCTTCGGTGACCCAGGCAGAGACAAATTGACCGCTGCAGGCAGAAGGCCGTCTTGTGCTCTTTAGAGCCAGTGTTTGTCCTCTTTGCACTTTCTTATCTCGTTTCTGCAAAATTTATTCCCTCCATCCTCCTGCTCTGAATGTCACTCACTTGTTTAAAACGCATATACATGTATCTATACGAATGTCCCCTTTATATTATTGGTAATATGTAATAAACATATATACATATATATTTGAAAAGCCATTGTGAATTAGCACCGCTGTCTTCAAGACCCTTCATATCCACTATTTCTTTTCACTCTGATTACTTCTAGGGCCCGTGCTTGGTCCCCTCTCGTCCTCCGCCTCCCCCATTCCGTACGGCAGCAGCCCCCGTTGGCTCTGACAGCTTATTAGTCCTCCACTCCTGTCCCCAGGCCACCTTCATGTCTGTCCTGGGTTTGGTGAAAGTCAACTAATGATCTTTCAGCTTTCATCTCTGCTGCTACAGTCTGTTCTCCGTAGAGCCACCGGGAGGAACTTAAGAAACAACTGAAGTCAGGTCATGTCATACTTGTTCAAAACCATCCAGAATAAAATCCAAGTTCTTTTCTGTTGGGAGTTGAGTCTAAGAAATAATGGCATTCCCTCTCTTTTACACGCCCTAGCTTGGAACCAACTGAGAAATGATCCCAGAAGTGTGTCTGGCGAAGATGCGGGTATCATGTTTATTACTGATAAAGAGGTGGTGGAGGAACAGAGCCCTGGTCTCCTTAACGAGTGGGCTTCAGTACTGCCCCCTTTAAGTGAACTTTCTCCCCCTTTATAGAAGCCTGTCTCATTAAAATCACAAGTGTGGTCTTCTCAGGGAAGCCTTCTCTGTCTCTTGTTTCAGGCTGCCACTCTCCCATCTATAAGCATGCCATGTGCTCATTTTTAATAAGATTGTCTATTTCCTTATTGATTTTGGGGGGGTGGTATATATATATATGTTGAATATCTTACAATTTGTAGCTTATATTTACATGTTATGATGACTTCTGGTAAAATGGTCTTAGTCTTTTTTTTTTTTTTTTTTTTTGAGAAGCCCAAGTTTATCCTACTATGAGCTTTTAGAGATATTAGAAGACATACATGCTGTCACACACTTGGTCAGTTTCCAGCCCTGTGGTCTCCACCCAGCTGAAGCTTCAAGCAGTATGCCACTGGGTAAGCATGGTTTCATTACTGAAAGAGTGAGCAGTATGCTCCAATTACATATCTATTACAATGTGTGATTTTCTTGCTCTAGATTCTTCTTTTATCTAAACTTATCTTAAGGAATAGGCATATATAGGCTATTAAATTAAATGACCAATCTCCAATCTTTCCTTTGTAAAGTTAATGTATTTTATGTCTGCTTTGAAAACTCTTTTCCTATCTCCAGGTCCTAATGAGATTTCCCCATATTTTCTTCTAGTGGTTTAAGTTTGGCTTTTCACATTTCATTCTTAAATCCCAGAGGTTTCTATGTATGGTGTGAGGTGTTGACTTTTGTATGCGGTGATATCTGGGTCCAGTTTTATTTTGCTCCTTATTGAGAACCCACTATTGTAGCATCACTACTGTAGCCCTGCAGGGATAGAGTTACCCCCCTTTCTCTGATGACCCGCAGAGTCATATATCATTTTCTTATACCTGCGGGTTTGTTTCTGCCTTGTCTTTCTGTTCCAATGGTCTGTTTGTCCAACCCTGCACCACAGTCACACTGTATATATTGTGACAACCTGATAATAATACGAGAAAATTAAGAAGAAATTTTAAATCTCTTATGATACTATCAATTAAAGACTATCTGTCTCAATTTGACATTTTCCTTTAGTCTTTTGCCTAAGCCTATCTTTATATGTTCAGGAGAGACTGTGTGTGTATACAGATAAGAAATCTCATTTTTCCTTAACACCATTTTTGTTTTTCCTTAATATCTGTAACCCTTAAAGATTTAAATTTTCATTGCTTCCTTATAAGGAAGAAATTTTCATTTTTTTCTTATATTTTGATGCATATTGGTAAATGCTCCAAATTTGTTTTTATTATGAGAGAGGTATGAACAAAGTGTTAAAATTTTAAGAGGGAAAAAACATTTCATCTTGGGAGAAATCAAGAAAGATATTGTGTCTCTAAACTACCCTCTTGATAGTTCTTTTTTTGTTGATGAATGAACTGTAACAATATATGGAAAGAGTTAGATCATCCATTCAAAACTGTGACACAAAGACATCTGGGAATGATGGATGCATGAAAAGTCTAACCATCATTTTTCAGGTCCTTTAGACAGAAGCAAGACATTTATTACATGGGATCATCATTGAACTATTTATTTCGGGAACAATGACACAAATATACATGGAATCCTTTCCCTTCTGTGGTGTCAATCAAGAGCCTTCCAGAGTGAAGAACTGTGGAGAACATAGGCTGTTAATAACTAAGTTCTAACTCAAATGGGAGCCATCCTGCAGTCTGTATGGGAAATGGTGTGATGCAATTTCTAAATAGGGAGTTGGTGTGTTGATTGTTGTTGGGAGGTGTTTAAAGATGTTAGTCACTTCAATCAGATTTACATCTTTCTCTAATTTGACTGCAGGACTTCCGACACCATTTCCTCTCCAAATGATTATCTATTCAGTCAGCTTCAATTAAGAGACCGTGTGTAAATGCAGAGCAACTTTCACAGGGAACGCGTTCCTTTTGATTTCCAAAAGAGGCAGCTTCTCCCGTTCAGGTCTCCTGGAAATGGGCTGCCTTTGTTCTGTCAGACAGCTTCCCGTTTGGATTTAATTTTTTTTTTTTAAATTTAGAGCCATTTATAAAATCCTCATTGCTTGGCTTCTCCTGGAGTGGGGTAGAGGACTGTTTATGGGTTTTGCTATATTTATTCAACATTAGATGCTGTTTTAACCTAAGCCTCTCCAAGCTTCATTACACAACTTCAATTGCGCAATTGTGGTGTCTGCGAGAGCCTTAGAGATGAATGGGAACGTAACAGCTAGTCTTACCTGACTCAGGAATCTCTCTGCCAGCATGAAAGTCAACACTTTTTGAGTGGTAACTCTAAGCCTGAAAATGGGCCTGCATGGTTAGGTTCCTGCTATGCCTGGCTCACTTTCTCAAGTGCTTTCTGTTACAGAACTCTCCCAGTGACGAGAAATCCCTTCAGTCCCTTATTCGAAACCAGCCTGCAAAGAATATCCACCCATTGGTTCTAGTCTTGCACTTTGTGGTGGCGCAGTGTTAATTTTGTCTTGCTTATTAGAGTGTGAGCGCCTTAGTGTTAAAGACCAGCGGTTCTCAAACTCCAGTGCACATGAGAATCACCTGGAGAGCCTGCTGAAGCTCAGGCTTCCAGCCCTACCTTGGAGTTTCTGATTCTGTAGGTCTGAGCTGGGGCCAGAGAATTTGCATTTCTATCACATCTCCAGGAGATCTCATGCTGCTGGTCTGGGACCACACTTGGAGAACTTCTGCGAAAGACCAATAGCATCCCTTGATCTAAGTGCTAGGCATTCTGTTATCTGCCAAGGATAAATGAATAAAATAATGAGTGAATAAGTGAATAAAATAGGCACAGCCTTTACCCTCAGGGAACTTCTGGTCCAGCGGAAGTTGCTGAAAACATGAGTTATGACAGGGAAAGGTTGGGAACTCGGAGAATATAAAGGGGGGACCTCATCCAGTTAATGGGTCAGAGTCGGGGAGGACTCCTTGCAGAGGTCATTTTTGAGCTGTGAGCTGAAATATAGATTGCAGAAGAAGGAAGATGGAGCAGTGAGGAAGAGTCAGTCCATGAGAGGGCACAGGTAGGGCAAAGATGAACAGCACAGTCCATATGAGATTCAGAGAGTCAGCCAGTGTGGTGGACGGGCTGGAGGAGTTGGAGATGCTTTCTGAACTAGCTTAAAACATTTTGTTTTCATCCCAAGGTCGATAAGAAACCATTAAAACCCCATGGGGTTTTAAACCAGGTGCAGTGGGTGTGAAGTTTGTTTTGTTAATACAATTTACTAGTTTTTTAATAAAATTAATTACAAATAACTACTCAATTTTTTGTAAAATTGATTTACTAATTTATAAAATTGAGCCTTACTTGGCTCTGTTTCCAGTGCCTGACATTGTAGACGCTGGGGGATGCTTACATGCTCTTTGCTTTGTGCATAGTGAGTGCTCCAGGTGGTGGATGGGCATGTACATGTGTGCGTATGTGTGTGTGTACACATGTGTTGAACACATGTGTTGAACACTACAGCTTTTTAGGACATCTCTGTGTATGTGTGTGTACCCCAGTGACACTGGAAATAAATAGCTTAGGCACAGCAAACCCAGCTTATACAGTAGCATAAAACTGCCAACGCTTGGCTTCCTTGAGGCTGACTGCATGGCCCTGTGAATAATGCCGTGGCACTGGCCCCCTTAAGCAGACAGTAATTTAAATTATAGATTAAATTGGTTTGGAGGAGGCACACTTTTGCATTCTTTGACTTAAAGGCAAGATTATGATTGATTGATCTAATTTAAGGTTCATAAAAAAACCTCTGATCTACAGAACTGAAATATTTTCAATTCTCCCTTGCCAGTAGGTCATTCTGCATTCTAGGAGAAACGGGTGGGAGCTGCGAAGGTGAAGGGGGTGGGAAGCTGGTGGGAAAGTGGCATTGATCACGGATTTTGCTGCCATTGGAGCGATGATGGAGGAGCGCTAGTCCATTTCTACCTCCTGAGTGTGTTTTGAAGAGTGATGGAACTTGGAAGGAGGAAACGTGCAAAGAAGCTCAGGGCACTAGATAACATATGGCTTCAATTACAGGACTTAGTCCTGGTACTTAAGGGGAGTTTCTGAGGGCAGGACAGATATCATAGTGATAGAGTGTGGCATCTGAGAGCCATCTGACTGATTGTTCTAATAATTGGGGGAAAATAAGATCTCAGCTCTGATTGGACTTGTCCCTTAATGATAGTATCTGTACTTGGGGAAGGGCATTTGTCATAGTCCCCAAATCTAGAGGAAAGATGATTCGAGGAGTTCAACTTCAGCAAGGAACAAGAGTGTCAGCATCAGTTAGGTTAGGTTTGAATGCTGACTATTGGCTTATTGAGCAAATTAGTCTGCTGAACTACAGTCTTCTCATCTGAGAAACAGAGATAGTACTACCAGCCTCACAGGACCATAAGACACAGTGAGATTTATGTCTCTAAGAAGGTCTCAGGCCTTCTAAGGACTCCTCTTAAGTGGAAGCTGTTGTGATCGCTGTTACTATTGGCGTTGTTATTGTTTCCCATGTGATGTATCCGTAGGTCTGGTGCCTCGTTATCAGCCTTTCAGGGCTCTATAAACGGCTTAAATCTTTGCTACTGTTATTCAGGACCCAGCCCTGGGAGTCACAGAGAGACACTTCTGCTGCATTGCTGGTTAACACAAGCCACTGACCAGTACAGACTCAAAGGAAGTAATAAGTAGATTACACGTTTTGATGGGAGCAGTGGCAAAGATTTTGGTATCTACCTCTATTCCACCATGCTGATTTGTATGTTTAAAAGTTCATTCTGACTTCTGTGGGGAAGATAGATTGTGAGAAAGCAAACAGCTTATTTAGGAGGCTTTTGTGGTGGCCCAGGAAAGAGATAAAAGTGTCTTGGATTAAGCTTGTAATAAATAAATGGAAAGTAGATGGATTTGAGATACGTTTTGAGTGTAGAGCCAGATAATGGATTGTGTCTCGAGGGTAAGAACTACAAAGGACAGCCTAGAGGATGTGAGGGGTCGTTGACAGTTGAGAGTTTCAAAGAGAAGCTGGGATTAACCTCAGAATCCTCACTCGGTATGGCTTCAGGAACCATCAGAACAAAGGCGCCCTCTGGGAACTGTCCAGGGTCCTGAAGCATCACTCAGTTGTTCATCCATCCAAAGACCTCTGGCTTTGGCACGGCTATAAGCATTGGGAGTATAAAGACCTGTAGGACAGGGTTCCAGCTCTCGATGAGCACACAGTCCTTTTGTGATGATTAACAAGGATGCAAGAAATCCCAGGACAGGGTGATGAGTGCTAAGATAGAAAGGCCAAGTCAGCCTGTTGAGGTCAGATAAGGCTTTCTGGTGAAGCTGATCTCTGAGCTGAATACTGAACAGTGAGTGACAGGTTGCAGGTTAGTGTGAGGCTACGAGAAGGCATTTCATGCATAAACAGATTACAGTAACAGAAACATAAAATGCAAAATGTTAAACAACTAGAGTTGCAGCTAGGCTAAAAAGGCAGGGAGTAGATCACCGAAAACATCACGTTCTAGGCTTAGGAATTTGGATTTCATCTGGAGGCAGTGGAGGAGACACGGGGTTTTAAGGAGGGAGTGGGGGCAGAAAATGATTTATACTTTGGCTAGATTTCTGTGTGGCATTGAATGGAGACAGAGCGGAGACAGAGAAGCAAGTGAAGTCTCTGTTGCAGTAATCAACTAAAACAGTGGCAGTGGAGAACCATTTCTGCCCTCTCCTCTTTATCAAGTTGACACCTCAAATAGGAATTTCTACTAAAAAATCCCCAGTCCATCGTTCAAGAAAATTACTAGAGAATAAGCTGTTGTCACTTCTTCATGCTTCTCGTAACTTTATTGGATTTCTGAGTGATTGGATATATAACATCACTTTCACCTCCTTTCTCTATGGAAAATAATTGGCGTATTGAAGGTGAGTGTTCCTCTGAGGGTGCCTGGCCCTCTGTGCCTCAGGGATGTCCTGCTTAGGAGTAGCTCACGTCCTTCTATTTGTTACTTCCTGCATCCACTAGGATGGTGGGTTAAGGATCTGCTCTATAGATCCAACTCTTGAGGTTCCAGCACCTGATGTTGGAAGGAGGTAGGAGATGTTGTCTCTGATTTCACCAGTAGAATAAGCTGTATTCTTCACCCAACTTTACAGCAATAAAATGCATCCCATATTTTTAATGGGTGTGCATTCCTGAGATGTTAAGGAAGTGACATTGGCAGGGCTTGGTTACCCAATTCCTACAAGAGAGAGGAGTTAAGAGGAGGAATCTTAGTAGTACCTGTGACTCAGGCTTGGAAGGGTGGTGTTGTTTACTGAGATGGGTAATACAGAAGACCTATTTCGGTGGGAAGGAAGATAACTTACCTCACCTGTGATATGGGCATGTAGCAGATGCTGTCGGGGCTCTGCCCTTGCCCGTGCCTGACTGGATCCCTTTACCACTTGTTGATTCCCAGCGTACTTCCCTGCAGTTTACCAGCACCGACATGTCTTTTTTGCTGGGCTGCTCTCAGCCTTCCAGAACCTTCTTTGCCGATGCACATATTGCTCGAATTGCCTAGGAATTTATATCCTCCTGGAGATACCTCGGTGCAGAGGTGTGAATCTTCCAGCTCCCTTGTACTCAATCAGGGGCATCTGAGGAGGGGTTCTCACAGGCTCCTGGGCTTCCCTGGGAGCGCGCCTGGTACTTTGCTTCATCTCACGTTTATCCTTGGCCCCTTTTGTTCTGTGTCCCACTTCTCTACTCCCTGACTGGTTTTCCTAGAAACCCTTAGTAGTAAACCACTTTCAGACAAATCCTCATCTCAGGGCCTGTTTCTGGAGAACCAAAATGAAGACTGAGAGCAGCAATTAATAATACTTACATCATAGAGTTGTGAGGATTAAATACAATAATACTTATGATGGACTTTATTGCAATGATTGGCACATAGTCAACATTCAAGAACTGTTGGCTCATATGTTTTTTAAACTGGGATTTCAGAAATGTTTATTTGAGGGGGCCACTCTCATCCAGGTGGATATCAAATAGACCATTCAGTCATTCTCAAAATGTTTTGTCTCAGGTTCCCTTTTACACTCTTGAAAATTACTGAGGACATTTAAAGAGATTTTGTTTATGTGGGTCATATCTACTTACAGTTATAATTTTAAGAATGAAAGCTGGGATATTAAAAAAGATTGATTTATAAATGCATTTTTATTTTTTGCTTTTCTATGATAAGTGTATTTTTAAAAGACAATAATAGATCTCCTACATTTTAACATAAATAGCATTTTTAGTAAAAATACCCATTTTTTCCAAAACAAAAATAAAGTGAGAAAATGCCACTGTTTTACATTTTCGCAAATCTTGTTAATATCTGGTTTTATTGAAAGCAGTATCCTTATACGTGCTTCTACAGTCAGTCTATTGCAATGTGATGCTTTGTTTAAAGTATATGAAGAAAATCCAGTCTCATACAAGTGTGTAGTTGGTGAAGGGAGGGGTACTTTGATAGCCTTTTTTTTTTTTTTACAGATAATGTTGGATATTCTTCTTTGATACTATTTCAAAACCAAATGAGTGGCATTTCCTTAAAGATCAGTTGTGGTATGAAATCTGAAACCATGTCAATGAACTTTTCATATTCTGTGACCTTAAAATCCTTTAGTCTCCCTTGAAATATAAGTGGATATTTTACTCATGCATTATTTTGTAACATAATACATCAGTCATTTGGAAAATAGTCACTGATTTATTCAGCCCTTCTAAGTGTTGACACACTCCGTTATATAATATTTTTAAATCACACTCACTAATATCACTGCCAAACTCATCAGAAACATCTGTAAGTGTCAGAAAGCTGTCAAACTCATATGACAGACGTAAGTTTCCTAAAAGTCTACTTTTTACTTGAAAACTCAAATTTTATTATCAACAACAAATACAGATTTTTTTTTCTTGAAATGACAGGCTTACTTCATTCTTCTTCAGGTTTGTAGGTTGGTTAACCTCTGAAGTAGAAATGGCATCCCATGAAGAAAATGTTTAGTTCTGCTTATGATTTAACTGCAAAAAGTTGGTTTGTTTTCTGGAGAGAAGTGCTTTAAACAAATTTCCCATTTGCCACACAGAATATCAAAAAGAAAGGATATGAATTTAATAAAGTTTTTTTCCTGCTTCATCAGTGCCATTCTTTAGTTTTTTGATTGAAGTACAGTCAGTTACAATGTTTCAATCTCTGGTGCACAGCACAGTATCCCAGTTGTGCATATACACACTTATATTCGTTTACATATTTTTTTCATTAGAGATTATGACAAGATACTGAACATAGTTCCCTGTGCTATACAGAAGAAATTTTTTAAAATCTATTTTTATATATAGTGGCTAGCATTTGTAAATCTCAAACTCTCAAATTTATCCTTTCCCACCCCCTTTCCAGGTAACCGTAAGATTGTTTACTAAGTCTGCAAATGTTTCTGTTTTGTAGATGAGTTCATAGTGTCCTTTTTTCTTAAGATTCCACATATGGGTGATATTATGTGTATTTTTCTTTCTCTTTCTTCACTTCACTTCACTTTACTTCACTTAGAATGACATTCTCCAGGTCCATCCATGTTGCTGCAAATAGCATTATTTTATTCTTTTTATGGCAGAGTAGTATTCCATTGTATACATATACCACAACTTCTTTATCCAGTCATCTGTTGCTGGACATTTAGGTTGCTTCCATGTCTTGACTACTGTATATAGTGGTACTATGAATATTAGGGTGCATGTATCATTTCACATTAGAGTTCCCTCCAGACATTATGCCCAGAAGTGGGATTGCTGGATCATATGGTAAGTCTATTTTTAGTTTTTTTGAGGAATCTCCATCCTGCTTTCCATAATGGCTGCACTAAACTACATTCCTACCAGCAGTGTAGGAGTGTCATCAATGCCACTCTTAAGTGAATTTGATTTTTATTTGTGAGTGTGTGGCAGTGAGAAATGCAGTGACCACTGGTACGGTTTGGTGCCACTTCTGTAATTCGTGCAAAGGTGCTACCTGTGTTACCCATCATTGAATTTGCCCTGTCAGTGAGAACACATTCCAAGATTCAAAAGCCAGTCAGCTCTTGGAAAATTTCAGCACGACCATTGCAAGGCATTTACATAAAAGATCTTCTTTGATGATTGGTTGGTGCTGATACCAGAGGAATACAGGCAGAGCTGCAAGTCCAGCCATGTCTGCAGATTCATCCATTTGTAAGACAGAATTACAATTCTGCGGTTGATTGGCTCACTCGGTCTTCGTGTTTGCAACCAACACCGTAACTCAAAAGGTTACTGCATTGTTGGAACCTGGCAATGCTGTGATCTCTTTTGCTGGCTTGCCATCCAGCAGACATTCAGCAATGTCAGAGGTACAAGGCTTTTTCTGCCTCTGAGCTATCATTTCTGCTCCCTCAGCCAATGAAATGTAGCGACTTACCCTGTCACATGCTTGAGTGGCTTTTACGTTTATACCGTGAAAACCTGTAACAAACAAATTATTTTTTGCCTTTTAAAGAACTTGTTTTGTCTGTTTAAAATATTTAGTTCCTTTCTCTTTAGACTCTGAATGATTTAGTTACAGAATGTTGGTACCATAATTTAATGGGAACCACAGTTTAATTCTAAAGTGCTCTACTCCGTAAAGCACAGTAAGATAAATTATTAACATCTGTGAAGCTGAGGGAACTAAAGTAGTTTTGTTTGTTTTCCTTTGTTCTGTTTGTATTTTTACTTAATTTCTCTGGAGTAGAGTCCTCTCTTCCATGAGTCAGAATAGTCTGATATGTCAGTTTCGTCTTCTTCAGCAATGTTAGTCAGAAATGATTCAGCTGCGGGGCGAAGAGGTGAATTGTCTAAATCTGTTAAGCTGACGATCTATCCTTAAACATAAGAAAAATATAAATGTTCATTTACATGAGAGTAAAATATTACTAAGTTATAAAATAACAAAAGTTTTAGATAAGATTTTAAATTGTTAATCTTTATTTTCTAGAAATCATTTTGAAATTATTTCCTAAATATTATTGCAAAACAGGACAACATAGAATAGTTTTTATGTTTCTGAGTAAGAATGAGGAGAACTTCAGGATTGCAAATGAACAATTTATTGGGTGATAATGAGGTTACAGATGTTAAGCAAGATGTAACCAAAGATGGCTAATAAGAACACAGTGGAAATTCTGAGAACAAACTGAGATCACCTTTGAAAGTGCACATATGTATACCTCAAGCCTGCTGCCTTAGAAAGCTCTAGACAACATAAGAATATACAAGCGTACATTCCATTTTAATCTGACATGGTAACATGTCATGCGGCCTTTGGAAAACTCCACTACCCACTCCTGAGAGTATGAAGGTTTTTGGCGAATCAAGACTTAATAGTATGAAGATAATTTTGACCATGTGGACACCCTGAGAAAGTCTTGGAGATCCTTAAAAGAGCACACTTTGAGAACCACTGGTGCAGAGCTTAGGGTGCTTATTTGAGCTAGTGATGTTGTGTAAAAGAGCACGGAGGCACATGGATACATGTGAAACACCGAGTGCAGGTTCTGGCCCAGAGCACTCCAGAAACGTTAGCTGCTGTTATTACAGAGCAGACCGGAATCTACGGAAAACTTCCCCAGGAGAAGAATACGATGAGGAGAGTGCCAGGATGGAGCCTTCAGGAACACCAATATTTAAGAAAGAGATGGATTATCAAGACGTTACAGGATTCCATGTATAAGGGATATCGAATGGGATTTGTCTTTCTCTGTCTTACTTCACTTAGTATGATCCTCTCTAGGTCCATCCATGTTGCTGCAAATGGCATTATTTCATCTTTTTACAGCTGAGTAATATTCCAAGTCAACTGTACATCAATTTTAAAAAGTTGTAATTGGAAAAAAAAAGAAGTTACAGGAACAGCAGAGGTAGAGGAAATTGAGAAAGAGTGGTTATCACAAGAAGTAAGTCAGAGAAAGACAAATATCATATGATATCACTTATATGTGGAATGTAAAAAAATGATACAAATGCTATTTACAAACCAAAAACAGACTCACCGGCATAGGAAACAAACTATGGTTACCAAAGGGGAAAGGACAGGGAAGGATAAATTAGGGATTGGAGGTGAACAGACATGAAAATAGGTAAACAACAAGGGCCTACTATAGAGCACAGGAAACTAGTCAATTTCTTGTAATAACATACAGCAGAAAAGAATCTGAAAAGAAAAAAAATACATGTATGTATGTATATGTATAACTGAATCACTTTGCTGTACACCTGGAACTAACATTGTAAATCAACTACACTTTAATACTTTTTTTTAAAATAGAGAAACATCTTTAAAAAAAAAAAGAGTGGTTGTCATAGTGATGGGTGGGAAACTGCCAGCAGACCTGAGTCTATGGCAGAGTCTATGGAACGCTCCATGGAAACTTCTGGAGACAGATACAAGACAAAAGGAGATAATCAGGCAAGCCTGCTAAGGTAGGTACAGTGTCCTGGGTCCTCCAGGCTTCCCTGTCGGGTTGTGCAGCAGTGGGGAAGGTCACCGCCAGGAGCGAGAAACTCCGCTGTGACTCTCACGAGGAACTTCTGCCCTTCTGCCCTGTTCCTTATCACACTTGTAACTACTTGTTTTAATTGTGCCTCCCTGGGCTCCAGGAGGTAAACAGCTCATAAACGACTTCTTCCGTGCTCTGGCTGCTGTGCCTCACATACAGTAGACACTCAATAAATATTGACTGATTAAATGAATGACTGGATGTGACCTTAGAAAGGGTAGTCCCCAAAGGACTGGTTGTGGGTGGAAAAGAGAAACCAGATTACAAAGGGCTGAAGACTGATAGTCAGGGAGGGAGGAGAAGAAACACTTGTAAACATATATTTAAAGCAACCTGGCTGTGAAGAATCAAAGAGGAATCAGTGGGGATTCACAGCCCCACGAGGTGGGGGAGGGTGTAGCTCAGTGGTAGAGTGCATGCTTAGCATGCACAAGGTCCTGGGTTCAATCCCCAGCACCTCCATTAAATAAACAAATAAATAAACCTAATTGCCTCCCCCCTAAAAAAAAGAAGTTTAAAAAAAATAGCCCCATGAGGATGTAGGGACCAGAGAGGATATCTGTTTCCAGGGGAAGGATTAGCAGAACCTTGTGCTGGGACGAAAGAGCAGAGAGAGAGAGAACAGAGACACGAGCAGACGAAGCCCATCGTAAGGGTGGTGAGAGTTCATTCATGCACTTACTCACTCACTCACTCACTCATTCATCAAATAGTAACTGGATGCCGTGTGCACAGTTTCACGTGGTTGCTTGAGATGGGCCAGAGAAGGATGGAGGTGTGTCCCTGTCATGTGTGGATTTGGAGATGAAGTAGACTTGCTCCATCCTTTACTAGTGGGTAGCTTTGGGCAAGAAGCTCCATCCGCATAAACTCTAGATTCCTCACGTACAGAGCAGGTTCTTTGCTGTCTGCCGCACAAGGTGGTTGTGCGAAGTGCTGTGTACCGTGTCTAGCACCCGGTGGTTGCTGGGTGGCACAGCCCGGTGGACCTGAATACTTGATTTTTTTAATGGAGGTGGTGCTGGGGATTGAATTCAGGACCTTGTGCCTGCCAAGCACGCGCTCTACCACCGAGGTCCCCCCTGCTCCCCTCCATACTTGGTTCGGAATCTCAGCTCCATCCTTTACTGGCTGTGTGACCTGGGGTCAGTTACCTAATCTCCCTGTGCCTTGGTTTCCTTTCTTCAGAAAGGGAACGACAGTGCGTGTCCCTCTCAGTGTTACGGGGAAGGTGGACCAGGGTGGGATGCAGCAAGTGCTTCGCACAGTGCAGGTGGGGGGACGTGCTCTGTAAGTCACTGCTGTTCTTCTCAAGGCTTCCCCTCTCCTTGGAAAGGTTTTCCTACAGCACTGTACATGGTGTGGTTTTTTTGGACCATTCAGAGGCTAGGAAGAATTTTGAACATGTGTCTACAGGAAGAACCTTGTCTTCCTTCTTTAGATTATTCATCCCAGATTGCATGTCAAACTCAACCCAGCAACTTTATCCAAGATCTTGTCCCTGTGAAGACAATTTAAGATATGTCAGATATGTCAGAAATTTGCCTACATTGGACAAGTTGGCATCATAATTTACCAAATCCAAATTATAACACAACTTGTTATTTTTATGGGATAAAGTATTTGTCACTGAGGAAGAGATTCTGTTGAGAACAGTCTACTCCAATCTCATTTGGCTAAAAATAGAATCTTCAATTGGAACCTTTGAACCCAACAGCACTTCAGATTCTTAACAAGGCTGACAACAGCAGGTCCTGGGTATAACTTCCTCCTCCCTAGAGTGAGTCTGCAGAAGTGAGGAAAGAGGGGCGGGACGCAGAGGAAGGAAGGTGGGCTACCTGGCAGGCAGACCTGGGCTGGAGTCCTGTCCTTGTCACTGACCAGCTCTTCAACAAACAAGGTGAAACTGAGCGTCTGCTGCCAGGGGACCTGCAGGAGGGGACGGGGCGGAATTAGGTGCCGGGAGAACCGGGACGGGGTGGGGTGACGGTGGGGGCAGTTTGTGGGAGTGTCTGGACTCTTCCTGGCAGTCAGCTGCGCTGTGTTGGACAGCACTGCCTCCCAGGCTGGCTTGTACTAGGAAAGTTCTCCTGCCCTCCTTGGAAATAAAATTCATTTTTCTATAGCTAAGCCCAGAGCACTCCTTACGATAACGGCAGAAAATGCTTCATCCTGGCTACTTCCTCTTGGCTATCGTAGGGTGTAGAGCAATTCAGGACGTAATCACATGGCCGGTTAAATCACTAAGCTCTTCAGAGGCAGAGAATATGCCTTAGGTTTGTACCTCCAGCACCTAAGAGGTTATCTGAGAAAAGGAAGATTTTCAATAAATGCTCACTAATAACACAAAAATAGTCTTCCATGTAAAGTTTTTGAGGTAGCCAGCATGACAAGATAATTCACTCTCAGAAAAATGTGCTGGAGACTGGAGGCAGATTGTGCCTGAGGTTTCAGTGCTAGCGTCCCTCAGGGCTGGGGTTCCGGGCCCCCCTCGCTCTCATTCTAACACCTTCCCTCTCTTCCTCTGCTGCCCTCCCCTCGCACGTGCCGCCAGTGCCCACGCGGGGCTCCCCAGGGCAGACCTGATCTTCGAAGCTGCAGGGCCTACAGTTCTTTCTTCGTGAGTGAGACGCGTCTCAAACTCACTACGTCTAACGCTGGATTCTTGGTGTTAGCCTCTAAATCTTTCTTCTGCAGTTTCCTAGGTCCGTAAGAGGACAGCAGCTCGCCCACTGGCACGCCTGTTCATTCATTCGACACACACCTGTTGTGTGTCAGCGGTGTATCGGGGACCGCGCTGAATGTCAGGGATGCAGTGATGGCTAGGCAGGTCGTGACCTGCCCTCACTGGCCCTTCACATCTTTTCCGTAACCTTTACCCATCACATGCAATCTGTTACTAAGTCCTGTTACCCTACTGGAAAACATACCTCTGGTCATTCCACTTCCCTCCACATCCACTACCATCACCTGAGTCCAAGCTCTCATTCTCTGTCAACTGAACATCCATCCACAGCATCCCCACTAAGTGATTTTTGTCGTACGCATGCTTAACCCCCTCTTCTGTTCATTTCCCCCACTGCTATCATGGTTAAATGCTTTAAAGGCAGTCCTTCTGACATCATTCTCTGGGTTAACGTCGTCCAGGGGCTTCTCATTACTCTTAGAAGATGGCATAAAATCCTTAACATGACCCATGAAGCCACAGACAGTTCAGTCCCTGCTCACTTCTCCACTTTTACCTTCTACGATACTCCCCTTCCCTCTCCGTGATGAAGCCACATGTGGCCTCTTTTATTGAGATACAGCAGAAACGTAACATTATATTAGTTTCAGATTTACAACATAAAGGTTTGATGTTTTTATATATTGTGCAATGATGATCACAGTAAGCCTAGTTGACGTCCATTAGCACACAGAGTTACAATTTTTCTTTCTTGTGATGAGGATTTTCAAGATCTACTACCTTAACTTTTAAATCTACAACACAGTATTATGCGCTGTAGCCAGTATTATGCGCTGTAGCCAGCATCGTGCGTGTTCCATCCCCAGGACTGACTTACTTCATAACTGGAAGTTTGGGCCTTTTGACCATCTTCCAGAGGTGAAGCTTCAAGGGGAAGTTCTAATTCTCCAAAAGATCACCTGGACACTCCTGGTCATTCTCCCCTTGTTCCAGGGTCCGTCTTCTGGACTCCACGCCTTCTGCTCCCAGACACTATCTATAAAGATCTACAGTTGTGCCTCCCCTCCAAGTCTCCTCTTTTCCTGGATGAATAGCCTTTGTTCTTTCTTTACAATCGTTTAGCTTTTAGAAAAATTAAATGCAGACAGAAAAGTGCACATGAACCAGCACCCAGAACAAGAATCAGAACATACCGGCACCCCCACGGTCCCCTTCAGTCTTTATCCCCCAAAGTAGCCACTATCCCAACTTGGAACAACATAGATTGGCTTTGCCTGCATTTGTGTTTGTATAAATGCAATCAAACAGTAAGTATGAGATGTAGATTAAACGCACCCCAGACGGAGCCGGAGTCCTTGTGTGAATTCACCACATTTCCTAGTTCATTCTGCTGCTGCTGGGCTTTTGAGTTACTTCTCGTTTGGGGCTATAAAAAACAGTGGTGCTATGACCATTCTGCTGCAGGGCTTTTGGTGTCAACATATGCACACTTCTGCTGGGTGTAAACGTGGGTGTGGAATTACGGGGTCACAGCGCGTAGGTGAAATGCTCGCATGTAGTTTGAATAGATACTGTCCAACCGTTTGCCAAAGCATCTATACCAGCACCATCTCCTCCTCACACATTTGTTACTGATTGCGCTGCGTAGGAAGCTCTCTGATGAACTAGATTTGTAGGAGAGCTGGAATATGTGACTGAGAAGGAGAGAAAGGATTGTCCAGAACCTCCAGGAGTCATTGGGACTGAGTTAAGTCTCAATTCTGCAACCCCTCAAAGGGTGTTGTGGTCAGGCTTGGTCAGGTGCCTGAGCCACTCCCTGTGACCAGGGGGATGGGACCATCTGACTAGGAAGCCTGGCTGTCATGCAGGCTCCCTACTGCTCTGCCAGGGGTGGGACATGGTGGTAGACAGTCCTGTTGGGAGGGAAGACTGCTCCTCTGTGTGAGCATCTAGCCAAAGGCTAAAAGGCAACTATGCTGGGTGGCCAGACCATTCCTGTCACAGGAACTGTGGCATCAGACTGCCAGGGTGCCCCTCCCTTTCTCCACCTGCCCGAGGCTGCTGCTTGGGGGACCACTGGGAGCATCACATGAGGAACTGGATGTGAAAATGCTGTGCAAACAAGGGAAACATCTGCAGATGTCAGTTATTAATGTCCTGCTTCCATTTCATCCATGATTGTGAAGAGTTTTTCCCACTCAGAAGATTAATCATAAGAAAGAATCTGGCATCTTCAGTGAGGTCTGTGGGCCCAGCTGGATTGAATTGTTGCGGAATGAAGAGCGTGCAGATGGTTTCTCCAAGGACTTAACAGAAATATTAAGACAACAAATCTAGGATGATGGAAAGGACTTACTAAAAAGAAAAAAGAAATACGAGCTGGAAAGGAATGTGACCCTTACCAAGAGTGGACCACAAGAAGGATGGCGTGTGACCAAGGGGAGAAGCAGGTAGCAGCGTGTCATCACCCAAGGACACGTCACTGCCACACTCGCCCTTTCCCCCAGAGAGGAGCGTGTCAAGGCGAAGTCTACCTTAGACGTCTCCACTGCCAGGAGAGACATTGTGTTTGTTGACACTGGAAATTTAAAGTGGGCTTTCTGGTAAAGGACCACTGGACTCTTTTGTCCTCTCTCACTAATATTCAACACTGACTTAGATGAGAAGATGGAAAGAGAATCATAATACCTGGGTCCAAATCAGAGGTAGAGGCCTTCCCCTGCCTCCAAAAAAAATACTCCTTTTTCTATGTCTTAGGTTTTTTATTTGAAAATAAGTGAGTTAAAAAATATACAAGGTTGTGTCCATCAACAAATGACTGGATAAAGAAGAGGTGGTATATTTATACAATGGAATACTACTCAGCCATAAAAACCAACAACATAATGCCATTTGCAGCAACATGGATGCTCCTGGAGAATGTCATTCTAACTGAAGTAAGCCAGAAAGAGAAAGAAAAATACCATATGAGATCGCTCATATGTGGAATTAAAAAAAAACAAAAACAAACAAACAAAACAAACAAAACATAAATACAAAGCAGAAACAGACTCATAGACATAGAATACAAACTTGTGGTTGCCAAGGGGGCGGGGGTGGGAAGAGACAGACTGGGATTTCAAAATATAGAATAGATAAACAAGATTATACTGTATAGCACAGGGGAATATACACAAGATCTTATGGTACCTCATAGAGAAAAACATGTGGCAATGAATATATGTATGTTCATGTATAATTGAAAAATTGTGCTCTACACTGGAATTTAACACAACATTGTAAAATGACTATAACTCAATAAAAAAAGTTTAAATAAATAGAAAAACTGAATTTCCTACCCTAAAATAAAACAACAAAAACAACAAAAAATAAGAATAAAATAAGAATTAAAAGAAGACTATGCTGTACACCAGAAATTAACACAACATTGTAAACCAACTATACTTCAATTTAAAAAAAAAGCAGAAATGCGTTCTCTCACAGTTCTGGACTGGGGACAGAAGTCCCAAGTCAAGGTGTCTGCAGGGCTGTGCTCCCTCTGAAGGCTCTAGAGGGAGGATCTCTCCTTGCTTCTTCCATCTTCTGGTGGCCCCAGGCATTCCTGGGCTTGTGGCTGCGTCCCTGCAGTCTTTGCCTCCCTCCTACGTGGTCCTCTCTCTGTTACTCTCTCCTTTTCTGTCTCTCTTGAGGATGCTTCGTTGGATTCTGAGCCCACCCTGATTCAGGATGCTCTTACTGTGAGATCTTTAACTGAACTGTATTTGCAAAGACTCTTCTTTCCACCTGAGTTCACACTTTCGGATTCCAAGTGGGCACGTCTTCTGGGGTGCCATCATTCAACCTCTTACAAACGTTTTAAGTGACATCCTTTTTAAAGGGATTGCTCAAACTGTGGATGGCAAAAATCTCGATTTCCTTTTATCTGTTTTGGCTTACATCCTGGGTTCAAACCTGGCAATTTGAAATTTATTCTGATAAATAGAAAGTTCAGCATTTAGAATCAAACAATTAATTACTCAGAAAATTGTGGGAAGACCTGACTTGGCAACAGTTCATAAAACGTTTAATTTGACCAAAAAATTGGCACCCACCATCATTGTGTGTAAGTGGTTATCCACTCATTCAATGAATAAATATGTTCTGATACCAGCTTGTGCCAGACATTGGGCAAGCTTACGGAGAAAGAAGAGGGAATTACATGCGGTTCTTGCCTGCCATGGTGGTGGGGAGCATTCAACAAGGTTTGTTGGCTGAATATTGAATTAAGGAGACTGGTCTAGGAGTGGATACAGACAAGGCAGCATACATTTGCATTTGATGTTTGCAGGAGGCATCGTGAGGGTTCATCTTGCTGTTGAGTCCAGACTCGTCTTGCTCACCGCACGACAGGCCAATAAATTGGGAGATGACGTTTTGGGGCAAGGAATAGCGACTTTATTCAGAAAGCCAGCAGACCGAGAAGATGGGAGACTAATGTACTGGAGAACCATCTTCCCCAAGTCAGAATTCAGGTTCCTTTTATAGTAAAGAGGGGAGAGGGTATGGTTTGTTGTTGCAAACTTCTTGCTGTTGGAATCCTTCGTGCTTACAGCTGTCCACGTAGGTCAGGTCATGGTGTCCCTGTAAACCTCCAACAAGGCAAATGTTATTTTCTGTTCTGCAACTTTTTATCATTATATGAATGGGAAAGTGTTATACCCTTAAAAGTCAGAATCTTGAGAATGGACTATCCTGTAAGTTTCAAGCTATAGCCAACATTCTTTTATAAAAGGTGCAAAACCAGCATGACTAAGCATGGGAAACAGAGCACAGGGTTAGAGCCAAAAGAGAGCTCTAACACGGAGTCAGGTTTGTTCTTCCGTATCACAGTGTCTGTGCACAGAGGAGGCAGGCATCAGTCCTCCTGGGGAGGAGGTGGGGGAGTGGCAGACAGACCAAGGTCAGTGACTATCCTACAGGGTTCTGCTCTGTACGACCATCATGGTGGTAATGGGGTCAACTCCAGGGAGCCTTGTGTCAGCGCACTGCACTGAGAGGAGAGTAAAGGGTGATGAGGGGCTACAAATTATGTCCAAGAAATCTAAGCCTCTCTTTTAGTAAGAGAGGACCAAGGTTAGTCAGGATACTATGATAATGGGATGGAGATGACCAGAACACCTGGTCTGTGGGCAGGGCAGCCTCGTAGACCAGTGCGAGGAGCAGAAAGCAGGCCCGGGTGAGATGGGGTTGGGGAAGTGGACCCCTGTGCAGCATGGTCCTGGTGGTGCCTGATGTGCCACTGGATGGCACAGATTCAAGCGTGATTTAGGCAAGTGGAAAAGGTAGCATCTGGAAGGTGGGCCATGACCAGTCATTCATTCATTCATCCACTCAACAGTTGTGGCCTCAGCATCAAATGTATGCCAGGGATTGTGCCAGCACCAAGGGGCGCAGATAAGCACATGCCAGCATCTCTGATCTCAAGAGTTCAGAGCCTATAGGGGAATATGGATGCGTAGATCAGTACAAAGCAGTAAACTGAGTGCTATGATAGAGAATGAAAAAGATACTGTGGATCATAGGGAAGGAACTGCTTAGTGCTTTTGGAGAGATTTCGGTGTAGATGATGTTTATCCTAAATCTTGAAGATGAGCGGTAGGGATTAATCAGAGGAGGCATTTGGGGATGGGGGTGCATGCCAAGCTGCAGGAGCAGCAGGTGGCAGACCCAGCATGACAGCACAGCGAAGGGCGGGTGCTACTGGAGCTGAGCGCCGATACAGGGAGATAGAGGCAGCGGTGAGAGAGGCGAGCAGGGGCAGCTGTCTGGATTTTATTCTGGGCAGCCAGTGAAAGGTTTTAACTAGCAAGGAGAGATCACATTTTCTTTTAGAAGGATTTCTCTGCTACTGGGTGAACAACGGATTGGAGTGGGTTGGGGTTAAGAAGCAGGGTTACCAGGGGACGGATGGATGTCAAGTGACCGACAGAATTGGGGGCAGGAGGGCAGTTATCACATCTTTCCAGATGATGTGTCCTTTACCCGGCAGTACTGGGCTTGTAGCCTGGGGGTGGGGGGATGGTTATGGGTAACAGGATCCAGCCCCCGTGGGGAGGTGTGGCCAGAGTGAAGTACCAGGCTCTGCGTCCCGCTAAGCGTGCTGAAGGTGGGCGGTCTGGAGAGTGAGGCTGATGTGGGGGCACTCCAGATGGAGGTGCTGCGCATGTGCAGGGCTTCCTGTCCGCTCAGGCGCCAGGCAGGGCTGAGCCTGCGGGCGGCGCCCATTCTCAGATGTCCAGAGGGGGTGAGGCAGGTGCTGTAAAAAGACTCAAAAGTAAGATAAGCAGATGAGTGTTAACTGTCACGTTAAATATTCTTTTGACTATATTAAATAAAAAGCAGATTTTACTCTTTTTCTGACTGATGTTGAAAGTCTCTTTTTTTTCCTCCAACTTCATCCCCCAACTGCACATCTGGTCCCAGCAATATGAACAGCGTGGTCTGTTACAGATGCACCGTTCTCCATCACACCTCCATACTTTTATCTCAGCTGTTCCCTGCGCCTGGACACCCCATCTCCGCAAGGTCACCTCCTGCCCAGTCTTCACTTCCTCGTGGAGCGCCTGCCCTGACACCCCGGCCGTCCCAGATGCTTCAGTTGTGCTCCCCTCTTGATGGGTGCTTCTCTCCATCACAGCACTTAGCAGATGCAAAGGAAATTGTTTGTCTACTTCTCTCTAACCCCCTGGACTCGAAGTGCACTGGAGCCAGGGACCGGGACTTACTTTTGTGACTGAAGCGGTGATTTGAGCCTAGGTTCTCAGTAAATGTTTTTGAATATGTGGGTGAATCAGGAAGTGAGGAAGTAAGGTTATAAATGAATAAATAACTAAACGCAGTGATGGCATTCTGCTAATCAGGAGCATCTTTCGTCTCAGATTAAGAAAGAATCTTCTCGCAGGCACCTCAGCCCAGGGCAGGAGTGGTTTCCCTGGGCTGGGAGTGAGTCTGTGTCTAGAGGGTATAACTCTGGGCTGGATGACTTTCTGCCAGTGAATTTCTGCCTTGAGTGGGAGGCTGGTTAACAAGACTGTCAACTTCCATTTTAATTGTAAATTCTCTTACGCTATTTATTTGCAGAATGAGTCAAGTCTGAAACTGGGTTGTAATTTGTGGGAATGACACTCTATTGAGGTGTACAAATAATGAGATCAAGAGAAGCGAGTTTGTAACTATATCCATCAAGAAAGAGAGAAAAGTGAAGTGGAGACATTTTGCTGAGCTATTATATAACATTTCTTGGACCCAATAATCAAATGAATTCCTGCCTTGTAATTTTATCTCTAGTAAGTAAGCAGTCCGTCTTTTTAATACTTATCATACATTTTAACATATTAACCTTGTTAAAAGATAAATTGCAGAAAATTTCATGGATTATTCTTGATCGTTGGGTTGAGAGAAGTCTCTCGTGACCTTCCATACCCCACCAGAAAGAGGATGTCCTTGACTTTTTTTGGTATGTTTATAGTTGCCATATATAGTTGCCCATTGCTTTTTTTTTTTTATTAACACATGGAGTTCTTTATATAACCTGGATATTAATATTTTATCAGTCAGATACATTGGAAATAAATTTTTCAAGTCTGTGGCATATCTTTTTACTTTTTAACAATGAGTTTTGACACAGAGAAGTTTTAGTTTTAAAATAGATTTCTCAGTCTTCTCATTTGTAGTTGTAATTTTTTGCATCTTTCTTCACTGATGCCACCTCTGTCATTTGTCATGTTTCCATTGGGTCTGTTTCTAAGCTCTCCAGTCTGTTTCTCTGGTCTCATCTCTTTGTTTAGCCCTCTACCAATATAGTATGTCTTTAATTATAACTTTATAGTAAGTTTTAGGTTCTGGTTGGTAAGTCTGCATCCTGTTCATCTTCAAAATTTATCTTAGATATCTTTACTCTTTGTTCGTACATACAGGCTTTGCGTAAGTTGTCAAGGTCTATTAAAACTATTGCGCTCTGACGGGAAACACATTGAATTTATAGATTAATTTTAGGAGAGCTGACATTTTTATGGTATTGAATCTGGGAACATGGTGCTTCTCTCTGCCTATTTAGGTCTTGTGTAATGCCTGTCATCGAAGCGCTGTAATTTTGTCCATGAACAATTGTACATCAGTTGTGGAATTTATTCCAAGGTAACTTATTTTGTATCTTTTAAAAATCATGCATTCTAATTGTTCATTGCTGGTGATAAATGCAGTGCACTCTGCTTATGGATCTTATATGCAGAGATATTCTTGTAGTTTGTATTGGATTCTCTTGGATTCTTCTAGTTAAGCAGTCATATCATCTGCAAGTAAGGATGGTTCGTCTCGTCTTTAACAGTCTTTATAGTTTTCATTTTTCTTTCTCATGTCACTGCCTTGGCTGGGGTCTTCGGTACAATGTCTTCATCCTAATCCTAAAGGGAATGTTTTTAATATGTTTGCTGTAGGTTTTCAGACAATGTTGTTTGTTGGGTGACTTCCTAGTGTATAGTTTGTTATTGTTATGAATGAATGTGGAATCTTACAAATTTTTTCCTACATCTATTAAAACTATACAATTACGAATATAACAAAAAAGAAGCAGACTCAGAGATATAGAGAACAAACTAGTGGTTACCAGTGGGGAGAGGGAAGCGGGGAGGGGCAATGTAGGGGTAGGGGCATTAGAGGCACAAACTATTAGGTATAAAATAAGCTCCAAGAGTATATTGTACAGCATGGGGAGTATAGCCAATGGTTTATCGTGCTTATAAATAGAGTATAACCTTTAAAAATTGTGACTCATGCTATGGTACACCTGTAACATATAATATATACAGCAACTATACTTCAATTTAAAAGAATAAAACAAAAGAAATATGGTATGAAAAAAAACCTATATCATAGTTATTTCTTTTTTGTTCCACTACTGTAGTGTATTACATGGATGGATTTTTCTTAATATTAGACAATCTTTGCATACCTAGGAAAGCCGCAACTTGTTCCTGATGTGTTATTTTTCTATACACTGCTATTTTTGATGTCTGTTTCAGGAGCTTTGTGTTAACTGTAAATAAGCCTGCACTTATCTGGGCTTTGGTATCAGGATCACACCAGTCTCATGAAAAGATTTGAGGGTTGGTCGCTCATATTTCACTATTTCCTTCTACAAAAACTTACGTAAATTGCAATTCTAATTTTCTTTATCATTCATCCCTTCAAAAGATGTTTTTCCTTTCTTCTGACAGGCACCAGGGTGTTCAAACGACTTGGGGCAACTCTAAGTTGACTGTTGAGGATGGGGTTCTGAGATCATGCTGGTGGGATGAAACTGCAGGAGGGCAGGTGTGTGGTTAGAAGTCCTTTTTTCCCTCCTCTAGAGCCCTGGCCAAGGAGGGATTTTCCTCTGTGCCCCCTTTCCCTGCTTCGGGCGACTGAAGCACATGCCCCAGCAGAGGCGCCCAGGGCAGGCTCTCTTGTTTTCCGCCCTCTGTGTTGTTGGCAGCCTCAGACGGGACTGGGTTTATTTTCCCTAGCGTTTCCAGGGAAGTGTCGCGGGGGTGCTCGGGACATGCAACCTGCCTTATCACTGAAAAGGCAGGTCCCAGTGAGCCCATGTTACGGGTGAGAAAATGAGCCCGAAGATGACACGAAGAGCCTTGTTCAGTGTCACACAGCCAGTGAGTCGGGGCGGGAGGCCGGAATTCAGACTCACGCAGTTGAGTCTCCAAAATCCCAGCCCTCGCTAATGGGTGCTGGTCTCCACGTTGAGGAGCTCAAAGGTGCAGATACCCCAAGCTTTCAGCCTCAGGCTCGTCAGTAGGGCAGCTGCGATGCTTTTCTGGAGCTCACAGGTTACAAAGAAAGGGACCTGGAGACAGTGTAGCCTCGTGTATCTTACGGAAATCTTCCTTACTTTGCTAAGTAAGACAGAGACCCTTGCCGTGTTTTTCTTTTTGCTTTCCAAACATAGGACCACTACTGCAGAACTGTGTTGGTCAGCTTCGTTTAGCTCACAGCTGAATTAGTCATGGGAGAGACACAGCCTTTCACGTAATGAGAGTTACCACTGGAATACTCTTCAATGGCTTCATTTAGAGGCTTTCCTAAATACGAATATAAAAATACCGTGTCTTTTCATACCAGTATTTTGTAGTGTAAAACCACTACTGCTGCCACGCCTCCCCCTGCTGCTGCTGTGGGCAAGACGCTTACTGAATTTGTGGTTTACAGAAGGCTTCTACCTTCATTAGAATTCTGGACATTGGGTAGTGGCACCTAAACATAGCAGATGTGCAGAAGGGGTCCCAGAGGGGTTGATTAACTTTATTAAGGTCACACAGCTAATAAGAGTCAAAGCTGAGACTCAAAAAAGTTTGTTGAGTACATGGATTAATGAATGAATTGTAAGTGACCTGGTGTTATTCTCCTTCCCTCTTTCTTTTCCTTCCTGCCTTCCTTTCTTTCTTTAATAAGCAACTTCAGAGCACCTATGTGAGCCAGGCACTGTGTCTAGATTTTTGATTGTTTAATTGTGATAAGAAAAAAACCCCCCACATAACATGAAACTTACCATCTCAGTCATATTTAAGTGTAAAGTCCAGTACTGTCCACTGTATTCACAATGGTGTGCAGCCAGCCTCCAGGACTCTTTTCCTCTGGTGAAACTGGACACTGGGAATGAAACTCTGTCCCCATTAAACACTAAGTCCCTCTTTCCTTCTGCCCCCAGCCCTTGGCAACCACCATGCTGCTTTCTGTCTCTATGAATCTGACTGCTCCAGGGAGCTCATATGAGTGGACTCAAAGCAGCTGTATTTTTGTGACTCGCTTATTTCACTGAGCATAATGTCCTTAAGGTTCATTCGTGTTGTAACATGTGTCAAAATTTCCTTCGTGTTAAAGGCTGAATCATATTTGGTTGCATATATAGATTACATTTCATTTATCCATCGGTCCCTTGACGGACACTTGGGTTGTCTCTACCTTTGGCTATTGTGACTAAGGCTGCTGGGCACATGGATGTGCAAACATCCCTTCAAGACCCTGATGTCCATTCTTTTGGACATATAGTCAGCCTTTTGCATCCACAGGGTCCAGGGCCTTGGATTCAACAAAACACAGATCAAGAATATGTGAAAAACAATTCCACAAAGTACCAAAAAGCAAACCTGAATTGGCCGGGCACCAGGAACTATTTACATAGCATTTACATTGTATTTACAATTATTTACGTAGAATTTACATTGTATTAGGTATTAGAGGTAATTCAGAGGTGGTTTAAGGTAGGCAGGAGGATTTGTGTAGGTTAAATGCAAATACTGTGATGTTTTATTTATGGGACTTGAGCATCCGTGGGTTTTGGTATCTGGGAGGGGAGTCTGGAACCATTACCAGCCCCCCACGGATACCAGCTGTTTACTCAGGACTGGAACTGCCGGGTCATGGGTGTTTCTGTTCCTAATGCTTTGCGGCACCACCGCGCTGCTTTCTGCGGCAGCCGCGCCGTTTCACTTTCCCACCGACAGCGCGCAGGGTTCTGGTTTCTCCGCTTCCTCACCAGCACTGTATTTTGTTGTTTTTCCTTTTGATCAGAGCCATCCTCATGGGTGTGAGGTTTTCATTTACATTTATCCCTCACCTTTTGTACACATTGTCTTTAAACCCTCTGACACTTCTGCTCATTGGGTATTGCCTTTCACGTGTTATATTTGAAGAAACAGGAGAGGAAAGTTTAAGGGACTTGCTTGAGGACACACAGGTATTAAGTGAGAGAAACAGCATTTGAAACCAGGTCTATCTCCCCCCTGTGCCCTCTCCTTTCCCTATTAAAATATTAAAAATAACAGCTGGTGTGCATCACTTTGGAAATAACCCTTATGTGGGCTGTTTCACACACACTGACCTCACTTACTTCTCTTTAAAATCTTCTCGGGGTATAAACGTCATTATTATTATTATAATCATTATTATTATCCTTTTTTCCATATAAGGGAACAGAGGCTCAGAGAGCAGAAGTGATTTCTATGAAACCCCGCAATTATTGAGCACCTACTGTGTGCCAGGCCCTGGGGCTGCAGAGGGAGACCGGCTACAGACCACAGGGTATGGTGACTTGATCAAACCTTTGTGATGTCTCAGACTCCTTGGGAAATAAAAAGTTAATCAAATCGCTCCTAGACTTGGAAGCAGCTCTATGCGGGTGACGTGCGGAGCTTCACCGTGGTTTAGTGAGCATGGGGGTACTGCCCATCTGTCAGAGCATCCTCTCTCACAAGAGGCCCTGAGGGCTCTTCAGGATCCACGGTCCATGGTCCACGGTCCATGGTCCACGATCCACCTGGCATCAGCTCTGCAGGCAAAGCAAGCCCCGGGCTGGGAAGATAGAATTCTCTCAGATCACCAGGACAGGGCTCACCCCTTTCTGCCTAGACAACTAGATTGCTTCTCAAAACACTGCTGAAAAACTTCCAAAGTCAAATTTTATCCAGAATGTCAAATTACAGGGGAGGATTTTCCAAGGACTCAAAATCTATACACTTTGGCAGTTCAGCCGGCAGAGCTCCTGCGTGTGTCACCGTTAACTTTTGCTGCAGAACAGACCCCTCCTGACTGTACAGCTTAAAACAGTTACCGTTTACTTAGCTCATGATTCTTGGGGTGGGTCAGAATTTGGGGCTGAGCCAACTGAGCTGTCTCTCTGCTGGTTTCCACTGGGCTCTCATGTGTTTGCCATCAGCCACCCATCAGCCAAGTGGCTCTGGTTCCTGGGGTTGGCTGGCTGTCGGCTGGGAGACTGACCCCTGTGTCTCCCATCATCCACCGCAGGTTCAGCCTCCCTCCCGGGGCGGTGCCAGGTTCTCAGAGCAGCAGGAGGGTAAGCCCCGGAGCGCAGGCGTGCTGCACGTCGCACATCCTCGTGTTCACTGGTGTCACCTTGGCCAGTGTGAGTCACAGGGCTGGGAGTCCTTGTAGGGGCCTTCCTCAGGGCGTAGGGAGAAGGAAGTGTAAACAAAAGGGACTGTTACTGAATCTGTCTGTTTCAAAGTGTCTTTTTGCCCGTGGCATGAAGGAACCGCACAGGACTTACGGCCATGTAAACATTTGCTTGGTCCCAGCTCTGCTGCTCACGCAACAGGTGGCCCTTGTCACTTCTCTGTTAACCTCTCTAAGCATCACTTGTCTCCTCTGAAGACGGTGATGGGCATCACAGACATCCTCCTGATGGAATGAACCCGATCAGCCAGCATATATGAAAACACCTGGTCTGCGGCCAGGAATCTTGTTTCCTTTTTCTTCTCTTCCTTCTAGCGTTGGTTTAGAAACATCTGTGTCAATTGTCTTTTACCCTTTCCTCGTCTTTTCCACGTTTATACATCACCAGAAGCTCCGTAACACCTACTGGAACAATTAGACTCTTCACTCTGGCTACAAAATTTGGCCTTAACATCCCTTTGCAGTGCTGCCTCCTGGAAAGCCCCCAGTGCCTCCGGCTCCAGGAACACAGGGTTCATCCACTTGCCTTGTGGCTTCCTGGGTAGACTTACGTTGTTCTTCTCTGCCTAGAGGGAGCACCCCTCCACCTCTGCCTGAAGAAAGCCTACATTAAACCCACGCCTGGTGCTCCAACTGGACATGTTGTTGAGATTGAGTGTTGGGGCAAGGGTGGTGGCGTATTCATCCAGAATCCCCAGAACCTGGCACATCCCTGTAATTTATTTCACAGCTATAGGATCACTCAGGTTTTCTGTTTCTACATGTGCTAGATGTAGTAAGCCAGGCCTGTCTAGAGTTTTTAACTTCATCTAAATTTTCAAATTTGTTGTCATAAATCAGTGTACCGTACCTCTTATAGCCGGGTTGTCTCTAGGATCTGTAATGATGCCTCTCTGCTCCTGACTTTGTGTCTTTCCTTATTTTCTTCATCAACGTTACCGGGGTTTATTAACTTTATTAGAGGTTTCCAAGAAGTAACTTTTGCTTTACTGGTTTTCCATATTGTACACTTGTTTCTGTTTCATTGATTATGCACTTTTTAAAAATCACTTCCTAGTTTGCAATTTAAAATTTTTTTCTAATTTCTTTAGATGTATACATGCATCATTAATTTCCAGCATTATTTTTTCTTTCTCACAATGCACTTAAAGCTACAATTTTCTTCAAAGCTACAATTTTCTTCAAAGCATGGCTTTATCTGAATCACACAAACTTTAATACAGCATATTTTCATTATCATCCAGTTCTAATTACTTTCCAATTTCCATGGTAATTTTTGCTTTGACTCATTAGTTTTTGAGAAGTGTATTTTTAAATTTCCGAACATCTGGGGATTTTCTAGTTAACATTTTGTGATTAAGATCTAGCTTAATTTAACTGTAACCAAAATGTAATCCTCAGTTAGGTCTTACCTTCGAACTTCATGTGTGTCATGTTCTTTGATGCAGTTTGTGAAATTTTGCTCATTTTTTAGAAGATTACAAAAAACAAAGGTAAACGCTTATCAGATGACGTGGATGTGATGGTCTTGGTTTTTCTTTTGAGTTATCCTCAAGCATCAATAAACATTCCATATAGAAAATTCCTAGTTTATTACCAGTTGCCATCATTCACTTAAAAAGTATTTACTGAGAATCTTCTGCACAGTCGGCACTTAGCTAAATGTTGGCGATTCCACAGTGAGTAAACTCAGACACCACTCCGGGTTTCACAGCCCAGTGGGGCAGACTGACATTAATCAAATACTCAGTGCAACAGCGTGTTATTTTAAACTGAGATAAGTGCCCTGAGGAAAATGAAGGCAAGTTCTCTGAGATCGCATACCTAAGGGATCTTGCCTGTTCAGGATTAGAGCGGGGCACGTCTGTTACCCACATATCAAGTTGTCGGTGTATGTAGAAAGCTAATGGGGTTTGGTGTCTAAAGGTCGAGATGAATGTCTTGCATCAGCAAAGTCCTTGTGTTATTTTGACACCATCACAGTCATCTGACTTTCTCCTTCCCTTAATTAATAACTGACCTCATAAGATTTTTTTAAATTTATTTTTAAATTGAAGTGTAACATACATATAGAAAAGTGCATAAATCTTAACTGTACAGGTAAACAGATTTTTATATGTGTATATACCTTAGGGACAGCCACCCAAATCAAGATATGGGACATTGTCAGTGCCCTGGAAGACTCTCTCATGCTCCTTCCTTCCTGGTCAGTGCCCCACTAAGAGGTTACTGCTCTTCCAGTCTCTGTCCCTAGAAGACTGTGTGGTCTCTTTTTACTTTATATGAACGGAATAATGGAATAAATACTCTTATGTTTGGCTTCTTTTATTTAACAGGGCCTTTGACATTCTTCTGTTGTATCTCAGAAGTTGCTGTGCTGTGTACACTCAGAAGTGTACCACTGCTGTGTACCATTCTGCTATTTGAATATACTGTAGTTTGCTTAATCATTCTGCTGCTGATGGACAGTGGGGTTGCTTATAATTTGGGGCCATTATTAACAAGGCTGCTAGGAATACTCCTGTCTGTGGTGAACATATGCTCTCACGTGTCCGGGCAGTTTGCCCCTCGTGGGGCACTGAAGTATAACATACAGGGAACATAAAGTGTGCAAGGATGTCGCAAATCCCGGGCTGTGCTGCCTGTAAGTGGCTGCTTTGGTTGGTGGTTACCCTGAGATTAGAAGGAAATCGTGGGCTCTGAGCTCTAGAGTTGAGCTCATCGGGTCTTCCCATCTGCTACAGACGCAGACACTGAACCCAGAGGCAGGACGTGCTATTCCTGGGACCACACTTGGAACTTACAAACTGCATGTCTTTTAAGCCAGAGGCTCTCTTTCAGAGCGCGTGTGGAGTTTAATGGACGGAACGCTTTGTTGCAGGCAGGGTGTCCCAGGCTGCACTCCCAGGAGGAGGACCTAGGGTTTTCTGCGGGCCAGAGCACAGAGCCGGGAGGGGACGGCACCTGAAAGAGCAGGCTCAAGGCCAGCCTCCGTCAGAGGCCCTCCCTCCCCAGGCCGAGCCGCCCCAGCCCTTTGCTGCTTCCCCGTGAAGTGGCACAGCTGCGTCCTTCGGCACAGACTTCGAGCACCACTGTTCTCTGAACGCTAGCCAAGTGTATGTTTACGCCGCTCTCTCCGTCTGTCTGAGCCTCCTTTCACTACTTTTCTAACTTTGAGGTCCAGGGCAGACATCCTGTCCCCTGAGTGACTGGCTCTCTCGTTGGGTTCCAGCAGCCTTGCGTGAGCTGAGCTCGGCTTGGGCACACAGCGGATGGGCTCCTCTGAGATAAGCCCCACCTTGTCATTCAGAATGCGCTGTGCAGTCTTGTGTTTGCTGTCTCCTTTCTTGGTGAGGTGCTGAGCTCCTTGAAGGTGGGGGTTGTGCCTGCCTCGAACCCAGGATTCTCGGCATCTTGCTTGGGGTCTCACACAGGGGAGGATGGAGCTGCCTCTATGAAAGATGCAAAGGAGGCACTCCAGGAATGAGTGAATGAATGAATGAGTGAGTGAGTGAATGAGGAAATGAATGAGTGACTGAATGAATGAATGGGTGAGTGAATGAATGAATGGGTGGGTGAATGAAGGAATGGGTGAGTGAATGAATGCAGACTTCTGCCCGGAACCCTTCAGCTCCTCTTCACTTCACCTTAATGGCTCTCCTCTGACCACCACCATCTTTCCCCTCAGTGATCTCCTTCTCCCATCCTTGGCCCCCTGCGGTCTCTTCTCAACACAGCAGCCAGGGGGACACTTTGAATGCTTACTCTGTTACTCTCTGCTCAGAATCTTTCAGTGGCTCCCATCTCATTTTAACACTACAGTAGGAAAGGGTGTGGGTCGTGGGGTGAGATTTCCTGAGTCCAGATCCCAGGTCCTCTGTATTGACTGTGTGACTCTGCTCAGTCGCTTCACATCTCTGTGCCCACTGCTGGGCTCGTGGAGAACACTGGGTGAGTCGGTTCATAAGGAGCATTGAGAGCAGTGGCAGAGCAGAGTCAGTACTTAATAAAGTCAGTATTAGTGTTGTGATGGTCAAGTCAGGGAACAGAAACAAAAATGAAGATGTTATTGAGAAGTGACTCAGCCTTGGGGTTAAAAGTGCAGACCGTGCAGTGCTGGGCTCATGTCCCAGTCTGCCGCTCGCCAGCTGTGTGACCTTGGGCAGGTTATGGACCCTTTCTCAGCCTCAGTTTCCTCATAGTGCGTTGGGAGAATCATTGTAGCTTGTAGGTTTTGAGAGAATCACCTGGTTGAATGTATTAATGTAATTTGAAGTGCCCAGCACACACTTAGGTCTCAGTAAATGTTGCTGGCATGTGTTTATTTTATTAGCTTCCATACCCCAACAGGGCTACAGGACCCGCACCCTACCTCCCCGTGTCAGACTTCCCATGTGTAAGCTGAGCTCTGGGCCCTCTCCTGAAACAGCTCCTCTCAAAGGACAACAATGCTATTAACAACACCCTTACCAATGTCTGCTAGTGCCCAGTCCTGGGCATGGTGGGATTTCCATACATTAAACAGAAATTTGCTAAGCTCCTGCCATGTACCAGATCCTGGCTGAGCCCTGATATGGCCTGAAGGGGCACTGAGAGGCCCCAGATGTGGCCTGAAGGAGCACAGCTGGTAGGGAGCAGAGACCAAACAGGCGATTAGAATACAGTGCAACCTGCACGTACAGAGACTGACAGGCCTCTCAGGGCCCAGAGGACCCACACCCGAATTCTGCCCCCAGACAATCAGGAGAGGCTTCCTGGAGGAGGTGCCGTTCACTCTGCACCTGCTGAAGGAGTAGGAGCTCTCTAGGCTGCCAAGTTCAAAAGGACCTTCTAGAAAGGGAGAGAAGTGAGAGTAGGAACAGGGAGCTGGGTCAGTGGATGACCTAGAGGGAGGAAGGACATCTGGCATATGTGAGACATGTGAGAGAGGTGGGGGCCCGATCTAGAGAGGTTGCCTGGGTTGCAGGTTGGTTTCTTGGGAAGCAGGAAGTGGGAATTAGCAAGCTGGGGGTGTGGTGAGTAGGGAGCGCCTCATTAGGGAGTGCCCTGGGAACCAGCACCTGGAGAAGGGAGCAGAAGGGAGGAGGCAGTGCTGGTCCTGGTGGAGTCTCAGGGAAGCCTCAGATGGCCCCGGGGGCATTTTGAAGCTGGCCAGCTCTTCAGAGTTATCCTGAGTTGAGGTGACAGGGCCAGGAGTTTCGACCCCCAGGTTGGCCAGGCAGTGGCTGTGGGCTGCCCAGGAAGAGGCGGGTGACCTTGGCCAAGGCAGCTCTCTTAAGCTGAGGTAATTTTATAAGCAGCTGATGTCTGAGGGCTGTCCACCCTCAGCTCTGCCGGCCGCTGAAGAGTGAGCCTGCAGTCTTGCTCAGGGGTCTAGGTGACGGGCCACAGCTTCCGTCACTGTAGCCTGACCCTTTACATGAAGACTCTGTGTGTCTTTTTATGAGGCTTGGAACTTACTTGTCCTGCGGGCTTCAAAGAGCCATCCGCAATCTGTGAACATGGACAAGACGTGCAGTCAGATTTGCGTGTGTGCGGAGCAGCTGGAGGAGAGAGGTTGGAGGCAGACAGATCCGTTAGGGGAGCCATTGCTTCAGTCCAGGTAAGCAGTGATGAGGCCTGTGGCAAAGATCGCAGTGGGGACAGAGGAGATTTTCTGGTAAACGAGAGTAATAACAGTCATCACGGACACAGCCCCTGCCGCGCACCAGGCTCCTTAACCCGTCGTCGTCAGCTTTCACAGCAGTTCGTGCAAAGCAGGCATGTTTACACAGGATAAAACTGGGGATCAGAGAGGTTAAGAAACTTGCCTGAAATCACACAGTGGTAAAGAAAAGAACCAGGAATGAAACCCAATTTTATCCAACTTAAAATTCTGCACCTAGAACAGCCTCCAAAACATAGTGGATGCTCGGAACAGGAGTCATCAGAATTGTTCTTGTCATGGCTACCACCGTCATTATCTGGATAAGACGAAGACCTGGGCAGCAGATCTGCATTTTATGAGCAGAAAAAGCACCGAGGGTTGCTGACAGCTGCGATGGTCTTGACAGTGTCAGGGGCAGACATATTCAAATGCAATTAAAAACCGCAAATATACTAATCAAATGTAAATGAGCAGCAGCCAACAATTACTGGTGCATGTACACTTAGCACACATGGTAATTTAGCGGGAGGCATAGCCGCTCGCTCCGTTTCATTGCCTCTAACAAATTGCTGCCGCCCCGCCCCCCCGCTCCCGCCCTCTCCTCCTCTTCGCCGCTAACGATTTCCACGCCGCGATCGTCCACGCTCTCTGTTGGCAGACAAGAGCCTAATTAGCTGGACTCTCTCAGAGCCAGGATGAGTCTGGTTTTGGCTCAGAAGAGGAGCTACCCCGCAGCCTGCCTGGGGCTGGCGGGCAGGAGCAGCCGGAGAACTTGGTGTCCTCTCTCTTTTGCCGACAAATGGTGCTGCTCATGGAAAATGAGAATCGTCTTCTCGAACAAGCACTAAGCGGCCGCTGTGTGTCAGGCCCTGCGCTGGGCACCCGGGGGCCAGAGCTGCCTCGGTTCACGCCTTCATTTGTCTGCCAGTCATTTCAGTCTGCATCCGTGGAGCACTCACTTCCCTCTTCTCCCGCTTATCTTGGGCCCAACCCCCATCTCCTTTCCCCACTTGAGCTTGGGTAGATGATTTAGATCGTTTGGTTGTCTTTTATCCAGAATGTTCACATCCTTGGAGTGCGAGAGAGTTCACCCCACTTCACCTCGGTGCCCCAGACTCTCTTCATGTCAGTAGACTTCTTACTGGCAGCTCTTGGCCCCTAAACTAGAGCATGTCGGTCAAAACCACATACACCCAAACCTGCAATGTGTCCCTAAGCCAAGCAAGCCATCCAGAAGCTGGGGCTCAGACCTGAGAGGAGGACTAGTCTGCGCCGCACCTCAGAGGAGAGCTCTTCAAGGCTGAGGTGTCCACAGGGAACAGAACTCGGCGAAGGGGCTCGCCTGCCGCCTCTGGCTTGTGTTCAGCCCCTGCAGTCTTGGGTGGGAATGTGCTTCCTGAACCGGTAGGAATAGATACCCAAGATGAGAATGACCAAGGCAACAGAATGCTCAGCAAGGGAAGAGTGGCCTTTCACAAACACAGATCTGTTGGTGTCACTCTGCTGATTCAGGCTTTTAATTTGCTCCCCAAGACTTTGGGGCTCAGGTGCAAATCCCTCGACTGGCCGAGAAGACCCTTTCAGTCTGACCGTATTCCCCTCTGCTGTCTTGGCTCTGCACGCAGCCTGTGCCCCAGCCTCTCAGCATTGCTCGCATTCCCCAAATTCTTCGTGCTCTTTCCCCTGACCTTCGTGCCTGCAGTCATCTCTTCCTTTCTCCCTCCCTCATCTTCGTGGAAGCTCCTCCCTCTCTAAGACGTGGTTAAACACTTGTAACAATTGTAAACAACTTAACACGATGGTGAACGTTCCAGGAGAAGGTCGGTTAAATGTAGAACACAACTTACAATGTTAAAAATGGCTACGTGGACTCAGACACGCAGGAAGAGCTGGCAAGGATACATGGTTAAGTATTAAAGAAAACGTCCTGTAGAACAACATGTGTAACAGGATCCCACCTTCGTGGAAGATGCCTAGAGAGGACTTAGCATGGGAAGGTCTGGCGGGAAAGACACAGTCGTAATGGTTACAGAGCTCATCTCTGAATGATTGGTTCTAGGTTGGGGTTCACTTAATACTCAGTGCTTTTCTATTTTCTAATTTTTTTCCACAATGAACCTCTATTACTTTAATCATCAGAGCAAAGCCATCGAGTTACACCTTTGTGAAGACTTAGCACAAATGTCAGCCCCACTCTGAAGCCCTCCCTGGCCGCTCCCCACCAGCCCTAAGGAGTTGGTGGTCTCCTGCCCACACCTCTGTTTTAGCACTTTATTAACCTGGTTGGTGGAGCCCTGTTCTACTGGACAGTGAGCTCCTGAAGGGCAGTGTCAACACGACTAGGGGCTCAGAAGATGTTTACTGATGTGAATTGATGCTCACCAAGGCAGTGAGGAAGGAGAGCCGTCTCACTGGACCCACTTGGATCAACACGGGCTCATCTGTTTCGTATGTATCATCAGGGTGTATCTCATACTTGGCTTTGCTTCTCACTGGGCAGTCACCCTAGATGATTAGAAGACCTCATTCCACTCGGTCTCCTGAGGTCAGGGCGGGGATCTCAGCTGGTGCATTTCCATCCGTCTCTCCCTGCGGAACTCTGTGACATGTCAGCGTTTGTTGCAGCATCAATGATGTCTGTCCCCTCAGAGAAATGCAGAAGATGTTCTACTTATTAGCCGCAAAACACAAGTGCCACAGAGCTCACCTCCATCCCTTTGTGCAAGATCCCCTGGCCTGCGAATCACCACGCCACGGAGAGTAAACAGTGGTCACGAGAGCGTGTCTTTATATGGGATGGCTTTGTTCTTTTCTTTTTCTGAAGCAGTGTGCACATATCTTAAGTGTACTGTTGGATTTTGATGCCTTAATAAGTTTAATTAGTTTTGACAAAGGTACCCATGTAGCCCACACTCTTATCAAGATACAGAACATTGCTATCACCCCCAGATTTCTTTATGCACCTCCCTTGTCAATCTCCATCAGTACCTTCCAGGAAATCACTGTTCTTTTCTCTATCACCATAGTTTAGTTTGGCTTATTCTAGAATTTCATATGAACGGAAAGCTTGTGCCTGGCTTCTTTCAGGCAACATGCTTTTGAGATTCAGTCATATCATGGTGTGTAACGTAGTTCATTCCTTCTTGTTACTGTCTAGTGTTCTGCTGTACGAAAATACCACACTCGATTGTCCATTATTCTGTTGAGAGACATTTGCTGTTTCCAGTTTGGGGCTATTATGAGAAAGGCTACTTGAGCATTCTTGTAAAGGTCTTTTCATGAACATATGCTTTCATTTCTATTGGGTAAACATTTAGGAAGGAGTTGAATCGTTCAACTTTATAAGAAGCTGCCAAAGAGTTTTCCAAAGTTACTGTAAAATTTGTCACTACTAGTGGCAATTTTTCCCCAGTTTTGTTGAGATGTAATTGGTCTGCAACGCTGAGTGTTGAAGGTGCACATCATACTGACTTGACTTACGTACGTTGTGAATTGACGACCGCAAGTGGCCGTTTATGAGCATTCTGCTTGTTCCACGTCCTTTTCAACATTTGGCGTCATCAGTCTTCTTAACTGTAGCTGTTCTAGGCACGTGTGTGCTGGTATTTCCTCATGGCTTTAATTTCCTTTCCTCTGATAACTAATGATGTTGGGAACTTTTCATCTACTTATTCATATTTATAGCTCTCTTTTTTGTGTGTGAAGTGTCTGCCCAAGTCTTTTGCATTTTTAAAATTGAGTTATTTGTTTTTTTAAATCATTGAGTTATAAATGTTCTTTAATAAATTCTGGATGGGAGGTCTTGGTCAGTTATACACTGCCAATATTTTTTTCATAGTCTGTGACTTGCTTTCTATTTTCCATTTAGTATTAACGATGAGTAAGAGTTCAGTTTGATGAACTGCAGCTGAGGAGCTTTCCTTCTTTATGTTCATTGCTTTTTATCCCCTAAGAATTCTTCCTTGCCGCAGATCACAGAGAGTTTTCCGGGATTCTTCTAGAATATACATTCAATGTGTAGCTCTACTATCTACCTCAGATTATCTTTTATGTATGGTGTGAGGTAGTGATTGATATTTCTTTTATCTCGTATGGAAAACCAGTTGTTCCAGCCCTAAATGTTGAAAAACTTTCCTTTCTCCACTGACTTTCTTTGGCTCTTTGTTAGAATCTGGGAGATGGTGCAAAGCTACCATCTCAAAATTATACCACCTGAAAAGTGAGAATGTTTGTGTGACTCATAAGAGTAGTTGAAGGCTGCTTCTAAGAAAGTGTTCATTCTTGGATCTTCCAGTCTGCTGTACACATGGCCTCCTGCAGGTCCAGATCATTGTTCTTAGGCATAGAAGTACAGATACTGGCCATTAGAAGTACCTCATGACTAATTGAAATGGAAGGACCCAAGGCTTACAGGTGAGCATTGACACATTTACTAGAGAACTATAGTGCAAACATCCTGAGTCGCACCATGATCATCGAGGTGCTTCTAAGGTGTCTTGGCACGTATTAACTTAAAATTGAATGTGCAATCAAATTTCCCCACAATCTCGTAACTCCAAATTGACTTTTGATATTTTTTTGCTCCTGTTCATTGCAGTATGTGCCCATACAGACCTTCTTCTGTGTGGAGTGACTGTCCTAGACTTTGCATATTTGTTCTCTTTATTTTCCGCTTGACAGTATATCTCAAGTGCCTTCCCTGTAATTACATAGTGTCAGTTTTAATAGCAGCATTATATCCCATAATGTGGATGTACCAAAATGTACTTACCCATTCTCCTGTTGTTAGACAATAAGATCAGCTCCAATGTTTGATAATATATAAAATGATGAGCACCTTTATACATAAACATTTTTTTTCTTATTTTGACTTAGTTCTGTAGGGCAACTTCCTAATTCTTGGATTCCTGCAGGGGAAGGATAGACAGATGGCTACTTTAGTCTGCTGATACACGTGTAGTCCCCTGATAATACATATGCATTCAGCGGGTTTTAGATTTAAACCAAAGATGCTACAGTGAATTTTATTAATAATTTTTAATTACTTAATGTCAATAATAACAAAGACATCAACAATATTTGGAGACAGCTTATTGTGTTTGGATTTTGACAAAACATATTCAGAGCTGGCTCAAGTCTGTCCCCGGAGAAATTAACTTTTTGAGATAGTACAGTTACAAAACTCTCTTTGCAAACTGAGCATATAATGTGGGGTTAACGTAAACAGTTATCTTCAGAGCCACACGAAGCTCTCCAGGGAGGACCTGAGGGTAAAAGGGTTAGGTCTGGCTTCAAAGAAGATCTTAATTAATGATCTGGAAGACTGGGACAGCTGCTGGTTAATTAAATTGACAGATGGGACTCAACTGGGAGGTGGTGTGAACTCTGGGAAAAGGTGAAGAAATTAGATAAAGAACTCCGCTGCAATCGCCAAGGAGCACAGAGTGAAAGTGAAAATGTGCAGTAGTCCGAATCAGAATAATTTGATCTCATATATTAATACAGTGTTTTGCCCCAGTCACAGCTCTCTTCTAGCATGGTTTGCTTAAAGGAGCATTGAGTCTGGAACGGCAATCTGGGTATACGGACCTTCCCTCCACCTTTGTGACCTCCAGCAATTCCCTTTGACCTGTCTGGGGTTCAGCCTCCTGTCTGTACACTGCGGGTAATGGTTATACTGACTTTGCACAGTGAAATAACAGGAGGAAGGTGAAACTGCTTGGTCAACTCTAAAGTTACTTTGCTTGTAATTTTTTTCAACCCCTGGCATCTTTTTATGAACTTTGACTTTATAGTTTTAAATATATTTTGCCCACTTTAGAGAAAATAAAGACCAAGCAGAGAGCTCCCTATCTCAATTGCCCAAATTCTCTGGGGTCCATAGGACCAAGATGGGACCTAAGAGATAGGTTCCTGAACCATGAAGCCAAGATGGCGTAGAATGCCTGGATGGAGGACTTTATACAGAAAATGTGTTTTGTTTGCTAAAGAGCAAACCACGTTTTTAATCATCTTGTTGAAACTGTGAGTGAGGAAGATCTGAAAGATTCCCAGTGAGTAGTAGGTACTAAACAGGAATGAATGGTCCAGTATCCATTATGGCTGAGTCAGTGGGTGCAACGCCACTGACGTTCTCTTAAATTCAGTCCAATCTTTAATTTTTAAAGTTGAATAAAAGTGTTTATTACAGACTGTGACCTTGATTTCTTCGCACTCACCATTTTCCATAGGTTTCTCAGCAGAGGGCCCAATTCTTTGACAAGGAGGGGATTGTGTGTGCCTAAGACTGATGTCTGGGGAGGGAAGGGCTACTGTATCACTGACATGGCTAACAGCAGCTCCCCTGGGAGAGAGTGGGAAGATGAGAGCTTCCTCCTATCTCAGGAAAGGAAACAAAGTCTCGGGGAGATTAAATGACTTGCCCACCATCACACAGCAAGTCACACAGCTGGGACAGAAATCAAGTTCATCCAAGTAGTCTGGTAATGCACTTCTCACAGCCAAATGTGGAGAGAACAAATTACACCAGAATGTGGGGGAAGGAAACTGAAAAATGGTTCCGCTTATTATTGTAAATGGCAACCCACTCCAAAGAGATACTGTGTGTACTGCTTTTTGTCGTGGAAAGAAAACATCTGAATCCAGCATCCATTTCTGTGCCCCATCATCTCTGGAAGGAAATGGTGGCAGCCACCAAACAGCTTGCAGCTCTGTCGTTTCCCTTTTTGGGGCGAGAGAGTGAGGAGGATGGCTGGGCTCCACGGGAGCGGCTTGCCAGCAAGGCCTGGGGTGTGACGCTGGGAGGATGCCTTGGACTAGGTGCAGGACAGCAGTAGGTTCAGGAGCCATTCCGTCCAGATTGCCAGCAGCCTGTGGGCTGAACACACTCTGCAGATAGATGCAAGGAAGAGTGAGCCAATTTCTCTAATGTTTGTCGTTCTTCATTCTAGAGAGAGGAAAGTAAAGAAAGTTTCACATGGATATCTCTGTGTGTTTGAGTACCATTTCCCCACTCTGCTCCACACCTCGCCTCTGACGTATAAGACGCTATCTGATCTGGCCCCTGCCTGCCTTTCTCTCTATTGCTGCTTGCCAGTCACTCCGGCTCTCGTTCTGCACTGCAGTGTGCTGAGCTCACTCCCCGCTCAGGTCTTTGTGCTTGAATCTCTCTGCCTGCAGTGCCTTTCCCCAGGACCTCTGCATGATCCCCTCCTCCTCAGAGATGCATTCCCTGACCAGTCTCTGTAAGATCCTTTTCAGTCCCTGTTGATCACTCTCATTTGCCTAACACTATCTAAAATTGTCTCATTTATGTATTTTTTTTTTTGCTTTATGTTAGTTGGCTGTCATCCCCCACTAGACTAAAGTCATGAGAGCAGAGGTCCTTCTACCCTGTTCACTATACATTCCTAGCACCTAGAACATTCCATAGTCATGAATTCCATCCAGAATGCAGGATAAAGTCTCCTACTTCTGACCAAGATAGAGTGAGAGAGACCAAATTTATCTTCCTGCCTGAAACAACCAAAGAAAGGAAAAATTATAGGAAACATACAAGGACCTTAAAAGTTATTGTAACTGTATTCCATAAGTTCAAAGTGGAGACAGGGAAAATATAAAAAGAAAAAGACCTGAATCAAACTTCTAGAATTGAAAACTAAACTGTTTGTGTTGTAAATATACTGAATAGAATTAATATCACATTAGACATTGCAGGAAGAATGGTTAGTGAACTTGAAGACATACCAGTAGAGGGAATATTCCCTAGTTTAGTCTTTGAGTCTAACATTACCTTGTTGTGAAAACCAGACAAAGACATTACAAGAAAAGAAAATTGCAGACCAATGTCTCTCAGGAATGCTGATGCAAAAATTATTTTAAAATTTTAGAAAATCAAATTCAGTAATACATAAAATGGTAATACCTAATTTCCAAGTGATATTTATCCCAGGGATTCCAAATTGGTTTAACATTTGAAAAGCAACCAATATAACTCACCATATAAGAATGCTGAAAAGGAAATGCAGAAACAGCATTTAACAATATCCAACATCCATTCCTGGTTAAAAAAAAAAAAGCAAGCAAACAAACAAAACTTTTAACAACCTTGGAGTAGAAGGGAACTTCCTCAACCTCCAAAAAGGGCATATATAGAAAATCTATAGATATTGTATTTAATGGAGAATAATTGAATGTTTCCCCCTAAAATGTGGAACAAGACAAGAATATCTACTCTCACTACTTACATTAAACATTATACTGGAGGTTTTAGCCAGTGCAATAAGGCAAGAAAAAGAAATAGAAAGCATTCAGATTGGAAAGATTGAAAACAACTCTTAATTTGCAAGTGACAGATTATGTTGTTTATATCAAAAATTTGATAGAATCGACATAAAAATTACTAGACCTAATAGGTGAACTTAGTAGGGATCCTTCCAGACAAGATCAATTAAAAATGTATCATATTTCTATATATTAGCAGCAAACATTTAGAAATTAAAAAATTTTTAAATACCAGTTATAATAGTATCAAAAATATGAAATACTTAGGGATAAATCTGAATAAACATGTAAAAGACATATACATCCAACACCACAAAACATTGCTGAAGAAGACTAAAAATATATGGTGAGATAGATCTTCCTCATGGGTCTTAAAACTCGGTATTGCCAAGGTGTCAATTCTTGCCAAATGGATCCACAGATTCAACACAATCTCAGTCAAAACCTCAGCAAGCTCTTAGGTAGAAATTGACAAACTGCTTCTAAAATATATGTGGAAATGGAAGGCACCTAGGATAGCCAAGACAACTTTAAAAATTAAGAGCATAGTTACAAAACTAATTTCAAGACTTACAAATATACAGGAATCAAGACACACTGTGTTGGTATCAACACAGACAAATCAATGGAATAGAATAGAAAGTCCAAAAATAGATACACAAGTATATGGTCAGTTGGTTTTTGACAAGACCTCTGTTCTCATGGGTAACCTTCTAATGGGAGGGGGTGGACTATATTCAGGTAAAACAAATACACCGATTATGTAACATTAAATAGTGACGTGGTTTCACCTTAGTCACTGCCTGTCTAACCTTCGTGTTCTTTCATTATCATGAGAGTGAACTGATCCTGTTCCAGTTTGTCATCATATTTTATGATAATTATGTTTAGCCATGATTTCAAGAGTCTGTTGTTTTCATTTTATTTAAAACTGCCACTAATCAACGTTGATGCAGATATCTTCTTCCTGTGGTTCCTGTCTGGTGCTCTCTGACTCTCTTCATGTCTGGGTGGGAGGGGAATGAGAAAAAGGCTTCTCGGAGGAGGTGCACTCGCTCCCAAGATTGCTTTGCCGCTTTGCCATCCCTGCAAACCCTCCACGAATCCTTCCCTTGCTAACTCACTGTAGCTACGATGTCGTCTCTGTGGCTGTTACCATTGTATACTCATCAGTTTCTGCAGCAGCTGCTGTCCAGTAGGTGCTTTGGAAACGTTGGACGAATGCGTGGAGGGATGAATGGGGCTTTAGGGCTGAGTTGAGATGTTCTGGGCGAGCCGCCTTGGGAAGAAGCACCACTGAGCTGTTCACTTTGAGCACGGCTGGGACCCGGGTCATTGGTGGGGTGAAGAGAAAGGTGGGCTTGAAGAAAAGGCAGGGCCCACACTTGAGAAGTCAGGGAGAACCTCGTGAAGAATTTTCAGCATTTTAAACAGAACCTACTTTTCAGCCACGCATCAGTCTCCCCTACGCTTCCAGATGCCCCAGCACGTCACTTCTATCATCTGTTGTACGTACCCCAAAGCATCTCTTTCCACCTAAGAACAAAGTGAGAACACAGCTCACATTTGAAAGGAATTTTTATCAACTTTTGATTCCTTTAAAAAGTATACAGACTTATTAGAATGCACATCCTACCTTGGGGAGTTCAGCGAGGGCCCCTCTCTCGATACACCGCCCTTGCCAAGCAAAGGATCCATTGCAAGTACATCCCCTGGGCTGCCCCTTGAAGGCAGAGAATTTGATGTTTCCAGGGTCTCTGATGTCAAATCTTGGAGGAATTCACTGAAAGGATTGTTGTACATCATGTAACAGCTTCTTTGCTGAGAAGAAAACAAAACGTCTTAAAAGACAGGCAGATTTTTCCCTTTCATGTATTATTTTAATGGAATAGGGGTTGCATCTATTTCTCAAACTACTTCCCCATGCATCTTCTCATATACTTAGCGATGTGCTATTATTTTTACAGTAATCGTATCACAAAGAAAGGAAGTGCAGCTCAAAGACTTGAAACACTTCCCCGGAGAGGCACAGCTGGCACGTGGTGGCACGTGGTCTCCACCTCTGCTATGTCCAGATCCCCAGCTCTGGTGTTTTTCTGCAGAACCACGTGGCCTCACAGTGAGAGCAGGAGCCTGTGGGGTTTTCCACTTCCCTCACTGATTGACTCATATGGAGGGTACTCTATAAATACGTGTTTAATTGCCATTCGTTTGGACTAGTTCCCAGTGAGTATGAGTGCCAGACTTTGGATTGCTCCAGATGATCCTTCTCTCACTGAGTTTGTTCTCCCCCATTCCAAATCCTTGTAGTAAACATGGAGCATTCGAGAGCCAGACAGGTTTGTTTGCTTTTGTCCTTGTTTGTTGTTTCTTTTTAAAGATAGTGTATAGCAAGCATGTTCAGTTCTGCACTACAGGACGGTTGTGTTGCAGATGGCAGAGGGCAGAGACTCAGTGCCCATCTGGGCAGGATGGACTTCAACATGCCGACTTCATTTGAATCATTATTTGTGCAAGTGTGAATCTCCCTTGTAATTTTCAGTACAGGGCAGTGGAGGAACTATTAAAGAATAAGTCATTTCTAGAACAAGAAAGCTGTCTGGAGCATTTTTTTCTTACTCAGCCAATTCTTTCTCTTAAAATTGCCGTAGAAGACTTAGAGCAACACAATCAGAGGCAATTTTAGTTCAGTGCCAGTGGATCAGCTAACACAGATGTCAAGACACTGAAGCCTGATTCTTCCTTTACTTATAAGTGCGCTCTCAGACCCATTGCCTCCATTTGTAGCGAGTGGATAAATCTGTTTCCACCTGCCTCCATGGCTGTGATGTGAAAATTAAAGGGAGGTGTTTTACTCACTCAAAAAAAAAATGATATAAAGGGCTGCACCTCATAGTTTATATCTCTGTAGCGCACCCATATATGGTCTTTTAGTGTTCAGATGGCCAAATTATTTAGGAGCTTTTAAATTGTATTTATCCTTTCATATTTGAAAAGGATGCACAGACAGATTTTTAAAGATGGTATGGTATGGACAACCTGTAATTGGGGCCTTTTTAACATTTCTTTCACCATCAATAAAAGTATTTCTGGCCACACTAAGCCTTGCCCGTCACTGAGGTATTCTTTAATTGTTTCTTCAGTGAGTTAATGAGTGAGTGACCTAGGGACTGTTTCTAAGCTTGATGTGACACCCTGCCACATATCCACCGTCTCTAGGATGCCCTGCATGAGAAAGACTGATCAAGAAGCCACACTTTGCAGTGCCTGTTGCTGCGGGCCAGTGATGAGGCAGATGAGGTGACTGACAAAGGGTCCCAGGGGTGGTGAGTGACCAGAAAAAAGGCTGCTGTTCAAGATGGCATGGCGGTCTCTCCTTAAGGCAAGGCAATGCACTAATAAAGGACATGAAAAGCCTCCCAATAAAAACACTGAGAAACGCAGGACAAAACGGATTTTAAAAATTATTTTAAGTACAGAACTTAATTTGAAAGAAATGAAAATTTTCACGTGTGAGGAATAAGGCAGCCGCTGACAACCAGAGCATGAAAGATGTGAGCTGGCACTACAGCTGCCCAGGGGCAGATGGGGACACTGGTCTCAGTTCCACTGGGACTTGGGGTTCAGCACCCACAGGGGTAGAAGATTAGACCGTGGGCAAATGCGAGACAGGGAGTATGAACTGAGTCTTCCACATAAACTGGGAACCTTCTGAAGGCTGTGCCATCATTGAGAAGTCAACCAGGAAAAAAAATCTGTCCATGAGCAAAGGAGACAACAAGGAAGTCTCTGATGGGCTCTGGAAAGAAAAAAAAATTTCACATGTGAATTTTAAATCTCAAGTATACGCCTCACCAGGGCTGGGTCTTGACTACGTATTACCAGTATTGTTACAGAGAAGTACTGCTGTATAAGAAACACCACTGTATACATTTTAAATTCTGCTAAACCAAGCAACACGTATTAGGTACATGCACAACTGTACTAAATCTATAAAATAGTAAGACAAGGATAAATAAAAAGTAAAAAGATAGTGGTTCCATCTGGGGGATGGAGGAGGATGTAACTGAAGAGAGGTATGCAAAGACCTAGGTGCTGTTGGTCAGATTCTGATTTTTTAAAATTTGTTTTATTGTGGCAAAATACGTATATAAAAATTTGCCACTGTAAGCATGATGACGTGTACAGTTCAGTGGTATTAAGTACATTCATATAGTTGTGCAGTCATCACCCCGTCCATCTCCAGAACTCTTTCCATCCTGCAAAACTGAAAATCTATACCCATTAAATAACAACTCCCATTGCCCCCTCCCCCAACCCTGGAACTACCATTCTTCTTTCTGTCTCTATGTTTGACCAATCTAAGTATCTCCTAAAAGCAGAATCATAGGGTATTTGACTTTTGGCGACTGGCTTATTTCACACTTTAGCGTAATGTCTTCAAGGTTCATCCACATTGTAACATAAATCAGAATTTCCTTCCTTTTTAAGGCTGACTAACAAGGTGGTCCTCCATTCTGTCATTTTTCTATGTGTTTTCATACCTTAGAGCTTTTTGTCTCTCATTTCTTTCATTGCTGTCTTCCTTTGTGTTTAATTTTTTGTGGTGAGATGTTCAAGTTCCTGTCTTATTCCTCTTGTGTGTGTTCTGTAGCTGTTTTCTTTGTGGTTGCCATGGGGGTTTAAATTTAACATCCTATGATTAGAACACTCTAATTTGGATTTATACCAGTTTAACTTAAATAACACACCGGAACTCTGCTCCATTACACCTCCATTCCCACTCCTTTCAGGTGCTGATGCCCCAAAATTGCATCTTTACCCATTGTGTGTCTAAGAATATTAACTAATATTTTTAAAATATGTTGTTCTCTTAAATTAGGTAGCAAGCAAAACATGGGGTTACAAACAAAAGTTATAATACTAACTTTAGATTAATCATTGCTTTTTAAAAAATTACTAATCTCTTAAATCTTATAGAAAATGAAAAATGGGGTTACACACTTGTTATAACAATACTAGCTTTTGTACTTGCCCAAGTATCCACCTTCATTGAGATCTGTAGTCCTTCCTATGGCTTCAAGTTACTGTCCAGTGTCCTTTTGTTTCAAACTGCAGGACTCCCTTGAGCACTTTCTACAGGAAAGGTCTAGAGGTAATGAATGCCATCAGCTTTTGTTTATCTGGGAATGTCTTATTTCCTCACTCACTTTTGAAAGACTGCTGTATATAGGATTCTTGGTTGACAGGTTTTTTTGGTTTGTTTTTTCCTGATGACTTTGAGTGTATCAGCCCTCTGACTTCTGGCTTCCAAAGCTGACGATGAGAAATCTGAAGATACTCTTATTGAGGATCCCTTGTGTGTAACAAGTTGCCTCTCACTGCTTTCAAGTTTCTCTCTTTGTCTTTGTTTCTCACAGCTGGTAATGTGTCTCAGTGTGTGTCTCTTTGAGTTCATCCTACTGGAGTTCATTGAGCTTCTTGGATGTTTATATTCCTGTGTTTGGTCAAATTTGGGGAGTTTCCAGCCATTATATAGTCAAATATTCTCTCTGCCTCTTTCCCTCTTGTCTTTCAAAGACTCCTATGATGTGTATATCCCTCTACCCGAAGGTGTCTCACGGGTCCCTGATGCTCTGTTTGCTTTTCTTCAACTCTTTTTTTTCCTCAGCCTCAATAATTTCCACTGTCTATCTTCAAGTTTGCTTGATTCTTTATTCTGCGTATTGAAACCTGCCTTTGAATCTCTTTAGTGAGTTTTCGTTTTAGTTATACTTTTCAGCTGCAGAATATCTTTTTGAGTTTTTTTCCTTAGATTTGCTACTTCTTTCTTGTTATTTCCATTTTGTTCATATATTATTCTCTTGACTTTCTCCATATTTTCCCTTAGTTCTTTGAACATCTCTAAGACCATTATTTCAAAGTGTTTGTCTAGTAAATCTGCCATCAGCTCTTTTTACAGGGATAGTTTCTGTTGGTTTATTTTTTTTTCCTTAGAATGGGCCATACTTTCCTGTTTCTTTGTGTGTATTGTGATTTTGTTGTTGAAAGCTAGATATTTGAATCTAATAATATGGTAACTCTGGAATTAGATTCTTTTCCTTGCTCAGGATTTGCTGCTTTTTGTTTTTGTTTTTGTTTTTGCTATTGTACATTGTCTCTGTGCCAAGGATCAGCCTGAGGTATAAACTTAAGGTCTTCTCAAGTTCTTTTTCTGAGCCTGAGCTTTTTCCTGTGCATGCATGGTGACTTTCTAATTTTCCCCACATATGTGGTTTTAAACATACTAGTCTTTAATGTCTGGCTCCAAAAGAGAAAAAGAAAAAAAAAATGAAGCAGGGGTTGCGGGGAATGGGCATTGGCCCTTTAATTCCCCTAAAAATCCCTTCAGCCTATAGGGGAAGGGCTCACAACAATTGGGGGAGGTGCAACAATGGCCACCCACCTCTTTGTCTGCACCTCTGTGATCAGAAGCAGCAATTAGCAATCAGATCACAGATCTTCACTATCTGGAAGACTGCGTCCTTTTGGCAACCCCCTGCCCCAACTCCTACCAGCTGTGTGCCAGCTGCTCCTGGAACACATGCGCAGCTGCCTGCTCTGGGGCTGAGGGTGAGGGATGGGTAGCTACCACTGTACTAAGAGCTGAAATTGACCACAATTAACTTCAATTTACCATCCAAACCTTTCCTTGGAAGTTATAAGCCCTCATCAGACTCCAGACTTCGAGAATAATTATATCAGACAGATTCTGCCAGTGCAGTTGTTGTCCAGATGGGACTAGAGATTCCTGGTGCTTCCTACTCCACTGCCTTCCCAGAGTCAGGTTCTGTTTACTAAGTTACATAGTGGCTATAGAGTGTATTTAATTATTAATTACAAACCACAGGTACACATGTTTTATATGTATATGTGTGTATGTGTGTGTGTGTATATTATATATATATTAGTTCTTATTCAAAATATTTTTAAATGACAAAAAAATTGAACAAGATTAAGATAAATAAAATTTAATTCTAAAAACCAGATTTAAAATACACTAGGTAACAATAACATAAAGGATAAAAAGAAGGGGTGATCATAGTAAAATACTACTTGTATGTTTTTAAAAAAGAAAGTAGAAATACTGTTCAATGCCTTGTAAGTAAGGTATAGATGTTAAAATTTAAATGTAAGGACTAAAAGTTTAGAAATAGAATACATAGCCAAGAGCAGAACTGAAGAAACTTAATCAACTTACCTGAAAGCAGGTATGAAGGGGGAGAAGGAAAAAAGCATCATAGACAGAAAGCACTGTACACAAAGATTACAAAGATTATTTATATAAAGATTTTTAAAATATCCAAACTGAGAGTTGGATACTCTAGTAAATTCAATATGTTTATACTTACAGCAACTGATATATTTTGAATTATTGTAATCTTTGTGTACAGTGCTTTCTGACTATATTAAATTTCTTGTAATTACCTTTAATGAAAAAAATATGAAAACAAATATATGTGTATATATGTATGACTGGGACATTATGCTGTACACCAGAAACTGACACATAGTAACTGACTATACTTCAGTAACAAAACCTATATATAGCCTGTTTACAAAAGTCACAGCAAAAACCATGAAGATAGTGAAAAACTTTACATAATGAGTTGTAAAAAGGTAGACCAGGAAAAGAACATAGGATAAAATTGATGTCACAGCAAAAAAAAAAAATTCAGGATTATGAGAATAACTACAAAATGATAAGTAAGAAAAATTCTCATTTCTGAATTTGTATGCTGATATAAGACTGAAAAATACATGAAGCAAAAATTGCTGGAGAGAAGCTAGATGGTGGAGTAGAAGGACGCTCGTAGCTCACCCTCTCCCACAAATACACCAAAATTCACATCTACGGACCCACTCAGCCAACCAGAGCACCTGCCGAACTCCAACAGAACCTCGCCCTCTTTGAAAGACAAAAACACCAAAAATCTGGTAGGAGGAAAGGGAAAAAGAAAGAAGAAAAGGCAAAACAGTGCAGGACCGGAGGGGGAGCCTCTGAGGCTTGGATCTGTATGGAAAACCCCTTGACCGACAGAACCAAGTTAAATGGGCACAAAGGGTCCCTGCGACACCCAGCCTGAGACACGAGCAGGCAGCTGGGGGCCGGGACAGGCTGCCCAAGCCAAGTGGAGGACTGAGGTGGCTGCACTGAGGCAGCCCGGGGGGACTGCAGGGTGCTGCGTGCCGTGGTTGGGAGGGGATACAGAGCAGAACAACCTGGGCCCCCCATAAATTACGGGGAAAAAGCAAAGCAACACTGCTGGTGTGCCCTGGGGGGAGGGGCGCCATAGCCTTTGTCTCCTCAGACCCGTGGCGCCATTACTGCCACTTCCCCCGAGAAGAGAGGCAGGGCGCAGCCACAGCCGTCATCTCTTCCTGTGCGCAGTGCTGCGGCGGGGGTGGGGCCAAGCCCTGAATCCGCACCCGGGGGCTCCGCAACCTCCTAGGCAGGACTGAGACATGTTTACAGCCCCAGGCAGATAGGATCTTTCTGCCCTGGCACCTCAGAGAACTTGAGCTGCCAAGACAAACAAGGAGCTGAGATTTGGCCCGGAGCAGGGGCGGGGCCGTTCTGCAGTCTTCCCCGAGCCCGCCTTCAGAGCGCCCACCCGAAGCAGAGCGGGCAGCTGCACAGAGCAGCGGAGCGACAGGCGCCGGGAGAGGGTGGGCAGCCACCTGCCATCCTGGCAGGAACTCAGCACCTGACCGTGGTGCTGGAAGGGGGCGTGATCCACCCGCCTGCCTCCCCCCAGCGCAGCATGACTGTGGTATCAGGAGGGGGAATGACCCACCCACCCACCATGAAGGAGAGCAGCACCTGACCCAGTGTTGGGAAGGGGCGCGATCTGCTTGCCGACAGCCACTGGGAGCAGCACAGACCAGGGCACCAATGGAGGGCCTCTGGAAACAGCAAGCTGAGTTCGGGAAACAGGGCTAAGACAGAAAGACTTCTCGATAAAACATTAAGGCGCACAGTCACCAGGAGAACACATCCTTTTTTTTTTTTTTTTAATTTTTTTTTATCTGTTTTATTTTCTATTACCTTTTAAAAATTTACTTTGTAAACAATGTATATGTCTCCAGTATTAATCCCTTAAAATTTTTCTTTTAAAATATTTTTATTTTTATTACTTTTAAAAATCCACCTCGTTTCATTTTTATTTCTCTTGGTTTTGATCTCCTGTTATTGATTATACGTAGGTCTCAAGTATTGTTTTCTGATCTTTTCTCCTTTTTTAAAGGTTTTTAAAAGACGTCTCAACTCAGTTGCTATTCTACTTCAACTTGCTCTTCTATTATTGATCGTACACTGTTTTCAAACCTTTTTTTCCTCCATTCTTTTAAAATTCTCTCTCTCTCTTTTTTAAAGTTTTATTCCCGCATAGGCTTTAGATAGGTAAATAAATAAACTGCTTAAGGACCACAATAGATAACTGATAATCCTTAAGCCACAGTGCCAGAGAGATATGAGCAGTATGAAGAAGCAGAGGAACCACTCCCAATTAAAAGAGCAAGAGAAATCCCCTGAAAGAACGATCAATGAAATAGACATTGATGGCCTACTAGATCAAGATTTCAAAAAAGGACTGATCAAAGTACTGAAGGAACTAAAAGAGAGAGTGTTTAGAGATATAAAATATGTCAAAAATGAAATTGAAGCTATAAAGAAGAGCCAAGTAGAATTGGTAAACTCATTGGCTGAGCTGAGAGCTGACCTAAAGGCTGTACAAAGCAGACTAGATAATGCAGAGGAACGAATAAGTGACCTAGAAGACAGGACAACAGAAAGCACCCAATCAGAACAGCTGAGAGAAAAACAAATAAAAAACAATGAAAACAATATAAGGGACCTATGGGATAATATAAAGCATGCCAATCTACGCATAATAGGGGTTCCAGAAGGGGAAGAAAGAACAAAGGGGATTGAAAAGGTATTTGAAGAAATCATGACTGAAAACTTCCCAAACCTAAAGAAGGAATCGGATATCCAAGTACAGGAGGCTCAGAGGGTCCCAAACAGGAAGAGCCCAAACAGACCCACACCAAGACATACCATAATCAAGATGGCAAGAGTCAAGGATAAAGAAATGATCCTAAAGGCAGCAAGAGAAAAACAAAGAGTGGGTTACAAGGGAACCCCCATAAGGCGCTCAGCTAATTTCTCTACACAAACACTACAGGCCAGAAAGGAGTGGCAGATATATTCAAAGTCCTGAATGAAAAAAAGATGCAGCCTAGGATACTCTATCCAGCAAGGCTATCCTTTAGGATAGAAGGAGAAATAAAGAACTTCACAGACAAGCAAAAACTAAAAAGAGTTTAGCAACACTAAACCCATGCTAAAAGAAATATTGACAGGTCTACTATAAATAGAAATGAAGCAGGATGCTACAAAAATGAGAAACTCGTAACTGGAAAGTTGATAACTACCATGAATTACAAATAGAATAAACACAAAATTGTAAAAGAAGACATCTAAATCATTAAGAGTGGGAGATGGAAGCAAGAAAATATGGAATTTTTTTTTCTTCTTTTTTTTTTAATTTTTTTGTTCTCGGTAGGATGGGTTTGAGATTATATTACTATCTGTTTAGTACAAACAGTTATAGTAATAGGTTAATAGGCTTACAAAAAAAGGGTAACCACAAGCCAAAAACTTACAAGTTAGTCACAAAAACTAAATAAAATCCAAGATAATACAAAGGAAAATTACCAAACCACAAAAGGAAGAAGAAAGGAACAAAGAGGAAATACCAAATTAAATGCAAAAAGAAGTTCAAAATGGCAATAAACACACATCATTAATTACTGTAAATGTTAATGGGCTAAATGCTCCAGTCAAAGACATAGAGTGGCAGACTGGATAATAAAACAAGAACCTTCCATATGCTGCATACAAGAGACCCACTTTAAGAAGAAGGACCAACAGATGACTGGATAAAGAAGATGTGGTATATTTATACAATGGAATACCATTCAGCCATAAAAACTGACAATATATAACGCCATTTGCAGCAACATGGATGTTACTGGAGAATGTCATTCTAAGTGAAGTAAGCCAGAAAGAGAAGGAGAAATACTGTATGAGATCGTTCATATGTGGAATCTAAAAAAAATAATAAATACAAAACAGAAACAGACTCGTAGACATAGAATACAAACTTGTGGTTGCCACGGGACTGGGGGTGGGAAGGGACTGGTATTTCAAAATGTGGAATAGATAAAAAGATTGTACTGTGTAGCACAGGAAAATATATACAGGATCTTGTGGTGGCTCACAGCGAAAGGGAATGTAACAATGAATGTATGTTCATGTATAACTGAAAAATTGTGCTTACACTGGAATTTGACACAACATTGTAAAATGACTGTAATTCAATTAAAAAATGTTTTTAAAAATTGCTGGAATTATAAGGAAAATAAGTCAAATATATGGTGAGAGACTCACACCTCTCTAATGGGGAGACAGATCAAAGGGACAGTAAGTAAGACTCAATTAACTAGTTTAAGCTGATGCAGGGTAATAGAACTCTGAATGAAACCAAATGAACAGTCAGAGCACTGGATTGGACAAGGTATTATCAGGATATAAAAATGTCAAAAGGTTAGTCTCCAATGTATAAATAGCATTTACAAATAACTAACAAAGGATCAAACAGCCCTATACATGAATGGACAATAAATAAGAACTAGCAGTGCACAGAGGACAAGGCCCAAGTGGAAAATGGATCTGTGGATAAATCCTCAGCCTTACTCATTGTTTTGGACTGAATTGTGTCCACTCAAAATTAATGTATTGAAGTCCTAACCCCTAGTACCTCATAATGTGACTGATTTCAAAGATAGGGTCTTTGAGGAAGTAAGCAAGGTTAAATTAGGTCATTAAGGTGGATCCTAATCCATTTGATTGGTGTCCTTATGAAAGGAGGGAATTTGGACACAGATACACACAGAAGGACAACCATGTGAGGACACAGGGAGAAAGCAGTCATCTGCAAGCCGACGAGAGAGACCTCAGACCAACACTTCGATCTCAGACGTCCAACCTTGCTGAATTATGAGAGAATAAATTTCTGTTGTTTAAGCCACCCTATCTATGGGGTTTTGTTAAGGTATCCCTGCAAACTCATGCACTCACAATCAAATACTCTTGGTAGGAATATTTTGTTGCATGTATTTTGGTGAGCATTTTTGCTGGGTAGATACAGAGGAAAGAAATTGCTGGATAATTGGGCATACATACGTCAGCCTGAGTAGATAAACTACCACATACTTTTCCAAAGTGGTTGGCCAGTTCACACTCCAACCAGTAATGTATGAGAGTCAAGGCTGATACACACCTTCAGCAACTCCTAACATTGTCAGTAGTTCTTATTTTAGCCTTTTTTTTGTTTTGAGTATGATGAGAAATCACATTTTCATTTTGATTTGCATTCTCTCATGAGACTGAACACTGTGTACATGTGTGTGTGTTTATATATACACACACATGCACAGCACCTCTTCAAATCTCTTGCTCACTTTTCTTTCAGTTTAAATGGATGAACCTAATATAATTTTATTCACTTTTGAAGGGATGTATTCATATGGCTCATAAAGCAAAAGGGTATGTAGTGAAAATTCCTTCTTTTGGTCCTGAAACCAGGCCATCTGGTGATCCTGCCCAGATAACAGTCATCGGTCTTGTGAATATAATTCCAGAGATTTTTATATGTATATATATATAACACATATCTAATTTTAGAACATCTCTATCACCCCTAAAAGAAATCTTATATCTGTTAAGCGTCAGTCTTTAGTTCCGGTTCTCCCTGGTCCCTAGAAACCACTAATCTGCTTTTTATCTCTATGGACTTGCCTATTCCATAAAAATGGAACCCACACAATATGTGGCCTTGGTGACCGACTTCTTTCATTTAGCCTAATACTTGAGGGTTCATCCATAGTGTGACATGGGTCAATACTTCATTCCTTTTTATGACTGATTCGCCTTCCATTATGTAGATTGACTACATTTTATTTATCCGTTCATCCATTGATGGACATTTGGTTTTTTTCCATTTTTGCCTATGTTGAATAATGCTACTCTGAGCATTTGTGTACAGGTTTCTGTGTGGATGGACCTATGTTTTCAGTTGTCTGGGCACATATCCAGGAGTGTAAGCGTTGGGTCATGCAGTAACTCTATGTTTAATATTTTGAAGAATTGCCAGACTGTTATTCCCAGTGGCAACACCATTTGCATTCCCAGCAGCAACGTATGAAGGTTCTCCATCTCCTTGTCAATGTGTCCTATTATCCATCTTTTTCTTTGTAACCATTCTAAAGAGTGTGGAACTGTATCTTCTTGTGATTTTGATTTAAATGTCCCTCATGACTACTAATACCATCATTTCATGTACTTGTTGGCCATCTTTATATCTTCTTTGGAGAAATGGCTGTTCAGATATTTTGCCCATTTTTAAACTGAGTTGTCTTTTTATTGTTGAATTGTAAGAGTTCTCTATTCTGAATAAATGTGCTTAATAAGATACATGATTTGCAAATAATTTTCATTCTGTGGGTTGTCTTTTCAGTTTTTTGATGGTATGCTTCAAGGCACAGAAGCTTTTACTTTTGATAACATCCAATTTATCTATTTTGTTGTTGTTGTTGTTACTTGTGCTTTTGGTGTCATATCTAAGCAATCTTTGCCTAATCCAGTGATCAGATCATGAAGATCTATACCTGTGGCTTTTTCTGAGTTTTAAAGTTTTATCTTTACACTTAGGTCTGTGACCTATTTTGAGTTAATTTTTGTGTGTGGTAAGGGTTGTTTCATTCTTTTGCGTGTGGATATTCAATTGTTCCAGCATCATTTATTGAAGAGACTATTTTTCCCCCTATTGCGTTATCTTAGCATTCTTATCAAAATCAATTGATCATAAATGTAAAGGGTTTTTTCCTCTGGAGTTTCAATTATCTTACATTGATCTATGTGTCTCTCGTGCCAGTACTGTGCTGTCTTGGTTACTGTAGCTTTATAATAAGTTTGAAAATGTTAGGGTAAATCCCTTAACTTTGTTCTTTGGAAAGATTGTTTTGCTTATTATGTGTTTCTTGCATTCACATGTAAATTTTAGTATGTTTGCAATTTCTGCAAAACCTGCAGCTGGACTATTGATAGGGATTGTGCTGAATTTCCAGATGAACTTGAGGAGTATTGTTTTCTTGGTATTTAGTCTTTTGATCCATGAACATTTCCATTTATTTGTGTCTTGTTTAATTTCTTTCAATGATGTTTTGTAATAGTCAGTGTAAAAGTCTTGTACTTATTTTGTTAAATTTATTTCTAAATGTTTAAATGATTTTTTCCCCTCCTGCTTGCTTAGTGTTTATTTCACTCTTCTTTTTCTGTTTTCTTAAAGTAGAGGTTTGGCTGTTGATTTGAGATCTTTCTTCTCTTTAAATACAAGTGTTTATAGCTAAGCACTACTTGAGCTTTATCCACTTTTTATACGTTGCAGCTTTGTTTTCATTCACCTCAAAATGTTTTATTTTTATAAATTTAAAAATAATTTCCTTCGGGATTTTTTTCATTGACCCACTGGCTGTTTAGAATTGTGTTATTTAATTTCCACATATTGATGAAGTTTCAAAATTTCCTCCTATTATTGAGACCTTACTTTATTTCTTTGTCATCAGGGAACATAGTTTACATGATTTCAGTCATTTTAAGCTTGTTGAGACTTGTTTTGTGGTCTAACATATGGTCTATCCTGGCAGACGTTTCATGTTTATGTCAGAAGAATGTGTATTTTGCTATTATTATTTGGGGTTTTCTATAGATGTTAGTGTTTTTGTTTGCTTGCTTGCTTGTTTTGGTTTTCTGCTGTGTAAAGTAATTCAAGTCTTCTATTCCTTTATCTTTTTCCTAGTCTTTGCATCCACTGTTGAATGCGGAGTGTTGTAGTCTCCAACTATTACTGTCAGCTTGCTTATTTTTCTCTTCAGTTCTGTCAGTTTTTGATTCATGTGTTTTGGGGCTCTGTTTTTAGGTACATATATATCTGTAATGTTATATATACACATATGTGTATACATATTTATATATATATATATATATATATATATATATATATATATATATATATATATATATTCCTGAATGATTGACAGTTTTATCATTATAAAATATATTTCTTTGTTTCTAGAAACAATTTTAATCTTAAAGTCTATTTTGGTACAGTATAGTCACTACAACTCTCTTTTGATTACTGTTTGTATGTTTAAACTTTTACCATTATTTTACTTTAAGCCTAATTATTTCTTTGAATCTAAAATTTGTCTCTTGTCAACAGCATGTCATTGGATCGTTTTTTAAAAAAATCCATGCTGCCAATCTCTGCCCTTTAATTGTATTGTTTAGTCTGTTTGCATTAATATAATTACTGATAAGATAGTATTTACATGTACCAGTTTGCTATTTTTTTTCTAAATGTCTTATGTTTTTTCCCCTCTATTCCTCCATTACCTCCATCATTTGTGTAAAACCAATACTTTCTAGCATACTCTTTTAATGTCCTTGTTACTTCTTTTATTATATCTTTGAGTTAATTTCTTACTTGTTGCCCTGAGGGTAATAATTAAAATTTTAAGTTAAAGCAGTCTCATTTGTGTGTGTGTGTGTGTGTGTGTGTGTGTGTGTGTGTGTGTCTGCTGGCAATTTTTATTTTGATATAATTTCAAAGTTACAAAAATTGCAAAAATATTATGAAGAATTGCATATGCTTTAAACATAGATCCAGTTGTTAACATTATAACCCCATTTTTATTCTGTGTATTTTTGAGAACTGAAGTTCTTAATTTTAATAAAATACAATTTAGCAATGCATTCTTATGATTAGTGCTTTTAATATACTTTTTAGAAATTGTCTCCACCAAAGTCATGAAAATCTTTGCCTTTATTTTTTTCTAGAGGCTTCATGGTTTTACTTTACACATTGAGATCTATAATCCATCTGAAATTGATAGGTGTGTGTGATATGCAGTATTAGTGAGAATTCATCTTTCTCCACATGGATGTACAACTGGCGCAGAACCATGACTTTAAGTTAGCTAAGCTCTCTAGGTGCCTGTTTAGGCCTTAGCAAAATAGGTATAATTGTGTACTCCCCTGGAGTTGTTGCAAGTATTGTAAGAGTAAGGATGTGATACAAGTTAATCACTCAGTATGTTTAACATCAGCAGGTGAGCTTTATTCATGTAGCTTCTCATTCTTATGATCAGCATGCCTTAACCCCTCCTATGTGCGGCCCACTGTGCTAGTTGCAGAGTTCACTTTAGATAATCCCACAGAGGCAGGAACACAGTTTCTGTTGTTTACTTATGTAACTGAAGCCCCTAGACCAGAGTCTGACACATGGCTGGTGCTCAGTGAATACTTGTTTAATAAACCATCCTGCACATGTGAGCACAAGAAGAAATATCTGGAGAGTCTCTGCAGCATGACTTACAACAAGGGAAAAGTAAAAACAACCATGATGAGACTCAGTAAGAGATAGATAAACTTTGTAAATATTAAATAAAATGTATACATGATGATATGATATAGGATACTGTATTAAAATGATTCAAATAATATGTCATACATGATTCAATCACTGCCGTTTCAAAATAAATGAAATAAAAATCGATAGCACTGAAAGAAGAAATAAAAAAATCCACAGTTATAGTTGGGGACTTACTAGCAGTTGATAGAAGTTCTGGACAGAAAGTCAGCAGGGATATAAAAGAACTGAACTACCCAATTGCCATTTAAAGAACATTTCACCAAATAACAGCAGAAAGAACTTCTTTTTTTTTTTCAAGTGTCCATGGAACATTCACAAAAATATATCAATTCCTGGTTCATAAAGCAAACCTCAACAAACTTGAAAAAAATGAAATCGTGACAGTCTGCGCTCTGGCCATAATGGAACCCAACTAGGATTCAGTAACAGAAGAACAGGAAAATCTTCAAGTACTTGGAAATTAAACAAACTTCTAATAATCCTTGGGTTAAAGAATAAGCCTCAAAAGAAATAAAATGCATACACATGAATGAAAATGGAAATACAGCATATCAAAATGTGTAGGTTCAAATTCAGCTAAAGCTGTGATGAGAGGGAAATTTATAGCTCCAGATGCTTACATTAGAAAAGGGGAAATGTCTCAAATTAATCTAGTTTTGATCTCAAAAAACTGAAAAATGAGAAAAATAAACTGGTTCAAAGCTAGTAGAAAGAAATAGAGTAGAATCAATGAAACTGAAAATGGGAGAGCAGTAGAAAAAACATCAATGGAACTACAAGCTGGTTCTTCCAAAAAAAAAAAAAAATGGATAATACTCTTACAAGGCTGACAGATATAAACTGAGAGAACACACTATGAAACTATGAAAATCAGGAGTGAAACAGAGGCTATCACTACAGATTATGCAGCCTTAAAAGGATAATATGGGAATTATTATCTGAACAACTTTATACTCATAAGTTTGATAGCTTAGAAGAAAGGGACCAATTCCTCAAAATCTAGAAACTACCAAAACCTAACCAAGAAAAAATTAACTTAAATAATCCTGTAACTTATGTAAATTGAATTCAAAGTTAGAACTCCAGAAAAATGAAATTCTGTGTCTAGATAGTTTCACTAGAAAGTTCTAACAGATATTTTAAAAATTAACACCAATTCTCAATAGTCTCTTTCAGGAAACAGATGAGAAGTGAACACTTCCCAGTTCATTCTATGACACTTGTGTTACCCTGATACCAAAGGCAGATTAAAGACAGTGCAATGAAAGGAAACTGCAGGCCAGTATCTGTCACAAGTACAGCCTTCTCTGCCCTGCACAGAAGGTCGGAGCTACTGCTCCGTGCTCGCAATCAGCTTGTCCACATGAACAAAACATTCACCTCTCCCTTGTTCCGCGTTTCTCCTCTCCGTCGCTTCCATCTGTCTTCATTAGTTAGACACTGCAAAACCTTTAGAGGTATGCAGAAGCAAGCGTAAATTTAATTTATAAATTAAATGAAACAAGCCACAAGAACAGTGCTCAGCATTTCTGCAGAGGGGTGGCACTTAAGAGTCTGCAGAACCTGCTGTGTAGCTGGCAGATGGGGAGGGACGTGGACTTGCATCTTGCCTTTGCATCATCCTGTGATTTCTCCTGCCCTAAACCTCCTGGAGAGCTGGATGGCATGTGAGAGTCTCCCCTTCCTGGTACTTGGCTTGTGGGAGGCAGATGGAAGCCAACCAGCCACATTTGACTTCCTGGGCAGAGACAGAGACAGAGCCAGAGCACCGAGGGTCAGCATGTTGGAATGGCTTGAAGACTCTTGTAGCTCAAATCGAATAATAATAATAAAAAACCTGGCTTATTGTTGTGCATGTTGTTAAAGGCATATGTATGAAGCACAATTCAAGTTTGATAAATTCCTTTTTATTTGTCTGCTGTGAGCTGATGGAAGGCTCGGCAGCCCATTCTTGGATTTCCATAGCCTAAGAGAGTGTTTTTAGCTCCTCTCTTGCTGGGTGTTAAGTCTCTGAGAATCACTGGAAGTGAGCATGGTGAGGGGACCACTCTCTGTCTGCTCCCCATCAGAGATCGAATTGGACAGGAAATGGTCTCAGGAGATGCTTGGCTCCTTGTCCCTGTGGGTGGACACAGTAAGGACTCAGGGAGACGAATCAGACATGTGGCTTGTCCTGCCGCAAGGGCTTCCAGAATGACTGTCCCACAGAGTCATCTCTGGGCACTTGGCTCCTTTGTCTTAAGAAGTGGAGAAAGGCATATGTTTTAAATGGTCAAGTGGCATCGCAGTGCAGGAAGACTAAGAAAGGTCTGGGGTTTCCTGCAGAAGGTCCCTTTGCTTTCCAAGCCTCCCCCGCCATTAACAGCATGCAGCTGGTTGAAGGTCTCCAGGGTCCAGGCGCTGGGCAAGGTGAGGTGAAGCGAGGGGGCACTGAGTGCTGTGTCCTCACTCGGATGTTTCCCCACGTACACACCACCTCTCTCCTGTGTGCTCACCTGCGTTTTCACGCCTGGGTAACGTGGCTGCCCTGTAGTGTGCGCCTCCCGAGGCTGGTGTCAGAGGACGTGACGCACTGTGGGAGGAGGGACCTGACCTGGTGACTGGAGACAAGTCAGCCTCTCTTGGCCTCGGTGTCCTTTAAGTCCCCCTCCCAGGGATACGCCTGGAGGGCCCGCGGTGGGGGTCTCCAAATGGCACGTCTTTTTCCTACGTGAGTTTGGAACCAGTTGAGAGACAGACGTGGGGGTCATGGAGGTCAGAGTGTCAGTTTTGTTGCTGGCACAGTTACTGACGACCTTGGCTTTAGTTCTTTGCTGTGGAAGCACATTTTTATATTATTACTGGAAAGCTTATCAAGCATAAATACAGCTTTTATGTATTTCTGAAAAAAATTTTTATTGAAGGATAGTTGATTTATAACGGTGTGCTAGTTTCTGGTGTGCAGCATGCTGATTCAGTGACGTGTATACATTATATTTATGTTTTCTTCAGATTCTTATCCATTATAGGTTATTACAAGATACTGAGTATAGTTCCCTGTGCTATACAGTCGGTGCTTGTAGTTTATCTACTTTATATGTAGTAGTGTGTGTATATTAACCCCAAACTCCTAATTTCTCCCTTCACCCCCGACTCCCTCTCACCCCCAGTAACCAAAAGTTTGTTTTCTGTGTCTGTGGGTCTGTTTCTAGTTTGTAAATAAGTACATTTGAATCAGTTTTTTAGATTCCACATTCCAGTGATGTTATGTGATACTTATCTTTCTTTGTGTGACTGACTTCACTTAGCGTGGTAACCTCTGGGTCCAGCCGTGTTGCTGCAAGCAGCATTATTTCATTCACGTTGTGGCTGAGTAGTATATAATATATTCCATACGTTTATATATAGACTTGGCTTTAGTTCTGCATCCAGAAGGGCTTGCTAACACTTCAGCTTTGAAGTGGAATCACCCCCAAGGAAATAGGGGACACCCGCAGGACCCCACTCTACAATCTGGCCCCTGGCTTGGCAAGAGGCAAAGCAGATCCGGAAGCCCGGAGGGACAGCAGAGGGGCCGAGCTGAGCACACTCACAACTCCTTCCCCGTGCTCGTCACATAGGTCACACCTGCTTCCTGCGCGGGAGTGAGACAGCTGTGGAGAGAGTCTACCAGAGGCACCGTCAGCTAATGGGAGAGCACGGTCTTTGTGACAAGAGGGCAGAGACAAAGGAAGCTCCTGGAAGCAGTAGCATGAACAGCATGCGGACCCGGTACCGACGCAGGGCTTCGCTCCCCGTCAACCCTCACCTCCCGTCTCCCTCTGTGTGCTACCTTCCCCTCCTCCACCCTTCAGCCCTGCAGATTGACAGACCGACACAGACGGGGTATTTTGGGTGTCTGTGACCCCTTCATTCCTGAGTGGGTCTGTGCTAAATGCAGGGGGGACAAAACTCAACAAGCCGGGTCCCTGTGGCCGACCGTTGGCTGCCTGGCAGAGAGAAGAGAGCAGGAGAGAGAGGGTCCCTTGTGCCATGAGGAAGTGCTTCCCAGAGCCTCGTGCGGGAATTCTAGATTCCGGAGTTGGGCTGTCTTGTTACCTGGGAGCTGTTCTGTCGCCTCACGGAACCTCAGTGTCCACATCGATCAAAGGCAGGTCATGGTAACGCCTACCGCGGCGGGCCGCTGGGAGGCTGAAACGAGTTACATACACAAAGCACGCAGAGCAGTGCCTGGCATGCGGTGGGCCCCACATCGGTGATAACTGCTATAGGGCGCAAAGGAACAAAAAGAGGGTCACCCAGCTCAGTACTCCAGAGCTGGGGAAGGCTCCTAGGAGCAGGAGCACCCACTACTCCGGCGTTGCTCAGCCTCAGCACCGTGGACACCTGAGCCAGATCATTCTTTGTGGTGGAGCGTCCTGACCACTGCCGGATATTTAGTAGCGCCCCCGTCCTCTGCCCACTATGTGCCAGCAGGAATCGCCCCCACCCAGTTATAACAACCAGAATGTCTCCAGACATGGTCAAATGTCCCTATGGAAGCAAAGTTGCCCCTGGTTGGAAACCACTGCTCTAATCCAAGAAGGGGATGATGGCCCAGGGTAGAGGTGGGACTAGGGACATCATGGGTGAGCAGGTAGGGGTAAGAAAGTGACAACAGAGTCTCCTTGGGGATGTAGGGTCCGGGGCCCGGGGCAAAAGAGGATCTTCAGGAGTGGATCGTCCGGGCCACTTGTCATGGCACAGGACATCAAACTCCAGCCCTTATGATTGTCCCAAACTCCCTTGAACTGTGTGGGGCAACTTCTCCCCCTGGATTCCAGCTTCTGGCACTGGGCTGGGTGCGCGGGAAGCCAACAGGGTGCTCCTTGGTGTGTGCACGTGCGACTAACTGCATTTCTGACGTCGCCCCTGAGGGCATTCGCCAGCGTTCTCTAAATTTATCCTTTTATTAAGAAAGTTCGTCTGGGAACATGATGTCCAGACCACTTAGCTGTTGCCCCATGAAGCACCGCTTTTCTGGAGTTGGACTTTGATGCATTCTGTCTGCTTTCGGGAACATCATACAAAAATCCCCTGTTAAACGCATGACTCTATTCAGAGCTATTTCCTCTGGCTCATTGTTCACGTTGCAGAATGCCATCTCTAAAGAATCCCGTGGGAGAGATTTCCCTCTGGCTTCTACGTCAGCAAGAAACATATTAAACATAAAAATGAACAATTGATTTGTTTTTTTCACATTGACCCTTGAATCCTAAAGCTGATTGTGTCTCTCACTTTGCTCTGGTTGCTGGAAAGATTAGAGACACCTTGATGGCCGACGTCAGGCAAGCAGGCAAGTTCTTTGGGCCTGAATTGGGGTGTTTTTACCTGCATCCACTTTCCTGAATACCTTTTTTATTCTTTGACTTGATCTGTGGCTTACTTGTTTTTGATTGTAGTGTGTTATATATATTTTGCAAGTCATTTTTAAACCTTTTTGGAATAAGGTAGGAAATTAATACATCTTTTTAAAAAACGTAACAGACATTGAGTTCTGCATGGTGGCCTATTTCAACATCCAGGCCAGCAGTGGTGCCTCCCCAGCTCCGGTCCTTCTTTGGTCCTGCACGTTGAGCCTAATTACCCAGATTTCTCCATGATCAGTGTTACTGCAGTTGAGTGTAGGTTGCTCATTCATGATCTCCATCTTTCCCCTGACAATTTGCCGCATTATCATGAGAACATAGTTACAATTCCAGTCCAAGAAGAAGCAAGAAGAACAATGGCACAGAGCTGTGGAGCGGCCCCAACCACAGACGGATACGTGCAGGGTCCTTCTCTGTTCTCCAACGATAACATTGAGTCTCCTTGGGAGTGTAGAGTCCACGGCCCAGGGCGAAAACAGATCTGTAGCCAAAAAAAAGAAAAAAAAGCCATAACCCAAGTTATTGTTTACATTGTGGTTCTCTTTGCATTTTGGATTTCCTCTTTAGAATTCATCCTGGTCTGCAGCTTTCTCGCCTGAAGATTCGTATTCTCCTCCAAAGTGTTCTAATGGAATATTGAGCTGCGCATGGAGGGTGCAGAACTCACTGGTTATTAACATAACATTTCAATAGTCCATCAACTGTTAGAGCACAAATTGAGCATCTGTAGGTGGCCTATTATAACTGATTCCTGTCATTTATTTTTGAGCATCTGAATCCTTGTCTCCAGGAGCAAATGTGTGGAAAGATGTATCGGATGACTGTTTCAGTTCCAAGGGACGGAAATACAATGTTAAGTAGTTTCCATCAAAAAATACAGTCATTGCCCATGCAGTTCAGGGACGGAGCACCCTTCTGCCCAGACTGGAGCCCTCACTCCGGCAGCGCCTCTCTGTGTTCTGAGCTCTCAGCCCTGCTTGACTTCCTGCATCTTCACTCTCCAGATGCGTCTTATCTTCACGTTGGGCAGCAGGGTCTAGACAGCCCTTAGTTGCAGCCTCTAGCCTGGCGCACCCAGAGGAAGAGATTTTACTTTCAGCATCTACACACTGATTCTGGGAACAGCCCCAGGGGTCCTGGTGAACCAACACCAGTGGCCAGGGGAGGTGCCTGCACGTCCTGGTCACTTTCTCATCTCCTTGTGGAGAAGGAGGAGCAGGAATCATCAGGCGGCTCCAACAGGGCCACCTGAAATGAGGAGGGAGAATCCAAAATGAATCAGAAACGGGAGGACGGAGAGCGTTTTGAGACCAGACTTTCTACAAGCAAGTGACGCCTCTCGGCCACTCTTCTTGAAATCAACCCAAAAAACCCGCTTCATCATACAAAGTCAGCATTGCCAGGACACCAGAACGGGGTGAGGACAGTGGTAGGTAGGAAAATATGCGCTAGTGTCGCTTGGAACATTAGATGCAAAAATCCTAAATGAAATTTGTCAACCTGAATCCAGTAGAAATATATGTATGTTTATTGTACATGATACATATTATCTACCAGGAGGGGTTTTGTCTGGAAACGTCAAGACGGTTTAATATTTAAAAAACAAAAAAACTCTGTACCCACTCTTGATAAAAATTCTTAGTCTAGAAAGCAACTTTCCTTTTTTAAATTTTTAAAATTTTTATACAGTTTTTAAAGGTTAACTTCCATTTATGATGTTATTACAAAATATTGGCTCTATTCTCCGTGTTGCACAATGTATCCTTGATTCTATCTTACACCCAATAGTTGGTGCCTCCCCCTCCCCCACCCCCACATTGCCCCTCCCCTTCCCTCTCTCCACTGGTAACCATTGGTTTGTTCTATCTGTGAGTCTGTGTCTTTTTTGTTATATTCACTAGTTTGTTGTATTTTTTAGATTCCACATATCAGTGATGTCATACAGTGTTTATCTTTCTCTGTCTGACTCATCTCACTTAGCTCAATGCCAAGTCCCCCTATTTGCTGCAAATGGCAGATTTTCTTTTTTACTGCTGAGTAATATTCCATTGTGTATATTCACTACATCTTTATCCATTCATCTGTTAATGGACACTTAGGTTGCTTCCGTATCTTAGCTATTGTGAATAATGCTGCTATGAACATTGGGGTGCATGTATCTTTTCAAATTAGTGTTTTTGTTTTTTGTTTTGCCTTGCTTTGTTTTTTGGATATGTACCCAGGAGTGGAATTTCTGGGTCATATGGTAGTCCTATTTTTAGTTTTAGTTTGCACCGATTCACATTCCCAACAGTGTACAAGGGTTCCCTTTCCCCACGTCCTCGCCAATGTTTGTTTTTGTGTTCTTTTTGATGACATCCATTCTGACAGGTGTGAGGTGGTACCTCATTGTAGTTCTGATTTGCATTCCCCTGATGATTAGTGATGTTGAGCATCTTTTCATGTGCCTGTCGGCCATCTGCTTTTCCTCTTGAGAAAAAATGTCTATTCAATTCTGCTCATTTTATAATTGGGTAATTTGTTTTTTTGATGTTGAGCTGTATGAGCTATTTGTATTTGTTGGATATTAATCCCTTACCAGTCATATCATTTGCAAATATTTTCTTCTATTCAGCAGGTTGTTTTTTCGATTTGTTGATTTCCTCTGCTGTGCAAAAGTAGAAAGCAGTTTTCTTAACTGAATAAATGATACCCACCAAATATCTACAGCAAACTATTTATTTAATGGAGAAAGTTTATTACATTCCAGAACAAGATTTAAAATTCCCATCACCACCTCTTATAATGAATGCTTTACTGGAGGCCCTGGATAGTACAATAAAACAAGAAAAAGAAATAAGAGGCATAAGGATGGGAAGAATGTAAACACAGCAGTTTTTTGTAGAAGATACAATCATCTTCGTATGATAAGCAAGCCCAGAGCATCGGTGGAAAAGTTATCTGAACTAATAACTAAGAGATCTGCCAAGTTGCTGGATTTAAGTCAAACATAAGCAGTTCTGGAGCGCGCTTCTCCCCAAGCAAGGACCATTTAGTACAGCTTCCTTTAAAGATTACCTTCACCATAGCAATAGAATCTATGTTACAATATCAGAATAAAAATGCATGCATGCCAGGCCTTTAAGGAGAAAATTATAAAACTATAATGACAAACATAAAAAGACCAGGACAAGCAGATATTTCATGTTCATGGAAAGGCTGGAAGAGCTCAGCATTATAAAAATACTAATTCTCTGTCACTTGTAAATTCAACATAATTCCAAACAAAAGTCAAAGCAGAGTTTTTTAAGACACCAAATACATTTATTCTAAAATTTCCATGAAAGAGTAAAGATTAACCAACGCAGATGGCTATGACCATGTTGAAAGAAGGGTTTGAAGCGTGGTGCTCACGCTATCAGCTGTGGAGGCCCTTGGTCTCCTGCTCCAGGCTCTAGTGTGTCAGGAACTTCCTTGTTTGATTCTCTCTGGCATTCTGTGGGCCCAGAAGCATCACTCAGACGGACCCACCAGGAACAACCCTGTTTGGAAAGGCCAGTACCGCCAGCCTGTGAGCCGACATTGGGCAAGCTTCGTTGGCATCCAGCCACTCCTGGGATGCGTCACTTGAAGCAGTGATCACGTGGCAGACTCAGCATACACTTGCCCTGAAACAGACATAAAGTCCAGCGGGTGCCCTCCAGGTGACCCTGGACAACCCCACGAGCCCCTGCAGCACCTCGTTCCTGCCTGAGCAGGTAGACACTCCTCCACCCCTGAAGTGAGGCTGAGACAGGAGGGGAGAAGCCAGTCTGGGTCACCACCTTTGGATCGTCATTGGCTAAGATGCTCAAAATGGGAGATGAGAGATGCTGTCCCCAAGACCCTATAGTCCTGGACTTCAAGCACCAGAAGCTTCACACCATCCTCTGTCTGATTCACAGTCCCTGTGTGTTCCAGACCCAGTGTGCCGCTCGTCTGCAGAGACCTTTCCACGCCCTTCTCTTGCTGGAGAGCTGAGTTCCTCCCTCCACACACCCCACTGCGTTCCGTACAGATGCCTACAGCACGTGTGCCCTTGCGTGACCAGTGCATGTTGCCTTCCTCTCTTGGGACTGTGTACTCCTTCAGAGGGAGGACAATTGCTTTGTCCCAGTGTCCCCAGCACACAGCCCAGTGTGTCACAGAACAGGTGCTCTGAACACATCTGGTCAATTGACAGTTCAGGGTCACAATAAACCGCCCCCCTCCCCCGTGCCTTGATTCTGAACACATAGAAACGGTGGCTGAGATGTACCAGGACTGTGACTTTGCGGCGGCCATTTCCTCTCTCTCTGGATCCCAGTATCTGTAATAACAGGGCTGACGAGACTAGATGGCACTTGAGGTTCCTTCCACCCCTGGAATTCCTCATCCTGTGAGCACATGGTCTGTCACCTCTCCTGTGGCCCAGTCAGGTTCCCTCCCCGGGGCCGTCAGGGAAACACAGCGCGTGCACACCACAGCCGCATCCCAGCGGTGTGTCGTCCTAAGAGCACTGTGAGAGCCGGGGCTCCAGGTGCCTGTCCCTCCCTGACACTGACCCACTGAGTTCCTTCTTCCCTCGTCTGCCAAGTGAGGGGAGTGGCCCGCCTGGCCCAGGTCTGACAGTCCAGGATCCGGGACACAGATCTGAGCTTCCGTGACGCCCTTCTTGTGTTCCGTGGCTCTGTGTGGAATGTGACAGCACTTTGTGGTGCTGCGGTTCTGGTTTACAGTTGTTTAACATCATTCTCAGAGTTTATAGGTTGGCTCTTCTGCCCTTAAAAGCCTCAGGTGCATTTGCTATTACTTTGGGGGAAAAACACCCCAAAACTTAGTGGCTCAAAACACCACCATTTAATTATCTTATGTTCTGCGGGTGGACTGGGCTCAGTGGGGCAGTTGTTCTGCTCTGCGTGATGTCAGCTGGGGCTGCAGCGGAATATCCTGGTTCCCAGCATGGCTCGCTGTCACGGCTGCCGGTTGGTGCTGGCTGTCCCTGGGCGCTCAGCTGGGGCTGTTGAGCAGAGCGCCTTGGTTTTCCTTCTCATGGCCTCTCCACAGGGCTTGGGCTCTGGCCAGGTTCCAGGAAGCAGTGTGAGTAGAAATAGCTAGTACGCATAAAGCCTGGGTGTGTCTTGCCAGAACATTGCTGCCTTGAAGGGAAGCAAGCCCCGCATGTGGAGAACAGGGGCGTCACTAAGGAGGGGCTGCAGCTTGAGGGGACGAGGTGCTGAAGTTCTGGCAACATCGAATTAAACTAAGTACTAAAAACAAAGTAATATGTTGGAGTCTAGTTTTGATTAAAATGCCACTTGTCAGCCAGAGCCTGAGGACCACTGTGACTTGGGCAGCATCATCGCCTCTCTCTGAGCCTCAGTTTGCTCTTCTGTAAAGTGGGGGCATTGGTCTGGGGGCATTTGTCTTGCAGACACTGGAGCCATCTCCATCCCTAACTTCCCCTGCCCCTCGGTGCCCCTAGGTACTCCTTCCAGGACGAGGAGGACATGTTCATGGTGGTGGACCTGCTGCTGGGAGGGGACCTGCGCTACCACCTGCAGCAGAATGTGCACTTCACGGAGGGGGCCGTGAAGCTCTACATCTGCGAGCTGGCCCTGGCGCTGGAGTACCTGCAGAGGCACCACATCATCCACAGGTAACCGGCTGCTGGCGGGATGCCTGGGGACAGGGGCGCGTTGGGCGCAGGGAGCAGCAGGAGTCTGCTGGGGAGAGTATTTTCTCACTGACATTCTTTAGAAGCGGCCGTGCGTGGAGAACAACTTTATTATTGCTTTTACATTCTCTCCGGACAGCATACTCCCCTGTTACCTGCAGCAAGCGGAATACTCCCACTGCCTGTGTCCGCACCTCTCTTGGTACCCCCACCCACCCCCTGCTTAGCGACGTGGCTGGTGGTTGCCCTTCACTTTTCCATTCCAGTGTGTCTGAGGGAGGCTGGAGTGTCCTGACCCTCCAGTCTCAGGCTGAAAGGTCACAGTGGCGTTAGTTGGGAATGTGAAGGATTCTACCCTCTTCTTTTCCATACTTTGAAATCAGTGCTGTGCACCCTGGAGGATTTCTTCCTCTTGGGAAGCTTCAGAGCTGGCTCTGGGCTTCGGGTTCAGGCTCTGAGTTTCTGCTGCCTCCTCGGGGCCTTGGCTTCTCCTTCTCTGAGCACCGCACCACCACAGCCAGCCAGGTGAGCAAGGTGAGTTTGACTGCAGAGTCAGGGGGCCAGCGAGAGGCTTCAGAAAGCAGTGGTGCTGTTAATGAGGTCTTCTCACGGACCCCAGAGGAGGGGGTTGGTGTGAATGACTTGTAATTTGTTCACTCGTGGTTGTGCGCTGGGTCTAGCCGGTCTTCTTCTGACTTACACGGTTTTGGAAGACTTGGGAGAGACAGGGACTAGAACTTCTAGGTAAAGATGGCAGATTAAGCATACGCGTGTGCACACACACACACACACACACACACACACACACACACACACTTACATTCCCTTCCTTCTAAAATCTCCATAAAATAACAGTAAGGAATGTTTGAAAAATGGTAAATTCACAAGGATGGGGAAAAGTAAAGAGGAGGCTATAGCAAAACATGATGGGGGAGGGGAGATTAGAGAGAAGAGGCAGAGTAGTAAATGGCTTAGGACACCAGAAACTGGATTTTAAGTCATCACTAGGGAGAACCAAGGGCTGGCATACACTGGAGGATCCCCCAAAGGCTCAGGAATTGACAGCCATCAACATTTGTGGAAGGAGGAAGAGGGGGTAAAAAAAGAGGCTAAAATGAGGTGTATTGTTTGAAAACCTTTTAAGAAGTCTGGAGAACAGATCTGCTGGCCCATCCTGAGTGACTGGAGGGCTGTCCCTTCCTCCTCCAAGCAGAAGACAGAATGTTTGTCCCCTGAAGAGAGCATCTGGACTGAAGGACAGCAAGCCTCTTGAGTTGGGATACGGGACTGAAAAGAGCAAGGCCGACTAGACACATGTATACCAGGTGCTGAAGTAACACGCCCTCCCTACTCCAGCTGGGCTCCGGAAACGGCCTCTCCGGGCCTTCCTCCTCCAGTCTGGAGACTGGAATGATTTCTGTAGGGGTGTGGCTGAGCCGGGAGGAAAGAGATTGTGACATCTGAGGTTCCCCAAGACCCTTGGAGTGTAGTTCACACTCAGCAAGCCCTGCTCGTTTGCTGTAAGCTCCCAACTAGGGTAAGTACCCACCAAAGCTCGTCAGGCATCCAGAGAAACCTTCTAACATGGACAGCGAGAGCTGCACAGTCAAATGGAGAAAGAAAAAAAAAAGCTTGGAATAAACAGAGACTCTGCCAGGTTTGACAGAGTCAACCGTGATCAGCATTTTCAGAGGGATAAAGAGATTTTGGCAATTGTAAAATAAGAAATACTATGTTTACTTAAAATTCAGAGAACAAACATCAAATCAGAGGCCTTATAAATTAAAAAATATGAAAGGAAAAATGAACAATTCAACAGATGTTATGGAAGATAAAGTTGAGGATATCCCTTATACAGGAGAATAAAAAGGCAAATAGAAAATAGAAGAAAAATTAGAGGACCAGTACGGTGAATTCAACATCAGAGAGAGAAGGGGGAAGGAAGGAAAGGAAAGGGAAGGAGGAAGGAAGAAAGAAAAAGAAAGAAAGGAAAAAGGAGAGAAAGGAGTGAGAAAACACGGGAGAAGAAAGCATCAGTGAAGTAAGGAAAATCTCCCAGGCCTGAAATACATGAACTTCCAAGGTGAAGGCTCTGCCCAGGATGCAGGGTAACGACTAGAAACAGGCACACATCCAAACCAAAACCAGACCAAGAGAACACTTCAGATCTGATAAGCTTCCACAGAAGAACAGCAGGACACAAAGGCTGAGGAATCAGAACAGTTCTGGATTATCATACGTTAGAAGGCAGCGGAGACAGGCTAATCCATCAAATGTGAGATGCATGCTTTCACAAGTTCAAGGTCTTAAACAAGGTACCTCTCATATACCTTTTCTTGAGTAGCTATTAGAAAGTGAGATGGCCTCCACTAAATGAAAGAGTAAATCAAGGAGGAAGAAGTGGAATAGGAAAGCTGGAGCTCTGGCAGAGGAGCGAGAGAGGAAGAGGAAATCTCCAGGGTGATGGGAGGTTCAGGGTGTCAGTTGTGCCTAAGGTGGGACCATGACCAGTTCTAACTGGAGTTGGATCAAAAGACTCTGGAAGAGACTTCTCCAGGAAGGGTGAGCTGATTGAATTCCTGAGGCATCAGGCTGCTTGTCACACGCCAGGCCAATAAATCAAGAGACAAGGTGTTGGGGCAAGGAATAGAGACTTATTTGGAAACCCAGCAGACCGAGAAGATGGTGGACTAGTGTCCCAAAGAACCATCTTGCCTGAGTTAGCATTCAGACATCTTTTACACAAAAAGGGGAGCGAGTAAAGTCAGACATTTTCCTGGTTCCCATCAGCCTCCAGAGGGGATGTGTTCATTCCTCCCTTCCTGCAGTCAGTCACAGGTGGGCCTGGTCAGGGTGTTTTCCTGTGAGCTAAACAAAGGTATTTTAGCTTAATGCTTATTACCTGGGAGGCAGGGTTCCCAGAGATGGGCCATTATGCATAATGTAAGCTTATAGGCAACATCCCTTTAGTGATTACCTTGTAACAAAAGCAGTAGAAGACAAAGGTTTAAGTAAAAGAAACATATGGAGTCAGATTTGTCCTTCCCTATTACACCTTGAGAGATTTGTTTATTAGTTGGTAAGAATGTGAAGTTGAACTGATGAGAAGTTTGGGGGGGGGAGACTCAACAATAAATACAAGGTGATTTTTAACTCCAAGGAATAAAAGGGCTGGACAGGACGCTGTGTCTAGTAGTTTATTACATGCATCGTCTCTACATAGCAATACTTAATCACCTAAACCCTGAAAACTGACCTAAGCAAAAATGCAATAATACCCCCTTGGGGAAATGAGGGGATGGGCAGGTGAGTGTGTCTCGGGGGAGAGGGAGAAGGAAAGACTGGTACGTATGTTGCCAGCGTTTAGGTTCGTGTCTCATGGAGAAAGAACTCAGAGATGAGACCTGGAGTAAAGTGAGGATGTATTAAGGGGCAGATAGTCCACCCTCAAGGGGAGAGCGGGCGGGCTCGGGTGAGCGGCTGCACTGAAGTTCTTGGGAGGTTGGTTACAGAGGGTGTAAAAAATGAAGGGGTGGAATATTCATCGGGGAGGAAGGGGGTTGGAGTCATATTCCCTGATTTTCATCCCTGCTCTACCTTCCTGAAGGGAGGAGGGATTTTTGTCCTTATTTAGTCTGGATCTGGAGTGTCATGGCATCAGTGCGTGATGGGTGCTTCTAATCTGCAAGGCTAATTTTATTGTGATGAGGGCATAAGGCGCAAAAGGTTACATTCAGACACTGGAGATTCCTGCCTTTTCCCACCTTTCTTTGCCTGCCTCTAGGACACTTGTCACCCCAAAATGTGTGATTTCTTACCAGTCCAGAGGTTCCTGCTTTTCTCTGTCTGCCCAAGAACACCAGTTGTTACATGATGTACGGTTTCCCGCCATTTGCCCCGTGCTCCCGTTCCTCTGCTCATATCCACCCTCTGCCTACTGCAGCACGCCCTCCTCTCCCATAGTGGGAAGCCAACAGACAGAGCCAGAAATTGAAACATGCAGGAGTCCTATACATCTATCATTTTAAGAAAAGGAGCTAAACACCAAAGTTGTAGCGTGAGAAAGATGAACGGGTGGAGAGGGAGAAATGGGGGAGAAAGTGACAGGGACTGTGGCTACACTGTCACAACGCGTTCAGGACGGCTTGATGCTCCGAGTTGTTTGCACGTATAGTTTTGACACAAATAAGGACAAACACAACAAAATGAAAAAGAAAACTGAGGAGGAGGAGAAAGAGAGGAAGAAGTAGAACGTGGAGGTGGGGGGAGGAGGAAGTGTAACGTCCGGAGCGGGAACAGCAGTAGTGCCGACCGTGGAGCAGCAGCAGTAGGAGCAGCAGGAGGTGGGAGCGAGCTCAGCGTAACCCAGAGGCTGCTTCCCGACGGCCCACGTTGGTTCACACCGCCGCTGACTAGCTTCTGCCATCTGGGTCTGTGAGCTCTGTGCGCCATTTGTTAAGGAAGGTCACCCCATACCAGAGTAGCCTCTGGGGGCTGGCTGGGCTTCTCTGAAGGTGCTGGAAGGAGCGAGCTCTGTACCGATCCATGGCACGAGCGTCATTCATCAGTTACCATGGTCGCTCCTCCACTGGCGTGCAGTAGATGACCTGCCCAAATCCCCCCAGACCCTGAGTCATGGGGACATTGATGAGATAAAGGCCAGGCAGAAAATGGAACTAAATGTCCCATAAAAGCATGATGATTGGAACCATTTCATTATATTCAACAAAGGTTTTTAAGTTGCTCTATGTGGGGCCTTTGGCCCTTGGATTCTAGATCTGCTGTGGAGAACGAGAGCTATCCCACAATACAGGGGAATTTTTAAAAATCCACTAAGTAAATGGAATTCCCTTACCATTTCAAACATTGCACACTTGGCAGAGGTTTGAGTTGGGCTTTCTTTCCCTCCCATATGGTTCAATAAATCTTTTTCATTGTGTCTATGGGTACAGACTTGAAATTATGTGTGTCTGTACACGTGGTGCATAGGGGTATATGACAGTGCTATGCAATGTTTTGCCTTAATTCAACAGCTGAATTCAGAAGCCCCCCGCTGCATGTGTACACGACACTGTCAATGCCGTATTTTATACAGACAGATGAATGTTGCTTCTTTCAAAGTAGCCACGCTGGCAAGTGGCAGGATCATTTCACAAGTGCAAGCCTGAGTTGGCTTGCCGAGAATTTCTGTCTTCCATCTTGCTGGACTTGGAAATGTTACTCAGCTTCACCTGCTTAACTTTTTGAGCCTCTGTTTCCTAATCTGTAAAATAAGCCTGATGACACCCCCTTTACTGGGCTACCATGCAGATTCCCTGAGAAAAAGTTCATAAAGGACTTACCTGTGCCCAGGGCCGTTGAAGTCCCTCATTCCGCTTTCTTTCATCTCGCGGAATTGACTTTGAAACCAGGTGTTTATTTATACTCAGCGGTGACAAAATCTCCATCCTCTGAGGGTAGTGTTGTAGGTCTGTAGAGAATAAAAGCTACTCCAGAGTACAGCCAGGTGAGTTTGAAAGTGCCCGCGCAGGGAAATACCATAGTGGGTTCAAAATAAATCATTGTTGTAAAGCAATTAGAAGGGCTTACTTTTTAGAGCACTCGAGTTGGCCTTTCATTGTTTCAAAACACTCTGGGCCAGAAGTATGCCAGCCCCTGGGAAGAAAACGATGGATGGCACCCTTGCCTGCATGTGCACAGGTCCTCGGCTGGAAGCGGCAACCACTCTAGAGGCCAAATGACTGCAGTCCAGGGTGAGGACCTGAGCCGGGGCAGTGCACAGCGGCCGGCGGGGGCTCTGAGGAGGACACCCAGCCCTGACTGAGGCAGGGGCAGGGCGGGGACACAGGAGGCTGGCGAGGCTTCCTATGGGATGTGCATCTGTGGTTTGCAGGACAAATAGCAGTCATCCCAGAGAAGAGGAGCTCGGGCGGCACTGGGCAGAGGGGCTCCTGCGTGAGCGGCCTGGGTGGGCGGGGCCTGCGTGGGTCAGGGTGGCGGGGAGCACGTCCTGAGACCCTTGCTCCTGTCGCTCATTGATCGGTGGAAGCTTGGGAGTGATGTGATCCAACTGGTAATCGAGAATGACCTTTCCTGAAGACACCTCCCCAGAGGGCCCTTCAGCCAGAGCGGGTCCCTGGACGGACTAGGACCCCAGAGGGGCTGGTCATACAAAATCAGATCAGAATAGCAACAGTGGTGGTGAATCTGTGTTATTAAACTGACGTGTCTGTGCTACTTTAAACTGTATTTATATACATACATAGACACACGTGTTATGTGTGTGCACTTATATGCACGTGTGTGTGTATTTATACACACACACACACACAAGCAGTGTCTCATTTAATTCTCACATCAATAAAGTGGTCTAGTCATAGCAGCATTATTTACAATAGCCAAGACATGGAAACAGCTTAAATGTCCATCAACAGATGACTGGTAAAGAAGATGTGGTATATTTATACAATGGAATACTACTCAGCCATAAAAACCGACAACATAATGCCATTTGCAGCAACATGGGTGCTCCTGGAGAATGTCATTCTAAGTGAAGTAAGCCAGAAAGAGAAAAATACCATATGAGATTGCTTATATGTGGAATCTAAAAACAAACAAACAAAGCATAAATACAGAACAGAAATAGACTCATAGACATAGAATACAGACTTGTGGTTGCCAAGGGGGTGGGGGTTGGGAAGAGATAGACGGGATTTCAAAATTGTAGAATAGATAAACAAGATTATACTGTATAGCACAGGGAAATATATACAAGATCTTATGGTAGCACACAGAGAAAGGAATGTGACAATGAATATATATATGTTCATGTATAATTGAAAAATCGTGCTCTACACTGGAATTTGACACAACATTGTAAAATGATTATAAATCAATAAAAAATGTTTAAAAAAAAAAGTGGGCTAGGTGCTATAATTATCGCCGTTTTTTCAGAGCAATCAGGTGATCTGCGCACAGCGGGCTGGTCACGGAACCGGATTTCACACCAAGACCAGGTCCCTGCCGGTGCGCACGCGCTGTCCTGGCTTTCTTATCATTCGAATGCGTAAGTGCATTGAACTGCTTATTAAGCGCTTGTCTGCCTGCGCACCTGAACAGAAAAATAAGCACAGATGGACCTCCTGGACTCCTCACAACCACCCCGAGGAAGGCTCTATCCCAGCAGAGGGCAGGAAGAAAGCAGGCTTCTGGCAGTAACGCCCGCCGCCCAAGTTCACACCTGACGTACTGCCCGGCCCAGAGTAACTGCTCCAGACCCCTCCTTGAGTCAGTGAAGAACGAATCACTGAAGGAAGAAAGGAAAGACAGGCCTGACTTGAAATGACCTGAAAACACGAGTTCAGATTCCATCAGTCACTACCCGTGTCTTGCACTGCCTCCTGTAACTTGTCTGCCAAATTTCCCTTGATGTCTGAGGAGTCAGCCTCTTGACGGTTTCTCGGGGGGCCCAAAGCAGCCTGCCACAGGCATGAAATTCCCTTGAAATCTCATGTGGGATGTTAAAAATGTCTCAGAGCTTTGCATCCCCCTCCAGTACAGAGTCCTGACTGTTTTGGTACATGAGGTGTGCTTTGAGGAACCACATTTCATCAGGAAATAAAGGAACAATGAAGGCTTCTTGGCGTCTCCTTGGTCAGTGGCAGGCACGGCTGCATTACATCTGACAATTTAGGGAAAATGGGCTGATTGGAAGAGAGCTCACGGCTCAGGTGAGGTTCAGGGCACCAGCCATCCTCTCCTTCGTCTTATTTTTAGATCCAATCCAATCACATAAATATGAGCCTCTAAACAGCAAGCTTGTTCACTGTTTTGAACAGAGCAGAGCTCTAAATGATAATTGGAGTGGGTTTGGGGCAACATTTTCAAGCGTCTCTTGGAAAAAATTTTCAGCAGTGAGGTTATTTCTACCAAACTGTGGTCTGAAAATGCCTGAAACCCCGCGGGCAGTGTCTTTTACTCCCGCGGGAAGATCTGGCAATGAAGTCTGGTTATTTATATAGCGCACGTTCTTTTGCTTCCAGCCCTGAATTTGCATCCCATGTAAATGAGCTCACAGTCTCAAAGGTTTGTGGTCCCAGTGATCCTTCACTGCCTTGGCCTCACAACCTTCCTTTCCAAGGCAGGAATCTCATCAGATAGACGAGAAACAGCTACAGCTTTGCCTTGGAGTTGTTAATTGAAAGTATTCAGCCTGGAGAAAATGTCTGCTTAATGAGTTCGGTATTCGGGAAGCTCTATCGTTAAAGCTAATTATAAATTTTATTTGAGGGCGGTTTCTCTATAAACTTTGTCAGAAATCGATTTTTTCCCCTTTCTATCTTTAGGAACAATAATAGTTTAATCCTGAAACACTAGCAGGCAATTTCTTTAAAGTAGCGTTTTCTATGAGAAGATCAAGCTTCTCAAAGTCCCGTCTCATTTCACCACAAATTGCCTAAAAGATAAGTATACAAATGCTAAGTTTTATAAAATTGATCATTTTTAGCACTTTATTGCATACACTGAGAAAATAAAGAAGTAATAATTTTTTTGCTATGAAGTATAGAGTTAAGTCCAGACCTTAATTTTTAGTAGATCGTATGTGTACATGCTGTAAAGTTAAAAACGTTCGAAGGTGTGTAAGGGGAAAATTAGTGCTGATCCTCCCGTTATTTTGAGGAGATAAATTTTATACTTAAATATTGAAATTTAATATTTATAAATTTAAATATTTTCACTTATTGAAAGCAGATGCTTCAAACTGCCCCTTTGAATTCACCCTTTGTGTTCCCTGTGGACAATTTAATTCTAAAATGTTAACATATAAAAAGTAAATGATGCACATGCAAGTACACACACACACACACACACACACACACACACACACACGACATTTGGGACCCTTTAAATCCTTGGGTGGGACCAGTGTGAGGAGCGGAGCACTCCCCAGGGCAGGGCTTGGAACTGAGCTTTGTGCATATTTATGTGCAGTAAGAATTTAAATGCAGAGCATCGTCCCCATATTTGGAATCTGTGATTGGAAGTTAACAGAAATCACCCTGTCTGTAAGATGCTGCGCCCGTGATGGAGACTGACCTTCGCTGAGCGCTCGGCATGTGCCAGGCTCTGTGTTAAGTGCTCGGCAGGTGTGATCTCCTCCAATCCCAACAGCAGCCAGCGGAGGCGGGGCCTGTTATCAGCCCCGCTTTACAGGTGAGACTTTGCCTGGGCGCGAACAGTAAGTGGACACCGCAAGTCACCAAGCTCTCACTGTCTCCGTGCTGATAATAAGTGGCAGTCAAGTTCTCCACTCACATGTACACTTGGAGGCGAGGGGAGAGCCCAGTGGTAGAGTGTGTGCTCAGCGTGCACAAGGTCCTGGGTTCAATCCCCGGTACCTCCATTAAAAATAAATAAATAAACCTAATTACCTACCCCCCCACACCCCTGGACAAAAAAAGAAAAATAAAAACAAAATAAAGTGATAGGGAACATAAAGGAGTCATAAAAACTGGCTTCGGGATCATTCAGGCTTTTGGGAAATGTAGCTTCTAGGTTGGACGTTGCTCTGGGGAGAAGGGGAGAGTCCCCAAGACAGAGCATTCTAGAAGAATGTTCCCTGGGCATTGTGAATGTGTGTGCCGGCAGCAGTAGGAATTGTGAGAACCCTTTTGGAAAGATATTTGGCAATAAGAATCAAGTACTGTTAAAACATTCAGACACTCTGACCCACTGGTTTCACTTCTTGGAATGCACTAGAAGGCTCCAGTCCGGCCGGCATAAAAAATTCTACGCATGAAGACACATTATTACAGCATCGCTTATGGTAACCGATAGTTTTGAAAAAAGCTAAAGGAAGGAAATCGGCTCAGCCAGTTGTATACCTGTTTTGAAGAGACTTGAGACTATGATACACGCACATATATAGGTCTCACTATGAAACTCCTGTAGTATTAAAAGGGGTTATTTTTATGATCTTGTAAGAAAATTATAGCTTATAAAATTGCATGACTATGTAAAGAAATGTCTGTTTATGAAAACAAAAAAGACTCAGTTTTCCAACGCACTGGGATTGGAGGGAGATTTTCCTTTCCTTTTTTTCTAGTTTGAAAGTTTCTTTAATGAGCATGTCATCCTTTTAATGAAGAAAATCAAAGCATAACTTTCTCTCTAAAGGGAAGGTGTTTGACTTTGTTTTTTGCTAATTTTGACTTTTTTATAATAGTGCTGTTTTCTTTATGGCTACATCCATAAGCATTTGTATATTCAGATGTGCAATTTAGTAATTTTCTATAGAAATTAGTGTGTTTTTAATACTGATTTAAATTAGCTGATGTTCCCCTTATATATGTTTTTCTAGATATTTGTTGAAAACTATATAGTTGGGTTGTGGGGGGCAAGTATCTTAGAAAAGCAAAAACATTTGATTAAAAATCAGGGCTATAAACATCACTTTAACATCGTCCTAAATTTTGGTGCTTTAGACTTACAATTGGTCTATAAAACATGAGCTTGAGATTGGACTGCCTGGATTGGAAAATCCTAATGCCACCACTTAAGCCAAATGTGAGAGCTGAGCAAAGTTTGTCTTCTCAGTCCTCAGTTTTGTCATCTTTGAAATGGACTTATGTGAGAAGGGATGAAATGACCCGTGTAGCACTCAGAGCGTAATGCCTGCCTCACACATCCTAAGCCTTCAGTGAGAGCCCTAATGAAATAATGATAATTAATAAAGAAAGGCTAAAACTGATAAGACCTATTTTTGTATTGCAAATATCCTCCACACCCCTCTCTGTCAACGCTGCGCCCAGAATAAACTGCCAGTTCTTATCAGGTTAAAGAAGAAACACTTCAGCAACCCTTCTCCGCTCCCCTTGGGACCAGGGTCATAGCAATGAGAAAGGAAGTTTCAGATGGGGAAAAAAAATTGAAGACATGCAAAAGTGTCATTTAGGATGGAAATTCCAATTCAATTTCAGGAGTAACTTCGTTATTTCTAAGCACAAAGCTTGCTTTCCCTTCTGTTACGGGCAAGCATTTTGAGAATTTATGGCTTTGTGATGATAAAAAAAGTGAGACACAAGAGAATCCTATTTATTCCTTAAAGGGATTGTTCCATCTCCAGGGTATAAATTACTCCTGCAGTTGGGTGGAGAGTGTTTATGTTAGATAATAAATTTTAGAAATAAGGACTTGGGTCTCAACTTAACGTCAAAGAAACTAGAATGAAATCTGGGAGCCGAATTTGAAAGCAGAAAACACATCTCTGAAAGGATCCAATAAATTAGAGGCTGTTTTACAGAAGATGTTCAAAAGGAAGACAATGAATGCAGTGTCAGGAAATCGGGTCGACATTTCCAGAAATGTCAGCCTGCAGTGAGAACACGAAGGTTTTTGAAGCCTTATTCCCAAGCTGTTCCCTCCAGCTCTGAATCCCTTCCCTGAGAAGAATCCTTTATTCCTTCATGAAGTCATTCAATACGCAATAACGGAGAAATTTCAACTCTTGGGCATTAAGGACAGACACATTAAGACAGTAAAACGACTCAAGACCTTATTCCTGGTGAGAGAAGCAATACCATATTTAGTGCTATATATATTTACAAATCTATAAGCACAGTTGCAGAGATATATATAAGATGTAGTAAGATGTATACATCTTATTACAATGCAGTGCAGCCTCCCCTCCCCCTGCCTTTTAGCAAGTGAAGGAAATACAGGGCTAGAAAGAATATGAATCATGAGAGAGGGAGGGGGCACAAAGTACTCCGATAGTTCTGAGAAATGAGAGGTCAGACGCTTCATGCCTTGCCTGGGCTTACGGAGGAGCTGGGCTTTGAGTCCGAATGGCATTTTAACAGGCACGGGTGGTGGAGAACATTTTTCCAGCAGGGGGGGTTGACACCAGAACAGGGTCGGCTTGCATCAGGTCTTCTTGGGCAGGACTTTGAGCCCAAGGGTGTTAAACCTGGGCTTTCTCTTACGACAGTTGTGACAAGGATTGTTGAAATAATTCCTTGAAGTCAGTTGGGGGTTGAGATTAAGAAAGAAGAGAGGAAGGTGGTGTAGGTTTTGCATATTTCCAGGTTGGTGAGACCTACTGTGGCTCTCTGCATTAGCTTCCTTGGGCTGGATGTGATACCTCTGCAGTCATTCATTCATTCATTGTCCATTCGTCCCTCCATCTGTGCATCCGTGCACCCATCTATCCATCCATCCATCCATCTATGCACACATGCATCCAACCACTCAGTAGTGACTTACCAGGTACCTACATCACTTCAGGCTAAGGATGCAGCAGTGAACAGCAGATCAAGCTTCTGCCTTCTTGGTGCATATATTCTAGTAGAGAGAGGAAGACAACAAACAGATGTGTACATAATATGTTAGGGGATGATAAGTGTCAGATTCTGTGGCAACATAGGGAGGACCAGAGGCGGGGGTCTGGCTTGCTGCTGCTTTATGGAGAGTGGTCAGAGAAAGACCTCTCTGATTCAGGGGCTTGTGAGCAGAGCTGGAGGACATGAGGGCTGGGACGTGGCTATCTCAGGGCAACCCTTCCAGGTGCAGGTGCAGAGGCGCCGAGATGGGAGTGTGCTCGGCGTGTCTCAGGAAGAGGGAGGAGACCAGCGTGGCTGTTGCTGCGTGAGCATCTGGGAGGGGGCGGAGGTGAGGCCAGGGGAGAGATGAGACAGAGGGCAGTAGGGATTCATCGTCTTCGGCTTCTACCCTGACAGAGTGGAAAGCTATTGCCCCATTTTCAGCAGAGGAGTTACATGATTTGATCTATGGCTTCAATAGAGGTGCACACTGGCTGCTTCCCACAGGGTCATTCTGGCTGCTGTGCGGAAGATGGATTGTAGGCGGGAGGAGGAGGGAGGGGCTTCCTCTCTCTACAGATGAAGAGAAGCCAAGGCTTTTGCTGGAGATCAGAGAAACATTTCGATGGAAACTCGGATAACCTGCCCTAGTACCTCTTTTGGCCAAACCAACCTCAGTTCAGTTACCTGGAAAGAGACTCAAAGATCACTTGTTGCCCATTTGACAAATTCCACTGCAAGGTGCCAGATCCAATGCTTTGTTCTGGAGTAACATGATTGGGGTGGAACCATAGCAATCTTCAGAGCACTCCATGCCCAGTTGAGAGGAGATCAGGTATGCTTACAAATGACAGTAAAACAGAGCAGAGAGCCCCACATACTTTGAGGGAAAAATTCCCAAGTGAGGGGCAATGGCACTGTGAGCCCGCCCTAGGGAGGGGGTGCCAGGAGGCATTAGAGGACCCTTTGTGCATTAGGAGGGGTGTGTATTCTGCTGTGAGGGGCTAGCCTTTTCTAATCCTTGCAGCTGCTGTGCATGGGAAGGCGTAACTGATGCAGGGCCCAGCCTGATCATATGTGCAGGAAGCTCAGGTATGCTGGGTAGACATCACCTTGCTAGCCCCACAGCTGATGGAGAGGATGAAGCTGGAAAAGCTGAGCTAGAGTTGTTTATTGTGTGTGTGTGTTGAAGTACGCATAACATGAACTTTACCACCTTAACCATTTGTAAGTGTACAGTTCAGTCACGCTAAGTACATTCACATTGTTGTACAGCCAGTCTCCAGAATTCTTCCATCTTCCCAAACTGAAACTCACATCAGTGGACCCCTACAGTGTTTGTCTTGTTATGACTGGCTTATTAGCATAATATCCTCAAGGTTCACCCATATTGTAGCCCGTGTCCGAATTTCTTTCATTTTTAAAGCTCAATAATATTCCATTGTCTGTATAAACCACATTTTGTTTATCCATTCATATGTTTCTGGACATTTGGTTGGCTTCCACCTTTTGGATATTGTGGTGGATGCTACTGTAAGCAATTTTTTGAGGCACAGACCCAGGAGTGGAATTGCTGGGTCCTGTGATAATTCTATTTTTAATTTTTTGAGGAACTGCCTGGGCTAGAGTTTTATGTTGAAGAACTTCAACTGATGGACTAAAGAATTCACACTCTTCTGCAGACCACGGGAAGCGTATTCTCAGAAGAGAACATATAGCATCCTTACACAGCAGGCATTCTAAGGGGCAGAGGTATAGATCAAGGCAGCCAATTGGGAGACGGCTACAGATGTTAATGTCATGTGATACCAATTTACAAGGAAAGATTGAGATCAGTATTTTAGTTTGGAGGATATTAACCATTAGAATTAACCTCTAGTACTCACACGAATTGAGTTTGCTTCCTTTCCACCACCATGGGAGGCACTTGCAAATTCTGAATATTTTAATGCAGAAACCAACTTTCTTTCTCAAAAGTAAACAAGCTTTCTTTAATATGAAAGGTTAAATCACATCAAGATATATAGAACACTGTTAATTATTTTTTCGAAAAAGCAATAAAAATTACATATTGCAGGAACTCTCCTTAGTGCTGAGGTGGAAATTTTACATCCATTCCTTGACTTCAGGTTGGAATTGCAGATCTGAAGACACAAACAAATTACAGACAGTCAGCTGAACCCCAGGAATGGAATGAATAAATTTAAGCCCTTATGCACTTATGATCTATTTGCAAATTGCCAGGTCCTGTCATCTGGGGAACCATCCCCCAAATCTCCTTTTAGTCCCACATCCATTGAAGTTCAAAATCCTCCTGGTTCATCTCTCTGCCTCCATCCATCACCGTCTCTCACTTGGACTAAGTCATGGGCCTTTATATATAGGCCAGGGTGCAGGCAGATGACAAGGAATTGATGACGTGAATGTATGCTTTCTGAATCGAGGAGCAAATAAGGGATGATAAAGCAACAAAGAGATAGCAGCAGCAGGTACCTGCTACATACCCAGAGCTGGAGGGACACGGGGGCAGGGAAGTAGGGAGCAGGATGTCACGGAGTTGTGGAGCCAGGTTCCTGCAGTGGAGCTAAACCCTCAGAGGATCTGCTCAGTGAGAGCTGGAGCTGGGCAGTAAGGTGGAGGCAGGGACTGTGTGATACAAGTCAGAATAACAACATGGAGAAGATGCAGCCTTGCCAGGGGTGCCACCCAAAGAAACATCCTCGCTTCTCCCAACAACCACCCTCCAGTCTTCCGCCATAGGGCCAAACCAGCTGGAAAGCAGAAGACAAGGATACCCAGGACATGTGGTCCCTGTGATACAGAAAAGAACAGGAAGTGGAGCAGACCGCCAACAGGCACGTGGTGGGCACAGCCTCCTGGTCTAGCTGGTTATGCTTCGGGCTTCCATCACTCCAACCTCCGTCCTTCCTGGTGGTTTCCCTGTAACACTGTTGTTGTGATGTCACTGCCAGCTCCAGCACTGTCCCCCCCCCCCCCCCCGTGACGGCTACTATGACTTCAGAGGGAAGCATGTTAGCGTTCCATGCTTTGTCCTCTCCGCCACTGAAGTACCTCATACAGACCTCCACTATCACAGCGGCCATCCCTGTAGTCTTCAGTTAGTATATTTCTCCCACTTGATTTCAGTCCCTACAAACTTGGAACCATGTTATCATCATCAGTTCAGTCCCAGTGCCTGTAACACAGGGCCTGTCAAGACCATTTGACAGGTGACCATGGAATGCCTGTAATATTGTTAACAAATCCAAGTTCATGCTGCTTGCCACGCACCAGGCCAGAAAATCGAGAGACAAGTTGTAGGGGCAAGGAATAGTGACTTTATTCGGAAAACCAGCAGGCCGAAAAGATGATGGGCCAGTGTCCCAAAGAACCATCTTGCCTGAGTTAGAATTCAAGCTTCTTTTATATTAAAAGGGGAGGGAGTAAAGGCAGACATTTCTTGGTTCCCATCGGCCTCTGGAAGGGATGTGTTAGTTTCTTCCTGCCTGCGGTCAGTCACAGGTGGGCCTGCTAAGGGTGTTTACTGTGAGCTACACAAAGGTATTTTAGCTTAATGCTCATTACCTGGGAGGCAGGCTTCCCAGAGATGGGCCACTGTGTATCATTTAAACTCTGGGAGGCAGGGTTCCCGGAGATGGGCCATTATGTATCATTTAAGCTCACGGCAGCATCCCTTTAGGGATGAACTTGTAGCAAAAGCGGTGGAAGACAGGTTAGAGTAAAAGAAACAGACCCAATCCAGAGTCAGATTTGTTCTCCCCGATTACAGGATTATACTATACATCTTTTGTATAAATACATCTTCTACATAAATATTTTGAAATTCAAACATTTTAACTTTAGAGAGTCTTGTATTGTTTCATATAATTCATGCAACAATTCTTTAGTATAGACAGTATCTTATGGGTCTACTTATTTTATAGATGGAGAAAATGGAGGTTCAGAGAGAGGCTGTGACTTGTTAAGGGGGCAGGGTCAGCCAGGGCTGGAAGCAGGTCTTGTTGGTGGTGTTCGGGCTCAGAGACCGAGGCCTGAGTGATGCTTCTCCTGTGGGCTCTGGGCAGAACTTGCACACCAAAGGCAGACTGCAGCCTTGTGCTCGCCCTGCGGCCTCTGCTCGGTTACTGCGCCCTGCTGCCTGGCATTGCTTCTTTTAGGTATTATAAGAATTGTCAGAGGTGGAGGCTTCTACCAAAACAGAATGACTTTTAGTTCAGGGCTATGAAGATATTATCCAGAGCAAAGCTGCGCTGACCAGCCAAAGAATTAGATGTGGAAAGACGTTTTTGGCCAGCTTCCCTATTGTGGCTGTTCCTGTGTCCCTTAATTTATTGATGTGCTAGCTAATCGTGACACGTGTCCTGGTACCTATGGGGGTTTTGGCTCTGTGAGAGATGTTCCTGTGTTTACTCCATTGTTTGACGTAGAAAAATTCAATATTCATCGCTAATTGAATACTCTTAGTTACTAAAGAGGGAAACTGCCTCCTGGCATATTCAGATGAAATTATCAGTTTCAAAACACGCATCCTTTTCTCTCCACTCCCACTCAGTAGAAGCTCTTGTAATATTTGCATGAACTAATGAATGGAAGACATCCTGACTCATTCCCTGGATGGAGACATCTTTCTAAAACAAAACAAACCATGTCACTTTGCTTCTTAAAAATGCTCCCTGACTCCCCATTGCCCACAGAACAAAGTCTGAATGCCTTTGCCCTGTTGTTCATACTTTGACCCTTAATTCTCACTCTGCCCACTAGTCCCTCCACGCTGTCGGGAGTTGTCACAGTTGTTTAGATCAATTCAGAGTGATAGAGGCTCAAATTGAACCAGTTTAAGAAGGAAGGAATTTTAACTTAAAAAATTTAGAAGTTGAGCATATCTGATATGGCTGAAGCTCTGTCTCAGAGAAAGGGAGAGAGAGAGAAAGGTAGGTCTTGTTTTGTAGCTGTCTGCCGACTTCATTTGGCAAACAAGCTCTCTCCAGTGGGTGAGCACTGTGGCTGCCAGCAGCCCCACGCTGCCCTGTGCCCAGCTGGACCACCACAGCGGAAGCAGGTCCTGTCCTTCACCAGACTCACAGATCAACCCCAGAGAAGCCTGGTTGATTCTGCTGAGTCACATGACTGTCCCAGACAAACCCCTGATTGGTTCTGCTTGAATCACGTGACTATCCCCAAGACACTTCTGATTGGTTTGCTCAGGTCACATGGCTCTCCTGACTGAATTCCTATAGGCAGAAGAATGAAATAGTCTAATTGATACTTGAGCTGTGGTACCCATGGTCTGAGCCCCATGGACAACCCTCATGATGGGGGAAGGGTTCCCCAAAGGAGCTAGAAGGAGGCAGAAAACTGCTGAGTAGAAAAAAGCACGCTGCTCTAGTCGGCGCCCACACGAACCCTTTTAGGCCTCCATACTTTCCGTGTGCTGTCTGCCTGAGTACCACTCTCTTATCAGCTCTTCCTGGGAAATATACTTCCTTCCTTGAAAAGCCTTCCTTCGTAACGGTACAGTTATTTCCCGGTCTGTGTTTCCGCTGAACTTGGGCAACTCCAGTCGTAGAAGTGCCTGTCCTCTCTACCTCCTTCCCCAGACTGTGGGTTTATTCATGTGCCTCTTGTGATGCATCTTGCTCCCTTTAAGGGTTAACGCGGTGCCTGGCACACAGTGGGTTCTTGACATATCTCAAAGCAGTGACTAAGTTGAATAATAAGGACCTCTAAGCGTTCTCTAAATTAAACCCGAAGTATACCTGGTTTCATTCCTATTTGAAAATTCTGTACTTGTTTTCAGCATTCATCCTGTTTCCCTGCATTCTTAAAAAGCTGCATATCAAGTAAGATTCTGTTCTATAGCAGTGAAATTAGATGCTGGGCTGGAGAAGAGATGTTCGTGTTTGAAAACCTTCAGCCTCACCAATTGTATGAACACACAGCGAGTTTCTATTGAGGTTGGCAGCGGGTGGTATTTCTTAATGTTTCGGCACACGTTTCCCTGCGGGGCGGTGAAAAGTCAGCTGGGGAGCTGTCTTCGGTGTCGATATTACTCATTTTTCAAAAGAGACTGATTAGTGAGTCACTGGGGAAGAGGAAGTTCTCAAGAGTGAGTGTGTGTGTGTGCGTGTACGTGTGTGTGTGCTGCAAAGGTGTGCTGCTGTGAATCAGATGGCTGAGGGCTAGGGATTTTAAAGGGCAGTGTTACAGGGGCTGATTTAGAATTGTGGCCTGGCACTGCTGCGCTCAGTGATGTCTGCAGATGTGCATGAAAATTTGTGGGCAACTCACAGCTGAGCAGACGCTAGACAGGTCCCCCCTGCTTAGTGTGTATTTCTCTGAGATGTAGGGATACCCCAGATCTACTTCCAAAAGGACCTGGGATGACATTAATAGACTGAGGGCATGGAAGGCAGTGAGCCCAGAGTCCAGGTTCTGAGATAGAATCCCTAGCCATGCTCTCGGTGGAAAGTTGCTTCACTCCCCTGAGCCTCAATCCAGTTTTCTTCCTCAGAAATCGGGGTGGTGATGACAGCCACAAGGATCCTGTGCAGAATAAAGAGAGCATGTCCAAGAGTGCCAAGCCTTGAGTGTGTCCTCTCAGTCCCTCTATACATTTGTCACATCTACCCACCTCTTACCTTCCTGAAGGATTTAACAAGGCAGAGAAATTAAAACAGAGTGAAATATTTATTAAATAAAACTGAGTTTGGAGCCTGGCTCTGCCACCTGCTCCCTAAGTCACTGGAACAAGCCGGTTAATCTCTTCGATTCCTCACTTTCCTCATCTTTCAAATGAGATGAGTATATGTCACTCATTGGTGATGGTGGAGATGGGGTGAAATAGCGTATAAGAAGATGCTCGGTGCCAGGGAGGTGCCGAAGTGTGTGGGAGAAAAGGAAACTTGCTCGTCAGGAGGCATGAATGGCCCAGTCACCCGTCCCAGGTGATGACTCCAATGGTATCGACGTACCTGGACTCTTGGTGGCTTCTTTGTAATGTTTTGCGTTGAGCAGAAGCACCTGGCATTTCACAGAGATAGACTTGGGTCCAAATCCTGACCTCGTCTTTGTTGAAGTTGGTGCCAAACTACTGGACTACTAAGTCTGAAAGGCAAATTGGAGTGAATACTACCCACTGTGGCCCTGACGATCGCTGCCAGTGTTGGCGTGCCTGCTTCGCCACAGGGTTCAGCTGGGCGCATTATGCACACTATTTAATCCTCACAGCCATCAGGTCCGTTAGGTATTATTCACCGCTAGCCCAGGAGGCTCAATCACTTGTGGGATTTATGAGGACAGGAAGAGGTGGGAGGAGTTTCAGCCCACATCTGCAGACCTCAGTGTCCTGCCCCTGTCCCTTCGCTCTACGTTTAGATTTTAACTTCAGAAGCAAAAAAGAAAACACCCTTATCACCTGGAAAGAATTCACATTTCTCCCTAGAATTAAGCTAAGAGAGAAATGTAACACATGGGTTTTTTTTTTTTTAATAAGACATTAACGATTCCTTTGTCAATGCACAACGAAAGGCCGTTCACTCTTCAGGATTCAGAAATGCTCCAGGGCAGCTCTGGGAAAAGCTCTTTATGCCTTTTGATTTGTCAAATGGAAGAGGAAAGGTACTTAAACTGTGTGGTCCCGGAGGGCAGAGGGGTGGATGTGATGGGGAGGCTGGTGTCCATCACGTGAAGAAGCATGTAGAGCTGTCCAACCTGTGGCTAACAGCCTAGCCAGGCACTGAGTAGTTGCCTTTCATGGACCCCCTTTCAGTGGAGGCTGGAGGACCGCTGAACAGGATGCTGGCGAGAGGACGCATCCAGGGACAGAGCAGCGGGCTGCAGGGCTGGCAGCTCCCCTGCACCAGCATGGAAACTCCTTCAGCCTAGTCACGTCACACTTGAACCAACTGTGGAGATGCTACGCTTGGCCAAGGACAAGTCAACTTTTAGGAGGGAAATGTGAGCATGACTAGTTTATTGTGTTACTTCTGCTTGTTGGGCTGTTTAAATCAAATTATTTCCATTTTCTGTAATCTTTGCCCATTTGTGCCGTGATGAGTGATCTTTCTCTGTTGCATAGCAGATCCCGTTTGGGGTAGATCCCATCACATTCTAGGAAACTTTGGGAATCAAAAGTCCAATACAGTCCAGTTTAAAACTCTCATCTCATTTAAGGTCCAGAGGCTTCCCCGCCTCAGTCGCTGTCCAGGTATGGCTCCGGATGCTTAGGTGGGGAGGGGCTTGTATGCCCTCTCCATTCTGTCCTGTCTCTCCCCGTGGCATGTGAGTGTGGAGATGCTCACCCCCAGTTCCTCGCTCTTTGAAGTCTCTCACTTCTCCGGTGCATCAGGTCAGAGAAGAGGGGGATAAAAAGGGACTGACTGGCTGTGCTAGTCCTTTTGCTGTCCGCTGACTGGCCATGGGCCCTCCTTCCATGGAGGTGCCTAATAATAACCACAGCAGGCTCACCACGGGTCAGGTCGGGTGCTAAGGGATTTGCATTCAAGAACTTACTTAATGCTCACAACACCCCCTTCAATTAGATCTGTCATTATCCCCAAGTTATAAATGAGGAAACTCAGGCAGAGGCGCAGCACGATGCCCAAGGTCAGAAGGGAGGTGACCCAGGCCGGCCTGGTGGCAGGTGGCCTCGTCTCCCATGGGCATGAGTGAGTCCCTCTGGAGGGTCTGGCAGGGCCCTGACATGGGAGTTTCAGAGCAGCCCTTCCTTCTTCCCCCTCCTTCTGTTCCTGTCCTCTGAAGGGCATTCCCAAAACTCACTGCTGGTGTCCCCCGGGGACACTGCACAGGAGACTCACGCATCCTTTCTGTGTTAGACGCTGGGAGGGAGAGGGCTGCCCGCCCACTATTCTCTTCCTCTTTCCCGCTGTGGCAAAATCGGTAAATTGTGCCCAGTGTCTGGTCTTCCCGTGGCCCACGGCGTTCAGTGGTAGCTGGGCACGTGGCTGTTCCAAACAAACACCACGTTGCCTGCCTGCCTTGTGTTAGCTGTGATCATGGGACTGGGCGCTGGCCAATGAGATGTGAGCAGAAATATCAAAGGCAACTTCCAGGAACCTTCTGATGAGCCAGTTGACACTCTTTGCCTCTTCCTCCACCTCTCTTCCACCTGGCTGCTTTGATGGAGACAGGACACCTGGAGCCCCATCCTAGGGGATGGAAATCCACGCCCTGGGGGTGACAGAGTGGGGAGCTACCGAGAACCTGGTTCCCCAGAGACTTCACGACGCCCAGCTGCTGTGCTGGCTCTCAGTCGCCTACCTCTAGATTTCTACACGGCAGAGAAAGAAACTTCTTTCTTTTGTCCAGCCATCATTATCTAGGGGCCAAACCTAAATCCAGCTAATGGGTCCATGTCTCTCACTCTCATTCTTGCCCCTGTTCAGGTCAGCACAAGGGCAAGAAGCAGGCTCACTGTCTGAGCAGACCTGCAACCAGGGCACCAAAATGCCGTTCGTTCACCCGTTCTTGCAGGCAGCTCTGATCTCTGCTGTGGGTCTCCTGGGCCCTTTCTTGGCTTCAGAAGATAGGGGCACCTCTTCCCATGTTCGTGGGCTCCTTCTCCAAGCTGGCATGTCATGCGTGAGGGGTCTCACTATCTACCCTCACCCGTCTTCCTATATGAGGATTTGGGGGGCGGGGTGCAAAGGCAGCTGGAGGTCAGACCAACTGTGCCCACACTTGCTGAGTCCACTTCTTGGACCTGGTGGCCAGTTCTCAGGCCACGTGGAGATCTCAGTCATGATCCTGTTAGGTGTGTTTCCTAGACACCAGCCAAATGGGCCAAGTAGCTATGAACAAGCACATTAACCAGGGTTGATTGGACCAGTTCACCAGTCATAAGGTTCTTGCAGACAGCTTCATGTTCCCTGTGGGATTCTCACTGGCTGACTCAACGCCTGCCACATTGGAGGAGCGCCGTGTTTTTGAATGAATAAACGAATGAATGAACTCTTTGGAAGCCCTTTTGAGAGAGTTTAATTCTGAAGAGTGACTAATGGCATCAGTGGGTAAAGATGATGATTGAGACTGAATCAGAGGTGTGTTTACACTTCTGAGATAAGAAATAATATTTTATTCAAGCAAAGGGGTCCCCAAACTCAAGTCCGGAGTTCAGCGTGTACAAGCAACACCTGAGCTTGGATTCCCCCCTGGAGAGTCAGGTGCAACAGGGCCAAGATGCTGGGCTGGCTGCCACAGGGCCGGGACTGGAGCCCTGGTGCCATCACTGACTGATGGAACTTCCAGTGAGGTGTTCACCTCTGTTAAAGAAAAGATCGTTTGACACTTGCTGGAATGGTAAGGAAGACTTTATTCAGGACCACTGCAGTGGGGTCAAGACCACTGCCACAGAGGAGAGAGATCAGGTCAGATCTAAGTACAGCAAAGACAAGCGGGGACTCTTGCCGAGGAGCAGAATGGAGGATGGCAGAGGGGAGCCTGCTAGAAGGAAATGTCAAGAGTAGGGGTCTTCTCCCTGAACCAATGTAGCTGCAGGATTCTCCCTAAAATAAAACTTGGCATGCCAAAGAGAGGGCCCCGGGATGAATTCCGGGCAAAAAGGGGGCTCAGAGGATCCTGTCTGAGGTTTGGCCAAGTCTTTGTCATTCTTGAGTTTGTCTGTTGTCCTAAGTCCCTTGCAGAGTTGTTGTGAAAACAACACGAGGCAGGGCCACAGACGGAGAGAGGGGAAGCCGGAATCCGGCCCTGGCTGCGCTCAGCTCGCTGTGCAGATGTTTACCTGCAGGACCAGTTAATGCATGTTTTACGCTTGTGGGTCATGGGGTCCTCGTCTCTTTGCTCAGCTCCTCCCTCGTAGCGTGAAAGCAGGAATAGACAGTGCATCAGCGAGCGGGGTGACTGCATTACAGTGAAACGTCATTTACAAAAAGATTTGGATTTGTGCCTGAGACATAGGTGGTGACCTCCATCTGGAGGGGCGTCTCGTCCAGTCCACGCAAAAGTGCCGAGTAGGCTGGGGGTGCAGGTTTCATAGGGCTTGCGGTCCATTTGCCTCACACTATCAGCTATGATTTCCTTCATAGTCCAGTGGTAGTGTGTGTTCAGTGTGAGCTGCATTGCAAACCTTTTTGGAATACAGTGGATATAGTATTTTCAAATACATTTTTGTGGGTGACCTTCCCAAGATGCTGGTCTATGGAACTTGGGGCAGGGAGACCAGGGAGGGGTGGGGTCCCAGGAGGTGGCATTATCTAATGGGGAGGAGAGCCCCTCTGTGCAGGACACACCCAGACGAACACAGAGCTGTCCTCCTGGGGGCACAAGCCATTTCTCCACTTCACCCCTGGAAACAGGCCAGGATGTGGGCTGCACTTGAGTTGACCCCACTCATCCCTGCAGACAGTAGCAGATGGACCAGAATGAAAACACAATACAATTACCCAGTAGTAGGCTGACCCTGTGAAAGAGAGAGGAGCCAAGGAGTTGGAACGGCTTACGTTTAAGGAAATACAGACAAAGGATTGGGGACCAGAGTAACCAGCAAGAGACTAGAAAATGTGGAAGCTGGGGGGTGGAGGGGGTGCCACAGACCTGGGCCCCCTCGTTCCTGCCGTCTCTGTCCAGCCGGGTTGTTCGTAGAATCCACTGAGAACACCATGCCGTCCATTATTCCCTCCAGGGGCCTTGAAGCACCAGCCTGGCCAGGACTCCTGGTGTCTGGCTCCCCTTAGCTCGGGTTCTGCATTCTGGACATCATCATTTCTGTTCCGTGTTGGCATCCTACCAAGGAGATTGTCAGTAACCCCATGTTTCATCCTACGCTAGACCAAAAAATTCAGAATTTTTAAAAAGGAGAAGACGACAGCTCTGCTCTCATCTTTTCTGGGTCAGTGGACTATTTAATAAGATTTCGGCTTCATCCCTATCATTACAATAATAACTGCATCTACACACTCTGTGCTCAAGACCTCAGCAGGAGAAAGTGGATCCTACCAGCCTGATGCTCCCCGCTCTTCCTCTGCACCACACATCTGTACCTCTTCCCTGAATTCACACTGGTTTTTGGGAAAGCTGAGCTTTCTGCCATAAGCGTGATAAAGTCTAAGATTGGGTTCAGCACGGCAGAGGCCCTTCAAGATGTGAGACCCACGGCCCTAATGGTGAATCCTCATTTCACTTGCTTGAGGCCGACAAAGACTAGCTGGATGCTGACGAGGAGTCCAGCACTCTGTTCACAGTAATTGGAAGATGTGATCTCAGTGGCGGGGGATCAGCCTGTGGAGCCAGGAGAAGCTTTCTGGGAGGAGGCAGATTTGGAGCATGAGCAGGAGTCACCCAGAAACCAGAGAAACAGGATGAAGCCGCAGTGTCTGAGTCCTCATGGGTTCAGCTTTACCATTCGGGTTAGTCAGGGTTCTCCAGAGAAACAGAACCAAAAGGATAGATACACACATCTTCCTCGAGCTATGATGAGGTTATGTTCTGATCAACCCATCTTAAGTCAAAAATGCATTTGTGGGGGAGGGTATAGCTCAATGGTAGAATCATACTTAGCTTGCACGAGGTCCTAGGTTCAATCCCCTGTACCTCCATTAAAAAGAAATAAACCTAATCCCCCCCCAAAATAAAAAAAGCCTTAAAAAAAGTTTTTTAAAAATGCGCTTAATACACCTAACCTACCAAACATCATGGCTTAGCTTAGCCTGCCTTAAACATGCTCAGAACACTTGTTAGCCTCCAACTGGGCAAAACCATCCAACACAAAGCTGACTTTATAATTAAGTGTTGAGTCGCTCGTGTAATTTATTGCATACTGTACTGGGGGGAGAAACAGAGTGGCTGTCTGGGTACAGAACGGTTGTAAGCGCTTCAGTTGTTTGACATCAGACCGCTTGGCTGACTGGTGGCTGTGGCTCACGGATGCCCAGAATCAGGAGATTGCATGCCGCTAGCCTGGGAAAAGATCAAAATCCAAACTTCGAAGTAGGGTTTCTATTGCATACGAATTGCTTTCACACAATTGTAAAGTCAAAAAATCGTTAAGTTGAACCGCTGTAAGTGGGGGACCACCTGCATATGGAACTGGCTCACTTCACTGTGGAGCTGAGCAGGTTCCAAGATCTGCAGGCGAGTCCTTGAGGTGGAGATGCGGGAGAGCCAGTGGAAGTACCAGTCCAAGGGCCAGCTGGCTGGAGACCCAGGAAGAGCTGATACTTCAGTTCAAAGTCAAAGGCAGGCAGGAAACAATCTCTCTTACAAGAAGGAAGGTCAGCCCTTTGGTTCTCTCCAGGCCTTTAACTGATGGGTGAGGCCCACCCACACTAGGGTGGGCAATCTGCTTTATTCAGTCCATTGACTCAGAGGTTAATCTCATCCCAAGCCATCCTCACAGACACACCCAGGATAACACTGGACCAAGTATCTGGGCACCCCGTGGCTCAGTCAAGTTGATGCATTAAAATTGCCATCACACCACCCATTCATCGTTCCCACTAGGGTGGCTGGTCTGTGGGTTGATCTGGAATTTTGACCAGTGACAGCTGAGACTGTTGGAGACAGCAGCTGGGCAGAGAGGGGACAGCATGTATGTCGGGACAGCTGACTGGCATCAGGGCATCGGTGGGCCTAGTCTTCCCTCAGCCTTGATGTTTCTGCCTCCAGAGGGGGCTTAGCTCGTGTCACTCATAATCTCTCTGAGCCTCTGGACTCCAATGTCAAGTGACTCATCTGATTAGTAATTTGGAAAGATTTACTGGTCGTGGCCTGCTCAGCTCTGCCCACAGAGCATGCGTGCTCTTCTGTTCTCTGTGTTCTCCGTTCAGTCGAGCAGGTCTTCTCTCTGTGGGGGGACCTTCCTTGGTTGAGTTACCCAAGACTGTGTGGGTGGGTCTTCTGTTCCTAGGCCCTTTCGGCCCTCCCGCTAAGCCTCATCTTCCAGCGTAACCTCTACCCGTGGCAAAGATGCTAGGCTGGCCCCTAGCTCTGCTCTGCTGTATTATTCCCCGAAGTGCTCACCGTCCAGGTGGGAGTAGTAGGTGCTGCTTAGCAGACATCTGCTCAGAGACCCCGTAAGTTAACTTAACAACTTAGTAAGTTAGTAAGGGTTCAACTCTGGAAATCAAAAATTCAAGGCAATCAGAGGAAAGAAGATTCACAGAATGGCGGAGGAAATGTTTAAAAGGAAAATCAGAGGGCCAGAGCCAAGCCTTGACCCGAGCCCCTTCGCCTGGAGCGCAGCAGAAAGAGCGACAGCGGAGGAATGAGAACAGGCAGCGGTGAGAGAGCCCCGCCGGCACGCAGCCACACGCGGAGAGAAGCTTCAAGAAGCTGGAGGACAGTGGCAAGTGCTCAAGCCAGATATTCAGAGTTTTCCAACTCGCCAGCATCCCAAACTCCCAAAGTCCAAGCACATCCAGTACTACCCACTTCCGTCACGATGACTCAGGGCTCTTCAGAGAAACAGAATCAGTAAGGTCGCGCGCTCGCTCTCAGACAAAGAGCTTTCTGTGCAGGAATTCGCCACTGCAGTTATGGAGGTTGGCATGTCCAGAATCTGCTGGATGTGCTGGCAGGGTGGAGACCCAGGGAAGAGCCGGTGTCGCAGGCTGGGCCTGAAGGCAGCCCGCTGGCAGAATTCCCTCAGGGCCGGGGGGTGAGTCGTTATTCTAGTTGGGACTTTGACTGATTAGCTGAGGCTCACCCGTCCTGTAGAAGGCAGTCTGCTCTCCTCTGTCCACCAATTTAAACGTTGCCCTCATCCAGAAACGCCTAGAAACAGTGTTTCACCAGATATCTGGGCACCCCGTGGCCCAGTCAAGTTAACACATAAAACTGACCTTCACATGCCCTCAACCCAACGGCTGATGTCCTTATAAGGGACAGAAAGGACACACAGAGACAGAGAAGAGAGGAGGCCACGAAGACAGAGGCAGGGACTGGCGTGCTGCAGGGGCCAAGGAACTGGAGCCCCCGGAAGCTGAAGAGGCAAGAAAGGGCTCTTCCCTAGGGTCTCGGGGGGAGTTTGGCCCTGCTGACGTTGGACTTGTGGCTTCCTGAACTGTGAGAGGATATACTCCTGTTTACAGTGTTGTTTGTCGTAGATACAAGGTGCCCATGAGCGTGGATGTAGTGAAATCAGAATGATGTTCCCCTTGTCAAAGGTGCGCATCCCGCTTTCTGCTCTTTCTTTGTTAAAAGGGATATTCGCAAGTGTCCATTGTTAAAGAGATACGAGACGCAAAAGGAGACACCTCTCTGACCTGATTAGAAGGACTGTACAGGAATTTATAGAGACTAACTTCCTCTTTCTGTGGTCCAGTGAGACCGGAAGAGGTCGTGTGGATGTCCTAAAGCCACCGCCCACCCGCTGTGGTGCTCAGGGTCTCACTTCCCGGAGCTCCAGGCTCACTCGCTCAGCCTGCTAGTCACGCCCTTCCACCTCCCCCACCTGCTTGTCCAGCCTCATCGCCCACACTCCCTCCGCTCACACTGGACCTGTCTGCCCTCCTAACTGACTTGCAGCTTCCCGGGGACAGCCCTCTGTCCTGCAGCACCGCGCCTCTGCACACCCAGGCCCCCTGGCAAGTGTCCGCACATCCTTCCCAGGAAAGCGCGAACCCCCGTGCTGTCTGTGTGCTCTCTTCCTGGAACTCTCTTGTTTGGATATTGGATTTGCTAGAATGACCCCCTATGGTTTTAAATTTGTTCTTATTTTCCATCTCTGGGACTTTTCATTCTAATTTCGGGGAAATTGCCCTGACTTCATCACCCCCACCTTTCTCTTGATTCTTTTCTCTTTTTCTTCAGTTGTCAGATATTCAGTTTCCAAGAGCTGTTTCTCCTTTCGGATTGTTCCTTTTTCATAGCACCTTATTGTGTTTTCTGGGCACAATATCTTCTCCTGCCTCTCTGAGGATATTGATTATAGTTATTCTAAAGTTTTCTCTTCCCTTCATTTGTTTCTGTTTCCTCTGGGGTCCCTTTATATTTTTATTTTACGTCTGCTTTTCAGTTTGAAGGTTTTTCTCAGATGGCTACTGATCATTGATGACTGTTCACTGATATTGAAGACGGAGGCAGTAAAAGCTGGTTGGTCGGTGCTGGGGTGGAGGGCCCCACAGCGGAGCATCCGACAGCGAGAGCTGGTGGAGAGGGTCAGCCGGGGGACGACCAGGCCGTGTCAGTGTCTGTAAGGCTTCCCTCTGGGGCCTCCTCGGTCTCATAAGTGATGTTCACCTTGGCCTGGCTTCTGAGGATGGGCCGCGGGCCAGGACTCAGGAGTCGATGAATCAGACCCTCATTTATCCCCTCCCCACTTCTGCGCCCCCTGTGGGAGCCCCAACAGCACAGGGCTGGGAGTGGATTGCGCTCCACCTGCTCCAGGTGCAGAGGGTAGGCTCCCCGGCTCCCAGCGCAGCCCAGCTTCAGTGGCCCCGGTCCTTCCATGGCCAGACAGTCTCCCAGGTTCTGTGCGTGACCAGCTCATTGGGCTCCTCTCCGGGAGCACTGACATCAGAGCTTCCTCCTGCTCCTCCATCACCTCCTCCGCCTGCTCTGCTGCTTTTTAAATGTTTTTAATAATTAATTAATTTATATATGTTTGTTTGTTTGGAGGGGTAATTAGGTTTATTTATTTACTTATTTATTTTAATGAAAGTACTGGGGATTGAGCCTAGGACCTCATGCATGCTAAGCACACGCTCTACCACTGAGCTGTACCCTCCCCCACTGCTTTGCTTTCTAAACATGGGATGACAGCTCATCCTTTGGTATGAAGTGTCTGGGTCTCTTTGTCCCAGTGGTTCATACTATATTTATTCCTTGTCTGGCTCGGGGACTCGTTCAGTCACCGAATGAATACTTACTGATCGCTCACCCTGTGCTAGGTGCTCTTCCAAAGCGAGGAGCAGAAACCCAGCACCCTTGTCCGCTTGGAGCACACGTTCTTGTGCTCCCCACGCACCTTGCCGGCCCCCATGTTTATTAGAAAGTGTCAAACCGTCTTCTACAAAATGTAAGTCAGACCATGTCCCACCCCTAGTGGAAGCCCCTGCAGGACCCCCACACTGCAGTTAGACTCGCCCCGGCCGGAGTGCACCCTGATGCTCCCCTAAACCCTCTCCAAGCTCCCGCATCCTCACGCCTGACTTTCAGCCCCACCAGCACGTGCTGTCCTCTTTTTATTTGTGATCACACTAAGCTTCACAGGGCTCCTTGGAGGCAGAAATCGTTGCCTCCACTTTGCAGATGAGGAAAGTGAGACTTAGAAAGTTCAAACCATCAAGTTAGGTCGGGTCACAAAGTGAGCGAGAGAAGCTAGCTGGGTTCCAGGGGGATGTTGGACATCACACGTTCCCTTGGCTCCCACCTCTCTCCCTTCTCATGAGAGCCTGTGTGCCTAGGAGGGCACGGAGCCGTGTTCTCTCTCTCTCTCTCTCTCACCATCTGTCAGAGCAGACAGACAGGAACTGACCACTCAGAGCACTGGCAAGGCCCAGGAGCCAGCTGGGATCCTACTTGTCTTAGAAAGGCCAACGCTTAGAGAGATTTACCTCTTTTCTCCTCTGTGAGGGCTCACGGATCCTGGGGAACTGACACAAATGTGGCTGTTTGTCAGCTTCAGGTTGATTAAAAATAAGGTGGGAAGAAGCAGAGGCCCCCAGGGCACATTTAGCCCCTTCAAAAGTTATTGGTCAGAATCTGCAGCCACCCCTCCCCTCCCCTCCCCCTCCCCCACCACCTCCCACCCTCCTCTACTCTTCACCTCCCCCTCCTAACCTCTTCCCCTTCCCTCCCCCTCCCCCACCAGCTCCACCCCTCAGTGTCTGTCCCCTCCTCTCCCACCCACCCACACACCCACTTCTCACCCATCTCACTGACAGCCCTCCCAGTGGTCTCCCGCCTTCTTTCTCTCCCCCTTTATCCTCCACACTCTGTCCAGCACAGTCTTTTTCAAATGCTAAATAAATAAGTTGCGACTGTGTCAGAAATTCTCCAGTGTCTTCTCCTCCAGTCTCGTCAGAAAGCCCAGACTCAGGCTCAGGGGCCTCGTTCCTCATAACCAGCTGCTGCTGGCCCGCAACTTAGCTCGTGTACCCCGCCCATCCCGCCCTCTGCACCCTCCTCCCCCTCCACCATGCCCCCCCCCCCCCGCACTGGGCTCCCTGGTGTGTCCCGCCTGCCCAGAGCCCCTTGACCCCCCTGCTCCTAGTGGGTTCTCAGCTCCGGGAGGTCTGCTCTGAGTCCTCCCACCTGAAGAAGGGGCTCCTGCCCCCTGCACCCCTGGCCCTTCTGCCTCCCGCCGGCTCTCGGCATCTTTATGCTGACTGAGAGGACAGGACCGCTCCGTCTACCAGATCAGTCTTGATCTGAGGGGGTCACTGGGTGTCCATATGATGTGCTGTATCTCCAGACTCCCTCAGACTGAAAAGTCCCTGACCCTGATGCCTGATGTTTCACCGTGGAAATTCATATTTTTTCATTTAGGCATAGCAAAGAGCTCAAATCTAAAACAGCAACCCAAGGGGTAAAACATGAAGAACTTATCTTCATAAACTTCAGCTTCTCAGCTTGCTTTCCAAACAGACAGACAGCCCAGTCAACAGGGGAATGGGCCCCAACTTCAGATCCACGAAGAGCCCTCAGAATATTTGCCTTATCACCCCACCAACCAAATGCCTCCTTATTATTTTTATTTGTCAATTTATTTTTCTTTCATTTAATGTGTTTATTTTCAAGGAGAACTTTACAGCAGTCCTCCTTTAAGTGGGAAACTAATATCACTTGCTTTAAATAGAGGGTAACTGTAAAGAAAAAGAAATGAAAACAAAATTATATTATAGAGCCCTACCAAAGGTCTGAACTGGGCCCTCCTCTGTTTGTATTAAAAGATGAGCAAGTGTCAGAGAGATGCAAGACGTATCAGGTTGACTTTGGATAATTAAAACGGAAGTGAAATGTCCACTAGTGTCCTCTTGTCCAGGGAGCACCCCATGGGTGATGGCACATGCTCTGTGAAGCCCTGGCTGAGCAGAAAGGAACATGGGCGTGGAAGGAACTGGTGGATGGGGCATGAAACAAATGGTCACCATAATGGTCCTCAAATTTGAGGGTTCAAGTCAACACCAACAGAACAGACCACCAGCCAGGTGCCCTGAAAGTCTGATTTCCTGCCTGGGTTGGGTCCCTGGTGTCTGCATTTTTACTTAGTCAAGCACGCTGCTGGTGGTGCTGATGATGGAGTTGGTGGAGACTTCTTTGAGAAATGCTGGCTTAGCACGTGGGGTTGGGACTGCAAGTGTTCATGGAGCCCATCCCGAAGCTCCAGGCTTCATTCGTGCTTCTGACCCTCCCTAGCTTGTTGATCTTGGCATGACCTTGGCACGTTACTCCCTTTCCTTGTGCAGAAGACACTTACTCTGCAAAAGCAGCGACAGCTCTGCCCGGCCTTTGTGGCTGATGGCTGATGACGGCTCTGTAGAGAGAGGTAAAGCCCCTGAGCAGCTCGGGGCCATGCTGATAGTGAGTGCTTGGAGAGATCTCAGGGGTCGATACAGAGCGTAGGGAGAAGGGAGCATCAGGGGGAAGAAACCTCAGGATTTAGCCCTGAACTGAGCTCCCTCCTCCCCACATTTTCTGGTAAGTGATAATGGCGAGATTGAGAGTAACCAGTTATTGAGATTCTGTAAATGGATATTCCTGTACTTCTTATGAGGTAGTTGGCAGAGCAGGATTCAAACCCAGGTCCCCAAGACCTGCACCAGTAGCTTCTATGCTGCCCCTGGGTGCCCCAACCCCATTCCCTTTCTTCCCAGACCTTTTTCTAGGGCCCCCGTGACTCCATCACTCAGTCCTCACTCTCTCCAACATCTCTTAACTCATCAGTTGGTCCTCCCTCTCTCCAACATCCTTGAACTCCATCACTGGGTCCTCCCTCTCTGACATCTCATCCTTGTGCTGACCACATACATCGTTTCTGACTTCAGGGAACCTGGCTCTTCCTGGACCTCTGTTGCCTTGTAACAGTTCCCAGAGGAGGCAGATCATCTTTTGTTCCACTCAGAGCTCAAGACGCTTCTCTTCTCTTCACGTAACTCCATGAGAGGAGTTGTGAGCTGAATTGTGTCCCTCAAAATTCATATGTTGAAATCCTGACTCCCAGTACCTCAGAATGTGACTGCATTTGAAGATGGGGCCTTTATAGAGGAGACGGACTGGTCGTATGGGTGGGTCCTAACCCAGTATGGCTGGTGTTCTTACAAGAAGAGGAGGCTTGGGACACAGACGTGAACAGAGGGACAACCATCCGAGGACGCAGCAAGAAGACGCCTGTCTGTAAGCCCAGGAGAGGGGCCTCAGAGGAAAGCAGCTGTGCCCACACCTTCGTCTTGGGCTTGTGGCCTCCAGGACTATGAGGAAGTAAATTCCTGGTTTTTAAGCACCCCCTCCTTGCCCTCTCTGCGGTGTGTTGTCACAGCAGCCCAAGCAGACTATACAAAGGGCTGATGGTCCTTCCGGTGCATCCTTGGGGCCCCCAGCAACCCCTGGATCCCAGCCCCACCTAAAGCCAGGTGCCTGAGGTCATTTCCTCCAAGGAGGCAGGGAACACGTACTCTCCTCCTTGTGCACAAGAGGAAACTTTTGGGTCATCCCGGAGGTGACTGATGCTGAGAACAGTGCAGAGCATGCCCCGGGGCTGCTGCGTCAGTGCAGCCGGGATTGCAGCTGGAGCCACCAGCGTCCAAGACAGGACGTGATGAAACCACACACACGTGAGGCTGCCAGAATCACAGGGCCACATCCCGTGCACAGGGCATCTGCTCAGCCTACTGCTTCTTTCCCGGGGACAATCTGAATATGTTTATTATTCTGTTGATGCTGCCCCAAGACCTATCCTGCAGCTGGCTGCGAGCTATTTCATTATCTCTTCACTCAACAGATAAAAAAGAAAATGGAATGGAGTGGGTTGTATCATAGTAACCCTGGTCCTGTGGCCGTGTACACCCCTCCTCCTCCCTAGGTCTAATCCAGGGTCCTCACTTCCCTCCCGGCTCCCCTCCCAAACCTCTTCGATGCTACCCAAGGAAACTCAAAAGGCTAAACTTCTGTATTGAAATCATGCTAGAAAGTAGAAGGGTGTGGCTTGGGAAATATACAGGGCTTGTACTGATGCTCTGTCTAATTTTGTGAATAGATGTTATCAAAAGAAAAGCCTCATGTTTAAGATGAGGACAACAGAGTTATTTTACAGAACTGACTTGCATGACTGTGGAGGTGCAAGTCCAAAATCTCCAGGGTGCGCCAGCAGCCTGGAGACCCAGGAAGAGTTGTAGTTCAGGTCTGAGGGCCATCTGAAGCAGTTTCTTTTTTCTGAAGGGGACAGTCTTCGTTCAAACCAGGCCTTCAACTGATTAGAGGAGGCCCACCCACATCTTGGAGGGTCATCTGCTTGATTGCTCAAGTTCCACTAATTTAAATGTTAATCTCATCCAAAAGCACCCTCGCAGAAACATCCAGAATAATGTTTGACTGACTGTCTGGATACCATGGCCCAACCAAGTTGATCCATAAAATTAATCATCACACGGGGTAATCCTGGGCTAGTCACTCAAAGTCTCTGTGAAGTTTTACCATCTATAAAATGAGATGACATAAGACCTCTGCCACGCAGGACCACCGTGAGAATCCAATGAGATCACAGGTGGAAAGGGCCGTGGACGGTGCGGGGCCATATGGGTGCAGGGGGTGTCGGTGGTGGGAGTGTCATTCTCGCCCCCGCACCAGCTCATGAGTGACAAAGCAGGATTCACACCCAGAACCTGCTGCCCGAACCCGTGCCCATCACCATGCCTAGAGGACATGAGGGAGGAATAAGGCACAGGCCGGCGGGTCAGAGCATCTTCCAGAAAAAGAATTTTATTATAAATACTCCATGTGCTATTTCCTGAAATCTCCACCACTGGGCAGAGCAGGCAAGAGGTAATAGAGCCCCGTATAGGATGGTGGGCGGGTGTGGGGGCAGAGGTGGTCCACACTTAGCGTGTGTTGACCACCTCTTAACATGCCGCCTGGCACCAATGCCACACACACATCACCTCATTTAATGTGAAACCCCACAGAGGTATGGGGTTTGTGCTCATACTGCAGATGAGAGGCTGCTGCTGTCTGTGGTCCCCAGTTGGCCAAGGACACCATGGGCAACTGCTCCCTCCAATGGCCCCAGCGAGACTCAGATTCAAAGTCTGGCTCTGCCACTAATGAGCAGTGTGACCCGAGGACTTAAATGCTCTGTCTTAGCTTCCTTACCCATCAAATGGGAACAGTTGTCCTTCCTTAGGGGTAGCTGGAAAGATTAATTAAGATAAATGACGTAAAGTAACAGCACAGTTTCTGGCAGGCAACAGAATCTTGGGAAATCATCACCAGTTCCTTCCACAGCGTATTCAGAGTTGACTGTGTGCTAGGCACTGCTCCCTACTTGGAATAGAGTGGACCAAATGCAGGCAAGTGCTTACTCTCATGGAGATTACATCCCAATAGGGAGAGACAAAGAGTGAAAAGAAAACAGATGATAAATATAGTCATTCATATTGTGTTGCTGTGCAAGATGTGTCCTGGGTGACAGGACAGAGAGTTGGGGGTGGGGAAGGCTAGTGGACATGGTGATGATGACAATGATGGTGATGGTGATGCTGATGGTGGTGAGGATGATGATGTTGATGGTGGTGATAACGTTGATGGTGGTGATGATTGTGATGATGACAACGATGGTGATGGTGGTGATGGTAATGGTGTTGATGGTGGTGATGATGGTGAGAATGACGATGATGGTGGTGGTGATGATGTTGGTTGTGGTGGTGATGACACCAATGACCTATTGGACTATGAGCAGACTTCTTGACTTCTGTGAGTCTCAAGTTCTTTACCACATCATGAAGATACTAAGCTACCTTGCAGAATATTGTAGGAATTACATGATAGGAGTTAAAAGCAGGACTAGCTACATAATTAGAGGGGTCCAGCGCAAAATGAACATGCAGGCCTTCTATTCAAATCTTATTAAGCTTCCCTCTCACTTTGTCTTCCTTTCCCTTGAGTGGAAGGAACAGAAGGAGTCATGACAGAGGACCCCTCAGTCCCTCACCATGCTCTCTTCCTAAGGCTGCCCTAACAGTGTCATTCTTAACAACCTGGAGGCAAAAGGCCCCAGCTTTTCATCCTGGTCCCCATTCTGCTGCCTTCTATGGCATTTCCCTTCTCCCAACCAAGGTCGTCTTATTTCTAAATTAAGCGATTTAAATTCTTTGATGTATTAACTAAGACTTCACCATATGCCAGCCGTGGGCTAATTTTTTTTGTATGCATCATTGCCTTGAATCTTCACAACAACGCTTGGAGGTGGATGTGATGATTATCCCACTTTGAAGATGAGAAAACTGAGCCTCAGAGAGGCTACAAGACCCAGGCTAGTTTGTTTCAGACAGACTTAGATCCCTTCTGGAGTTGACAGGCTGAGACTCTGTGACTCTGACACGTTTTGGCAGCTTGCTCCCTCGGATAAAATACTCCCAGGGAGATCAGGTCTTAAAAATAGCAACTCTTAAAATATTAATTCATTGTAATACTGCTCCACATAGACTCTGCTTTCTAACCAGGCCTCCCGCATTCCTAGTGAAGTCCCTCCTTCTGTGGTTCCACTCTGGGCCCTGCCACCAGCCGAGGGTGGGTGGGTGTCAGGAGGTGACTGCTGCTTTCCTGTGCCAGCCGGTCAGCACCTGCCATGTCTGGTTGCTTCAGAACGCCTCTAAATGGAGCCTGCTTATCTCTCTCCTGCACACACGTCCAGGCTGCGACACTTGAGGTGATTCTCTCCTCGCACCATCATGCCAATCAAACTGAGGGGACCTGCCCCTGAGGGGGGCCACGGGACTCAGCCGCGATAACACAATCATCCTAACTGATTCCCAGAGGAATCAGAGCCCATGCCCAGAACCCTGTGTTTTAATGAAGCGACACCTACGTGCCAGGGGATGGAGGCGAAGAATTCTGGAAAATTCCTCTCCTGACTTCAGCCTCCCAGGGTGAGCCAACTCCGATATCCTTCTTGCCACTTAAAACAGAGCAGGGCTTTCAAACCCCAGGCAGCATCTGAATCCCACTGGGGCGTGTCAGAATGCAGGTTCCCAGGCCTTGCTCACAGACACTGGGGCGGGGAGGGGCCTGAGAAGCTGCATGGCTCAGAGGTAGGCTGTGGACCGACCCTGAGAAATAGATGAAGGGGAATCACAGAGGCAGGCAGTATGGATGCTTGGCCTTCATCCATCCAACTAGCCAGTCTTACTGAATATCTGGTGGCAGACACTCTTCCGGGTCCTGGTAATACTGCATGTGGCGGGGAACATCCCTGCTGTCGTGGGGTCTGCAGCCTCACCTGGGGAGGGAGACCGCATCACCAAGTAAGCCGCCAGGTGGTGAGGAGGGTGAGGGTCAGAACGAGGGAGGGAGTCACGTGGATGTGGGGAGTGGGCTCCCAGGCAGCAGGCCAAGGCTGTGGAGGGGACCTTGCTGGGCACAGGGACCAGCGTGGCCACGCGGAGTGAGTGCAGGGAGGGTGGGAGGTGGCAGCCCCCGCCCCCCCATCTCGGGCAAGGAGGTCTCTGTAAGTGGGTGGCTCTCATGCCGCAGAAGTCACGAGAGAGCTGTGAGCAGGGAGCGCCACCCCGCTGGCTGCTGTGATGAGCAGGACCCGGAGGGAAGGGAGGACCCAGGGGTGGAAACAGTCTGAAGGGAGAAGAAGTAGTTGGATGTGGAGTGTGAAAAGGACAGGAGTCTCGGGCAGAGGGTGTAGGGAGTCTGAAGAGAGAAGACACACAGCGAGAGTGAAGGGCCAGGAGGAGGCCGTGGGCGGGGCACACCGCGGGGCCCTCGGGGCTGGAACGCTGTTAGTGGTCAGGATCGGGGACCAAGCGGAACTCCTGGCGCTGCATTTCTCTTCAGCTGCGTCGGGGAAGGACTGGGGTCCTCAGAAAGCAGGATTTCACCCGCGCTTGGGTTTGCCTGGCAAGATGCACAAAGGCGCTGAGGGCGTGGGAAAGCGACGTGGATGAGGGACCACAGGATGCTGGCTGGGGAAGAGGGGGTGCGGGACTGATGGCAGCGAAGAGGGGGTGTTGTCACTGGATCTGAGTACCAGCGCTGAAGAAGTGGGGGCGGAGGCGGGGTGGGAGGAGGAGTGAGCTGGACAGTGGCTGTGGGCGTTTTGGGAGTGGGGTGCCTGAGACGTTGGGAGGGGGCGGTCCCTGGAAGGGACAAGGTGTAAGTGTGACCATGGGAGTGAACAGGTGAGGCAGAGTGAGGTTGGAGACCTTTGCAGGAAGCGAGGTCAAGTACCACAGAGGCCGGGTGCCGAGGCATGTGCTGTTGCTTCACTGACACGAAGCCTGCAGTAGGTTGCAGGGAGAGCCGAGGTCCTCCAGGCGTGGGGGCTCTGTCCTGGGCATCCACAGGGGACTGCAGCCAGGCAGGGAGGAGACAGTGTTGCCCATCATCAAAGGTGGTGGAGTTTAGGCAGAAGGTGGGGCAGGGCAGTGGGGAGCAAGGAGATATCTGCCCTCCTTCTGCCTGGAGCTCCCAGGAGTGATGGGAAAGTCTCCGCTAGAGAGGGCTGGGATGGGGGTACCATGGTGTCCTCAGAGCACAACTAAGTGTGGGTTAGAGCGAGAGGTGAGGGAATGTTCAAAGAGGGGGAGCTGATCCTGGCCGTGAATTCCAGAAGGGACAGTGGGAAGGACTGGGGGCTGAGGAGGAGATCAGAGTAGGGGACTAGATTCCAGGGGATGAGAGATGGCTAGCATCCTGGGCCCACCCAACGGAAAAGGGATAAAGGGCAGTGGTCCCAAGGCAGGTAACCATGACGATGAGCTGGGAGTCTTGGAAGGGGTGGGGAGCGGCATTTTTCCAGGAGTTCTGAGGCCCCCTCTTCACTCCTGCAAATGGGGGTGAGTATGTCAGGGAAGGGGGATTTTTCCAGAGACCGACCTTGTTCTGGGCCAGTTACTGAACATTATTAGGTTCTGGGTTCTTTACCTAGAAAGTGGAAGTAACTGCACTCACCCAGGGCTATGGTGGAGACAAGCTGTGACGTGTAATCAGATCGCAGCTTCTCCTCCAGGATCCCCAGGACATTTCATCCCACTTAGAGTAAATGCACAAGGTTCCGTTCACTCTCCCCTCTTCCGTGCACTCCCCTCCCTGTCCCCCTGGGCTTCTTGACCTCAAGGACCTTGGTGTCCTCCGGGGGCCCCCTCCCAATCCTCTCTCTCAAATAGCACCCTCCATCACTCCCCTGTATTTCTCCCTCCCATAGGCTCATCCGTTCTTATCTTTGCCTATTTGTCCCCTCTCCTGACTCAGCACCTAGACCACTGCTAGCAGAGGGGAGGTGATGGTAAACGTGCAGTGAATGCCTGAAAAAACTTTCGTCCCATGTGAGCCCAGAGCCCCTGCGTGATGCGCGAAGGTAAACTGTGGTCCAGAGGGAGGCGGTGAGAGGAAAACAGCAGAGGCAGGAAGACGCATTCTCGGTGGCAGGAAGAGCACCGGCCACGGAGAAAGATCGTACCGGACCTGCAGCCAGCTAAAGAGAGGGAGCTACGCGGTTACTTCCCGGCTCCCTTTCAGCTGTGCGGTACCTTTCTCGCTGACTCAGTAAAACCCACGGTGTTAAGAAAGCAAAATTCAGGTCCCAGCTCTGAGGCTAACTTACCAGGTGACCCAAGGAAGTCACTCACCTCTTCTGAATGTTAGAAAATGACAGAATTATTCCTGAGGTGCGTCAGGCCTCCCCCCGCCCCGTGCTCTCAGATTCCAGTAGGATTACATGGATAGAATAAGATTAGACCTTGAGATGGACTTACTCTTTCCAGCATTTTCCCCAGAAAGTAGGTCCATTGTCTGAGCATCTTAAGGGAAATGCAAAGAGTTGGGAGCTGGGGGAGGGGACACGGGGCTCGTGAAGAGCGACTGCGTCTTCGGCGCAGCCATGCAGAGCCCACCACGATTACAGAATCCAGGAGGAAAATGCAAGACCATATCACTGTGGCAATCTGCAAGCTGCCGAAACTGAGTGAAATTAAACAAGAGCTCAGCCACAGTCTCTGAGGAAGCCAGAGGCATGGGGGGCCCTGCCTGAACCCCAAAGGGGACCTGACACTAAGTGGCTGTGTGCACCTGGTCCTCTCAGGACCTTTGGGCTCCAATGTTAGGGGTCTGGCCCGCGTTTACCCGGTGCCTCACAATGAGTTTACAGATTTAGGAGCTGAATCAGCTGTTGAAATGTAACGTGTGCTCAGCACCATGCTGGGCTGTGCGTCTAGGCAGGAGCACCCCTTCGATGGAACTCAGAGCCTGTTAGGAAAGAAGAGCCTTGCTCAGATGGTCACACAAACCCACACCCAGCCTGAGGTCACTGCTGTGACAGTGAAGTTCCAGGAACGGGGAAATGCAGGGCCGCAGCCTGGGCCATCCAGGACGTCAAGGAGGGCTTCTCAGAGGGAGGGACGGCCAAGCAAGAGCTACCAGATGCAGGGGGCTGAGCAGGCGGAGGGGGAGCGCCCCAGGCACGGGGCACAGTGTGCACACAGACACGGGGACTGGGGGCAGTTGAGGTAGGGCCAGTTGGTCGAGTGGCTCTGCCCCCAACGTCTCTGCCCCACCCAGGATGGAAAGGAAAGCACACGGGGCATCAGGGGAGCTGAGTTCAAATCCCATGGCTGCCTCTTTTAACTCAGACCATGTGAAGTCCCTTCACCTCCCTAGGCTTCACTTTCCTTGTCCATAAAAAGAAGACAACGCTGGTTCTCTTGGGCTGTCAGGTGAATTCAACAAGTTGCAGTACTGGAAGGGGGCTCGTGAACTGTCAGATCGCACACGTGTGAAGGATGGTCATAATCACCGTTTGGACCAGCTCTTCCATCTTCCTTTCTTCTACCTCCTGTTTCCTCTAAATTCTCTGGGAAGTGGGGGCCGGTCAAGGTGGGGGAAATAGTCACCATTTATTGAGCACCTACTGTATGCTAGGAACCGAGCTAGGTCCTTTACATGTATTATTTCATTTCATCCCCATTTTACAGATGAGGAAAAGTGAGCCCCAGGCAGTAACTGAGTTCAGGTGTGAATGGCTTCAAAGCTTTATCCATCATCACAGGCTGTGCTGCAGTCACTTCGGGGTGTGGGCAAGCATCCCATCATTCCCATCCTGTCCCAAGGATAAAAACAACACTTTTATTGTTTTCCATGCACTGGGCAGTGGCTCCTGCCTTGGGGAGTTCACAGACTGACCCATGGACAGATCTTTGAGATTCAGTGTTCTTAGAGCAACTGGAAAAAAAAAAAACCTGGGCTGGGGGAGTCTGCAAGGCCTTCACAGACCCTATCCGACCTGCCTGGGAAGGTGACCCACCTTGTTCTGTGTTGTTGGGCTAACCCATCCTTGAAGGAATTCACTGAACCCTGTGCATCCCTGAACATGTTTGTGAATCCTGAAAGCTTCAAAATCTCCACGAGATGTACTTGGGAATAATTAGCTGAATGCAATTTCCTTAGTAACCAAGTTGACATCCAGCCCCCATGGAGAAACATGGCGTTTGAACTGAATTAATCAGTGTCAACCGTGCTGATGTTTGTTCTCTGTAGGATTAAAGAAAAACCAACAAGCCTGGAGCATGGCTTGACCAGATGCACTCTCTCCCCCAAAGTTAAAGCGAGAGGAAAATGATCTGGGTGGCAGCATGGGGTTGGAGGCCAGATGTAAGAAAGAACTAACTTACGAGGCTGTGTGTACATTTGAAAAATTGCTTCCATGTCTTTAAATCAAGCCATGGGCCTCTAACTGGGATATTATGGATTCTATGACCTCGGGGAGATGCTTAACTGCTCGCAGCCTCAGTTTTATTGTCCAGTAAAATAGGGCTAATAATATTGCCTACCTGTATGAGTTTGCTCAGACTGCATACAAAGTACCGCAGAGTGGGTAGCTTAAACAACGGAAATTATTTTCTCATGATTCTAGAAGCTGGAAGTTCAAGGTCAGAGTGTCAGCAAGGTTGCTTTCTTCTGAGGCCTCTCCCCTCGCGCATGGCCGCCTTCTCCCTGTGTCCTCACGTGTCTCTGTGTGTGTGTCTCTGTCCTGATCTCCTCTTCTTGTAAGGACACCAGTCAGACTGGATCAGGGCCCAAACTCGTGACCTCTTTTGAGCTTAATTATCTCTTTAAAAATCATCTTTCCAGATACAGTCACATTCTGAGGTACTGGGGCTTAGAACTTCGGCATATGTAATTACGGGAGACACAACGTAAACTGAATAATGGCCCCCCCATGATGCCAAGTCCAAACCCCTCCAAACCTGTGCGCACGATACCTCACAAAGCCCAAGGGACTTTGCAGATGTAATTAAGTTAAGGATTATGAGACAGGAAAATTATCCCAGACGATCTAGGTGGGTCCAGTGTCACTGCAAGTGTCCTTATATGACAGAGGCAGGAGGGTCAGAGTCGGCGGTAGATGGGACCACAGAAGCAGGAGGCTGGAGGGATGCTCAGTCAGGAAGTACAGGCACCTCTGGAAGCAGAGAAGGCAGGGAAGCAGATTCTCCCTGAGAGCCTCCAGAAGGAACTCAGTCCTGTTGACATTTGATTTCCCCCCCTCAAGACTCATTTTGAACTGTAAGCAAAAAAGCTGTTGTCAGTCACTAAGTTTGTAGTCACTTGTTAGCGCAGCCCTGGGAACCTGATTCAGGTCCCAGGAGCATCAGTGAAGGAGCTCCTGCAAAGGGCCTGGAGCCCTCGGGGAGATAAATGAATACTGCCAAGTTGTGACCTCCGCCAGGTCACAAGGAAGCAGACAGGCCGTGGGGCCAGAGGAGGCACTTACACCACAAACTGGGGGCCTAAAACCACATTTGGGCGTTCTGTCCCAGTTCAGAAGTCCAAAATCAAGGTGTTGGCATGTGTGGTTCCTTCTGGGGGCTCTCACAGAGAATCCATCCTAGAGCCCTCTGCAGGATGCTGGTGGCTCCGGGCAGTCTTTCTTTTTCTTACAAATACATCACTCAGATCTCTGCTTTGTCTTCACCTCCTTCTTCCCTGCGGGGATCTGTGTCTCTCCCCCTCTTCTTGTAAGGACACCAGTCATTGGATTCAGGGCTCACGCTCCTGAGTACGACCTCCTCTTAATTACCCCCGCAAAGATGCTGGTTCCAGAGGACGTCACATTCACAGGTACTGCGTAGGATGAATCTGGGGAGATGCTGCTCGACCCACTACAGTATTTCAGGAGGAGACTGTAACTGAGCTGTGTCCCAAAACCTGCATCAGAAGATTTAGCAGAGGGAGGCGGACGTGCTGCTGGCAAGCCGGGGGCCGGGGACGGCTGGGGTGCCCGGAGCACAGAGCGTGTAGGGGCCAGGCTGGCCGGCGGGAGCAGGAAGGGCCCTAAGGCCTCTGGCCTTTGATTAGTGCTTCTGAACATTCGTCTGGGAACGTGCCTGGGGCCAGTGACCACTGTGCCTTCTTCTGAAACTGTGTCCTCATGCTGCTTCTGGGCTAAAATGCCTCTTTCCCAATCCTTTTGCTCAAGTCCAGTGGTAGGACTTGGTAGTTCTCTTCGATGCCCTCAGCTGATGGATTTAAAAGTTGACAACCGCATTTCGGTGTTCACTTGCAGTTTCTGAGATTATGTTAGAACACGGAATCCCAGAGTTCTGGCCACCAGCGCTGTAGGCACCAGAGGGCCGTTAAGGGGATTTACGTAAGAAGGAACAGATTCATGCTTCGGAAAGGCATTCGGATCATATTTTAAAAGAAATGAAACCTTGTATGTGGGTGTTGTAATAAAGAAACACACCCTGAAATACAAGTAGCATAATTTTGTTTATCAAATCAGATATTTATTGTAAGCGTGCTCCTCGAATTATTAACTGCCTGATTTAGATTCCAGGAACTCTAATTCATTTTCTTTTTTTTTTTTTTTTCAAAGTGGTGAATCTTTTTTTCTAATTCATTTTCTTCTTGAGTTTTTCCCCCAGGCAAGGAATGTTCGTTGATCTAGAGGCAAGAGCAGGTCTCATTTGCTAACATGTGACCTTTGACCTTCTGAAAATAGCTTTTTTAAATGTATAGTCAGTTATAATATGTCGATTTCTGGTGTACAGCACAATGTTTCAGTCGTACATACACATACGTGTATTCTTTTTCATTAGCGGTTGCTACAAGATTCTGAATATAGCTCCCTGTGCGATACAGAATAAACTTGTTAATCTACTTTCTATAAAGAGTTCTTTCTTCATCAATAAAATGGGAGTAGCAAGCTCTAAGAGTTGTGTCAGAACTGAGAGAGGTGACACATAAATGAAGGGAGGTGACATATCTAGTTCAGTAACCCCTGACCCAGAGTGGCCACCCTTCTCGTGAAGCCCGCGCGACCTGCCTGCTTGGTGCCTGGCTCCAGCCGGAACCCAGGGAAGGGCAGCTGCTAATAGTTCCACTGCTTCTGTTGCCTCTGGGGCATCGCGTTGGGGGCTGGAGTTAGTCCGTGGTCCCCATCCTCCATCAGAAGCAGGAAAGAGACAGGAGAAGGAAGTGATGTCTAACCCGTAGTAATGATGTGTGGTTTCAGAATCGTTACCCAGTTCCTGGAAGAAGAGTCCATGCCAACAAGGTGAGAGATTCCAAAACATGAGCCCTGAGTTCAGCAGCCTCCAGTCCCACATCGGCTTGCTGCTGGGTGGGTGCGGGCTGGCCACGCGCTCCGTGGCCAAGCTGAATCCCACCAGTCCAGCCCTGAGCTCAGTCACTGTCTCCAGCCTTCCCTTCCAGGGCCCGTTCTGTGAGCTCGGCCTCAGTACCGAACCACCTTTGTTTCTGTTATTCATAACAAGGAGCGTCCTGCGGGCCTGGCGCTGTGCTGGCTGCTCTCATAAATCCTCACCGAAATTAGACAGCACTGTCTACTGTTCAGCCAGCCTGGAAGAAAATCCCAAGGGTTGCTTCCTAAGTCTAACCACCTGAAGTGGGCTCCGTGATCAAATACAGCCCCTCGCAAGGGGTCTCATCCCACCTGGCCAAACCCGTCTCCCTTCCTCCAGAAGCCACTACCCGCCTTCTCCAGCCTTGGAGCTGGTCGTTCTTTTTTATTTTTTTTTTTCTAATTGAAGTGTAGTTGATTTACAATGTTGTGTTAGTTTCTGGTGTACAGCAAAGTGATTCCGCACACATATGTATATTATTTTTCATATTCTTTTTCATTAGAGGCCACTACAAGATATTGAATGTAGTTCCCTGTGCAGTACAGTAGGACCTTGCTGTTTATCTGTTATAATTTATATATAGTAGTTTTTATCTGCTAATTCCAAACTCCTAATTTATCCCTCCCCAACCCCTTCCCACTTTGGTAACCTAAGTTTGTTTTCTAGGTCTGTGAGTCTGTTTCTGCTTTCTAAATTAGTTCATTTTTGCCATTTTTTAAGATTCCATATGTAAGTGATAGCATGTGATATTTGTCTTTCTCTGACTTACTTCACTTAGTATGATAATCTCTAAGTCTATCCATGCAAATGGCATGATTTCATTCTTTTTTATGGCTGAGTAGTATTCCATTGTGTGTGTGTGTATGTATCACATCTTCTTTATCCAGTCATCTGTCGTTGGACACTTAGGTTGCTTTCATGTCTTGGCTATTGTAAATAGTGCTGCTGTGAGCACTGGGGTGCATGTATCTTTTCAAATTAAACTTTTCCCTGGATATATGCCCAAGAGTAGGATTGCTGGATCATATGGTGGGTCTATTTTTGGTTTTTTAAGGGCTCTTTATATTGTTTTCTTTAGTGGCTGCACCAATTTACATTCCCACCAGCAGTGCAGGAGGGTTGCCTTTTCTCCACACCCTCTCCGAGCTGGCCGTTCTTAATCCTCTCCCCAGTCGTGCCTGTAAAGCCATACATGCAATTACCAGATGAGGGGTGGGGAGCTGTAGATGTCTCTGGATCAGACAACTGACACCATCGAATTTGTGCTTCAGGACGTGATAAAGATAATTCCCTGTAATAGTTATGATGTAGGTGCAGGTGCTTTAGCAACGAGCAGGAAAGATGACTGAAACATACCCTCACCGCAGTGACGCAGAGCACGTGCTATTGCCCACTTCACAGCTGAGGAAGCGGCGTTCACACCAGGCGGTGTGCCGTGCCCGCAGGGCAGCAGACTCAGGACTGGAGTGCAGCCTCGGTGTGTCTGTCTTTGTCCACCTTCTCCTGACACCTCTGTGATGCCAGCAGCGTGTCTCTCTGTCGGGGTAAAATATCCACAGATTTTCATTTCACAGATGTGGCACTTTTCCCACAAGGTTTTTATTTGTCTTTATTGCTGCGTAAGATTGTAGACGTATAACACTCAGAAACCCCTGCAAAGAGACTCAGGCAGAAATGTCCCCACGGCCCTGCTTTTCAGTCTGGACCACAGCCATATCTGGGCTGTTTTTTTAAAATACCCCAGCTGACATTTTATGCTTTGTTTTATTTGGGGGCTAAAGAATAATTCAAAAGCAGAACCAGATTTTATAGCCTTGCAGGCACATTTCCCATCAAAGTGTCATTTTGCCTGGCTCCAAAATTATGGGCCTGTCCTCAGAAAACATCATCACAGACTTGCCCATCCTCACAAAGCTCCTAATGCCATTTCTGAACACATGGACCCATTTTCGGCAAAATGATGTGCTTGAGCGGAGATACGACCAATGCAAAGAGTAGAACCGGAGAGAGTGGTCGTGGGCCCATGAACCCAGAGGCGCCGACGGGATGCTTGCCCATAAAATGCCATTCTTATTAAATCCCGATGACTCAGGCTCCCCATCTCCTCTGTACGGCTTCGCAGGAGTCTGCCTGGTGAGTCTCCTATGAAAGAGATCTAATTCACTTTGCTAAAAGCTCAAGAAGCCCCGAGTCCTCCTTAGCTCTTTTTTTTTAAATTAAAGTTTAGTTGATTTACAATGTTGTGTTAGTTTCAGGTGTACAGCAAAGTGATTCAGTTATATATATAACTATTCTTTTTCAGGTTCTTTTCCATTATAGGTCATTACAAGATATTGACTACGGTTCCCTGTGCTGTACAGTAGTTTGTATCTGCAAATCCTGAACTCCCAATTTATCCCTCTTCCACCTCTTTCCCCTTTGGTAACCATAATTTTGGTTTCTATGTCTGTGAGTCTGTCTGTTTTGTAAATATGTTCATTTGTCTCCTTTTTTTAGATTCCATATATAAGTAATATCACATGGTATTTGTCTTTCTATGTCTGACTTATTTGGTATGATCATCTCTAGGTCCATCCATGTTGCTGCAAATGGCATTATTTCATCCTTTTTTATGGCTGAATAGTATTCCATTATATGTATACACTACATCTTCTTTATCTGGTCATCTGCTGATGAACATTTAGGTTGCTTCCATGTCTTGGCTGTTGTAAATAGTGCTGCTTCTTTTGAGAGCAGTGATAGAACCCTCATCATCATTTATTTCAGTGCTTCTTATGCACCGGGAGCCCTGCTGAGCCTTGCATGGTAACACCTCCTTGTATCCTCCCAGTCACAGCTGGATAGGGACCATCATTCCCATTTTCCAGATGAGAATGAGACTCAGAGTAAGTTGCCCAAGATCATGTAGCTATCATAGCTGTTTTCTACCACTGCATGATGAATTCCCACTAACTTAGCACCTTAAGACAAGTCATATTTACTTCCTCACAGTTTCCGTGGGTCAGAAGTCTGGGCACAGCTTAGCTGGCTCCTCTGCTCAGGGTGTCACAAAGCTGTGGCCCAGGTGCTCGCTGGGCTGCATTCCTTTATGGACCTATCTGGATCTGGTTGGATCAGTGCTGTCCTGGCTGTTGGCAGAATTCAGCCCTTTGTGGCTTCAGGGATGAAGTCACTGTTTCCTTGCTGGAGCTCAGCTCCTGGAGGTGCCTGCCCGTCCCTGCTCCATGGCCCATTCCTATGGGACAGCCAGCAAGGGAGGCTCCCTCACTCCAGCCCCCTGGGACAGCATCTGATAGGCTGTGATCACGGGAATGACTCCAGCCACCTTTGTCGTGTTCCCTTGGCTAGAAGCGTATCGCAGGTCAAACCATTCACCCTCCAGCCTTCTGTGGCCTCTTCTACAAAATGAGAGCCTGCTCCCGGGATTTTTAGGACAGATTCTTTCTTGTCATTCTGATGCCAGCCTAATGTCATGTCTTCCGAAAGTCCTTCCATGGCCACCTACCAAAAACAGGTCTCTTTCAGACCTTGATTCGTACTCTTCAGAGCTCTTGTCGCTGCTTGAGATCGGGTCATGAATTCGTGTGCTTTCTGGCCTGTGTCCCCTCCTAGAAACAAGCTCCACCTGGCGGGGTCTGCCTTGTTCACTGCGTGGCCCTGGTGACTGTGGAGGGGTCACCCCCCAAATGCCTAAGGATCGTTGACTCCCCTCCGTGCTCAGAGCTGACCCAGAGGCGTGGGTCAGATGTTTAGTCCGCACCACAAAGGAAGCCAGGGCACAGGGAGGGGAGCCCTGGCGGCAGGGGAGGGGCCGGGGTGGGAACTCAGACAGTCTGTTTGAGTGGACTTGCCAGGGCAAGACAGCCTCTTTCCTTGGAGCCGGGGATCTGGTTTACCAAGCCACTCTTATCCATGCCCTGTTTGGTCCTCATGACATGAGAGACCATGAACGGGTTTGGGGGGGACCTTTCGGATGGGGACACAAGCTCGGATGGACCACAGGACCGTTCGAGATCACACCGTGGTCAGTGGGGACCTTGGCTGCCCCTTGACCCTTACCCCCTCCTCCACTAGCCCTCCTGCTCCGCCAGGTGCGTGAGCTTCCTGGGGCTGTTGTAGCAAATTATCACAAAATTGGTGGCTTCAGACAACACAAATTTATTACGTCACAGTTCTGGCCGGAGGACTGAAGTTAAGATGCCAGCAAGGCGAGGATTCTCCGGAGGCTCTGGGGGGAGAGCCCTTTCCTTCCTCTTCCAGCTTCTGGTGGCTCCTGGCTCTCTGTGGCTTGTGGCCGCATCCCTGCAGTTTCTGCCTCTGTCATGACGTGGCCTCTTCTCTCCTTCGTGTCTGTGTCCAAACCTCCATCTCCCTTCTCTCACAAAGACAGCAGGTATTGGATTTAGGACCCTCCCAAACCCAGGATGCCTTCCTCTTGAGATCCTTAACTAATTCCATCTGGAAAGACCCTGTTTCCGAATAAGTCACATTCTGAAGTCCTGAGTAGACATGAATTTGGGGGAGGGGGGAGACGACACTCTTCACTCCACTACACAAGGCCACCTCTCCTTAGGTCTGCCACCACCACCCCACCTTTTATTGGCTCCGACAGCTTGCTCCCCTCTGGTCCCTGCAGTCTCCGGCTGGCCGTCCACTCCCAGATGCCACAGCCAACTGTCCCCTGCCCTGTGGCACCTGTGCCACCCCACCTGTGTCTCTGTCTTCCACTGATTCTGAGCTTCAGGAGGGGAGGGACTATGTCCCGGGCATCTGCAACTCCAGCTCTCTGCCCAGACCTGCCAGGAGGAAGCATTTGAGTAACATCCCAGAGGGAAAAGGCAGGGGACAGAGAAAACCCGAGGCAGGGCACTTTCAGCATCAGGGGAAGTGGCAGCTCAGGCCAAGGCCCTTGCAGTCATTTTGGGCTCCTGCTCCTGGTCCACGGCCACCTCCTTCAGGATCCCTATGCCCCAGACAAGGTCATCCCAGTCCTGGTGACACCCGGAAGAAAGGGTGTGCTTTAGCACTGGCTGCTGTGTTTTCATCCTTGACAAGTTTTCATTTCCCTTTTTTCACCTTTTCTGGAGAAACCCTCCTGGGAGAGGCCCTGGATGGGGGCCAAGTGTCTGCTGATCTGACCCACAAACACTCGACTCTGGGACTTCTTCCTCTTGTTTTGATTGTGTCAGCTCTCAAGTTCATCCTCCCCAGGGGGCTCGCCAACAGTCAATCTCTGTTCACCGTGGATGTTTGTGAACTTGGCAGCGGGGGTCTATTTGCTTAATGCTTGTCAATATTCATGGGCTCGAAAAGTCACAGTGAAAATGAACATTTAAATATATGACTTGAGTGTTGTTTTCATCCTCAAAGCCAGAGACATTGCCTCATGTTGCTACAAAGAACCGTAATGTGTTCAGGTAGAATTGCTATGTGATAAGCTCAGGAGCAAGCGCTTTTTATGTCCAAGAAAGCTGTCATCAGTCTCAAACGATTTGGCATTTACTGCAAATGAGTGAGGGGCTTGCAGTTTTAAAATCCATGGTTTTAGAAACAAATCCACAAACTTACGAGCAAACTTATGGTACGGGGCAGGGGAGGGAAGAGTGTGGGGAGGGATAAATTGGGAGTTCGGGTTTGCAGGTACTAACTACTATATACAAAATAGACCAACCACAAGGTCCTACCATACAGCAGAGGGAACTACAATCAATACCTTGTAAAGGCCTATAATGAAAAAGAATAGGAAAATGAATATATATATACACACACACACATATATATATATAGCTGAATCACTATGCTGTACACCAGAAACTAACACAACATTGTAAATCGACTACACTTCAATTAAAAATAAATAAATACAAACATCATTGAAAATGTATGTAAATACATAAGTAAAATCCGTGATCTTAATATGAAGCTTTGGGAAGTGTGTGCATGTTAATGAGGCGCAAATCAGGGCTGAAGATGTGAATTGAGTTTCTTCACCGCTGTGCCTCTTTCACGGTCATTCTTCTGTCCCTCTCTCTCCCGTGTTTCCTGTGTGTGGACAAAGACTCTCCTCTCCACCAAACTCTACTCAGCTTCTTCTGAGTTCTTTTGAAACTGGACCTCATCTTTTGGACTTTCAAAAGTATCAGTCTCTGCGTTGTCTGATCTTAGCAAGCACCTGCGAAGTCGGTTTAGCCAGAGCCCCCCATCCTCCAGACCCGATCACCCTTTGATCAGGTTGTTCATCCCTGGATGGTTTGATCACCCTGGACAGCCTCCAGCAAGAATCCTGCTAGGCTGGTTCAGCTAGAACCCCCCTCGCCTCTGACGTCTCCTCTTAGTAACTTTCCATCCACTGATCCCTACCTGCTCTTTGGCTATAAAACCCCACTTGCCCACATTGTGTTCAGAATTGAGCCTGGTTCTGTACTGAGGTCTCTTTGCCTTTGGTGATTGCAGTTGAATAAAATCTGTTTTTTACCGCTTTAAGTACTGTCCAGCTCTGGTTTTTCTTTGATGGTGTTTGCTATGATGGGCACCGTGCTGGGGATGCAGAGGTGAGGAAAGGAAAGCCCCTGCCTTTAAACATTACAGCTTGGAGTTGGGAGCCTTTTGCTATAGTGGTGACATACAGTAGAACTTTCGAGACACTCCCCAGCTCACATTTTGCTGCCTGTGGCTCACTGTGTTACCCTAAGAAGGGATCAGCAAACTTCTAAAGGACCGGATAATAAATATTTTACAAATGAATGACTCAGCAATGTAGAAAACAAACTTGTGGTTACCGAAGAAGGGGGAAAAGGGGGAGGGGACAAGTTAGAGGTGCGGGATTCACAGGTGCAAACTACTATACATGAGACAGATAAGCAACAAAAACGGACTACACAGCACAGGGCAGTGCGCCTGTTATCTTATAATCGTCTTGGAAGGAGTATAATCTGCAAAAATACGGAATCACTGTGCGCTACAGCTGAAATTAACACAATATTGTAAATCAACTATACTTTGATTTAAAAAAAAAGAACATTCCAGAAAAAAAAAAAAAAAGATTCACACAATCCACTTGCAGTTCCAGGAAAAGGAAAGGCAAAGGAAGTAAGAACTCGGGCTCCACAAGCGTAAGAACTACTCTCCTGCTCTCTGTCTGGGCCCTCACGCCAGGGAAGAGACGAGCTCGCCGAGCGTCGGCAGGCGTCTGTCCCCAGTGCTCGTGCGTGTCATGTTCTCCTCAGTGGGCGCCAGGACTCACATTTTCAGCTTCTTTGTTTTCTCTTTCAGAGACATCAAGCCAGACAACATACTGCTCGATGAACACGGTAAGCCTGCTGTGAGTGCTTTTCAGTGGGAGGCTGAGGCTCCGGGAATTTAGCGGGGGTCCTGGGGAGCTGGATTGTCGGGTGATGAGAGAGCCTTTTTGGATTTCGATCCTGGTGAATGAACACCCGTGTGAATTTCTGGCCCATGTTCTGCTGCCGTGAGTCGAGTCTAACGTATTTGAAGGTGTCACATCTGGAGACGTCACACTGTTCACGTCCTGGTGGGGGGACGGGCGGGCACAAGCGGGAGTGGAGGGCTGGGAAGCTCCGAGTCTCCACCCCCAGCTCCCTGACCTGTGAACCCAAGGCTTCAGAAAAGGCACTGACCTCTCTGAGCCTCAGTGTCATCTTCTGTGAAACAGGGGAAATGGTGCCCACCTTCCAGATCGTCACGGGGATCAAATGAGATAGTGCGTGCTTGGCAAACCAGACATCAGTAGTCAGGAATCTGCGGAGCCGTCCCTCAGCCAGGCTTGCCAAGCTGCCAGGGGCAGGTGGGGTCTGGCGGCTTCTTTCCCTGATTCAGCAGATTGGAGGTGGGCCTGGGGTTCTGCCTTTCTGGCAGCTCCCGGATGAGGCTGAGACGGCTGGTTCCTGGAGAAGCTCCGTGTCAGGGGCTCCCCGACTCTGGTCTTGCTGGGATCTCCTGGGGCACTTGGTGAGAATCAGAGGCCAGACCGTGTCCTGTTCAGAACACTTGGGCCTCTGCTCTGGGTCAGTCCCCGGGACACGGTACCCAGCCAAGTCAGGACTGAGTCAGGAGCGCAGCCCAGCAATGACTGGCCGTCACTGCCGCCCATGCCAGCGGCAGCTTTGCCGACAACCACCAGGCAGCCTTGAAGACTACAGTCGCTGGCGTTGCTTCAGGGACTTGTGCCCCGAGGGCTTTGGGGAGTGGGGGCTGGAGTGAGCGGGTGGGGATCTCTCTGAAAGCTGAGTGCTGCTGAGTCGTTCGGGGTGAGTCTGCCGCCTCTTCTGTGTGGTTCCCCTGGACCTCCCTCCCCTAGGCCCCGCGGGCTGAGGCCGTGGCTCCTGCTCACGGCCTAGCCTTCCTAGGACTTGCGTGTGTCACCAGTGTGTCTCAGGGAGTCCTACTCATTGTGTAAACCCCTTGGTACTGGGAGGCAGGGTCGGAGTGCTGCTTGGGACCATCTGAGCTCCCATCTCCTGCCAGGGGCTGAAGCCAGACGGAGCGCTTGGAGCAGTGAGCTGAAATCCCTGACGTCGGGATCTCTGCTCCTGAAAGGGTGGCCTCAGGGCGCCAGGGAAACTGGGCAGGGCTGAGGATGCCAATCAAGGTCCCCAGTGTGTATCTAAAAGTCAGGATCCCCAGGCCTGGATCTCAGCTGACCCCCCAACGAGGTGTGAGTCTTCAGGCAAGCTGCAGAACAGAAGTATCACCACCTCACAGGGTGGCGAAGGTCTGAGACAGGACGATGAAGGTCTTCTGCTGTCACAGCCCCGGGACATGAAGGGTGCTCAGGATGGGCTAATATTGGCTTATGTTACTCAGCTTCTCCTGTCCCTTCTCTGCTCAGGTCACAGAAGCAGGTGACATGGAGGGGGGAGAAGGCACAGGCTGGGCTCTGCAGGACCCGTGGCAGGGCAGTCCCCGAATCCAGGGCGCTGGTGGGCAGGGTTCTGGGCAGAGCCCTCAGCGCCCTGCCTAGTGACTGAGAGAGACTTTCAGACAAAGACCTTTCAGGCCCCAGGCAGCTTTTCGGAAGCAAGATTAAGGCAGGAACACCAGGAATAGGACTAATTCAGCCACTTCACCTTGAGGCAGGGCGCCTCGGGGAGCCTCCGGGGTCACCTGGGCCTGCCTGGGGGAGGGCCTGGCTTTTCCACGTGGGGAGATCGACTTCCCCAAAGATGGGCAGAGAGCCAGGAGAGAGAGACAGAAGGGCAGTGCCTGCGTTTTGCCCTGTGTGTCACTGAGGGCCCTAGCCCAAAGTTCACTGACCAGGTACTGTCAGCTTTCTGTATCTGGGGGTTCCATGTTCTCAGATTCAACCAACCTCGGCTCGAAAACATTTAGAGGGAGAAAACATTCCAGAAAGTTCCAAACAGCTGAACTTGAATTTGTTGCATGCCCGCAACTATTTACACAGCATGTACATGTGTATTTGCAACTATTATGTAGCATTTGCATTGTGTTGGGTATTAGAAGCAAGTATTCAGGACGTGTGTGGGTTATGTGAAAATACTATGCTGTTTTATATAAGGAACTTGAGCATCCAAAGATTTTGGTGTTGGCGTGGGTCCTGGAACCAATCCCCTGCAGGTACCACAGGACACCTGTGGCTCTGTCCTCTTCTATGTGCAGGAATGATTCCTTCAGTTTTGCAGACCTGCCACAGGCCAGGCATTGCACCAGGGACTGAAGGACACAGAACCCCTGTGGTCAAGGGCCTCGTGGTCTAGGGTGGCGGTTCTCAGCCACGGCTGCACATCACCAGGAACTGGAAAAAGTGCCAAAGCCGGGGGGTCATCCGCAGAGGTTTGACTCATCTTGCAGGAGAATGTACTCAGTGGGGGAGATTTTTAAAGTTTTTAAAAGCCAGGTGGTTCTAAGGTGGAGCCAGGGCTGAGGGAGGGTCAGAAAATGAAACAGGTGATTCCAACCCAGTGGGGTCAGTGCTGGGATGGGCCGGGGTGAGGCTGTGTAATAGCAGAAGGGCAGCAAGGCCAGGGCAGGGGGAGGGCAGGAGGGCTTCCTGGATCCGGCAGCCTGAGTGGGCTCAACGCAGCATTGGGGAGCAGAGCATCCCAGAGGGCAAGTGAGATGCTCCTCTGGCAGGAAGCCATGAGGACCCCACACGTTTTTGACTATTTCATAGCTCGCTGTGAAGTATAGAACTCACTCTTTTCTCATGGCCTTGGGATGGACACCTGGGGATCGTAAACTTGACCTGTGGATCAGGTGACCCACAGCCAGGCCAGCAGAACGAATTTGTTTTCTTGTTATATTAACCGTGTCTTCTACTTTATATATTCTGATGCTTGATCTCTGCACACTTCAGGCCACTATCCACCTGCCCTAATCACCCCCAGTGCCAGGCCCAGGCACCAGACACCCAGGGACAGTTCCTGTGCCCAGAACCCCTGAAATTATTCAGACTAGCCAGTCCTAAGCCTGCTTGCCCTACCCCACCTGCTCCTTCTCACAAAAACCACCAGAAAGTTCTTGCCCCAGTTTTCTCCCTCTCCCTCTGTCTCATGACCAACCCCTGTGCCTCCCCTGGTGGCCCCCACACAGCGTGATGTGCCCTCTCCTCTTGGGATCTGTGAGTAACTCTCTTCTCCAAGGCAATTGTCTCCTAATCTGTTGGTCTTACTGTCCCTCAAAGTTTCTATGAACAGACTTTATTTCAGAGCCCTTATTAGCTGGAGGTATTTCAAAGAATTGTCTCTCCATCTGTCGCTAACATATTTGTTGATAAATGCGATGAGTGCCCCCCAGAATCGCAGAGGCCAGCAGCAGCAACACCCCCTTCTCTTTTGTCAAAACACTGTCTGTGCCGTCTCCACCACGCCGGCAAGAGGCTCCGGGAAATGCGCAAGTCCGGCATGTGTTGTTTCCAGAGCTTCTGATGCAGGGACTGGGGCAGCTGAGGAGGACGTGGAGAAGGCCGCCCGGGCAAGCGTGGGGGGCAGAGCTGTTTCTGCTGAGCCTGGGGAGCAGGTGTCATTATTCTAGACGGGATTCCAGGAGCTTAAGGATAAGGGATAGGGATGTGGTTTAATGCTATTCTGGTGTCCTTGGGAGGGTTGTAATGAGGTTCTTTCTGAAGGCTGCTGGGAGGGAAAGGATCCCGCACAGTGTGATGTCTTAAAGTCCTAAGGACCCCGTGCTGGAATCCGTGGTGGATGGATGCAAGGCTGGGAATGACAGTGGAAGGGGATTGGGGTGTGGGGGGCCCAGGGGAGAAGCCTAGACCAGTCAGGTTGCCATGGACTGAATGTGTCTCCACCAAAATTGATATATTGAAGCCTTAGCCCCCAGTGTGATGGCACTTGGAGCTGGGGCCTTTAGGAAGTCAAGAGGTTTGGAAGAAGTGATGAGGTTGGAGCTCCCATAATGGGATTTTGCCCCGTAAGGGGATGAAGGACCAGAGGTCTCTCTCTCTCTCCACCATGTGAGGATACAATAAGGAGGCTGCCATGTAAACCAGGAAGAGGGCCCTCACCAAGAACCCGATCATGCTAGAACCTTGATCTTGGACTTCCAGCCTCCAGGACTGTGAGGAATAAATGTTTGATGTTTACGCCACCCAGTCTAGGGTATTCTGTTTTGGCAGGCCGAGCCAGCTGGGACAAACCCATCATGGTAGTGAGTTTCCTGTCACTGGAAGCAAGCAAAGGCTAGATGTTCATTCATCAGTAATACAACTCTCCGGCCAGGTTCTGAAGAAAGAACAGGTCTGCCAGTGAGAGGAGAGGGAGAAGCATTCTAAATGGTGCCAAAGTCTTGGAGGTGTGATGAATTTCCATGTGTTCAGAGCAAGGAGGGAAGCACGGCTGGAGGGCAGGATGTATCAGCAGGGCTGATTATTGATTATTGATACACTCATTAAAACTTCTACTAATGGGCCTCATGCAATATCCTGGGCACCTTCTCCCTCTGAGTTTTGAACGTTTTACAGATACGGAAAGCAAAGCGCCGAAAATTCAGTTCGTAGTTGCACGTTTTGTAGTAAATTTCCACTCTCCTGAGAAGGAACTCAGAGGAGACCTTGTATGGCACTAATTTTCACTTTCCCACATCTTGACTCAACCGTTAAAGGAGGCACACCGGGAAGTTACAGCTCATCAGCTAGCCGGGACAGACCCCAGGAGTGGGGCTCCGCTGTCTGGCGCACCTGCTGTACGTGAACGCCTGCGTGTCCACCAGTGGGGCTGCTTCAGGACTGCCCCAGAGCCTCCGTCCCCAAGGGCCTGAAGGGGACAGCAGGGGGAGGGAAGTGCCCGGCCCGGAGAGGCTGGAGACAAACACAGCTCCCCAGGTGTCCGCTGCTGACGGTGGACGGCTCTCTGGTCTTGATACAGGAAAAATGAATGTGAGGTGAGAGGATGGTCGTGTCCCAGGCCTCGGCTGAGTCCCTGGGAAGCACCCCGCCAAAAGCGGGTCCTTGGCTTCCAGCAGGAAATAATTCACAAGAGAGCCGCAGTGGAGTAAAGGTAGATTTATTCAAAGATACACATTCCATAGACAGAGTGCTGGCTGGTTCAGAAGGCAAGAGAAAGGCCAGGAGGTGTCGGGGTTGGGTGCTTAATAGATACACACTCCATAGATAGTGTCCTCACTCAGAAGAGGGAGCCAACAGTTTTCATGGGCTCGCTAATTTCACATGCTAACAAGTGGGGAAGGGGCTGGGATTCCCAGGAATTAGGCCATCGCCCACCTTTTTACCTTTTATGATCAGCCTTAGAATTGTCCTGGCGCCTACGGGAGTACCATTTGGCAGCTGTTGTATTACAATGAGCGTATATTGAAGCTCAAGGTCTCCTGGGAGTTGAATCTTCTGCGTCTTGGTGCTAATGGCTGTGTCATTCTTTTAATGGTTGTGCCCTGCCCTCTGCTCTCCTGTCTCAGTCTCTGGAACTTCAGGCTACTCTTCTGTTAGAAAAAAAGGGGGTGGGGGTGGGGGCGGTAGTTATACCTTCCTGACAAGAGTGCTTCAAGGCTCAGCATGATCTTCGTGATCTTCACAAGCCAGAGTGATTCTCTAAAGTGAGTCGGGTCATGCCTCTCCTTCTCAGAACCCTCTCACTGGAGTGAAAGCCATCTGAGCCCCTTTCCCTCTTCCTCCGTCTGCCCGGCGCCTGACTGGTCCTTGGCAGGACCGCTGTCCTCCCCTCATCCCCCCACCGGCTCCCTCTGCCATCGTCCACAGTCCTCCCCACCGCTTGCTGCCTCTCTTCTTCAAGTCTTTGCTCACAGGTCACATCCTCAGTCCCTAACCACACTGTTTAATGCTGACAACCACCCTACAAGGTACTTAGTAATATTAGCTCCATTCTCCATCGGAAGAATCAGAGGCTTATAGAGTGAAATAACTGTCCAAATCCCATAGTAAGTGGCTGCATCAACCAGGACACCAGTGGTGTGTGGCAAGGAGCAGGGAGCCCACCCCAAATACTCACAAGCAATACAGGGTGTTTTTCAGCTTGAATCGCTTTGGCCCAGGGGACTGCGGCTTCAGACAGGGTTTGATCAGGCACCAGTCTCAGCCTTATCCTAGGATAGCCTTCAACTTGAGGTTGCCTTTCTTTGTGGTAGCCAATGCCTTCTGCAGTGCTGGGGGGTCATACCCCACATCACATCGGCCAAAGGCAGAGAATATCGCTTCAGGTAGCTCCCAGGGGGAAAGAGAAAGAAAACTCTTCATTCCCTAACCCCCCTGGAAAATCACCTCCCCGGTTTTCATTGGTCCCAATTGGGTCGTATGCCCAAACCTGAGCCAACTGTTAGAGCCAAGGGGTGAGGTTAGCCTGGCTGGCCCCAGCTGGAGCCACGTGCCCCAGCCCAAAGCCAGAGGTGCCGAGATGAGTAGTTGCTAAGGTAAGGGAATCTGAGTGGCCACAAGCAGCAAATGGCCTCCGCAGTAGCACAGCTGTTTGTCCCAGGGCAATCTGACCCTAAAGGCGATGTTTCTAACCACCTTGCTCCAAGCCTCTCAGCTGGGGCAAGTGCACCGTTATTGTATGCACATGATGTTCTCCTAAGCCCAGAAGTGCCGAAAGGCTCAACTGAAAGAGCCGTGCAAATTAAGAGGCGGCTGTAAAGATTGAGAGACAAGCTTTAACTGCTTTTCAAAGACTCAAAAAAATTTTTTTCGACACAAGTTTTTTTCTCTTAAAGTCCAGTTTCTCCTCATGGACGTTTACTGTGGCCCAGGCTCCTTCTGTTTTGTTGCTTCTCATCTGTGTGGCCTAAAATATCCCCCCAAGTCCACATAACAGGCAACAGAGTGGGGGAGGGGTGGGGGAAGGAGGGAATTCTCATGCCCTTTAAGGAAGTAGCCAGGAAGTTGTAGGTACCATTCTTCTCATATCGCGTTGGTCAGAACCTGGTCATATGACCATAGCCAGCTGCTAAGGGAGGCTGGGAAATGTAGTCTTTAGCCATGGACTTAGATAAAAATCTTATTTACTGTCTGAGAAGGGGAGATGAGATATTGGGAGATAACTAACAGCTTCTGCTATGGAAGATTAATAGATAGCCAAATCTGAGATAAATAAGCAAAACTTAATAACTTTTTATTATAGTAAAAACAACTAGATAGAAAAAAAAAAGTGACCAAAACTATATAATACCTAGGGAGAAACTTACCCAGGGATTTACGAGGTCTAAATGAAGAGAACACCAAACATACACTGAAGGAATAAAGCAAGGATTAAATGAAAGGCAGAGCATGACCCTGGGTGGATTACGTGTCCACGCTTCCCACACAGATGTGTAACAAAGTTAATTCCTATCAGAATCTTAATGGAAGTATTTCCTAAAGCTGGACAGAATTCATCTCCAACAAATAAATATCGGAGAGTTACCAAGAAAACACTGAAAAAAAAACTATCATCTAATATTATAATGGACTACACATCTATTAAGTGAGTGAAAATAGTTCTGGTCCATCAATAAATCATAGGTCAGTGGAACAGAGGAGAGACTCTATAAACAGATCCACATGTATGTGTGACTTCATGTAAAGTGAAGATCACATCACAGTTATTGAGAAAGGATGAATTTTTCAATAAATGTTGTTGAGACAAATGGCTATCTTTTTGGAAGAAATAAAATCAGAATGCTCTATCATAATATATAGAAAAATATGATTGAAAGATTTAAGTATAAAAGACAAATTACATACATATTAGAAGAAAATATCAAAGAATATGTAAAATCTTGGAAGTGGAATAGGTTTCTGGAAACTGGAAAGTTTTAAGAAAAATAATACTTGGGAACTATGAACATAATATATTGTTTGAATTTTTTAAACTTTCGTATGGGAGAGATCCTACAGACAAAGTCAGAGAACAGATAGTAAGCTAGGAGACTGCATCTGCTGGAGATGAAGCAGAGAACAGGGCAAATGTACTGAATGGACAAGGAGCTCTGATTAAAAACTGACCAGGATTCTAGACAGTTCACAGGGATACTGGTCACATGAAAACTGTGAGGCCTCATCAGCACTGAGATACCATCTCTCACCATCTGCTAACAATCAACAAGTAAGATTATTGATAGTGTTGGTAAAAGTGCAGAGAACACTCTTACATTCTGTTTACAGTACCATCAATAGTCACTTTTTGGAACATGAAATGCATACACTTTGATCTGTCACTCCCTCCTCTGGGAATTTATCCAGGAAATAAAAGTACCAGTATATAAAGATATGCTCAAGAATGCTATTGCTGCATATTTTATAAGAACAAGACAAACAAGCAAACAAAGCTGGAAACAGCCTGAGCACTGTAATAGGAGAATTGTTGAATAAAATATGATACAGTCGCACTGTGGAACACTGGCGAGTACAGGGCCACAGTTTCTTACCTGAAATTCTTGGGGCCAAACATGCTTTCACAACTCAGAAGTTTTCAGATTTGAAAATATACTTACATTAAATACTATATCATAATAATCTGAAAATAAAGTGTCTAATATATAATAATATTTTAAATAATGTATACCATGTATAATGTAATATATACTGTATACCATGTATCAAGGCTTAGGGAACATCTTGTAATCAAATATATAAATATTTCTATAGCAGAAGATGAATATTCACCCTAAGAATCAACAGAGTTATGAAGAGAAGTTCTCGGTCAGGTTTATCACCAAGGGAATGACAACAAAGAAAAAATTTGGATTTAGAATGCAGGATAAGGGATTGTGGGTCTCATAGGTAGACCTATGTATCTTGATTTGGAAATATGTCCTTGATAAACGGTTAAATGCAAAAGTAACTTTTAGAATAACCCATGGAATATAATCTCTTTATTGTAAGAACAAACTAGAGTCCCAGCATATGTGGATGTAATTTGCATAAGCAAAGGGAGAAATAACGGAGGATTGAGTGGATCAGTGAGTGCATATGGCGAGGAGAGGAGACGCTGGGGAGTTGAAAGGACAGATTCAAACACATTTAGATTCTGTGACTTGTAATGAGCTGGCATTACTTTCATACTGCAAATATTTTTAAAAATTATAAGAGGGGGAGAAATGATAAAAACCAAGTAAACACCACATTCCAATAAATTCGCAGTCTTGTTTTAGACTGTGATGTATGTGAGAGTAGGTGGACATCTGAGTCACATCTGCATCCCACACCTGTACATTCCCAAACACAGCAGCACCACTGGGAGTGGGTTCTGCAATCTTCGAATGTGGCATTTATTTGGTTTTCTGTCATTTCTCCCCCTATTAAAACCACCATATATAAAAATAGATAAAAAACAAATTTCTTCTGTATAGCACAGGGAACTATATTCGATATCTTATAATAACCTTTAATGAAAAAGAACATGAAAACAAATATGTGTATATATATGAATGGGACACTGCTGTATACCAGAAATTGACACATTGTTACTGACTACTTCAATTTGAAAAATAAAAAAGGAGAAGAAGAAATGAGGAAATGAGAGGGTGAAGGGGTGGGTTGGCCCTGGCTGAAGAAAATGAGATCGGAAGCACACCTTGGCAAGACAGTACTGCTAAGAGCAAATACTTGTAAGAAATCCTCTAATGCCTGTGTTTTGATATGCTCTAACCATTTCAGGTGTGTTAACTCCCCAACAGCCCTCTGAGTTGGGCATTTTGCTATGTCATCGTCCCCATTTTACAGATGAGAAACCCAAAGCCCAAAGAGATTAAGTTATTTGCCCAAGGTCACATAACTGGTCATGACAAAGCTGAGACCCAGACCAAGGCAGTGTGACTCAGCGTCTGTGTACCCAGCTCCTGCGCCGCGCTGCCTCTCTGCCGTCAGGACCGCGGGTTCCTGAGTGGGAGGGATGCTCAGCCCAGCCCCAGGGGCTGGAGCAGGCTGGGTGTTTGTAGGGATGCTACCTGGGTGGGGACATTGTGTGTCTGGCCAGAAAGAGTTCCCAACAAAGTCCTGGCTCAATGACTTAAGCTTTATCTGCAAGTACCTAAAAGGTACTGCAAATCATCACTGAGTACCTCCTGCTGCATCTCACCTGGGGGCACTGGACAGAGCGCCTGGCAGAGCAGGTCGCTCACACGTTAGTGCTGGCAGCTGAGCCTGAGATTTGAGATTTGCACATGAAACTGCTGGTGCTTTTTCTGTCCACTGTGACCGATCACATCAGGCAGCCTCTCCCGGGAGACGCTCAGACAGCCTCATTACAGCTGCTCCAGCGGCGGTCTGTCCATCTCTTGGAGGTGCCCTCCAGGGCCTCCCAATGTTCCAGTTTTGTATATGCCACCCCTCTATGTATTTAAGTCCTGCCATCCCAAACACAACTCTCAGATATGATGAAAATCCAACCATTTTCACATGATGTGATGACAAACAGAAAGAAATGTGAATGCATGTATATCAGGTATTCAAGGGTCTCAGAGAGCTGGTTTTATTTTATTTTGTTTTGTTTATTTTTTTAATTCTATAGTACTTCACAATTCTCGAAAGTTGCACACACATGATTTCATATAACCCCGTAATAACCTTTTAAAAAAAATCCCCTATATCATTCACCTTCCCTTTCCCCACTGGTAACCCCTAGTTTGTTCTCTGTATCTGGTCTGCTTCTTTTTTGTTTTGTTCACCAGTTTGTTGTATTTTTTTGATTCCACATACAAGTGACATCATACAGTATTTGTTTTCTCTTTCTGACTTGTTTTCACTGAGCATAATGCCCTCCAAGTCCATCCATGTTGCTGCAAGTGACAACATTTCATTCTTTTTTATGGCAGAATAGTATTCCATTGTGTATATGTATATGTATATGTATATGTATATGTATATGTATATGTATATGTATATGTATATGTATATGTATATATATATTCCACACCTTCTTTATCCATTCATCTGTTGATGGGCAGAGCTCTTTTTATATCAAATAAGTTCCCCCAGAGAGCCAGTACCGCCCATTTGGGATTCGCCCCGCCCCCACCTCTCACCCTCCTGTGTCACTTTTTCTTTTTACCCTCACATCTCCTTGTCTCCTTCCTTCTTCTCTGTCCCTCTTCCTTCCCTCTCAGGTTGTTTGAGCACCTGTTTACAGGTACACTCAGTCTATCCATGTCTCATCTGCAGCCATTACTTTAGGCTGGGTGAAAGACGGGTCTCAACCTCTAAGCCCACTTACCACTCAGTTTATCAGAGACAGAACTATGGCCCCCACGGAAGAGCAGACAGACCACAGAACAAGGATGTCCTCAGAGCATGAGAACCCTCGCTTCATGCCCCTCCCCCAACCCAGTGTTTCCCTAAGACAGGGATTCTGGACTCACCTGCCTTTTTTGTGGGGCGGGAGGAATTAGGTTCTTATTTACTTATTTATAATGGAGGTACTGGGGACTGAGCCCAGGACCTGGTGCAGGCTAAGCACGTGCTCCACCACTGGGCTATACCCTCCCTCCACTGGACTCACCTGTCTTTATTTATCAGGAGCTTTTTTAAATCTCTGGTCCAGTGCCTCTAAACTATAATCAATGAACATTTTATTATGTCCTCAGTGTAAGTCTATTTGTTTATTAATAACATGCATGTACCACCAAAAATCTACATTATAAAATTTGCACATAAAATAGGTATTTTTCATCTGACATATGTATGTATATTTTTTTGGAGGGTAAGAATATTTAAGTTCTACTGTCTTAGCAGATTTTAATGATACAATACAGTGTTATCAAGTATAGTCAGCATGTTTTACTCTAGCTCCTCGAACCTTCTTCATCTGAGAGCTGGAAGTTTGTTGCCTTTTCCCAGCCTTTTCCTACTTCCCCACCCCCAGCCCCAGCAACCACTTTTCTGCTCTCTGTTTCTATGAGTTTGACGGTTTTTGAGACTCCACATAGAAGTGATACCATGCAGTCTTCCTCTTTCTCTGACTTACCTCACATAGCATAATGCCCTCGGGGTCCATCCACTTTGTCCCAGATAGCAGGATGGCCTTTCTCATGGCTGAGTAATACTCCATTGTATATACGTACCACATTTTCTTTGTCTGTTCGTCTGTTGATAGACATTTAGGTTGTCTCTGTTGCTTGGCTACTGTGAATGATGCTGCCAAAAATAGATACTTTGAAAGTATCTGATAACATGCTAGTGTAAATAGAAGCTGCGGTATTTTCGTCCTGTACCCACCCTCACAAACCACAGCTTTAAATCAGGCAAGAAAGTCACCCATCTGCCTGCAGCTCTTGCTAACTGCTGTTTCTGCTCTATCTCCAGGGCACGTTCACATCACAGACTTCAACATAGCAACGATCGTGAAAGGAGCAGAAAAGGCTTCCTCCATGGCCGGGACCAAGCCCTACATGGGTGAGTGTTCCAGGACCCCTCAGGCCTCAGCATTCCTCTTCTGCTTTATCATCCCACCCCTCACTCACCCAGTCCCACCCCTTCACCAGGTTCCAGCCATGCCCTGTCTGTACCATGCTCTCTCACACCTTTGACCTTCACCCAGTCTGTCTCTCCTGCCAGGAGGACCTTCTCCTGTGTTTTCTAGAGGACTCCTACCCAGCCAGAAAAGTTGGCTCCAACTTAGGAAAAAAACAAACAAACAATAAACCCTTATTCTTTAAAGTCTTATAGTGTTGTGGGAACATAATGTTGGTGTTGGTCATTTGGGATTTATATCTTAGGTACACAGTGATCCTCCAATGTGTGGTTTCAGGTTGTTTCTCTTTAGAACTTTTGATGAAAATGTCATTTTTAGCATACAGTCTGTCCCCTTACTGTAGTTTTCTTTGTTAAGGATGCCTACTACCTGAATGTTGGATCTTCTTTGCCCATCTTCAGTACTTGGCATTTTCAAATCTTCCATATCTCTTTCTTCATCTGTTTAAATTTTTCGCAGTTTTTTCCTTCTCTTTATTTTAAAGCGTTATCTGTTGTGTTTATTTGCTTTGCGTGCTTTCTAGCAAAGTATTTATTACTGAAATAATTTTACCTTTGTTTCTCTTGCCATATTTCTGCGTTTTTAAATTATAATGGATGTATTCTTTCATGTCATGAGTTATCAGTTGTTACATAACAAACCAAATCAAAACCTAGTGGCTTAGAATAATAGCAATCTATTATTCATCACAGTTCTGCCATTTGACAGAGCGGTTCTTCTGCTGGGTTTGGCTGGGCCCGCGCATGCAGCTGCTGGACCAGCCAGGACTGCTGTGATGAACGGGCCCCTCTCTCTGTGTGGTCCTTCATCCTCAAGGGGCCCAGAGTGGGTTTGCTTACATGGTGTCAGAAGTTTCAGGGAGAGCCCAGCTCCTACAAGCTTATAAAGCCTCTGCTTGCTTCACCTTTCCTGACGTCTAATTGGCCAAAGCAAGTCACATGATGAAGACCAGGGACCACGTGGGAGGGGACTGCACTGGGCACGGATACCAGTCGGCCTGATCCACTGGGGAGCCATTAACAAAACAGTCCACCGCACTGTCTTTTCTGATGCACTTCCATTGTACACTGTTACTCTGCTCTTTTCTTCTCCCTTCTCTTTGATACTTTCCTGAAACTTTGCTGTTGCTCATTTTCATGTAATACTAGTTTTCTTAAACCTTTGGAAGATGGTGTCATTCGGGGTGGCTTTGCCAACTTAACAGACTTGCCTCTTCTGTTCTGTATGTGAAGGATCACAACCCAAGGCAATTTGCTACCTGGGAGCTCCTGGCCCGGTTCCACTTGCCCGCTTCTCCCTGGACCTCCTCTTTCTTTGACCTGTAGGGTCCCCGTCTTGGTCAATTTTGGTTTCAGTCTCAACAGTTTCTCCTGGGGATCTTTCCTAGAAGGAAGCACCGGCTGGGTTGATGGAAGGGATTTTGTGTCGCAGACTCTCCTGCCCCTGCAGGGCTCACCAAGGGCCCTTTCCTCTCTCCTGGGGTGGGCCTGGACACGTGCTTCCTGGTCCCAGCCACCATTCTCAGGTTGGCCAGCTGGCTTCCCAGTTAATGCCCGCTGGCTGTCTCGCAGTTCTTGGTCCTCTGGTCCAGCACATGCTGCCTTGTCTTTCCTGTTTCCTTCTGTACAGAAATCACCGCTATGGAGCACTTGTCACTGTTGCTGGTTTGTCCCCACCTGCTTATATCTGGGGATTTGGGGGGATGACTTGGTTTTGTAGTGAGTGTCACCTGTGGATTTTGGTTTAGCCATGTACCTGCTCCGCCAGTTTTCAGTGTGTGGATTGTGGAGATTCAAAGACTATGTCATCATCTCCCCAGACTCCACAGCATCATAAAGGTGTCATTCATCTTTAACTTACCAAGTTACATGAATGAAGTTTGGCGGTGAATAATGGTAGAAACAATACTTTTTAGTATTTACATTATGCCAGGCATTCTACCCATAACCTTATTTAATCCTTGCAAACACGAAGTCGGCACAATTATTTACTCTCATTTTAGAGTTGAGGAGACCGGCTGGGTGACCCGCCCAGGTTGACGCCGGTGGTGAGAAAGGCCCAGGTCCGTGTGAACACCAGAGGGCGCACACACGAGTGGGTCTGTTCGAGTCCTCTTGGGATGCTGAATACAGACCCCGATAAGGCTTTCACTGTTGATGATCTTTCTGAAACCCCTTTCCAGAAGGATCCAGAGTTGGGGTAGTTCCATCCGTGGAGGTCACTGCTTTATGATTTCAAGATCAGATGGGCAGGACTCGGAGATGGAGAATGGGCGTGAAGGAGGGGATAAGGTCGCCTCCAGGCTTCTGGGTGGGGCCGTGGAGTGGGTCCCAGTGGTGTTCTCTGTGTAGGGGACACCGCAGGAGCAGCGGGTGGTGGGGGGTGGTGGGAGGGGGGTGCATTTGAATGTGAGGTGCCTGGAGGAGCTTCAGAGTAGTCAGGTGCACTCCAGCATCTGGAGGGTGATGTGGACCGGGTCTGTGCACTGGGAAGTTGCCAGCACAGAGATGCAGCAAGGCCATGGCAGCGACAGCACCCCCCAGGGCGGACACAGGAGAGGAGAGCACCGATTCTGAGCCAGGAGCGCCTCGCCAGGAGGGACAGGTAGAGGCAGGAAGAGTCATCACCTGCAGAGGGAAGGCGGGGGCCGCTCTCCCATTTGCAGTTTCCTCCGTTAGCCTATGCATTTGTTCCAGCTGCCTTTGGGCTGTTTCTAAAAAGCAAACTGATCTCCAGGAAAGTAGGGTCTGGACCACTGGAGAAATTCAAGACAGCGTTCCCCAGCCCTGACCTTTTTGCCCCTCTTTGCCACCATGCGCTGCAGATTCTCCCAGACTGCCTCAGTGTCATGCCCTGGCCTCCCACTGATGTCTGAGGCAGCCCTATCCTGGCTCTTAGCCTCTGGGAAAGCAGGCCAGTGGTGACCCAGTTGGCCATTCTCCTCAGTGGTCCCACCTTCAAAAAAGAGAAGAAAACCAACATGTATTGAGACCCTACCACATCTGTCATTGCGTTGGATTAAATGCGAAGATCCACGTGATGTATCTACATCTCTTTCACTTTATGTATGAGTTATCTGAGGCTCAGAGAGGTTAGTTAACCTCCTAGGGTCACACAGCTGGCACATGAAGGAGCCAGAATTTGAAGCCATGTCTTTTTGGGTCCAAAGTCCAGGATCTTACCACTATGCCAAGCTGCCTTTTTAACACTTAGTTCTTGTATCAGAAAGCCATATTTCTCAAACAATAAAAAAGTGTATTGTCTCAGCTGTACCCAGGATTGAGAGCTTCTGGTGTCCTTTTAATTCAAGGAGCTTCAGTACAGAATTAATGAACTAATGCACCAGAGAGATTTTTATGGGATTTAGAGGGCACAACCAGTTTATCAAATGGATATATTTTCAGAGACTATAGGGGCTGGCAGTGCCAGGCAGCGGGAGGTTGGTGGGGGAAGACGGGGCTGAGGGGCGCCTTCTCGATAAAGTCACATCCTGCAGATCCCAGGCTGTCAGTTCCTGATGCCAAGTGACAGGCGTGCTGATTTCGTTCACTTGAGCTGCTCAGTTCAAAGGCCCAATAACAAGTTCCCAGAATGTTCCAAACATGGATTCAGGGAACGGGTTGATGAGTAAGCTCCCACAGGTTGCTCAGGAAGGATGATCCCAGAAGAAACATTTGCACAGAATTGAATTTTCATTAATTAAAAGAGCAGATGGAATTCACAAACAGGGGGAAGAGATCTGCCTGCAAGGTGCCAGATTAGAAGTCAGAGGCGTTCCAGCAGCCGCCCAGGGCTTCAGAGTTTGTTCATCGGAGGTGAAGTGAAGAGCTGGAGTGTCCTTTCAGCAAACCCTGGAGTGTTATGGGGGGCGGGGCCCAGAGCCAGGCACTGGGGTGCAGGGGGGAGCGATGCCCTCCCGGGCCTCGGGAGCGCAGCATCTGCAGGGCGGACAGCTGTGCAGGCAGGGATACACACAGGTCCCAGTCAAAACGGATGCCCCAGAAAGTGACCACCTGAGTTAGACTGGGAGCTCACCTGCCGTGTGGGGATGAGAGACCGTGTCAGCCCGTGCAAAGGCACAGGGGAGTGAACCAGCACCGTGTGCCGGGGACTCTAGCAGCTCCGCGTTTTTATGGCTTACAGAGCAAGAGAGGGCGGGCAGGAGGGTGAGGCCGGCTGGCCAAAGCACCAGGGGTCTTTGAACAGCAGAAAGCTCAGTGCGGGAGATGGTGGTGATCAGATTTGCAGGGTTGGTCTCATGAGTGGCCCTGGAGAAGCAAATGGGTAACTGGACATCCACGAATGGGTCCTGGTGAAGCATGGGGAGACGTGAGTGTCTTCCACATCTCCGCTGGGTGAACTCAGGTGGATCTCTGTACCCACCGTAATGCACATGAGGTGCCCAGCATGGTGAACGCCAGACCACCCGACCCGACGGTGTTCTCCTCTGAGAAATGGCATTAGTGTTTATTCAGTCTGCCTTAGAAGGTCATCTGTGACATGACTGTGGAAGGTGCATGATGTAAAGCCTGGCCCCTGGGAGATGCACCCAGCTGGTAGCTGATATTATCATTGTTGTTATTGTTGCCGTTGTTATTATTTGGATGACTGATGATTTGGTTTAAGCCAAGCACTGGAGCCCACAGCCAAGTCTGCTATTCCCTTGCGTCATGGAGCCCACAGTCTAGTCGCGGAACCAGACCCCCAAACAAATCCTAGTTCGTGATAGGATCTGGGTTGACTGGGGATGGCGGGTACAGATGGCACTGGTGCCCTGTCAGTACTCACCAAATGTGAGTCCTCTCCCCAGGATGCTGCAGTGAGCAAACATGGATGGTTGTGGAGACACCATGGGTGGCCCTGCATGGACTTTCCTTGCAGAAATGATGGAGGCTAAGCAAAGTGAAGCTTGCTGCCCTCCGTGCCAGAGAAAGCGACAGAACCAGCTTTCAGACCCAGGCAGTGAGGCTCCAGGGCCCAGTGTCTTTCCTTAGAACCTGCCAATCATCCATCCATCCATCCATCCATCCTTCCTTCCACTCAACAGAGATTTATTGATACATCTTTGAACAAACAGGAAATATTCTTGCCCTTATTGGTATAGCTGTTTGCAAGGGAGACAATCACTTTACAAATCATCAAACTGATAAATACATAGTTTGAGATGTTTATTTTTTGAAGAACAATTTCCAGGCAGTAAAATATACTCTTTTAGTGTATAGTGCTATGAATTTGAACAAACATATACAGTCATTATAACCACCACCATAATGAAGATACAGAAGAGTTCCATCACCTCCAAAACGCCCTCATCCCAGTCCTTGGCAGCCAGTAATTAATTTTCTACCCCTATACTTCTAACTATTCCAGAAAGTCTAAAAAACAGAATCATAGTGTTGAGAACCTTTTGAATCTGTTTTTTTTACTGAGAATGACGCTTTTGAAATTTAGGCGTGTGGTGCGGGTGAGTAGCTTCCCTTTTGATTGCTGGCCAGAACTCCGTGGGATGAGGAGACACCGTTGGCTTCCCCATCAGAAGCTGTAGGAGATTTGAGTTATTTCTAGTCTTATAAAATTATAAATAATCCATTTGCATACAGATTTTTATATGAACTTAATTCAAACTTCATTTTATATGAACTTCTACTTCTCTAGAATAATTACGTAGAAGAGGGATTCCTGGGTCATTTGTAAGTGTACATTTAACTTTCTAAGAATCTGACAAAGTGTTGAACATAGTTTCATTTGTTTATTTGCCATCCACACACCTTCTTTGTGAAGTATCTGTTCAAATCATTGCCCATTGATTTATTGGACTGTCTTTTTGATTATCAAGTTTTGATCATTCTTTATACATCCTGGGAATAAGTCCATGTATTTTGCAAATATTTTCACCAGTCACTGACTTACCTTACCGGAGTCTTTTTAAAAGCAGATGTTTTAAATTCTAGCGAACCCCAGTTTTCCTTTTTCATTTATTAACCTTGGGTTGGGGGGTGGGCGTATCTAAACAGGTTCTCCTCACATGAGGTCACAGAGATTTTCTCCTCTTGTTTTCTTTGGGTTTTGCATGTAGAGCTATAGTCCATTGTGAGTTCATTTTTGATCATGGTGTGAAGTGTAAGAGAGGCTTCATTTACTTGCAAAAACTGTACACCTGTTCCAGCACCATTTGTTGAAAAGACTGTTCTTTACTGCACTGCTTTTGCAACTTCATCAAAACTCAATCGACCATAAACGTGCGGGAGTGTTTCTGGATGCTGTTCGTTCCCACTGATCTGTCTGTGTATGTTTTAGCTGATCTCACACTTTCCTGTAGCTTCACTGATACTTGAAGTCAGGTAGTGAGAGTCCTCCAGCTTTTTTCTGCTTTTCAAAATTATTTTGGCTCTTCTATATCCTCTGCTTTTTCACATAAATTTTAGAATCAGTTTGTTGATTTCTACTAAAAAAGATCCCTCTGGATTTTTGTTAGCATTGAACTGAGTCTATAGATCAGTTTAGGGAGAGATGACATCGTAACAATGTTGACTCTTGCAATCCATGAAGACAGAACCTCTCTCCATGTATTTAGGTTATTTTGGATTCTTTCATCAGTGCTTTATAATTTTCAGCAAATCAGTTTTGAAAATACGTTGTTACATATATATCTGTCGTACGAATTTTTGGTGCTATCCAAGTGGTACATTTTTTAAAAATTTAGTTACCAGTTATTAATTGCTAATCTATAGAGATATGACTGATTTTTGTGTATTGGCCTTGTATTGTCCTGTAATTTTGCTAAGTTCACATATCAGTTCTATCAGTTTTTTTAGTAAATTCTTTAGGCTTTCTATGTAGACAATCATGTTTGCAAATAGAGGCAGCTTTATCTCCTCCTTTCCAATCTTGCATGCCTTTCTTGTTCCCCAGGCTAGAACATTTCATTTACTTGGTCTTGATCCTGATCTGAGCCAGAAGTCAGTTCGGTTTTTGTTTGTTTATTTGTTTTGTTTTTACTGCTGAGTATGATATTAGCTACAAGTTTTGTAGTTGTTCTTCATCAGAGTGAGGAAGTTCCCTTCTATTTCCAATTTTCTGAGGTTTTTCATGATAAATGAATGTTGAATTTTGTCAAATATCTTTTCTGCGTCTATTAAGATAATTATATGGTTTCCCTTCCATAGTCCCTTGAAATACACTGATTTTGGAATGTTGAACCAGCCTTATATTCCCAGAGTAAATCCCACTTGGTCATAATGTACTCTCCTTTTTATGGACTGTTGGAGTCAATTTGCTAACATCTCAGTTATAATTTTTACCTTCATTCATGAGGAAATGTGTAGTTTTCTTTTAACATTTTTGTGTGGTTTTGGTATCAGAGTAATGTTGGCACTGTAAGTTGGGAAATGTTCCCTCCTCTTCTACTTTGCAGAAAAGCCTGTGTAGATTGGCATTTTTTCTAACACATGTTTGGTAGAGTTGGCCACTGAAGATATTTGGGCCTGGGGTTCTTTGCAGGAAAGTTTTTAACTATGAATTCAATTTCTTTAATAAACATGGGTCAATTCTGTTTACTTGTTTTTTTCTTAGACAAGAAAAAGTCAACAAATCTTAAGTAAGATTTGGTCATTTATATCTTTCAAGGAATTCCTCCGTTTCACTTCACTTTTCAAGGACTTCGGTTACAGTTATTTGTAAAACCCCTTATTAACCTTTTAGTGAGTATAGATTTTGCAGTGATGTTCCCTCTTTCATCCCTGAACTGGTAGTTTGGATTTCCTCTAGAGTTTTCCTAGTCATTCTGGCTAGAAATTTATCTAATGTATTGACCTTTTTAAAGAACAGGTTTTCACCTTCATTGATTTTTCTTTATTATTTTTCTATCTTCTACTTTATTGATTTCTGTTCTTACCTTTATTTCTGCCTTCCTTCTGCTTACTTTGGGTTTAATTAATTCTTCTTATTCCAGTTTCTTAAGGAAGAAATTTAGATCATTGATTTGAAACTTCTTTTTCCCAACAAAAGTGTTAAATGCTGTGAATTCTGTTCTAAGTCCAGCTTTAGCGTATCCCACAAATTTTGGTATGTTTTCATTTTCATTACGTTACAAACATTTTCTAACTTCCCTGTGACTTCCTCAGGGTTATTTACACATGTATTCTGTGATTTCCAACAATATTCGGGAGTTGTCTGTGTATTTTTCTGTTGTTGATGTCCAGCTTAATGCTGTGATGGTCAGAAAAATACCCCGTATAATTTATTTTCTTTTTTTAATAGGTAAAGTTTGTTTTATGGCCTAGAAATGACCTATCTTGGTGAATATTCCATATTTACTTGCAAGGCACCTGTTTGTTCTCATCTGGCATGTGTTCTGTAAATGTCAATGAGGCCAGGCTGCTTGATAATGCTGTTCAGGTCTTGTTTGCATTCTTACTGATTTTATGTCTACTTGTTACATCAATTACTAAGAGAAGTGTGTTGAAATCTCCAACTGTAGTTGGGGGTATTTGTCCATATTTGCTTGCATTTCAGTCTCACATATTTTGATGCTCTGTTTTAAGATGCATACACACTTGAGATTGTTACATCTTCTTGATAAATTGCCTCATTTATCATTATATAATGTCCAGCTCATTCCTTGCTCTGAAATCTACTTTGTCTGATATGAATATGGCCTCTTCAGCTTTCTTTTGGTTAGCGTTCACACAGTGCATCCAGCAGTGTGCTGGGGAATGTTTAATAACTAGCAATCTGATAAATAAGAAATAAAGCCCTCATTTGCAGATTCTGCTGACTTTCATGATGGAAGTACTTTCATCATGGCTGATTTCAAGTTACGAATGGGACATCATCGAACACAGAGTGGGGAAGAGATGCTCTCAGTCTGCCCTTATGAACCAGTATAGGCCTTTCTAGCAAAACCTGATTAGGTCTTTTCCATCCCCTTATTTTTACCCCATCTGTATCTGTATATTTTATGTACATGTCTTGTAGGCAGTCTTTTTTATCTAGTCCAACAGTCTCTCTTTCCATTGAGATTGAGACCATCTATACTTGATAAAATTATTGACGTGGTTGGATTTAAGTCCATCATCTCACTCTTTTCTTCTATTTGTTCTATTTGGGGTTTTTTTCCTCTTTTTTCCCTTATTTTGGATTAGTTGATCATCATTTATGATTCTGCTTTAACTTCTCTATTGGTTTAGTATTTATACTTTTTATAAGCTTAGAGGTTGCCCTATGTTTATAATATACATCTTCAGTTAATCAGAATCTACCTTGAAATATCAGACCACTTCATGTGTGATGTGAGAATGTTATAGTAATATGCTCCCAAGTCTTGCAATCCATCTTTTGTTTTATTGTGCTATAAATACATAATTAATTACTTTTCTTTTTGCTTCAGTCAGTTACATCTTGCAGTGGTTAAAAATAAGAAAAATTGATTTTATATGAACTTCCTTTTACCCATTTCCAGTGTTCTTTATTTCTTTGTGTAGCTTTGATTTCTATCTGATATCGTAGTCATTCTACCCAAAGGACTTCCTTGAGCGATTCTTGCAGGGAGAGGCTACCGGCAATAAATTCTTTCATGTTTGTATTTGTTGGGGAAAAAATTCTCTATTTGCCTTACATTTTTAAAAGATATTTTAAGCGAATTCTGGGTTGACAGCTGTTTTCTCTTTCAGCATTTAAATATGTCACTCCACATTTGCATTGATTCCAACAACAAATCTGCTGTAATACCCTGGTTCCTCTGTAGGTAATAGACCTTCTTTCTTCAACTGCCTTCAGGATTTTCTGTCTCCCTTTGTTTTAGATAGATGTGCCTAAGTGTGTTGTTTTTCTTTCTTTTTGATGTTTATCCTGATTGATGTTCTCTGAGCTTAGATCTGTGGCTCATTTTTGGGAAATTCTTTGTCATTATCTGCAAATACTTCTCTCTCTCTCTTTCTCTCTCTCCCTCTCTCTCTTTCTTCCCTCCACTTTGGGGGTTTCAATTATGATAATTTAGACCTTTGATATCTTCCCGCAGCATCTGGATGCTCTGTGTGTTTCTCTTTCTTTCACTTTTTTCTCTCAATGCTCCGTTTTCGGTCATTTCTTTGGATTTATCTTCAAGTTCACTCCTTTTCTTTACTGTCTATTGATGAGCCTGTTGAAGGCATGCCCCCTCTCTGGCAGTACGTTGGGTTTTCTTAATTAACATTTACACCTTTTTTTAAAAAATAATTTCCATTTTCTGCTGAGATCCCCATCTTTTAATGCATGTTGCCCACCTTTTCCATTAAGAGATTTTGATATAGTTTTAATTCCTTGTCTGTTAGTTCTAATATCTAGTCCCTCTCTGAGTATATTTCCGCTGGTTGCTTTGTTTCTTCACATTGGGTTTTTGTTTTTCCTTTTGCTTTGTCATGTGTCTTGTAACTTTTGGTTAAAAACTGGACATCCAGGGGAGGGTATATTTCTTTCTTTTTCTGGCTTACTTCACTTCGAATGACAGTCTCCAGGTCCATCCGTGTTGTTGCAAGTGGCACTGATTTATTCTTTTTCATGGCTGAATAGTATTCTATTGTATAAATATACCACAGCTTCTTTACCCAGTCATCTATAGATGGACATTTAGGTTGTTTCCATGTCTTGGCCATTGTAAATAGTGCTGCTATCAACATTAGGGTGGATATATCTTTTTGAATTAAAGTTCCCTCTGGATATATGTCCAGGAGTGGGATTGCTGGACCATATGGTAAGTCTATTTTTACTCTTTTGAGGAATCTCCAGAATACATCTGTGAGTCTGTTTCTGTTTTGTATATAAGTTCATTTGTCTTATTTTTTTAGATTCCTCATACAAGTGATACCATATGGTATTTTTCTTTCTCTTTCTGACTTACTTAGTATGCAAAGGTCTTTTTTAAAAAATCAGGTAAGTTAGTCTGGCATGTAGTCTGGAGTAGTTCTCTGGTGCTGGTGCATCAGTTGCTGCTTCCGCACCTCATCAGAGCCTCTGTATTTACTCAACAAGATAAACTTCCCCTGTTCTTCCTCTTCCCATGCAGACATGTGAGGTCCTCCTGATCCACACCTGAGCAGTGTCTTATATACCTTAATGAAATGAGTCTTGTGTTGCTATTAATGCTACTAGCATCCCCTGAGAGAGAGAAATTGTCAGACTGATGCAGCAGTTTCATTTCATCTCAGATGAATGTGTGTGTGACACCTGAGTTCACCTACCAGGATATAAAGCCAAAGAAACATGAATTCCCCCCAAGGGGTCCAGACAGAGGCTAGGCATGCTGCCGATCCCTGCTCCCACGGCTTTTCAGCACATCTTTAATGCAAAGAATGATGAGAGAGCTCTTAAATCATCCGGAGGAACATATACAAACACGTACCTCTGTGAGTTGGGCTTCGGTTTGTGTGTGCATTTCATTTCTCCTTCAATAATGAATTGATATAATAATAACTTGCTCACATCTGTTGGGACCTTGCTAAATACATCAGTCTATGTTTTAATTGAGTCATGTACATTATCTCCCTATGGGGTGGGTGCTATTATTATTCCATGAATTCTGAGACTTCTGCAGAGGTTAAGTGCTTGCCCAGGGGTCAGCAGCAAAGGGAGCCACTGAGACCCAATGCCAGGACTCTGTGACTTCAGCCTCGGCTACTCTGATCCCCTGAGCACCTACTTCTAGACCAGCTTCATGCTAATCCCTGAGGTTATGGCCCTGACCTAGTCATATCCCTGTGCAAAGAGCTCACAGTCCAGTGAGGAAGGCAGACATGTGCATCCTTGATTACAATATGGCATGATCAGGGCGGCAGGGGAGGAACAGGCAGGGTTTGGTGAGAATTGAGAACATAGATGGATGTACTTGGTCAGGAGAGGGGAAAATAGGAGAGCTGAGGAACAGGAGCGGACTTGATGAGCACTCCACAGGGGGGCAGAAAATTTGGACTGGATTTTGAAGTATGAGTAGGAGTTCATGAATATAAAGACTAGGATAAAGACTACCAGGCAAGTCACAGAAGATGAAAAATAAAGCATGCCCTATTATTTGAGGTTGGCCCAATGGGCATAATAATGACAGTGGCCAAAATATGAGAAGGTTGGAGCCTGGCTTTGGGAAGTTTTCACGCTAAGGAGTTTGAACTTTATTCTACAGTAAGTAGAAAAATTTGGAGTGATGTTAATTAAGTGATGTGAACATGTGAATGATAATGCAACAACGTTAGATTGCATTTATTGAGAACTTTGTGCTCAGTAAAACATGCAGAATGTCAGTTTTCTCTTCACGATAACATCGTGTAGCAGACGTTACTATTCCCCTTCACAGATGAGGAAAACCGAGGTACCAGCAAGAGGATAGGCAGCTTGCCCCGGCGCTGCGGTTAAGCTGCAGGTCTGAATCGTCACCACACTCAGTCCCTCCGTTTCACTGATGCTACTGACTTAGAATGCTATCTCAGGAGCAGGTACAGCGGGATTAAAGAGCCCCGGGCTGGCGTAGGTGGGGGCCTGTCATGAGTGGAGGCAGTGATGAAAAAGGACCAGAGAGGAGAGGAAGATTCTGGAAGGGAAAGATGATGAGTCTTGAGAATCAATCGAATGATGAAGAGCAGGGTCTGAGGGAGGGACAAAGTCTATGAGACTCCCAGGTTTCTGACTTGAGAAACTGAACAGCGGAGACCAGGGGCAGTTGGCTTGGACGGACTTAATATGCAATGCCTGTGGGGCCTCCAGCTGGAGGTGTCCAGGAGGTGGCTGGCTGCACGGATCTGGCCATCCTGCCAGCCGGGCTGGGCAAGCTGGAGACGGATCTTGCCATGAAGACAGGCTCAGTGGGCAGGAGACCTGGGCTGTGGCCCCAGCTGGGCTGGAAGTCACTGATCCTGGCGGCTTCAGATTCCTCACCTACAAAATGTAAGGTGGGAAGGAAATTACCCTGCAGGCTGACACGCGGTAATGCTGCACTCCCGGGCCCGAGGGAGGCGTTCGCTATGCAGACCCATCCTGCAAGCCAGTCAGCTTGAAAGCTAGACGTGGAATAGCAGGTCGCTCTCTGCTGCGGCAATCACAGCCTTCAGGGTAATCACAGGACTAAAGCGGCAGGCTAATAATCACTCTTAGGAGGTTTCCGTGCGCTTCTCCCCATATTTTTCGTCTAAAGAGGACATAAACTCTGCTGAGCAGAAGGTGGCAAATTCCAGCAAATGTGTACTTACACTTCCTCAGGGCGGTATCGCCATCTCTTTTGGTCGACGCCCCACGTTCTGGCTTTTCTGGGAGGCCAATTCTGTGATGTGCTTTGATATCAAGACTCACTTTCCATTTAAAACCTGCATCTGCAGAATTGCTTGGCTCCTGGTGGAAAAGATCAGCGGGTGATGAGGCTGATCTGCGCACCTCACTGGGCGGGGCTGGGGAGGCAGCTCCCGCTGAGCCGGGTGTCCGCCCAGCCCAGCATAGGCATTCGCGGGCTCACAAGTATGCCTAGGAGTGTGCGGCGGCCAGCGAGGGTGCCGGGGGCGGAGCGGGGAGGGAAGCAGAGCTGCCGGGGAGTGTGACTGGAGGGCCCCTCTTGTTAATGGGCATCCTAATGGCGGACCACACATTTTTCTCTTTTGGATGATGTCAAAACCTTTCCTCAAATGTAGAATTACTGGACCTTCATAAATACACTTGATTTGGGTTCCAATTGAGTTCGCAGATTTAATATATTGACCCTAGAGAGATTTTGGAATACAAGACATATAAAGTGTATATTGTGTGTGTGTATATATATATATATATATATATTTTGATACATTATTTATATTTTCAGCATCTTCACAAAGCTGGTATAACTTGGCAGAAAATCTGAATTTTGAAGGAGAGCACGATTCTGATTGTCATTTTGGGTGACACTGGAGAATAGGGGAGGCCAGGGTTCAGATGAGGCTGAGAGCCTCGGTAACGGCGTCACCTGGACATGTCCCTTAACCTCTCCAAGCCTGGCTCCCTGAAATGGAAGTAATGATTGTACTTGCCTCACAAAGTCCTTCTGAGGATAAAATGAGGTAATACACGGGACACTGTGGTAAGGGCTCTGTAAGTGTTGGCTTTCCTGACCAGTAAGTTATATGCATAAAGAAGCTTAAAGAGCTTCTCACACACGGTAGATGTTTAATAAATGGCCGCATTAATATTGCAACTCTTGGTGTCATAAATGAAGCCATTGCTCGTGACAATAATGGAACAGCTGTGTTGAGCCCCTGCCTAAAAGTTGTAAGAACAGCATCCCATCCACACTGTTCCTCTCACTGCCGGCCCTGAGCCTGCCCCTTGACCTCTGTGCGCCTCCGTTTTGTCATCTGGGGCCTAGGATGGGTGGGGTGGTTTAAAGGAGTCTCCGTGCCCTTGAAAGCTCCACGACTGTTTGGTGCAAGATGATGGCAGTTACAGTTGGCATTTCCAGTGACTTAAAATAGATTCAGGGTTGGCCCTTCGGCCACGAGGGCATTGCAAAAGTTTTTGTTTGCTTGTTTGTTTGCTTTTTTTCTGGAAGACCTTGGAGAATTTCATTCATCCATTACCCCTGCAGGTGTACCCAGACCTGAGACCCTGAACATCCTTTCTGGGCATGGCCATAGCTGACTTCAACTATCTACTTGGTTTGTCATTTACTGTTCTGGGCAGTGAGAGCTCCCCCTTCAGAGCCCTCATCCCTCACTCTGCTCCGGGGACCCCCAGTCCTAGACTTAACAGCGTCGGCCCAGAGCATCCTGGTTCCTTCCTCGGCGAGACTCAGCAGCAGCTGGCCCAAATTCCATGCCATTGTGAAGATTAAATGAGTTAATACTTGCCAAACCCTTAAAACAAGGTTTGGCTCACGACAGATGCCTGGTATTGAGCGGTTCTTAGCAGCAGAGGCTCAGGAGCTTAGAATAGTGCTTGGCACTTTGCAGGGGCGCTATTTTTTTTATGATCATTCATTTCTTTAGTCAGTCAACAAACCTTTCCTACGTCTTCATGCCAGACAAGGCTTGGGGGCGCCAGGCAGAACATGACAGTCGCTGCCCTCAAGGAGCTCAGAGTCTAGCAAGAAGCAGACAAATAAGCAAAAATGCAGCAGGAGTGTACCGTGGAGAGGTGCCAGGGGAATTTGGGAGTAAAGAGGAAGCCCTATTCTAATCAGGAGGGAGGGGATTGTGAGATAATAATAGTGGAGATGTATTTTTAGGGGTACATGACACACATCAAGACACATGTGGAAACTGACACATTGTAACTGACTATCCTTCAGTTAAAAAAAAAGCACACAGAGTATCTGGTACACAGTCAGTTCCTGGAAGATCTGACTCTGGAGATCCACCCTTTGTGAGAGAGCCTGGTGGATTAAGGGAGAAAGCAAGAGACAGACAGACAGGGGGTTCTAGGAGCAGCAAAGACCATGTGCAGCTGGAGCCCAGGGTGGCCATGGGCAAGCCTAGGGCCATGGTAACAGCTTGGAAGATCTGCAGGCAGGGGCTGAGGTGCCTGAGTGCTGGACCACAGAATTTAGACCACCCTCTAGGCCACATGGGTTTCCAGCCCTGCTACCTGGTACTGGTCCACTGAGAAATTGGAAAGATTCCAGGATCAAGTCAAGTCAGTTTCCAAGCCATGCTTGCTATTGAGTCATTAAAGACCCTGAGGCGTCTGCAAGAAAGAATATAGTTGAACCTCATCATTTCCCAGACATGTTTGACCTCAGGATCCTTTCTCCACCAGAATCTATCAGCCTCACACAGAGCTGGCAGCATTCCTGGGGGCACGAACTGTGAAACAGCCATCATGAGAGGAGGATCTTTAAGCAGGGTACTGCTGTGATCTGAGTTGCGTATCAGAAAGGTAACTTCCCCGTCAGTAGCCAGAAGGACAGACTGGAGGAAGGGACTCTGGAGGCCAGAGGACTGGTAGGGAAGCTGGTACAGGAGACCAGGAGGAAAGAATGGGGACCTGAACGCAGGCCATGTCAATGAAGAGGAAGAAGAGGGTACAGGAGTTAATAAGGAGGTAGGGTCAACTGGCATCAATGACTGAATTTAACTGTTACAATAATGGGAACTCCCTGAAACCTGGGAGTCAGGACCGGGTGTTCTGACATGAGCCCAGGGTTGGTGAGTGGTCACCAAGGCAGACCCCTCCTGTCCCTCAAGCCTGGCAGCCAGTCCTAACACAGAGGGACGAGGACGTGATGGTTCCAAGGGACCCTGCACCTCTGCCCAGCTGGCACTCCTAGGCCGTGTACTTCTGAAGCCAACAAGTGCTGAGCTGGACCAGCTCTGTGGCAGCAAGGGTGAAACTGGCGTGCAGCTTGACATGTGCTGATTAGGTGTCTGTTGTGTAGTGGGGCCCCGGGATGGAGGAGAGGAGGGTGGAAGAGTGCGTCAGGACCCACCCCAGGTAAGTCCATCACCCCGGCCGTCCCCTCAGTGTGGGAGAAGGGACTTGGGAGTCAGAAACCGAGAGAGGCCAATCCCAGCTCTGCCATCCCAGCTGCACAACCCGGAGCAAGTTCCCAGCCCCTCTCGCTGGTCTCCTAGGGCTGCACAGCAAAGTCCCACGAACGTGGTGGCTTTGAAGCAGTAGAAATTAATTCTCTTGCAGTTCTGGAAGCCGGAAGTTCAATATCCAGGTGCCCAAGAGCCAGGCCCCCTCAGAGCTCTCGGGGAGGAGGCTTCCTTGCTCTTCAGCTTCTGGGGCTCCAGGGCTTCCTTGCCTCGTGGCCACCACCCTCGAGGCTCTGCCTCCTCCCACAGCCGCCCCTGCGTCTCAGATCTCCCTCTTCTCTCTCTGATACAGCAATCCGCCATTGAATTTTGGGTCCACCAGGAATCCGGCATGATTTTATCTCTTGTCCTTGACTTAATTACATTTGCAATGTCCCTGTTTCCAGATAAGGCTCCATCCACAGGTGCTGGGCTTAGTACTTGGACATGGCCTCTGGGGACACTCGTCACCCACTGCATCCCCACTTCACATGTCTGCCTTCTCGTCCGAAACGTGGAGAGCACTGTGGTGCCTGTCTCATTGGCTGACTGGGAGGATGAAGAGGGTAGTGTGCATAAAGTAAGTCCCTAACACCGCACCTGCCCAATGCAGTCTCCACACTCTCTGATCCATATGTGAACTGATGGCGACAGATATGTGTCCGGCACCGGCCCTTCCAGCTCCAAACCTGTATGATACCCTCTCCCGTAAGCACTGTGATCCGGGCCACCAAAGCCGTCGTGTTGGTGGCATAGGGATTATGACATAAATGTTGGTGTTCTCTCAGCCCTAAGTGTATAGCAGAGGAAAAGCTGTCACCCCCTCGGGGAGTGTGGTCACAGGCTGCAGACAGGTCTCACTTGGTCATGACAGCCGGAACAGAAGGGCTCAGTGGCCGCTTCTACCCTGAGTTCCAAATGGGCTTGGGGCTGCCAGGCATGACAAGGATGTATGGGGACCACCCGGGCACACCGCCACCCCTGCACTCGAGGGCGCGTCCCTGCCTGCTGCGCTGTGTGAGCCGGGGGCTGGGCCCGCAGCTGTCAAGCACGATGCGCCTCCTTCTCTCGCGGAACCCTTAGCACAGCGGGAAGGACAAGTGCGCAGATTGTGATGCGGGGAAGGAAGCCCTTCTAGGCTGGAGCTCAGCCTCGGGCTCCGTGGGATGCAAAATAGCCCAGCTCAGAACCCAGAGCATGCTAGGAAATCAAGTATTTATTCACTGGGTGTTTTTTTTTCTTTTTATTGAAGTTTAGTTGATTTGCAGTGTTGTGCGGGTTTCTGGTGTGCAGCATGGTGATTCAGTTATACATGTGTGTACGTATTCTTTCTCATTATAGCTTATTAAAAGGCATCGAATATAGTTCCCTGTGCTGTGCAGCAGGACCTTGTTTATCTATTTTATGTATAGTGGTTTGTATCTGTTAATCCCGAGCTCCTAATTTATCCCTTCTCCCTCTTTCCCCTTTGGTCACCATCAGTTTGTTTTCTTGTCTGCGAGTAGGTTTCTGTTTTGTAAACAAGTTCATTTGGCTTCTCTTTTTAGATTCCACATGTAAGTGATAACATGCGATACTTGTCTTTCTCTGTCTGACTTACTTCACTTAGTAGGATGATCTCTAGGTCCATCCATGTTGGTGCAGATTGCTCACCGGGTGTTTAATGAACAGATACGCTCACCACCCTTGAATTCAGGTTGATCTAGGATGGATGGGAAGAAATGGACAAAAAGGTGTTGGAAATGCGAAACTCAGCGGGTCTGAAGACTGACAGGTCAGGAGGCTGAGAAGGATGAAGTTTGGCTGATGCCTAGGCTGCCTGGGTGGACCGTGGGGAGGCCAAGTATGCTAAGAAGGTGAGGTTTGAATGATAATTCTGCTACTAAAACCAGGCCCAAGATTTCTGGAGCATTCACTGTGGACCAGCCAGGCACCGGGCTTAGCGCTCAGCATGCATTTTTTCCTTCATCCTCATAAGAACCCTGTGAATAAACTGTTACTATTGCTCACATTTTACAAAACTGAGGCAAAGAGGCTTGTTCACTCAGCTTTGGCCACACTGACCTTCCTGGTTCCCAGCACAACATCTTGCTTTCTTTGTGAGATTCAAATAATCCAAAGAAATATTTCCTCCAACTCCCAGTCCCAACGTCCCCCTGATGTAGACTGAGGATGTTTTTGCACTTAAATGTTGCTACGAACCTATTTCACCTTGGGGTTCGGCCAGTGTGTAAGGCACACCTCAGCCTTGCTCCTCCCTGCTGTGTGACTTCCTGGACACTGCTGTCCCTCTCTGAACCTCTTCAGTGAAATGGGTCCAATGAAAATATGACCCTGAGGTTGTTGAGAAGAGGAAAGGAGAACCCTCGGGTGAATGTGCTATAAAATACAAAGGCAGTGGAGAGGGTCGCTGGAGGGCAGCTGAGATCTGGCCATCCGTTGGATTCAAGTGTCCAGGTGCCAATCCAGAGTCCAGATTCGAGCATCCACGTCCACCCTCATCAGCCTTGTCTGACCCGTCCTGCTCCCATGCCATCCGAATGCTTGTCTGAAAACTGAGTCAAGACATCTTTAATCACAACGTGTCCTGGTTCTCTGAGGCAGTTTGGCTGCTCTGACGCCTGTGAAAGGGAAGTATGTCTACAAATTAACTTGCTAGAAATTAAGCACATTTCCCAAAACTTTCCTGGAAGCCAGTGTGAGCAATCAGAGCCTGGGATGCGCTCCTGCCTGAGGAGTTGGGGCTGAGGCAGTGAGATGAACCACCACCCAGCAGCTTAGGATGCGGCAGGGCCAGGAGACCCCCAGGACAACGGCGGTCCCTTGAAGTGGGAGTGTCCACCACACCCTGGCCTCCACCCTCCATTTGTTTTATAATTGAGATGGAATTCACATAATGTAAAATGAACTGTTCTGAAATGAACACAGTGGCTCTAGTGCATTCATAGTGTTGTGTCACCACCACCTCTGTCGAGTTCCAGAGCATTTTCATCACCGAGGGGAACCCGAGTGAGCAGTCACTCCCCATCCCCTCCTCCCCCAGGCCTGGCAGCCCTGACCCGCCTTCTGTCTCTGTGGAATTTCTTATTCTGGGTGTTTCCTATTAGGTGCCACCTGGGCTAAAATAAGGTTGTTTCTGAGTCAGGCGCCAGGCACAGAGGGCTCTAACCATCCTGGCTGTCAGGACGTCTGATCCCATGTCGGTACCAGAGCCAGAGGGACATTTGTCAAGTTTCTAAACCCCTTAGGGGCGCAGTTTCTTCATCTTAACTCAGATGTTACCTACCCTCTGCTGACCGTGACTCACGGTCCAGCAAACCCACGTCCTCCTGGGCTTTCCCTGACTCTCCTCGTGGAACCCTCCTCGGGATGCTCTGCATTCTGCCCCAGGTGTCACACCGGTGTCTCCTCTCATGCCTGCATCTTGTTCTCAGCTGGCTCGTGGCTTACGGAGGGCAGGAACCACATGGCATAGTGGACGGAATACTGGCCTTGCCATCCAAAATGCGGGGTCCCAGGCCCCGTATCCTCTCTCCAATGGGCAATGAATGGAAAGTGAGGTGTACAGTGATGTTCTTTTGTCCTGTCTTTGGCAGCTCCGGAAGTGTTCCAGGTGTACGTGGACGGAGGCCCCGGGTACTCATACCCCGTTGACTGGTGGTCTCTGGGCGTCACGGCCTACGAGCTGCTGCGGGGCTGGGTAAGACGCGCACCTGCGTGGTGAACGCCGGGGCTGTGGGGGCGGGGCTCAGGTCCTACCAGGCGTGGGTGGAGTCAGCCGGCCTCGCCTCTGGGTCCGCGCACCGTGTCGGACAGGAGCCCAGATGTCAGTCCTGATTGCCTGTGTGCCAGGTCCAAAGTCCTGAGCATTAGGAAGGTCTTAGCAAGCTTCCGATCCAGCCCTCATTCTATTCGTGGGGAAAGGGATGTCTGGAGAGGAAGGGTCTGGAACAAAGCCCAGCAGCCGATCAGTGGCAGCTCAAACACCCAAGGCCCCTTGGTCCTGTGAATTCAGACACTGACCTCTTTCCCACCCACAACACAGTGCACCCGTGTGTGACTTTCCAGCTGGATTTTTCTTTTTTTTGTTTGGTTTGGGTTTTGTTCCAGTCTTCCTCCAGTATGTAGCTCAGTGTCCTATAAAAATGGGGCATTCAGTACAACATAATTTTGTTTTGTTTCATTTAAATTTGATAGCCGAAGTTGACTAACAGGGCTATTTGGCAACTAATAACTCACAGTTTTATTTTAACAGAAAGAATGATGACAAACTAATTTTGAGGCATGTCTTCTTTACACACAAGTATCATTTGAAAATGATGCCACTTAACCTCTCAGGAGCAGGGTTTCCCCTTCGGTACAGTGGGGCGACTAACCTCCTTTCAGCCTGCTCTGGGGAGCTGACATTATCATGGGATTACTGCGGCCCGGGAGAGGGACGCACAGTTTGCATGTAACTCACCTTCTAGCTCCAGTGCCCAGCACACAGCCGGCAGAGAGCTAGCTCCTCCCATTGGCTGCAGTTTTAACATTGCCGCAGGGTCATCTGCGTATTCAGGGCGGGGAGACAGTGCTCCTTGAGGGCAGGGGTTCCCAGTGCATGGAGACAATGGGCGGGAATGAATGAATGAATGAATGAATGAGTGACAGCTGTGAGTTTTCTCAGGCACTGAATGAAAACGGCTCCTCTCCCTCAGGCCGGCCTCTTCCTGGTTGGTCGCTTTGTCGTGTGCTGCCTCCCTGACACACACGCTTGAGGACGGAACACGAGGGTCCGCAGAATATTTGTATGAACCAGAGGGCGCAGACATCACCAGACGCTCTTCATCTTACATGATCAGTCATACAAGTGACCCTGGCGAGCAGCTGACCTGAGCATGATTGGGCGTTTGCCAGCAGAAAGCATATTCTCTGTCGTTCCTCCCGGGTCAGAATGACCAAAGATGACTTGGCAAAAAGCCCCAGGGGCTTCAAGATAAAATGTTTCATTTTTAATTTATCTGAGTTTTCTGCTCAAGGATCCAAATGCCACTGTCAGTGGAAGAGGGCGGGGCATGTGGTGGGATGGGGACAAAGGAACAGGAATGCCTGCTCGGGGTCAGTGTTGGTGTGTCTTACTCCCAGGTGTCTTGGTCTGTTAATCTTCAGCTGAAGTATGGATTTATGCAGGTAGTTGGTTCTGTTTTTAATGCCAGAAGCAATCCCATTTAGTCAAAAAGCTAAACTGAAAAACACTCATATTTATACATGGACTATATGAAAATGATCCTTCATCCTTGAAATTCCTCCATCATGTCTGTGACAGCATCCCTGACAGGTGATCACCCATCTGTTCCTTGATTTCCCTCAGGATCCAGGGGGCTCCTCAACTCCCAAAGGTGAAAGAAAGTCATGATGGGAACCCAGCACCGGGACTGATAAACGGTCAGCAGTTGGTCATTGTCGGCTGCCTTCCCCTGGTCTCTCTGATGCCTACCCCGAGGGCCTGCATCCTTTCCAACCCAGCGTCTCTCAAGCTGGAGGCAGGTCCTAGGAGTGGAGGCTGAGTCATGCCTGGCTGCTGACCATTAGTGGGGAGGTCCTAGGGCCCGGTGAGCAGAGGTCTGGGCTCCCTTCCACACTCCGTGCACCTTAGTCACTCAACTCATCTAAGCCCTGTTTGCCTCCTTCATAAAATGGGGACGATGAGGCCGGCCCGCGGGTCATTACATGGGGGATTATGGGAGCGAACGTGCGCAGTGCACAGGCGGCGCCCGCACCCCGGAGGCATGCTGACCTCTCAATAAACAGGCACATGGGGATGATTCTGAGACAGGCAGATGCACAGAAAGTGCTGATGGCATTCTTAGATGAGCAGGGGAGAATTTCTGGGAGGGAGGAAGCATTTATGTGGGGTCACAGATGAGTTGCTGGAGGGAACCGTGTGAGGAGAGATCGGGAAGAGCAGCTGAGGCCAACACAGCCAACGCTTTAGACTGACCAGCTGTCAGAAGGACAGTCGGGGAACTGTCTAGGGAGGACCCTGAGGTCAGCTGGAGACACTTGGCTTCACGCCATACGTAGTGCGGTGCCGTCCACGGAAGCATCAGCAGGGAGGTTAAGTGAGAGGCTGGGCTTTGGAATCACATGTTTCGGGGGCCAAATCCTAGCTTGGCTGAGGTGAGCCCATTTCTTATAGGATGTTGAGCAGTGTCCCCAGCCTCTACCCACTAGATGCCAGTAGGAATGGCCCCTACACAGTTATGATGACGAAAATGTCTCCAATCATTGCCTGATGTCCCCTGTGGGACAAATTATCCCCACTTGAGAACCACTGTCATAGAGCAATCAAGGTGACTCAAGGAGATCCTGGACGTCAGGCCACCGGCCCGTGACCTTGCAGAGTGTAGTTTTCATGCGGACGGTGGTGGAGCCCTGAAAGCCAGCACTGTGGTGCCATCAGGACTTCTACCGCCTCTGCATCTCCCCAGCCACCTCCCGCACCTGGTGTCACCCTTGCCTTTGACCTCAGTCAACGCCTGTCCTTAGGGCTGGGCAGACAGAGGAGGTGGGGGCGTGGAGAGGCCGGTGGGTAGTAGAGGGAAGGTGTCCAGAGCTCCTGGAGGCGGAGGGCAGAACTAAGGGTGCTGGATTCATGCCAGGTGGCGGGCTCAACCACAGGGACAAGGAGTCTGTGTATCAGCCCAGCCAAGGGAGAGGAGCGGCCTTGGGGTTGAGCACTGTCTGATTGATCTTTGGTAGAACACTGTGCCAGGAGTCAGAAACCAGGATGGACGTGAACTCTGTGATTTCGTTCCTCCAGATTGGCTGTCTGCATTTGGGAAGGGTTTTCAATTTTTCAAGCCATGTTTCTTGAAACTTCAGGACCCTGCAGGGGGTGATTCATGGGGAAGAAATATTTCTCCAGACTTTGGGGGTATAAATAGCCTGAGGACCTGCTCTTCCCTTTCATCCATTCTGTGTTTGGGATTTGGGGAAAATGATTTGGGGAGAAAAAACACTGGGTGAGATGGTCCCCCAGGCCCAGCTCAGCTCTAACAGTTAAAAGTACAGGTCTGTGGCAGTCCTTGTCCTCTTTCTTCTATTTCTTGGTAAATTGGCAATTGTTCTGTAAACTGAGTTTCCCGGAATAGTGAGACGCCCGCAGCGCGTAATGGGTGCGCCCGCTGCCCTGCTGCCGAAGCCGCTTTCACCGCAGGACGTGTAGTCTCTTTACCTTATGAGTATCGCTTGGTTTTCTGAGTCAACACATCCTAAGGCCAGTCAGTGAGAAGTAAGCATCAGCAGAATTCTCTACCACAAGCAGATGGAGTATCGATCCTCACATTTGCTGGTGTTCTTGTAGAAGGACCTGGGTTTCTCCACAGCCACCCACAGAGGTCAAGGCTGAGCCTGGAGCCTAAAGGGGCAGGGCTGGTTTTAACCATAGTGTTCCAAGTCCATTTCCAAATGGATTAGGGCTCCGTCGGCCTCATGGCTTATTATAGTTACCATTATCATCGTCGTGGTTATTTTTATTAGTCTGGTTCTCTCCACCTCTGGAGGGAACCACAGAGAGGCAGAGAGTGATGCGAGGGTCGGATGGGAAAGCAGAATTCGCGGATGCCTGGAAGTAACCAAGAAGGAAACAGAGAATGAGACGGAAATGATAAACGTCTTCACACGTGTAGCTAGCTGGTTCTCCAGTGGGGTGCTTGGGTTCCCGGGCTCTGGTAGGAAGGGCAGAGGAGGAGAATCTGGGTCTTGGTGGGACGTTGGGAAAGTCGCTTTTCATCTCCCAGCCTCAGTTTCCCAAACTTTAAAATGAAAAGCTGAAGGGGGAAGGGATAGCTCAAGCGGTAGAGTGCGTACTTAGCGTGCACGAGGTCCTGGGTTCAAGCCCCAATGCTCCCTCCAAACATAAATAAATGAACCTAATTACCTCCCCCCAAAATAATAAAAATAGACTTATAAATAAACAAATAAACAAACAAACAAACAAATTAGATAGGTGAGCCTGCGTCATCTCCCAACAGCCCTCCACCTGTGGTCACTGTGTTCCAGGGCGGGGCTGGGATGGGAGTCAGAGAAATGGCCTTTTGAGAGGCAAAAAGATGATAAGAAGCAATCCTGAGTGGTTCAGACACCCACGTCTCAGCCCCCGGCTTGTCTTCAGGTGCTGGCCAAGCCCTGGTACCCAGCATCCTCCCCTGCGCTGCGCCCTAAACCCCCGACAGTGCCTCCCAGCACCCAGCCCGCACCCGAAGCCTCGTACTGCTGTCTCCCTCAAGGCAGCGAGCCCAGGTGGGCAGGGCCTCTGCTGTTTTGCTCGCACCGGGGGCGCAGTCTACAGAGGACACTAGCACATCCCAGGAGCGACGTGGGAATCAGACACCTCTGATCAGAACTCTGTGTGGACGGCACGGGGGGGTGGGGGTTGTAGGAGCCTGCTGGGGCTGCTGAGACAAAACGCGACAGCCCGGGTGGCTGAACAACAGAAACTTGTTCTCTCACGGTTCTGAGGGCTGGAAGTCCAAGGTCAAGCTGTCCAAGGGTCGATTCCTTCTGAAGGCTGTCTCTGCGTGTGGACGGCCATCTTCCCCCTGTGTCTCTTTGTGGGGTGTCCCCTCTACATATCTCCCTTATGTCCTCGGTCCCCATTTTAGGTTTCCCCTGTTGATAAGCACCGCAGTCACACTGGATCAGGACCCACCCTCGTGACCTCATGTTGACTTGATTACTTCTGTAAACACTCTAGTCTCCAAGTAAGGTCACATTTGGAGGTGCTGGGGTTCACACGAATTTGGGGGAGATGATACGCCCATGACGGTAGTGGTCGGGCGAGCTGGGGGTTCACGCTGCCTGAGCTTTCATCTCGGTGCTACCACAACCACATCCCAGCTCTGGGGCGCCGGTTCGTCTTCTGTAAAGTCATACTCATGGTAGCGAACTGAGGAAGACGCGGGAGCTCTGGGCCTCGCGCTAAGCACTGTCAATGCACGTTCACTCTGATTTCTGGTCACGGTTGTTGTTACTGGTGGAATGCGAAGGGATCTCGCACATACAAAAGCAGGCAGCAGCTCTGGGCGGAAATTTGAACATTTTAAAACTGAAACCATACTCCACTTCTCATTAAATGAAAAGATGTTTGCAGAAATCGTTAAAGCATGTTAGCGTATCAAGCTAATTGGACTTTCTAGGGAGCCCACAGTTTTGGGGTTTGCATGTTGGGCAGAAGGGGGATGCCCGATTCAATTAACAGATGAGGGAGGAACTGCCCCTCAGGAAAAGGCCCCTTTCGGGAGGCACAGGCACACCCGTGTGGGCGGGCATCTTCCGTGGGCCCAGGGGGTGGGTGGTGGCCCCGGGTACAGATAAAGATGCTCCTTCATTCCTGGGAATCGTAGCCCACCCAGGGCTCAAAACTGCCTCACCTCCCTGGGTTGGCCCCTCCTCTTCACAGCAGCCCCGTGGGAGTCCAGGTTCCATGAGGTTGGAGCTGGCACCTTACACACCGCGGGAGCCCAGATGGCGTCTAGGCTCATGGTCAGCGTTCAGTCAACAGCTGTGGGTGGACTGGCCATCATCCGTGTCACTGTTGTGCTCTGGGACCTGCTGGATGGCAGACACTGCTCGGGGTCCTGAGAACACAGAGGTGGGGTGATATAGTCCCACCTTTCAGGGGTCCCCAGTAGGAATTCCACACCAGAGAGTAAGTTCATGTGGGTTAACAGTGAGCTCAGTCCTCCAGATTTCTCCAGGATCAGTTTATTGTTGAAACACACTTGCTTAGGAAACAACTTCCTGCCTTCGCCCTGAGTCGTGTGACCACGGTGCAAACCTGAGAGCATCTCGGACCACGCAGCCAGGTGTTCTGGGGGGGGAGGGAGTGTCGGAGGGAGTGAGGCGACGTGCAGACACTGTCCAAGCCTCTTCCCCAGGGTCCCGGTCAAGAAAGTCTTCCGGAGCTTTGAGAGGTGCTTACAAGCAAGAAACTGCCCGAGGCAATGTCAGGAGAACTCTTCAGAAGGTTTAATGCTCTGCCAAGCTGGGGAATTGTACCGAGCTGGGGAACTGGGAGAGAACAGGGCTTCAGGGCTTATGCATCCTCCCCGGAGGGGAGAGGGGATGGCAGGAGGAAGAGACCCAGCCTCCCCATGCCCTTCCCCCGACCCGGCCCTGCTCACTCCGGGCTGCCTCGGCCCCGGCCCCGGCAGGGAAGGTACAGCTAAGGCCCGCCGGTAGGTGGGGGGCTGTGGATGGTGAGAGCCTGGGCGTGGAGTGGGGACTCGGGCTAGGCTGAGGGTGTGGGTCCTGTCTCCGCCGGTTACAGCCTGTGTGACCTTGCCAGGTCACCTACCCTCCTGGGGCCGGAGGGATCAGCCATGTAAGAGGAATACCCCTGTTACCTGAAGGGGAAGAACAAATCATGCCGGGTAATGACAGCTTTAACCACGTCGGTGGCCTCTTCCACTTGCGCACGCTCTCTCTGATACCACCTGTTGTCCTTGGGTTGCAGAGACCGTATGAAATCCACTCGGCCACGCCCATCGACGAGGTCCTCAACATGTTCAAGGTGGAGCGTGTCCACTACTCGTCCACGTGGTGCAAGGGCATGGTCGCCCTGCTGAAGAAGGTAAGAGGGCAGCCGCCAGCCCACCTGGCCAGGGAGCTGGTCCCCGGGTGCAGAAACAGGCACACCAGCGAATTAAGGAGTGAGAGGACGAATGGCCTGACAGCAGTGGAAATGATAAAGGAAGCAGGGCTCTGGCGCCTCATCGCCTCATTGTCTGCTCTCACCGTCTCGCAGGAAGGCCGCAAAGCCCCTGCTGGACAGTGGGGTGTGGCGTGGCGTCCTGTCGGCGACAAAGCCCTCAGGCTCTTTTCACTCTGCTCCAAGCTCTGAATAATTAGAAATACTTAATGCACGTGGTTCCTTAAAAATTTTATAGTCTTTTAACTCACTGAGCTTTAAGAAATTGGGCATCTCCTGACTTTTTCCAGGAACTATTGCTGTTAGAATAAAGCAGAAGTTCTCCAAGTGTGGTTCCTGGACCAGCATCACCTGGGAGCTTATCGGAAATGCAGATCTTCATCTGGAATCTGCAGACCTTCTGAATTACAAACTGGGGCGGGCCGCTTGTCTGTGTTCTGATAAGCTCTCCGGGTGGTCCTAGGTCCTAGGGCGGGCTGGAGTTCCCACAGGCCATGGGTCGTGGCGCCCTCCTTCTGAGGCTGGTGTTCAGCTAAACTCGCTCGGAACCTTTCAAGACACAGGGTCGAGCCTTGCATGTGGTTGGCACCAGTCACCTTTAATAAAAGAATGACAGCCGCCAGCACTGGTTGGGGGAACGTTAAGTTCCGGGCCACGCGGCGGCTCTGCTCACTCAGTAAGCCCTGCGAGCGGAGTGCTGTCATTACCCCCTTAGCAGAGATGAGAACGCTGCGGCTTAGAACACTGGGCTGTTAGAGGGCAGGGGAGGAACTGAATCCTAGCTCTCCACACTGCGGATGTCAGCTCTTAATCCCTGCACCACTGTGGATGACTTGTGGGATTACTCCTGAGTTAAATTGCTATAGAGGAGTTTCAGCGCTTGGGTTTTGGCCGTCAGTGGTCCTGAACTCCAGCTGCTAATGGAATCATCTGGAGTCCCTACACATGCTAACACCTTCCCCTCCCGCTCACCCAGAGAGTCAGGGAACTAGCTGCTGCCCTGAAAGGTGAAACCCCCCACCCTGCCCAGGGCACTGAGGTGGCATCTCTGAATCTGCATCTGTCATCCTGGGGCAGCCCCTAGAGAGAGGCCACCAGGATCATCAGCAGGTGGGACCCTGCCCGGTGTCCCTCACGTGGTGTGACTCCAGCCCCCTGGCTGCAGTGATAGGAGGGAGAAGACTGGTAGGGGGTCCTGATGCTGGCCCGCACCTGCCAGCAGCTGGGTGTGGCATCCTGCCTTACCACATGCCGGGTGCTGACCAGTCCCCGTCGGGTCTCGTCCGAGTCATGAGCTGGAGGTGGAAGAGTTACCTTTACTCTTCCGGCTTTCCGAGGAGGAATCGCGCAGAGCAGCCACTCACCTGGCTACCAAGTGGCCGTCCCAGGGCTGGACCCCAGCTTTCATCTTTAGCCCAGGTGTTCTTTGCACCGGATAATCCCCTCTGGATGCAGGAGAATATTGTATAGCTGTTTGTGTTCTTAACAGCATCACCGGTTGTTAGCAGAAACTCTATTTGAGGAGAGGCTAAAATTGTCCCCTTGGCTACAAATGAGGGCCACTCCATCAGGCTGCAGAGGTCACCTCAGAGCTGTTCAGGGATAAATTTGATAATGCTTTTGTGTATCCCGTTACTGAGCTGAAAGTCCTAAAACAAGGTGGCTAATTCTTTTTATTTTTAATTGGAAGCCTCTGCAGACATCAGTGAGAGGTGACATGTCACAGGGTGTGAGTCCCTGAAGGGAGCACAGTGGTTGAAAATCTGGTCCCTGCCTAAGAGCCCCTGGCTGGATGACCTTGGGCAAGCAGCCTGACCCCTCAGTTCCTGGCTGTACAGAGATGGGTGTAGGTGACGCTTCCAACCACAGCAGCCCAGACAGGGCATGACATTAATGGAACGTGAAAAGTAGGGGCACCTTCATTTTCCCACGAGTCCCCGCTAACCTCAGGGAGGGGGTGCACCGCCCAAGCTAACACGTTTGCCCTTTGCCTGCAGCTCCTGACCAAGGACCCCGAGAGCCGCCTGTCCAGTCTCGGTGACGTCCAGAGCACACCCTACTTGGCCAACATGAACTGGGATGCGGTGTTTGAGAAGGCGCTGACACCTGGCTTTGTGCCCAATGTGAGTGAGGTCCCGTCCGGTGGCATGCTGCCCTCTGCAGGGTCCCCCGCCTGGGCGTGCAGGAAAAGCCTACAAGCTGGCCAGTGGGGCCCTTACTGGTCATGGTCACTTGAGCACCAGAGGGGTGAGTTTCACTGAGATTCAAGATGGATTTGAACCTGATTTCTGATGTCCAGCTGGGCAGCTTCTCTCCCTGGAGCAGGTCCTCGTGGGCACAGAACCTCCCATCTCTTACTGAATCACATCCATGATGCACACAGGTCCAGGCCCCGGGGGGAGGGGGGCTGGCAGGAGCAGAGTGAGCCCTGCTTTCATGGAGCCAACTGTCCAGTAGAGAAAGACATTGGGCCACCAGTAAGTGTATAACCTGACTCCAGGTAGTGATGTGGGTGATTACCATGCACAGAAGAACTAAGACAAACGAGACCAGGATGAAGGCTGAAGAGGCAAGGGCTGCTCTGAGGCAGAGTTGGCAGAGATCTGAACTTGGCGAGGGAACCAGGCTTACGGGGACGGGGACGGGACCGAGCCTTCCAGGCAGAGGGAACAGCAAGATTACATGCCGCCTCAGGGCAGCCAAAGCTTGGGTTTCAAGGAACAGTGAAAAGGTTTTATGGCAGGAGCTGAATAAAATAGAGAGAAAATAATAGGGAATGAGGGTGGGAGGGGCCACAGCCCGTACCCTGGAGGCTTCCAGAGGCCGGAATAAGGATTTCAGACTATGTCCTCCAAACACCGGACTGTTGTCTGCGGGGAGGTGAAACCCCGTGGGAAACAGGTCTGGGGCGGGGGCAGGGGAGCTGGGGGCTGGGGTGGGCGCTGGTCTTGCATTTCCCCGGGAGTCTGCAGAACGCACTGAAGGAGGAGCGATCAGTGGGACAGAAGTCCTGGGCTACAGTCCAGCGCCGCCACCTCTGTGCTGTGACCCCAGTGCATATTTCTGACCAGGGGAAGCCTGCCTTCTCCGAGTCCCCAACCCAGAGCTGCCTCTGTCCGCCTCAGGGGGCTCCCTGCCTCCTCACAGCCCCTTGGACAGCTGTGTGGAGACGGGTGCCCGAGGCTGTGACAAAGTGGCTGCTCAGCTACGGCCCTTTCCCCTCTTCCCACTGTAGGAGTTCGGGGGCTCTGCCTGGCCAGCTGTGGGCTCTCTGTGCGGGGTGTGTCGCCCGTGCAGCCTGTGCTCGCGGAGCATGTGCATATGCAGACGCTGTGCACAGTACCCGGTGAATCCCTGGTAGTGAAAAGTCACAGCACCAGTTGTCAGGGAGCTTGCAGGCCGGAGCAGGGCCCCTCACGGGTGCTCTGCGGGCGTCAGGGCTGGGCAGCTCATTGTGATGGGTGCTGTCCTGTGCATCGAGGCTGTTAAGCAGCATCCCAGGACTCTGCCCACGAGGTGACAGGAGCACTTCCCACTTGTGACACCAAAAGTGTCTCCAGACATTGCCAAGTATCCCCTCCGTACAAAGACACGTGTAATAAACCAGGGCTGCGTCCTAGGAGGCCTGCAGCAGCTGGAGGCTGGGTCCCCTCCGCTGCCTCTGGGATCCCCGGCGCACAGGCTCCAGGAGCAGGCTCGTCGCCTGTTAACTGGGGAGAAGATGGGGTCCCCTCACGGATCTTGGGAGGAGCAACTGCCCAGGGGCTTCCAGAGGCTCCAAACGGGGCCTGACACACTGTGAGCCTCAGTAAATGCCACCTGGGCCATTGCTGTGTTAACAAACCCACTGGAGGGCTGTTCTCAGTTCCCTTCGCTGACTTCATGCGGAATGCACACTCTGGATGTGCAGAGAGAGATGCTTGCGTTCTCCGTGTGCTCTTCTGCCAAGCTCAGGGCAGACTGATGAAGCCCAGGGATCTTGGTGCAAACTGTCTAATGAATTCTTCCCCCTACCTCGTCTCAGCCTCCCCAAGGCTGTGTGCAGATGTCCTGGGGGACACGTGGAGCCAACACGTGGCATTATCTTTTAGGACAGCTACCTGCGTTTGCAGCCATCCCCTGCTGCCCCTCTCTCGCTCCACTCAACACACACACACACACACACACACACACACACGCGTGCACTGGGCCCACACCCAGCCACACCCAGATGCTGACAGTTGTCCCCTCTGGCCGCGCTGCTTCTGACCTCCATATCTTCGCACACACTGCTTCTCCTTCCAAGGACGCCCTCCTTGTCCGCTTGGAAATCTCCTCCACCTCTTTCCAGACTCAGCATAAAACACAGCGGCCGGTCCAGGGGAGGGTCTTGGTAGCTGCCTTCTGGATGAGGAGCGAGCTCAGATGCTGCCTCCTCTGGGCACCTTCCTGGGCAGCCCCTCTGGCTCCTTCCCTGCAGTGAATCACAGCCTCGCTGGTTCCCCAGGACAGGCGCCCGGGTCTACGTTAGCAGCCAGTGCCATTCTGTTACAATGTACCTGCCATCTGCCGGAGAGCTGCAGAGAACAGGGGCCATGCAGCGTGGGCTGAGAGAGACCCTAGAGCAATGGGTGACCCTAGAAGCCACTCGAAGCCCTCAGTGTGTGCTTGTCACGTGGGTCTGGATGAACTGAGGATAATAGTCAACAGGGTTGAGCATGTTCCAAAACTCCTCATATAAGCCCCACAGCAGGGAAGGGGGTCCTGTTAGTATTCTCAGCTTAGCTGAACAGTGTTGGGGTGGGTGACCGCCCACCAGTACTCAGGGAGAAACTGGCCGAGCCAGGACTTGACCTCAGTCAGTCTGGACCTGGAGCCTGAGGTGGAATGAATGAATGAATGAATGGCAGATAAATCAGGCCAGGAAAGACAGGGGCCTGAAATCTGACCTGTTCATCGGGAGAGGGTGAGTGGTGGGGAACAGATGTGCCCCCGGGGGAAAGGGGAACACCAGCTGAGTTGCAGAGGTTGGTGTTGGGGGGAGCCCAGCGCAGGCAGGCGGCTGTCGTTTCTGACACACCCGTGGGGGCCGTTCTGCTGGGACCTCTCTCCGTGGTGAAGAAAGGAAAGGGGAAAGGACGTAGTGCTGCCCCCAGCAGCCCACGAAGTAAACAGCAATAATAATCACCGCGGTTAACAGCTGGTGGTGCCCCCAGGGCAGGGCCTGGCCTAAGAGCTATACGCTTGCAGAACTTCTCTCATTCTCCAGTTATGGAAACTATGGCCCAGAGAGACGGGGTGACGTGGTGGTGAGCGGAGCAGCCAGGCCGCGCCCCAGTTCTGTCTGCAAAGCCCTCCTTCTTCCTCCTGCCACGGCCGTGACAGGACTGGCTCATGTCCGGGGGTGGGGCAGGCTGGCCAAGGCAAGTTTGATTGCAGGTAGCAAGACCCTCGCTTCTCAGTTGGAGTTTAAGACCAGGGCTCCGACGGGAGACGGCTGGGACTGCAGGGCCGCAGAGGGAATGGCCAGTCATTGCAGGCCTGCCAGGGACCAGGCAGGACCTGTGCCAGAAGCTTCACAGGTACTCAGTTAACACTCATCAGTGCTCTGAGCCTGCTGCGTTTTACACAGCTGGGGAAACTGAGGCAGAGAGAGGTTCTACGTCTTCCTCAAAGCCACACAGGTGAAAGGTGAGGATGTAGGACTCAGTGGCAAGGCTGGCTGGTCCTCAGGGCTGTGCCCAGCCCCCTCCTCCCCAGCTCCCATCCCAGCAGGAGCGGGGACATCCCCTCAAGGACTCACTCCTCACCTGGCCCTACGTGAAGGGCTTTATTCATTTGTCTGATTTCCCAAGAGGGAGGACTTCTTACCCAGACTTTACGGAAGGTGAACTGAGTCCCAAAGAAATAAAGAATTTGTCCAAGGTCAGCAAGCAGAACTGGGCTTTTTCTCTGTGCCCCTTCAGAGCTGTTGACGTTACAATCACGAGACTGAACTGCCTGAGAGGTCTGGCGTCCTGGGCTGGGTCTCCGGGGGGGAAGGGCCACCTGGGACAAGTCAGGGAGTCCCACATTGCTTCTGACCAGAGTGGCTGGAGCCCGGGCTGGAGCAGGGCCGGGCCTGGGGGTCAGCTGACCCCAGCTGCAGGGGAACAGGGAGCCAGAATGGGGAATTGGGTAGATCTGGGACAGAAATGGCGTCTTTAAATGGAATTGTTAAAAATGTATTTCTATAAAAGCTAGGAATGACATAAGAAGGGGTGTAGAATAAAATAAGTGGAAATACCAGATTGGGAAACTGAACTCCACCTCCTGAAATGAACATACATAAGAAGATTAAGGAAACGGATGATCACAGGCGGGGTTGCCCAAGGTGGGCAGGTGGGCGGGGATCATGGGGGTCAAGGAATGACTGACGTAGGCAGCGAGGACGCATCTTTGTTCATCATCAGGGAAAAAAGAATGTAGCTGACGTGTCCCGGGGGGTAGTTAATTGTTTCTTGTTGAAGGAGTGATTGAAGGAATGGATGAAAGTACAATTCAGTGACCGGCAGAACAAAGACACGCCATGTTTTCTTTTCCACCTCTTTTCAGAAAGGAAGATTGAACTGCGATCCTACATTTGAACTTGAAGAAATGATTCTCGAATCCAAACCACTTCACAAAAAGAAGAAGAGGTTGGCCAAGAACAGGTCCAAAGACGGCACGAAGGACAGCTGTCCTCTGGTGAGAGCCGTCGTGGGAGCAGACCCCAGTGAAGGGAATCCGATGTGCAGTAGATGAGGCTGGGCGAGGCTGCTGCTTTGCCCAATGGGGGCTTGTCACCTCGCCCTCCCAAACACCTTCATTTGCAGTAAATCAGATGCATCTGTGGAACAAGTGGTCTTTCATAGCACAACACTGTGAAAGCATCACTGGAGAGGGACGTATGGAGCTCTCACCGTTCATAGTAGCACTGTTCCTAGTGCAGGAGCTTCCGTATCCCTAAGCAGGAGCAGAAGAAACAGCGCTGCGTGACCTCAGCTCTGTGCCAAGTAGCCCCCAGTGCCCTTTGCAAAGGTTTTATGCTGAGGGGGGCAGGGACTTTCGAGGGGCTCTGGGCACCTGAGCCTCTGTGGGTCGCTGCATTAATTCAGGTTGCCATCACAAAGTGTCACAAACTTGGGGGCTTAAAACAACAGATGTGTATTCTCTCACAATCCTGGCGGCCAGAAGTTCAAAATCAAGGTACCAGCAGAGCTCTGCTCTCTCCAAATGCTGTAGGGAAGGCCCTTCCTGGCCTCCCCTGGCTTCTGGTGGTGGCCAGCAGCCCTCAGCATCCTTTGCAGCTGCAGCGGCCAGTCTCTTGCCCCGTCTTCACGTGGCCTTCTTTTAAGGATACCAGTCACTGAATTTAGAGCCCACCCTTCTCCGGTGTGACCTCATCTACGCTAGTTCCACCTGCAGTGACCTTGTTTCCAATTAAGGTCTCGGGGTTAGGGTTTTTACATATCCTTTTGAGGGGCACAGTTCAGCCCGCGACTGCCCCTTCCTCCATAAAAAAATACATTAAAAACGATCATTTCTGGTGACATGGATACGAAGGTGCACCGTACTGAATGTAACTTTCAGCGCTCACTGTTCACTTTTTTCCGACTGTGAGAGAAATGAAAACATCTTTGTAGCCCCTGAAAGTATCGGGGGCCCTCCACTGTGCCTGTGGAGACTAAGGCAGAAGCCTGGGTGCACATTCATCAGGGCGCACAAGAGGGCGGGGGTCCTGCCCAGGCGAGCGGTACGCGCCCAGCATCCAGGCGGCTTCCGAGGCGTGTGTTACGGAGCGTCTGTGAGACTGATGGGCCTCGGCACCTGCTCTGAAGAGAATGAGCATCTTTGCACGATAGTCTTGACGTTCTCCCCCTCCCCCACTATGCTTCTTAATTAGTGATCAGGAAACCAAGGTCATGATTTTCCGTTCATATTCCATTTTAACATGGCTTTTCAATTGGATTTAATGGCTTAAAATGGAGAAAAATGTCTTTGTCTGCCAGCCCCCCCGGCCCTGCCCATGGCATAGCTGCCCGTATGATCAGGACTGTCCCAGCCACTTATCTTGTCCCCAGCCCCAAGCGTCCATGGTCCCCTATAGGTCAGTCTCTGTGCCTTGACATCCCCTGGATGATGCTCTGTCACTGACAGTGCCCTCTCTGCTCTTTGACAGAACGGACACCTCCAGCAGTGCTTGGAGACGGTGCGGAAGGAATTCATCATATTCAACAGAGAGAAGTAAGTCCCTCCACTGGCATCCGCTGGGCAGAGCCCGTCTACGAGCAGAAGGTCTCCCCGGGAGAATCGGGGTCCCTGGCCCCCGCCCCACGAAGCCAGCTGTGGCGCTGGGAGGGAAGCAGCAGGCGGCCCCCACTGTTCTAACCCTGCGTCAGCCACGCGGCCTGAGCAAGGCGCTCCCTTCACCTCTCTGGGCCGCAGGGGCTTCCCGGGAAGTGGGCGGTGGGCGGCCACGGCAGGACGGAGCTGGCCCTCACGGTGCAGGCGCAGAGGCAGGCCCGCAGATGGCTGCGTGCCGAGCCCCAGAGTGGAACTACCCGGGACCAAGTCCTGGCTCTGCCGCTGCCAGAGTGGCCTGGGGCGAGTTAGTTAATGTCACTGAGCCCCATGTACAGCAGTGACCAAATGGAAATCGCTCCCTTGCAGTGTGGCTTTTGTAAGATTCCGTGAGGCTGGGAGTGCGGATAGCTCAGTGGTGGAGCACATGCTTAGCAGGCACAGGGTCCTGGGTTCAATCCCCTGTACCTCCATTTAAAAAAAAAAAAAGATGAAACGAGGCTGTTGATACAATGCCCGGCAGTAGGAGTACTCATGGAAAGGATTATTATTATTGTTGCTATTATTTAATGAGGGAAGGTGGTGTGGGCTGTGTCAGGACCCCAGCATCACGGGCAGGCAGGAGACAGGGTGATGCTGTGTTGCGAGGGGCTCCTCGGGGCTCTGACCTGGCCGCACCGCTGCCCTTCCAGGGGTTGCCCAGCAAAGGAAGCAAAGGCCCAGGCTTGGTCCCAGCCGCCCTTAGTATCTGGGAGCCCATCTGCCTGAGGCTGGTTAGTCAGGGCAGAGGCAGGGGCAGCGGTGGGCTTGTGCAGCAGGCGCTGAAGCCCTGCGGGCAGGACTGACAGCAGATCAGCCCCATTGGGCCAACACTCAACTCGGCCTTGGCCTTGCAGAGATGGTCAGATACGCGTCCCTCCTTCCAGGAGGGCCAGACGGACAGATGCCGGGTTGACCCTTAGGCAGTCACCAGTGTTCCACCGTTTCCGGTTTCTAGCAGCAGAGGGGATGTGTGCCATGGAAAAGGGCAGCCCAGGCAGTGGCTCCCACAGCAGGCGCCAGGCTCAGCCTGGGTGTCAGGGAAGCTTCTAGAAGCGTCATGCCCAGCTGAGTCCTGAGGATCGAGGAGGGCAAGGTGTGGTGGTCCAGGAACAAGGACAATACACAGAGGAGTGAGACGGCTGGGCAGATGCAGGGACCAACAGCTGATTAAGAAGTTTGAATTCCCAAGCATGCGTGGAGGTGGGCACAGGAGGTGAAGGACCTGGGACGGGGTTATTTAGATTTTGGCCCCGGGGCTGGTGGGCAGGGCAGCACTGCATTCGCAGTGAGGGAGGTGGCGGCCTGTCCTTTGTCCTGGGCGGCTATGGTTCAAGGGCCACTGGATGCCCAGTTGGCCCAGACACACGCACCAAGCCACTGGAAGACCACGTCTCCTTGGTCCCCACTCTGGCCAGCAGAACGGAAAGGGCCTCTGTGACACAGCCCGTCCAACTTGGGGCAGGCGAGGGCTTACGTGGGGAGTGGTTTCAAAGCTCATCGCCATTTCTCTGTGGTCCTGCCTTCTCTGACGCTCACGTCCCTTCCTTCCCTGCCATGGATACCCAGTCCTGGGAACTTCTGCCCAAATCAGCTTGGGTGCTTTGGACCAAAGTGATGGTGGGCTCCAGGGAGCCTTGCCTGGGGTCCTTCACCAGTTCAGGCATGTCCATAGGGTCCTCAGAGAGTGTCTGGGTAGCAAACGTGAGCGCGTGAAAAGGCAGACGGGCGAGGAACCCAGGCAGTAGCGACTGCGTTGCGCGTTGGGCTGCACGCCAGGAGATGCTTCCACTTGGAATCAGAAGAATCCAAGTTGCTTCCTTTTCAAAGAAAATGAAAATGAGAGATACCCCCCGCCTTGTGTCGTTCAGGGGCTGCATCTGGCTGCCTTCAGCAGAAGCACCACTCTGCAGTGGCTTCAGCCAATTAGATTTTCTTTCTCGCGTGGAAAAGTGAACTGATTAGGGAAATGTAGTAGGACTGCCCAGCCGGCTGAGGACCCCTTTGAGATCTGGGGTCGTGGATTTTGAAGTGAGGCTGGCACAGTTAACAGGAGTTAGCAAAATAAAGAGAGAGGGTGGAAGTCGTATTCCAGTCTGGGGGGTCAGGGATCAGCATATGGAAAAGAGGAGGCAGGGAAGAAAATCGCTCAAGGTGGGAGCTGTGCGTGGGTCGGACTGTGGTTCCCGCTTTCTCGTCCCTGCCTCTCTGCTCACCTGAGATACTCCCCGGTGGCCCTGAGGCTGACAGGCCTCTCCTGTCCCCCAGCCTCTCCCCACCTGCCATATAAGAGTATCCAGGTGGAGGGCTTGGTCTGAGCATCGCGTCGACCCCTCCACGTCAAACCCCATCCCTGCTCCACGATGTCCACGGGAAGGGACCACAGTGCATCCACCCATAACCCTCCCTGCTGCGGATTCTCATCTGCAAAAATGTCTATGAGACGTCAGTGCATGAGGCATGATCTGCCTGAAACCAAGTGTTTTCCTTTAAAACCAGGAAAAAAGTAGGCACTGTTCATCCTGCACTCCTTTCTGCAATCCTGTTTTGGAAGCACCTGCTGTGTTGGCACTTGAGTATCTGGGAAAATTAAGTCAAGTATCTTCTTTCCGACATCAGCCACGCAGCCAGTGGGATGAGAGTGGGGGATGCGGGACGCTGAGCCAGGCTTCTCTTCCTGCTCCGGGGGACTACGCTGCCCTCTCCCAGCATCCTCCTGCAGTTCCATCTCCTTTCATTCTCCACTCGCCTGGCCGTCAATTGGCAACAGAGTGGTCCCGCTCCAGTGTGCGGTCCTGCTTGTCTCTGCAGGGGGTGCAGCAAAGATGGACTGGAAGGAAGTCAGTGGTCACAAGGGTACCTATGAGAATCTCCTGTGGGCAGGAGTCGTTAGCATTTAGAGTTGCTATGTCTGTCGCAGATTGAATCATGTCCGCCCCCCCAAAATATGCTGAAGTTCTAGCCACCAGTACCACGGAACTGCACCTTATTTGGAAATCGGGTTGTTGCAGATATAATTAGCTAAGATGAGGTCATAGTGGAGCAGGGGGCCTTTATTCCGACATGATTGGTGTCCTGTTAAGAAGATAAGAGACACACAGGGCGAGGGAGGCAGAGACTGAAGCGATGCATCTCCAAGCCAGGGAACATCAATGGTGGCCCACAGCCACCAGAAGCCAGGAGGGAGGCCTGGGACAGTCTCCCTCAGAGCCTCCAGAAGGAACCAACCTTGCCAACACCTTGATTTCAGACTTCTGGTCTCCAGACGGTGAGACAATACACTTCCGTTGTTGTGAGCCACCTGGCTGGTGGTACTGTGTCACAGCCTCCCTGGGAAACCAGTACAGCCTCCTTCTGAATCAGAAGCTGCAAGAATGGGCGTGGGGACCTGCATTTTCACATGTTTGTCAAGCAGTTCTGGTGCCCAAAAGTTTGAGAATTTCTGCCGGAGACCAGTGTGCCCAAACCTTGTATCCGCTGGTTGGTCCTGGGCTGAGTCACAAGAATCCTCATCTAAAACTGTGCCCGAGGACCGAGGGAACGAAACGTGCCCACCGAACTGAGAAGGTGCCTTGAGACTGAAAAACAGGGCAGGCAACATGATGTGTGTTGTGGGTGACTTACACGCGGCTCGGATGGGGCATAAGGCAACGTGGCAGCGTCTGCAGCTGAACTCTGCACCTCCGAGGGGCCATGCGGATAATTGTACAGTTAACCTAAGGTATGGGGGTGCGTGCTTAGAGATGGGGATTGCATTTCTAAGTCAAGGCCCTATCTGGTTTATGATGGGCGACTTGTCTCATGGGTGCCAGGAGTACGTCAGTGAAGGTCCTGAACATTCTCTGGAGACTAACAGAGCATAGAAGCTATCTGGACCTGGTGGTCATTAAAGAGTATCTACTAACTGCAAAGCCCCTGACGACAGAGAGGAGATTCATGGCACAGTACAGCCCCAGGCAGGGTCAGTGGGAGGACAGGAGGAGCTGAATGGGCCCAAGATGGTGTCTGCTGTGCTAACAGCCAGACGAACTGCAAACCCTTCAGCACTTCCTCCCCTTTGCCCTGGACCATTCATCTACAATTCCAGGCCCTCTTGGGTTGAAGGATGCTACTGAAGGCTCCTACTTGCCCCTTCCCCACACAGCGACATGTGTCTTGCCTGGACCAAGTGTGCTTCTGCAACTAGAGAAAGCTCTTGAGCAAAGAAAAGGTTCCCCTCCTCCCACGGGACGTGGAAGCTGCCGCAGGGGTGAAGTGCCAAGGGGACGGGGCAGGACAACTTCTGCGTCAGCTCCCATAGAAGATTCTCATCCAGTCCTTTGACAGGTGTCATAATCCTGGACGGGGGCCTGGGGACACAGAAGTGGATCTAGCTGGGCCCGTGTCCTCGGGGTGCCTGCAGCCTGCAGAGGAGATGCTGGCATGCAGACATGCGCGGGTCACTGTGGGGACGCGAAGGAGATACCCTGGGTCTGACCTCTCTGGACGTCAGTTTCTAAACAGAGAACAAAATTAAAATGAGCTCTGCCTGATTTTGTGGAAGTGCAGCTATTGGCTAATGGTCTCAACTGGCAGAAGGCCACCGAGCCAGGTGGAATGTCTGCTTCCAGAGACTGGCCGGGACTTCCAAGACCTGCGCAGCTGAGTTTCCATCCATTTGAGAAATGCACCGTGGGGCTTGACCTCCTATTTTCAGCCAAAGATCTGAGCTGGGATGATTTTTCCAAAAGGTCTTCTCAGACGTGACAAAAGTTTTGCCGAACATAAAAAGCCCTTGGTGAGAAAGGGGTTTGAGGAGCTGAATTTTATATCCGTGTCCTCTCTTAAAGAAATAGAAACATTTAAAACTCACATGAACGCTACCTTTTGGAGCCCTTAAAAACATTACCTTTTAAAATTCAAATACTGCATGTGTCATAGTTAATAATACTATTAACGCTAATCGTACTTGCTTTTATGGTTTTAGAGCACGTTCCTTTAATCCAGGGTTTCTCAGCCTCGGCGCTATTGACACTTGATGACTGCTGACATCAATTCTTTGATGTGGGAAAAGTCCTGTGCATTGTAGGGTGTTTGGCAGAATCTGTGTCCGCTGCTCATTAGGTACCAGTAGCACCTCCAGAGTTCTGACACCAAAAATGACCCTGGACACTGCCAAGTGTTCCCCAGCAGGCAAGTCACCCCAGTTGAGAACTGCTGCTCTGATCCGCCTAACTCACCATGTTTCCCTGAGAGAATTACCACCATCATCGCCGTTCCCAAGCTCTTGCAGCCCTTACTTGGAATATGAAGGACTTGGAAGCTAATCTTCCATCCCCTGGATTATTGGCTCTGACTACTCCGTGTGTTCCCCTGTTGTTCAGCAGGTGCTAATTCAGCATCCCCATTGGGTCGGGTACCAGGGGACAGTGGGAGCAAGGCCCCCATTCTCATGGGGCTCCCATTTTGGTGGAAAGAACTCTGTGAGATGAAGGAAGGAGTTCTTTCCACAGTGGTGTCTTTGGGGTTTCTCTCCAGTGCCTCCTGGTGGGGCAGTGGCTTGCACAGAGCAGACGGTCATCAGGGCTCATTTTTATTGGGCCCCTGCTTGATGAGATTCAGTCTGAGCATCTGTCCTGTGAGCCAGTTACTTTTATCCCCTCCCTTCGCAGGCGAAGAAGGGCAGGCACAGAGTGGGTGGACAGCACTGGGCTAAGAGGCAGCAGGGAGGGTGGGGAAACACAGTCTGGCTCTGGAGCCCAAGCACGGCATCAAAACGCAAAACGGCCCCTCCCTGCGCATGTTAAACTTTGGGCGGAGAATAACCGCGGCCCCTTTGACGCCATCTGTTGGTGAACCTGGACATTGCAGGTGCAGGATGGTACACCCAGTCTGTCCTCACTCCTCCAAAGAAACACAGCAGCAGCAAGCCATGGCCACACTCAGCTGAGGATGGGGGTGGGGGTTCTAGACAAAGACCATGACGAGGCCAACAATCAAAACGTAAAGTTTGCTGACTCCACCTGCCCAGGTGGTTCCCTGGAGGATGCCAGCCTTGGAGGTCCCCAGGTAGTTACATAGGGACCCTCCACAGTGCCCTGGAGCCACTGAGAGCTGGGAACAAAGAGGCAGAAGAGTTCCATTCATCTCAGGCTTGGGAAGCAGGTGGATGGGGCAGGTCCTGGTCCTGCCACTCTTGGTGGGGATCCTGGCGGGGTCCCAGCCCCCTGGAGCCTTGGGTTCCTTATTTGTGCCATCAAAGGCCAGGCTGTGTTTCAGTGGCTTCTTGATTTTACCAGAGTCTGTGCCACTTGCAAAGAACTCTGACACCCTTCTTAGCTCATCAGCGACCCTTAGGAATAGAAGGAAGGGGTTACGCTCACTTTTCCCAGGTTAATCTGTAAAATGGGGAGAACCTTTCCTACTGGCTTTTTCCGCCAACTCCCAGAATCCAGCTTCTGAAATCAAGCCCAGCACATTTACGTTCCCTCCAGTCTCCGAGATTCCAGGTGTGGTGCAGACCTCAGTTTTAGAGGTGAAGGTAAACAGGGCCGACAGCTAACAGTTGAGAGCACCTTCTGTGTGCTGGGCGTCGGGGCGTCGCCTCACCCAACTCTCATCACTGGTCTATGGGAAGGTGTCTTCATGCCCATTTTGCAGTCTGGGAAACTGATTTCGAAAAAAAAAACAAAACTCTGACTGCAGTGGTGTCTCCCAGGCAGGCAGGAGGGAGAGGCCAGGCTGCCTTCTGGAAACCCTGATACGCAAAGCCAGGCTGCTTTTCCCAAGTAGCTGAAAAGGGCCGGGGAAAATCAGCTCAGTCACCCGGAACAGCAGGAAGAATTTCAGCCCCAGGTGGACGTGGCCTCGTGAAAATTCTAGCTCCATGAAAACTCTAAATCAAATCACACGGGAATCAGGATCCTCTGTCAATGCCTCTCGGGTCTCAATCAAAGGAAATGGCAGCCAGGTTAAAAAGCAGGCTGATTCTGACATACTCATCTTGGCCAACAAAAGACACAGAAAATAAAATGCTGCTGGTTTTCAGTAGACTGAGGGAGACATGCAGACCCTGACAGGTCACCCCGAGTGGATGCAACCCTGTTTGTCTAAGAAGCACCTGCTGTCATTGGCCTGTCAGGCTTACATCACTGAAAGGCCCATCTTTGTTTCCCTTCAGTTTTCTCTAGCAAAAAAGAGGGACCGTGATTTTTTATGTGAGTATTTATAGGCCTTCCTAAGTCCTCTGTGAAATGAGGCTGTGTGCAAATTTGAACATTATACGTAGGATCTAACGGTCTGTTTTGGAGGGTGGTGGTCGTGGTCTGATTTTCTCCCTGTTACATATAAAACTCATTGCTTGCCAGTTAAATGAAATAGGGCTGTCTTTTTTCAGTATATTGAAAACCTGTTACATGCCATCCGCTCTGCTTGGAGCTTTATATACAGTTACATTTTATCTAAAGTAAATCCTCTCTACTACGTTGATTTGTAAGTATTAACTTCTGCAGAGAAGAAGTCGTTTGCCTGAGGCCACCAGTCGGTGTTTTATTAACAGCAGGGATTCCACCCCACGCTAGGGGGTTCTCCAGCCCATGTTCTGTCTACTGTACCACTCCGACTCTCGATTTTAGCTTTGTCCCAACCTAGAGCCTTTTATTCAATTATCCAAGTGAAGTGAACAAATGGTATTTCTAGAAATGTGTGTAAAAAGTGGAAGATAAACAGTATGATGCCCTGAAATAAGTGCTTAGGGACAATTGGTGACTTCTCTTCTGGTCCTTAACGTGGATTTCCACTGCTTAGTCCAGCTGTAATCTTACTTACACCCAGGCTTCTTATGAGAAAGCCTTGGGTTCTCTGCCGGAGACTCCCCTGTTGCGGGGTGCTTTGTGTCCCCCCGAAGGGTATGTTGAAGTCCTAACCTTCAGTACCTATGAGTGTGCCCCATTTGGAAATAGAGTCTTTCCAACAGTAATGAAGTTAAGATGATGTCACACTGCATTAGGGTGGACCCTAAATCCAATTACTGGTGTCTTTGTAAGGAGAGGGAGGTTGACAGACAGACCAAGGGAAGAGGGCCATGTGAGGATGGAGGCAGAGGTCGGGGTGACGCTGCCAAAAACCAAGGGACACCAAGGATTGCAGGCCACCACCAGAAACAGGGAAAGGCCGATAAGGTTGTCTCCCCAGAGCCCTGCTGACACCTTGGTCTCAGACTTCCAGCCTTCAGAAGCACGAGAGAATAAGTTTCTGTGGTTTTAAGCCACCTGGTTGGTGGTACTTCGTCAGGTGGCCCTGGGAAGTGAAGACGCCTGCCAGGGACCAGTGAGTGGTCCACGCGCCGGGAGACTGGCCGTGCTGGCGCTTCATCCAGCTCTTGATTTTGCTCAAATTTTAACCAAAGTGTAAGCCTGCCTATCGTTCTCAGAAAAGCTATTTTACAAATAAATAATGCAAAACAAAATTATACTCATTTTCAAAGTATTGACGATTGCTACATAAATACATTAGTGGCAGTTTAATGAACTGAGTGATAATGTGCTTGTACCCCATTGCTCACATATACATATACATGGGGACGGTCTCCGACTTAACGATGGCTGACTCATGATTTCTTTGACTTTATGATGGTGTGAAACGATACGCATTCAGTAGAAACCGTATTTCGAATTTCGGCTTTCGGTCCGTACCCAGGCTGACCATGCGGTCCAGCACTCCCGTGGTGCTGCGTCGGGGTTGCGGGTGTCACCAGTCAGCCACGCGGTCAGGAGGGGAAACAACCAGGGCACCTACCCGGAAACCACTCTGCTCTCTCACTTTCAGGACAATAGTCAATACATTACATGAGGTATTTCAACACTTAATTACAAAATAGGCTCTGTGTTACATGATTTTGTCCAAGTAGAACTGATGCAGGCGTTCTTTCTGAGCACATTTAAGGTAGGCTAAGCTAAGCCGTGATACTCAATGGGTTAGGTGTGTTAAATGCATTTTCAACTTAGAATATTTTTAGCTTACAAGAGGTTTATCGGGGGTGTGTGTGTGTGTGTGTGTAACGTACACCTGCGTCCTGTGGCTTAATCTGCACAAGCTGTGGCTCTAGGGGTCTGGAGAGACAGATACCAGCGTAAATAGTGAGCCCCTGAGACTGTCATGGCTGCAGGGATGGAAACGACAAGCGTACAGCCTCAGTGACATGAGAGCTTACTGGGGGGCTCGTGCACCCACAGGAAGTGCTGGGGTGCGATGTGGCCCCAGAGTGCCTGGGCCCCGGGCTGGAAACCTTCCTTCCTTCTTTCTCCTGGCATGTCTTTCTTCCCTGCTCACCAGAGTCATTTTCTTTTACTGAAAACCAGTTCTTTCTACGCAGTGGAAGATGTGGGTACTGAGAGCTCCAGAGTCGACCCGCTTTGCCACTAACTCAAGAAAGTAGATAAAACAGGAAAAGACAAGAAGGGGAATGTTTTCCTGATCTCAAATTCAAGTATCCCAGGAAATGGCTCTGATTGGTCCAGCTTGGGTCATGTGCTTTTCCCTGGACCAATCAAATCTGGCTATTGGAGAACTCAGGTGCTGCTTGGGTCATGTGCCTGTCATTAGACCAATCAGTAGCTATGAGAAGGAGATAAGGTTTATAAAAACACTGAAAAGGCAATATAATGACAGTCCACTCCCCTCCACTTGGAAAGTGAGGGTGAGGACGTAAGTAACTAGAGTCCAGGAGAGGGAGTGGCAGAAGCTGAGGGCAGGGGGAGGCTAATAAGGAAAAGGCAGGTGGTCCCTCTTGGCTTCCTGTCTGACCTCTCTTCCTCTGGGCAGGTGGACCATGGTATCAGTACGGGGATGGGCACGGGGGACAGGGAGGGCTACCTGCCCAGGTGTGGAGGTACCAGCGCCGAAGTGGACTCTGACTCAGGCCCCTTGGCCGTCAAAGAGCTCACTCCAATCTGCAGCCACAGGGTTTCCCCATGGATCTCTCTGGCCCAGAACTGGCCTGAGGCCATTATTCACCAACAGACCAGTGTCTGGACCTCCACACTCCCCTCTCTGAGCCTAAATAGGCACAAACGTCCCAGTGCTGGTGGCTCACAATAGCCAAGGTTTGTTTCCTGTTCACACTGTGTGTCCACAGGTCAGCCAGGGGGCGCTGCCCCCCCCCACCCCCCTCCTCTCTCCAGGACCCAGACTGAAGGAGCATCTCTGGAACACCGCAGTGACCGTGACAGAGGGAACGAGACCTCAGGAGAACCTTGCAGGGGCAGTGCTCCAGCCTGATGGCAGCACTTCCGTTCACTCATTGGCCAAAGCTGGTCCCATGGTTCCACCTAGTCCTGGGGAGCCAGGAAGCGTGGTCTTGCCGGGTGCCCACGGAGGGGCACATCAGAATGTGTGGTGAACACCTTTAGTGACGACCCACCCATCAGGCCCCCACTCTCATGAGTGAGGGCCCAGCAAGCCTCATCCTTCGCCCAGACAGAAAAGGCCTCACCTCTGCTTCTAGAGAGAAGTCTGCCCGTGCGGGCGGGAGGCACACTGAGCTGGGGAAGCAGGGAAAGCCAAGCCCCCCATTTGGGTCTGACTCCCTTCACAAAGGCTGTGTGACCTACCACCATTACTCACCCTCTTTCGCCCTGAGGATGGGCGTTGTTACTTTCCATCTGGAAGGGTGGGCGTACGTATTAAGTGAGGAGGTGCTGAGTGGGAACGCAGTCCATAAAGCTCAGCCGCCGTCGCTCAGAAACCTGGGGCTGCCGGCTCTCCTGTTTTGCAGAGCTCATCTGTTTGCACACGGGTGTAGGAGGGAGAGGAGCGCTCAGTGAGATAACCCTCTGCGGTTTGCTGTATCGCACCGTGGTGGAGCCAAGCCCACCCGGAGAGTCCCCTCGGCTAGGTTTCCTTCCAGGCAACAGCAGATAAAACAGACAGAACTGGAATGCTCCTGGCCAAAGGCTGTAACTGAGTGTGTGAGATAAGTGTTGCGTACAACGTGATCTCCCAGTAAGTGATGAGGCTCGAAAGTGGAACAGCCCGTCATCCTGTGTCTCGACTTAAGGAGGAGACATCTCACGGGAGACGAGGAAGCTGTCGTGTCGGTCAGAGCTGCAGAAGAAACGCTCCAAGGGCATTTGGCTTACAAAGCTGCGGGTATAAGGGCGTTATAGAGGTTTGTACGGTACACTGGGGCTTCAGCGAAGGCAAGGTGCTCCCACCTGGAGGCTGAAAGAGACGAGGAGAGGGAGGCCATCCAAGGAGGCTACCTTATCGGAGCAGGAACCTTCCAGCGTTCCCAGCAGCTCAGGCCAACAGTGCGAGGAGGAGGCTGCGGACTTGCTGCCCAAACTTGACCGCTCTTGCTCCTGATTTCTACCAAGACGCCCAGCTGGGAGCCCAAGGGCTTGGGAGCCCTTGATATGATTCCTACAAGTCAGACTCCCAGGCAGGGGAGCAGGCGGAGAGCGGCGGAGAGCCGACCTGGGGAACAGTGGAAGATGGTCAGCTCAGGGGCCTTCTAAGAATTGAAGGAGTGTCCCTTGAGAGAGGAATTAGAATCATCTGAATAATTACGGGAAGCACACCGAAGGCCAGTGGGGAGGAGCTGTCGGGCAGCAGATTTCTCAGTCCCAATTCTATATGAAGGAGAACTTTCTAAGGATGTGAGCAGTTCCCACATGAAGGGGGCTGTCTTGGGAGGTGGGCAGTGGGTTTTGGGTCAAGACGCTGTGGTGCCAGAGAAGGGATTCTTGCAGTGTACGAACAGGTAGAGCGGGGGACCGTTGGCTTTCTTCTCTTCAATATCCAACCCCCATCCCCAGCCAGACAACCATCGCTCCATTTGGTGTGTGCCCTTCCAGAACTTCCCGGTAATTTCAACTCTGGTTTTTTATGGACCATAGAGAGGCAGTATACATAGCAGCTAAGAGCACAGCCTCTGGTTTTGAATCCTAATCCATGCTCGCTTTGTGACCTCGGACCTCACACTAGTGCCTCAGTTTCCTCATCTGTAGTATGGGGTGTTAAAACCTACTTTAGCGGGTTGCTGTCAGGACCGTTGAGTCACCAGGTGTTAAGCACTTAGCAGCCCCTGCTCCGTGGTCAGTCAGCACTGCCCAGGTGTTTGCCAGTAGTGGTAGCTACGTACGCGGCTGGCACACCAGTGGGGTATGATGGCAATTAAGTGCCGTGTCAGATATCAGCTTGCCTTAACTTTTTAACCAACACACATGCACAGGTACACACCAAATAACAACCCATCCCACCTCCCTTAGCCACAAGAGAAAAGCTCCCTGAGTGTTGACTCACGTAATCTGTCATCCACAAGGGCTGTGAGCTCTCCAGTTCCACCAGTGGTCACCCAGTTTCTGCCCAGCGCGGACACCTGTTACCGCATTTCACTGGGGCCGGCATCCTTTCCCCTCAGTGGGCTGAGACAGAGTCTGCCAAGCTGTGCAGACATGCTGCCAATGAGCGGTGGACACGTGCCTGGGCATTCACCCCTGCTCTCATCTGCCCATCCTTCCAGCACACTGTGGCTGTGCATCTGCTCAAGGCTGGCCGCCGGGCTGGCTGCCATGAAGCCGGAGACAACACACTGTGGCCCTAGCCCAGAGGAGGAGAGACCAGTAACCAGGCCAGAGACCTAGTTCCAGTCTTCAGTTCCATGCCCTGGCCTTCCCTGGCTTGCAGACCCCTGTGGACCCCGCCGTGACCTGTGGGGCTGGATTCCCGCCCCCTGAGCCTCTTGTCCTGTCTCACCCACTTCTGGCTCGGCCACTTCATGTCTACCCCATTCTAGTACCCTTCACTCCGCAGGATCTTATGCCTTGATTTTCTGCAGAATCATCTCTGGTAGCCTCCTTGTTGGGAGATGTTCATCAGAACTATGGCAGGAAGTTAAGCTTTACTTCCTGATCCTCAGTTTCTCCATCTGTGGAATGGGAGTACCTCCACACTGATCAACATCCTAAAGATGGCTGCCCTTCATAAGGTGAAGGTGCCTGTCACAAGGCCCCTGGATACCGCGTCTTAGTTCATCTTCTCCTTTAAGAAGGTGATGCTGGGGCCATGAGGTGGCTGAGGAAAGAGAGGCTTCAAGAAGTTGTGTGAGTTCCCCCAGACCACTCAGCCAGTGACGGCAAAGCTGGGGTCCTGAATGAATCCCAGATGACTCCAAAGCCTGCATTTCCCCACAGGCCACAGTGTCACTCAGTGATGCCACCCAGCTCAGGAGATGCACAAGGAAGAACCAGTGAAGTGATCTGAATAGGTGTGAAAGCTTGAAATGTTTTCCTTTCGTAAAGCACGCAGCACAAAGGAAAGCTGGTCTGTCTCGTCCAGGAGGCCAGCCTTCACCTCCAGATTGATGGCTACAGATCGATGTCAGAGTTAAACTGACTCCATCCTCGGTGTGTGAAATAGCTTGTTTGAAATTCGTTTGACTGCTCACCGTTTTGTTTTATTCCTGTGTCGTGCTTGGCCTTTGCAAGTGCCTCCAGCCCGATTTATTAGGAATTTTAATGCGCCCTGCTCTCCTTGATGGGGCTCTCCATCACAGGGCGCTTCCTCCCGATGTCTAGTGCCTGAGTTCGGGAGGGTGAGCGTGTTCACATCCGTCGCTCAGAATTCCCGTCACAGAGCTGACAACTAATTTGATAAGCTGGCCAAGCAGATTAAACGTCCCTGCCATCGGGGAGATAATGCGCCAATTTGCATCCGTAGGCTTGGGCTACGTCTAGTGAGATATGTAAAACCTTTTTCCATTTCCTCCTGAATTATAGATAACTGGGCTCTGGGCGAGTCACGGAAGTGAGCTCTTGGGGCCAACCATATGGCTTCATAGCATTGTCTGGGTGTTTGTGTTCCTGTCTGAGCAAAATGAGCCTTTCTGATCCCTTCAGAGAGTTTAAAAGTCATTCCATCCTCTCTTCCTTCTAGGAAATGATTGAATGCCATAGGATTCAGTGGAAAGAGCAGGGGTCTTGGAGACAGACAGCCCTGGGTTTGAACCCAGCCTCCCAGAGTGACAAGGCTAGTCGGTGGCAGATGCAGGGATAGGCCCAGACAGCCTGGCTCTAAGCTCAGGCCCTGAAGGCTGTGCCACACTGAGTCCTTCCTGCAGAGACTTCAGGACAGGGGATGTTCACTGTTTGCTCTCTGTCCTTCTTCCCAAACCTTCACGGTGAGCCTGGCACATAGAGCCCAGCACACAGATAGTGCTGGTGGAAAGGATGAGTGGAAGGGGAGGGGACGGATGGGGTGGGTGGGCACTGATCAGATGGCTGGGTAGAATGCTGGATGGAGGGATGGGAATAGATGGAAGAATGGATAGGCGGAAGGGTGGTGGGTGGATGATGGGTGGATGGGTGGATGGACAGTAGATGAATAGATGATAGCGGGGGATAGGTGTGCAGGTGGCTGGGTAAATAGGGGGTCTATGGAGGTGTGAATGATGGGTGGACAGTGAATAGGTGAAATGGATGGGTGAAGAGGTGAGTAAGTGGATAATCAGGTGACTGAGGAGTAGATGGGTGGGTGGAGGGAGGTACTGATGGTTGGTGGATAATGGATGAGGTCGATGGATGGTTGTGTGTATGGGAGGTGGGTGGGTGGATGAATGGATAATGGGTGCACGGGTGGGTGAGTAGGGATGGACAGGAGGGGTGGGGGTGGGACAAATGGTTGGACATATTGGAATGGATGGATGGATGGATGGGATAGATGAACGGCTGTGTCAGTGGATGAATACATGGATAGACAGATAGGAAATGGATGGATGGGGGCTGGATGTGAGTGGTTGGTGGGTGGCTGAGTGAGCTGATGTAGTGCGAAGAATGCTTTGGAGGCTCCCAGAACTAGATTAGAATCCAGTCTTCTAGACCTGTAGGTGGATAGGGGCTCCCTAGAGAGGTCCTTCCTTTTTGCTTCTGCCTCCTTGGCTCATGCTGAGCCGGGTGGTAAGTTATAAGGAGTCACTGCTCTCGGCCTCCAGTCCTCGTGGTCACGGTATTCCATGCACGACCCTCCGCAGAGGCGGGGAGACCCGAAACAGCTAGCTCTACTCTAAAATAGCTTTGGCCAAAAGGAGGAGCTGAAGTGGCTCAAACTATTGGCTCCAGAAAGGCCTCTGATCCACCCTGCAATATTCTTTGTGACTTTCCTGCCCTTACCTCACTCTGGTCCCTTCATTTCAAGTCTCCTCCTTCCCTCCAGCTACCCACATTCCATACCAATCCTTAAAGCCAGCTCAAATGCTGCCTCCTGCAGGAAGCCTTCCCAGATCTACACATCTATACAACATTTCAGAATCCATCTCTGCCTCACTGGGACTCCCTCATCTTTGCTCCACTCTTTATTATACAGCTTTTGAAACTCTATTTTGCGTTATCATCAGAGAAGAACAGAAGTCTAGAGATAGTCGTGCTATCTGTGCTGTGCTTGGGCTTTTAAAAGAAACCCGTGAAGGCATTCACCTTTATCTTGCAGTATACCCACAGAATTATGCAGCGCTACGGACTGTGAGCCAAACGCCAGCGTCCTGCTTTGGAAGTAAAAGCATTGCCCTTTCGCTCCCATAGGCTTCTTAGTCATTTGAGTTGTCCCTACTTTTGATTTGATTTTCTCTCCAGAGGTGCCAGAGAGAGTCCTTAGAATGGAAGGGAAGGAGTAAAGGGACAGGGGAACAAGATCCCCAGGCAGTCCCAGCCTTGCCTGGGGAGCCCCATACCTCCTCCCTCATCCCAGCCTCTCCCCGCCCCGCACGCTTGGTCCTCTGGATCCCTGCTCTCTCCTGGGTCCTAGCCCATCCTCTTCTAGGATGATGTATGTCATCTATTTTATCCACGGCCACGTTTCCCAGTTCCCCTACCCGGGCAGCTGCAAGCCTCAGAGGCAGAGGGACTGCACACCTCGGCCTAGTCCCTCTGAGTGGACAAAGGACATGGGCCAGTGGCCACCAAGTTCACTGTCTTACACTGTGTTGCTGCTGGTGTTTCAGCATCACCTGAAGGACTCGCTCAGATGCTGGCACAGTCCCAAACAGCAGACTTCCCCACCACGTGCATGCACGCGTGCACACAGGCACACACACACACAAGCATCCCCCCCGTGCACACGCACACACACACATGCATACACACAGCTGTGATCCATCCGAGGCCATGGACTGTGTTGTATGCATCTGGGGATCGTCCACGGCGCCCTGCACGTGACAAGCACACACGGATGTTTGTGGGGTAAAACGGCTCTTTCTTCTAAGCCAGGCAGTAGGCCTGCGCTCTGCTGAACAGAACTTACTAATGTAAAAGCACATTCCAGCTGAAACGCGTCTTTCAAAACAAGCAGAAACTGGAGAAATATTATTTATTTCTGGCCCTCGACTAGACATTTCATGCACACTCTGATTCCCCTCAGCCTCCTGCCAAGGGATGGACATCTTCCCCAACGTTAGGGAAACTGAGGCTCAGAAGCCCCTTGATCCCTGACCCGAGTGGCTGGTGCCGAGAGCCAGGGTTTCAGCTGAGTTCCTCCCATTTCTCAGACGCCTCACTGCCTCCTTAAACACTCAGTTTCAGTTTCTGCCTGCACCCTCCACATGCAGCTACAGCGGTGGGGGCACGGGGGGGCAGCGCAAGGCCTGACCTCGAGAACCAGAGGGAGAGGGGTGCTGACAGCTGCTGTCAGGTGGGAGGTGGCCAAGCGGCCGGCTGTTAGGAAACGCAGTGCTCAGACTCGTACTCCTTCAGCAGTTTGTCATGGGGTATTTTCTAACCTGGGGGCTCATTCTGTTTGGATATTTATTTGTGGGATAATTTGATTAGTGTCCGTCTGCCCCGTCAGCTCGATGAGCACAGAAAACCTGACTGTCTTGCTCTCCAGGGTTTCCTCTGCTCCCTGGCACGGTAGCTGGTCCTCAGTGTCATATGAACAGATGATGGGGGCGCACCCCTTTACCCGCTGGGAGAACTTAGGCAGATTACAAACATGATCGCCTAGACTTCACAAGCAGCCATGAGGTAGGAATGATTAGCTCCATTTTACAGATGGAGAAATCGAGGCTCCGTGTGTTAAGTGGCTCATCAGAGGCCGCTGAGCTGGGCGCCGACCCCAGCCTGCCTGGCTCCGGTCACAGGGTGTGCCTCCCCAGCCAGCGGGGGGCGTGGGCGGAGGGCTCCCCCGTCACTCTGCTTGGCCGGCCGTGTCCCTGGACGTCCCCGCTCTGCGTCGTTAACTCCGGGCTGTGCTGTGCTTGTTTGCAGGCTGAGGAGGCAGCAGGGCCAGGGCGGCCAGCTCTTGGACACAGAAGGCCGAGCTGGGAGCCAGGCCCAGGGCAAGCTCCAGGACGGGCGCAACAACAACATCCTCGCCCACGCCTGCTCCCGCGGCTGCAGCAGCTAAGCCGCCGCTGCAGCTCCCGGCAAGATGGCAGCATCTCTGCCCTGACCGCCCAAAGCCCCTCTCTGTGCCGTGATGGCCCTGTCTCACCCCCAGTAACATCAGATGCAGAGAGTCCTGAGCCTGGAGCTGGGGAGCCTGGATTCCGGTCCCAGCTGCCTGGCTGGTTCCCTGCACGACGGTGGACACCTTGCCCTTTCCGTGCCTCCATATGCCACATCTGCCAGAGGGGTGAACCAGCTCTCTGCCCCACCTCTGATCGCATGGTTATTGGAAGACTCCAGTTGGGTAGCAGACCTGCAAAACCTTTGACATGTGTACAATTGTTTACACATGCAAAATATAACCTTAATATTTGAAAGGCACTCCCATCTCCCAAAGCAATTAGACCATCACAACGTCGCAGTTCGGTCCATCCTGGCTCTTAAGACAGTACTTTTGAAAGCACAGCCCTTCAGCATCTGCTGTGTTTGCTCAGCCTGTGGGAACACCATTCCCCAGTCCTGGAGCAAAACTGGAAGTGTCTTCATTCGCATCCTCTGCCAGGCCAGTCTTTCTGACCTTCCAAGGTGGTGTGGCCTGCAGACCAGCCTGGTCCCCGAGGTCCTGGGGCAGCAGAGACACTGCTCCCCTGATGCACCTCCAATTTCAGCAGGTCTCCATTCCCGCCCCACTCCCACGCCCGGTGCTGGGGTGGCGGGACCATCAGTCAGTCTCAGAGAGTGTCATCAGAGTTCCTCCCAAAACGCATTCCCACAGCCGTCCCTGTCCACGTTTTCTTTTCTGGAAGGGTGAGAAGTCATCTCAGCACTGTCTCAAAGAGGACCTCCAGCTGCCATGAGCAAGGCAGCCCCGCGTGGATAAGCTTGGAAGCCCCGGCGGTTAGACAGTTTGCTCGAGGCGGACGGTGGGCTCACACAGAGCAAGCTACTTTATGGTCTGTTCAGGGAGCCCTTTGTCTGAATTGGGAGATGCTATCAGGGATAAAGCTTAGACTTGGAATCAGGACTGTGTTCAGAATCCAGCCCTGCTGTTTACGAACCAGAAGATCTCAGGCAAATCACGTAATTGAGTGTCTGTCTCCACGCTTTAAAACGGGGATCATGAAACTAGCTAACTAGGGTCCCGTGTGTTATGCACCCAGCAAATACTGCTCTGTGAACGGTAGCGGTTTTTCGTCAACATCGTCATCACCATCATTTGAAGAAACCTTCCTGTTTTACTCACTTGGTGAATCAGCTTTCTGTAGAAACAAGCCTGGTGTTTAAGATTCTTTGAACTCTCCTTCCTGGAGTCTCTGATGTCTGTACGTTCCTGTGAAAGTTCAACTCACATCATAAATCAACCCTAGGGACTCTCAGTGCCATCTCTTAGATTTCTTAAGAGACTTTTTAATGTGCCACTTGGTTTTATATTTTTATTTGAAAAAAGGAAAGAAATTATCATTATTCCTCCTTCAACCAAGGCTGTTTCTAGTTGGTGTTGCCCACATGTCTACTTGTCTTGCACACTTTTCATCCTTTGTTGCTGTTGGCACCATCCTGTCTCCTCCAGGAAATAACGGGGCTGCTTCTCTCTTCACTGTGACGCTGGCAGCACTTAGGATCCCTCAGTGGGCTGAGTTCATGCATCTGGGGGCAGGAGCTGGAAGTGGCCCAAGATGCTGGATTTCCTGGCTCTGTTCAAATCAGCCTTGTTCCTTGTTCAGAATAAACTATTTCTTGGACATTCCTTTTCACAACTTTGTTCTTATTCAGGGTTGGGTGGGATGGGCGATGTACCCTTAGAGTCAAGAATCAAGTGTAATGAAAAACATACAGACATGGGGCAGGGTCTAAGTCAGCGATGTGATTACTTTGCCCACAGAATAAAACCAAACTTGGCAATTCAAGGCTCTATGCAACTTGATCATAATTTGTTATTATCATTCTCATCATTATCACCATCATCACCATTATTGTCCTCCTCATCCTCATCATCACCGTCACCACCACCACCGTCATTATCATCATCACCATTATTGTCATCCTCATCCTCATCGCCATCATCACCACCACCACCATCATCATCATCATCACCACCATCATCATCATCATTATTTTACACTTGAAAAGATAACAATCTATTCAATAGAGGAAAATACAGAAAATTCTCCACCTAAGGAAAAACACTTAAAATTTCCTCAAGTTACCACTCAAGCCTTCATACAGCACACACATGGGTGCCGATGAACGGTAACTATACAGATGCCTTGACCTGCCGCCTCCCTTCTTTTACCCACCCAGCCCTCCCTACCTGAGCTGCCTTTCATCTCCCATCTCTACATGTCGAAATATGTGCCTCTCATGGGCCAATTCCACCTCTTCCATGAAGACTTCCGGGTTTCCTGGTAACCTTAGCCCAAGCCAGGTGGGATCTCCTCCATGTACTCGCTCATGCATTTTCTGTAAACTTCTCATGGTTCTGATTGCTGCCAACTGCACAGCAAGGTTACTTTTGCCCATGGCTTGCCCTCCTTGCCTCCAAACTCCTAAGAGAAGCCAGATCTTCACGTCTGTCTCCTCCTCCCACTCCTGTCTCCCAGTCCTAACGGTGCCTGGCTCATGAGGGGTAATCTATTTTGAATGAACTAGATGAGAGTGAGCCCAGCACAGAGCCTCTGAGTGGGTGAAACTTCCTTTTGGCAGGATCCCCTGTGGCCCCACCGCCACTCCCAGACCTTTTTTCTTTTCTGGTCTCAGTGATTTCCCAAAGGCTGCCTCTCCCCACCCACCAAAGAAGTGCCCAGTCCCCACCCACCCCCTTAAGAGCTATATCTCCTGAGTCCCAAGTTCCAAATGAGTTTTCCCTTCTCCTTCATCCAACCCCCATTCCCAGAGTGCATAGTCCTAGTCTTGTTGTCGAAAAAGCAATCTGATTAAAGAAATATGTACCCAAGCAAGAATCTGCATTAGGATTCGCCTTCTGATGTGGGATTCAGGTGCAACAAGAGAAGCTGGAAATTGGTGACATCAATAGGGCTTTCCTGTCTCCACCAAAATATATCTGGCTTCTCATGCCAGTAACTAAAAAGGGTTGACATTTGTAGTGATAGTAAACGCTAAGCTGCATGACCTGAGTAACTGCAGCGCACTTTCATGTTAGCCAGAAGGTCCCCGTCCCCACTGGCGGGGAAAAGTGGCGCCCCATGAAGCTGAGTGCCCACAGCTGTTGTCATTCTTCTGCTGTGTTGACCATCGTGGTTCCTGGCCACCATGAACGGTGACCCTTACCTCCAGGTGTCTGTCTCCACCCCTTTTTTTTCTCTCCAGCCATTAGGGACACAGCTTTGACTTGTTATAATCTCTTTTAATGGTGGATCCAACCCAGAGCTCTTGAGCTGCAGACAACTCAGTTCTTTCCTTTATGCCTCCTCCCTCACCTTCTCAAAGCACCTGAGCACGAGGTAGGGCTGGTCTTGGGAGGGTTCCATGCTGTGACACTGACCCTGGGGTCCCTGCCTCCTGATGCTTCCCAGCCTCCATGCCAGGACTTGCCTCTCAGCTTCCTTTAGGGACTCCGTCCATCAGAGTCACCTCTGCTCCAGTCATGGGTTGGTCCCCTTCCCCTTCCAGGGTCCTCGGCCTGCAAGCAGCCAGCACGCAGCCAGCACGCAGCCAGCACATGAGGCCTGCAGTGGCTTCCACGTGCCCAAGTCTCCAGTGATGGCTGGGAGGCTGCTCCCCTCTGGGTACACTGGTCCTCTCTGGAACGGGCACAAGCCCGCCCAGTCTGAGACTGGCCCAGCGAGAGTTGACTTTGGAGTGGGAGACCTGGCTTCAAATCACAGCCCCACCATGCACCACGTGGCCCCACTGGGAGGCTCTGAGCAAGTCCCCACATCTCTGAGTGTCAGTTCCCACAGCCATGAGCGGGGTCTGGTTAACTCCGTCTCTCTCTTTTCCACGGAGCAGTTATGAAGGTCAATTTCAGGGCTACACGTGAGTGCACATGTTAACGCGTGGGGCTCTGTGCAAAGCAAAGGAGCCGGAGCTCCTTACCAAGCGAGGCATCACTTCCCGCTTCAGGAAGCTTTATGTCCGAGTTGATCTCTACAGAAAGCAGTCTCCACCGCGTCCCCCTCCGTAAGCCCTCCATCCCTGCCCCTCCTCCCTCAGCCAACTTCAGGCTTCAGGTCAAACAGCTGCCAGTGACCTTCCCAGAAGCCACTGCAAAGGCCAGGCATGGAGGGAGCCCAGTGGGCAATGCCCAGCCTGCTCCTCCCCCTGGAGTCCCAAGAGGGGCCAGAGCTTAGAAGGAACAAGAGGGAGGGAAACTCCCTCATTCCGGGCCCGCTCTCTGCCAGGAAGGAACTTGGTACGGTTTCCGTTCTGTGGAGTGTGTACATTTTAGAGACGAGAAAGACTAACTTCTTAGATGACCTACAGTTTGCCTGGGGCCACCCAGATGCTTTGTGGGAGAGTCAAGATTTGAAACTTCTGCCAGGATCCAAATTTCATGAACTTCCTATTACATAATAGTGACCCCGCATTGTTGTCTTGGGGGCCCCCTTCCCGAATTGTCTCAGCATCACAAACCCAGCTCTTTAACGAAGCAGAGGGTGCTGCTTAACGAAAGCAGCTTTAAGGCAATTTCTCCACTCCCGCTCCCCCCATCCCTCCAAGCCAGGCTGGCGCCCTGTGTCCCTGCTCTATAGAGATCCTGGAGCCACCCTGCCCCTTGTCACTACAAGGAAACTCTGTCCTCCACCAGGAAAAGCACCTGAAAGAGAAACTTCTTGTGGGGACAGCAGCCAGCCTCCAGCTTTTAAGTGATGCTCCATGCTGTTTACCTGCTGCTGTGAACCGGATTTAAAAGACTTCCCAGTCCATTGGTTGCTTGTGGTCCCTTGCTCTAGAGGGGAGAGGGAGGGTGGTCAGAGGGGAGGAATCTCTGAATCAGGAGGTGGTGAGAAAGACTGCCCTGACCTTCTGTATCTCCCAAATGCAAAGGCCCAGAGAATGCATCACAATTGGTTGAGATACCAATTCATCCACCAGTGAAGAGTGGCCGGGGTGGGGGGTTCATGGAATAGCGTGACAATTATCCCAGAACCTTGTGGACAGGACTTAGTGACTCATGTCTAACAGACAGAATATGGAAATGGATGGACAGTATGCTACAGAGGAAAAACTTAACAGACACCACCTAACCCAGTGATCAAAGTTAACACCACCAGTAAAAAGTCATGTTGATGGCATGTGCCCACAGTTAGATGTGATGAGAGAGGCCCTACCTCTCTGCGGTGTGCTTCCCCCAAACCCACAACCCCAGTGGAGTCGTGGGAAAACATTGGACAAATCTCAACTCTAAGTTCCTGACCTGACTCAACAAATTATTAGAACCACGGAAGACATGGAAAACTGAATTTACAGATTACAAGGAGACTAAGGAGATATGACAACTAAATGAATGAGGCTTCTGGGTGGCCTCGTGGAACAGAGAGGAGACAGTAGTGGGAAAACTGGTGAAACCCAAATAAAGTCTAGAGTTTAGCTAATGGTAATGCACTAATGTTCATTTCTTAGCTTTGATAAATGTATTGTGGGTATGTAAGGGGTCAACACTGGGAGAGGTAAATGATTGATCTGTGGGAACTCTTCCATGCTGTCTTTGAAGTTCTTCTGTAAATCTAAAATTATTATAAAATGAAGAGGTTTTTAAAATTCTTTTTATTTTTTTGAAATTCTGTAGTGCTTTACAGTTTTCAAAAGTTGCACACATATGATTTCATATAATCCCATGATAATGCTTTATTTTTAATCCCCTACCCCTATATTGCCCCTCCCCACTTCCATTTCCCCATTAGTAACCACTAGTTTGTTCTATCTGTGAGTCTGCTTCTTTTTTGTTTTAGTCACTAGTTTGTTGTATTTTTTAGATTCCACATATACGTGATATCATACAGTGTTTGTCTTTCTCTGTCTGACTTATTTCACTTTGCTTAATGCCTTCCAGGTCCATCCACATTGCTGCAAATGACAAAATATCCTTGTTTATGGCTGAGTAGTATTCCAAAGTGTGTGTGTGTGTGTGTGTGTGTGTGTGTGTGTGTGTGTGTGTATCTCACATCTTTTTTATCCATTCATCTGTTGATGGACACTGAGGCTGCTTCCATACTTTGGCAACTGTAAATAACACTGCTATGAACATTGGGGTGCATGTATCTTAAAAAAATTTTTTTAAATATGTCTGCAGAAGAGCTGGATATCTGCCCTCCCAACACTGTTTCCCCAACCCCGACCCCAGCAGTAGCTGCATTTTTTTTCCAAGACCAAAATTGGAATCCTATTCTTGGAGGAGGGGCACTCTGTCTGTCTGTACCAGCCCTACAGGCTGAAGTCAAGCCACTGGCTGACAGACCCCATCCACAGGTCAAAGCCCATGTCAGCCTTCCTTTGTGGGGAAGCCAAGAGATCAAACAGCATCACACAGATCTGGCAGAAACCCACTGAGCCACCTCGACCATCAGTCTGGTCCTTTATTGACAAACCATAAGAACAGACCAGGACAAGCAAACCTTGGGGAAAAGCAGATCACGAGGAGCGGGGCAGGATTAGCACAGACAACTCTCCCCAAAGGAAATAGTTGGCTCAGGGGAGAGAAGAGAACTTTGGAAGATTGAATCCATATTCTCAGAGGGATCTGCGAAGATATTACAGCCATAAAACAACAGAACAAGCTATTCTGAAAAGAGGAGGGAGAAAATGAAAGAGTTCCTGGAAGTGAAAATCATTGCCAAAATGTAAAATGCAAGAAGAGGCCTGGAGCAGCAAGTGGAAGACAAGTCACAGAACTGAGAGTGAAGAGAATAAGAGCGAAATCAGATGATGAGGCTGACACACACAAGGGCAATAATTGTAACAGGAACAGCGAGGCGCGCTGAGCGATCTACCCTGCGTGGGCACACACGGAACCTTCACAGCCCGGTCAGATGGATGCAGCTAGGATCTCGACTTCACAGATGAGGAAACTGAGGCCTCAGTCCAGCCCTGAACCCCCTTTGCCCTCTCCTTCCTTCACAGTGGGTGCTGTGAGTGAACACCATTGCCTGCCACATCAGTAGTAAACAAAGGATGCTGCGGCCATCAAGTCATCACATTGCAGCTGCCCCCAGTGGTGCTGCCATCAAGCCATTAGCCCCTGCAGCCACCCCCAGCGGTGACCTGAGGGGACTCAGGATGGGAAAGCACTGGATACCGGCCCTGGACAGCTAAGGTGCGTATGAAAGAAATGATCTCAGTGAGCCCAGACTTTTGCACCTTCCCATACACAGAAAAGCACTAAATTCCTTCCTGTGCCCAGCCCACCTCCTCAGAGCCCCTCGCCAGCAATGTGCATCCATCCCTAGATCCTCTGGCCTGTGTGCTCTGCTGTCACAGGTTTGCCCCTGTCACTGTCACAGGCTAGCCCCTGGGCACTGGAGCCTTCTTGTTGGCACAGATTGCTAGAAGAGCTTGAGAACTCTCCCCTGGCCATTTCCACCCCTCACCCCAGAGCCAATAACCCACCAGTCAGGGAATATAAAAGCCCGTACCTTCAGCTGGGGCGGGGCACCCCTGAGATGGAGTCTGCTTCAGCACCCCCTCTAGGGGGGTGGCTGCGGCTGGCGCTTCACCTGCGATCAGAATCTGGTCCAAGCGAAGAAAACAGTCATGAGGAATGCGGTGAACCAAACAATGCGTCCCTGACTTCAGGAAGCCGGCTGAGAAGGGTGATTTTGTTGATGGACGTTGATGGTTGGTGTTGTTTTTTGTTTTGCATTAAACTTCATTTTAATGGATCTCAAAACTCTGTGACAGATTTTTGGTCAAGTTGTTGCCATTAAAAAGTACTGATTTTAAAAACTAGTAACTTAAAACTGCCACACCCAAAAGAAATGGTCCACAAAGCGTTCTCCTTTCCTTCTGAAGGTTTTACAATGCATTGTTATCATTAACCAGTCTCTTACCAGTAAATTTAAACGGCCAATTGAGACAGACAATCCTGAGACTGTTCTCCCACCACTGATTAAGACTGGCGTGGTGGTAGGTGTTGGGAATAATCCTTTAGCCTTCTGAGCTTCCTGGGCAGACTCAGTGACCATTGCTGGGACTGAGGGAGGGTGAACGCCTGTGTTCACGACTCTTGGCCAAAGGTGGGGGTTGCTTCAGCCATCTTCCAAAGATGCGCATTCTCCGTGGACCACTCCCAGCCTGCTTCTCAAATGCACTGATCTGCCCTCAGGTGTGGCGCCTAAAGGAAGTGGGCGGATGTTCAATGGCAGGTGGCCCACAACCCAAAGGTCCCCTGAGCATCCTTCTTTGTGTCACTTCTCTTGGAAACAAAGAGCAGAGGCCAACATACAAACAAGGCTCTCAGCTGGAGAGAGGTCCAGTTCCCTCTGTCTTCTGACAGTCTGCCTTGAAGAAGTAGGTGTTTTTTTGTTTTGATGCTTTTGTGTTTGTGAAGGTTTTTTTAAATCTTTCCTAAGAAAACAGAACTGAGCATCAGTGAAAAGCGGAAGATGACAAGCGTAGTGGATAAAAGCTGCCTTTTCCCATCCTTCTGCCTTTCCTGACGGCTCCCAGCTGAGACGAGGCGAAATGATGAAAAGGTAAAGGACGCGAGAGAAGGGGGGTGGGGGCTGAGCGGGGAGCTCAGCCCCCGTAGTTCCCCTTACAGTCTGATCTGACAAGACGCCTTCCAGGGGGCCCCGCTCCTCACACATTACCTTCCTCCGTCCTCACAACAAATGTGGGAGTCATTTTCTTCCCCCATTAGAGACTGAAAAATTGAAATCCAGGGAGGTGACAGAACTTGCTTGAGGTTGTTCAGGTACTGAAAGAACCCAGACCTCAAAAATGAGTTCCTTCTTACTGGGTGGCGAACATCCTAGGGATGCGGTCTCACCCAGCCTCTCCTCATCCCAGCTCTTCGGGCAAATCCCGGGAGGGCTCAGTGAGATGATGCAGGCTAAGTAAACACGCTGCGCAGCTCCCTAGGGCCGGAGGTGGCGGGGCTGCGGCTTCTGTTGCTGAGGTGCTGCTGGAACCGTTACTGTTGTTGTTGACATGCTGATGGTGCTGGTGCTCACAGACCTGTGAAGTCACTCCTTCTGTTACAGGTTTCCGAGTCAGTCTAAACTTCAGCCAGCCATGACTTTGCAAGGAGAAGTTTATTCCCTACTCCTCATATTTCCATAAGGGCAAGAGAATGTCCATCCCACTCCCAGGGAGGAAAAGTCACGAGAGCGGAGACTTCAGCTCTCTTTGCCTCGTCGCTGAGCTGGGAGTGCTCGCCTCAGACCCCCCTTCTCAGTGAGCTGTCCGGTGTGCCCTGTCGAACAGCCCCACTGACGGTCTGGGTTAGATTTGAACTCATCTCAGATGTGTGACTTACTGTGATGGGGGCAGGCAGTCTGCCTAACAGGGAGTAAAGTAGGAGGTCACCCATGCGGCCACTCAGGTCGGGTCCAGGGACCAGTCCAGCCTTTAAAGCCTATGCTTTCATCTCCATCTGGCACAAGCCTGCGTCTTAGTTAATTCAAAGTTGGGTGTTATTTTGCCTCCAAGATAACCACAAATTTGTCACGATAAAATTCAACTTAATTTTCACCTTCCCAAAGAAGTCTTCTCTTATTTCTACAGCACACAGTGATCTTACCCACTTGTGAATCTCGGTAGCAACTCACTATTTACATTCCGACGTGTATGCTGTGAGACACGTGAACCCAGCTAGACTGTGTGCTCATTCCTGCCGAAAGTACACCCTAAACATCGTCACATGGAAGCAACCTAAATGTCCATCAACAGATGGCTGGATAAAGAAGATGTGGTGTATACATACAATGGAATACTACTCAGCCATAAAAAAGAATGAAATAATACCATTTGCAGCCACATGGATGGATCTGCAGATGAAGTAAGCCAGAAAGAGAAAGAAAAATACCGTATGATATCACTTATATGTGGAATCTAAAAAATAAAGCCACAAATGAACTAATTACAAAACAGAAACAGATTCACAGACATAGAAAACAAATTTATGGTTACCAGTGGGGGAAGAGAGGATGGAGGGATAAATTGGGTGTTTGAGCATTTGCAGATACTAACTACTATATATAAAATAGATAAACAACAAGTTTCTACTGTACAGCACAGGGAACTATTTTCAATATCCTGTAGTAACCTACAATGAAAAAGAATATATCTATGTATCTGTATGACTGAAACGTGATGCTGCACACCAGAAATTGACACATTGTAACTGACTATACTTCAATAAAAAAATAATAATAAAGGCTTGGCCAGGAGAACCTAACTCATAGCAATGGGGACTAAGGGGTTAAAGATCATTTCTGGGAATTTTTCTTCCTTAGATTGTCATTCTGGGCTAATAAATTTCCTGTGATCTTGTCGGAAGTGGGGCATAGAATCGCATCCTGCTAATTTATCAAATTAACATGTTTGGGCTTCATGTTCAGTAACTGCAAACATCTCACCCCGTGCAGCCTGTGTGGAATTATTTTCCAGACGCGACTGCAGTGAGTGATGAAGGTTTTTATTGGTTTTGGTGACTCCGTTGGCCGCAGAGTTTTGCTGTCCTGGTTTTCTTCCTGTGTCTCATAGAGATCGGTCACTTCGCGCAGCATCTGGTATATAGAAAACGCTGGATTCCTTTCACATGAACAGAGAGAACGGTGGGTGTCCCTAGCAGGATGCTTTTACTTTCTCTCGTCTCCATGCTCTGAAGAAAACAAGAAAGAATTATTTTTCTTAGTTGTCTCCCTCTTTTGCTTTGGTCAGCTGTGAAGATGCTGCAACTTTCAAATGCGTCTCCTCCCTGACAAGCCTTAAATAATGAGTAATACCCAGTGGGCCTCCCAGCACCGCTTTAAAAACATTAGAGACCTCCCAGACTGCCCACTCTCCAAAGGGTCTGACGATCAGGTTTGGTGTCTGCGACACCCAGGAACAATGTCCAAATGCCACTTCTAGATTGTGTGCCATGTGAGAGAGAATAAAGCTCCTCTCTTATTTTCCCCACTAATGTCTGATTCTTCTGTTACAGGCAGCAGGAGGCAATCTCTAATTGAAACTACAAGTGTCTGCAGATCACTCACATCTACCCAATCACAGCTCAGCAGAAAACTGGTAAGAAGAACTAACTTTATGATTTACTATTGTTATGTGAAGTCGGTTTTAGATACTCCTAAACCAGAACTATGATTAGAAGGTAAATTATAAAAATTATTTTCTTTATGTCAAATCTCTGATTTTTAGATATCATTTTGTGCTCTTATCTGATTACAAAGGCAATAGAGATTCATTTTAACAGATTTGGAAGCTACTGAGAAGCATAGAGGGAAAAATCAAAGAAAATCATCTGTAATCAATTCTCCAGGGGTAAGTAATGTTAACAGTTTGCTTTACTTCAAGTTCTTTTCATATTTCTATATATTCACTTGAAAAACAAGGCTCTTTCCTTCCTTCCTTTTCTCCTTCCTTCCTCCCCCCTCCCTTCTTTCCTGTTTCATTAATTAATCGATTAACTTATTTACTGAACAAACATTGATTGAATGCTGAACACTGTTACCTCATTTAAGTCTGCGTCTTTTAGCTTACATTATTTGTTAAAGCTCTCCCATGTCATTAAGTATTCATCAACCCCACTACACAACTGAATGGGAACAATAAAACAAATACAGAGCACTTAACCTTACACTGTTGCAGAAGCATCATTACAGCTCCACCAGCCATCATTTCTTGGGCCCTGAACACATGCCAGGCACGGGGGTTTGCTTTGTCCTCTCACCCTCACAGCACCTGTGAGACAGGCACTAGGTCACACCCTTGTACTTACAGGTGAGTAAAATGAGTAGTGCAGAGGCTGAGAGACGCATCCACAATCCCACAGTTCAGCAGGGGCACTGAGGGGCCTCACATCTAATCCAGGTCTGTCTCAGGCGATGCGCTTCCTTCTCCAGCTTCCGAATGCAGAAACTTGGTTGGTTGATTTTAGATCTTTTGTCTTTCCTACTACGTGCATTTAACGGTATACATTTCTCCACAAATACTGCTTTTGCTGCATCCATACATTTTGTTAAGTTATATTTTCATTCAACTCAAAATATTTTAAAATGTTTTGAGACTTCTTAACCCATGTGTTATTTAGATGTGTGCTGTTTAATATCAAATACTTGTGTGGTGTTCCAGCTGTCTCCCTGTTTTTTTATTTCTGGTTTAATTACACTGTGGTCTGATAATATACTTTGAATAATTTCTATTCTTTTAGATTTTTCAGTTGTGTTTTACAGCCCAGAATGTGGTTTACCTTAGCGAATTTTGCATGTGAACTTAAGAAGAATGTATATTCAGCGGCTATTAAACTGTGTATTTCTCCTTGCAGCTCTATCATTCTTGCCTTATGTATTTTGACACTTTATTGTTAGGTGCATATATATTTAGGATTGCTATATCTTCCTGCAGAATTGACCTGTTTACTGATACATAATGTCTTCTTTATCCATAATGATTTCTTTTGTTCTGAAGTCTGATTTGCTTCAGGTTGTATAGCTCCAGCTTTCTCTAAAAAAAAAATTTTTTTTTAATTGAGTTATAGTCAGGTTACACTGTTGTGTCAATTTCTGGTGCACAGCACAATTTTTCAGTCATACATGACTATACATATATTCATTTTCATATTCTTTTTTCTCCACGAGCTACTGCAAGATCTTGAAGATATTTCCCAGTGCTCTACAGTACAAACCACAAGGAATGTCTGTCTCCATCCCTGTGCTTAGCATCTGTCTGAGTTCGGGTCTTGGCTAAACTCTCTCGGTTGGCCTGTCCCTCCAGATTTCAGGGTGGGGACTTGCCCTGTGACCTCAGGTCTCTGAAGGGCCCCAGAAAAGACAAAGGTTTCCAGTTTGTTCAGCTTTTCTTCTTGTTAGAAATACAGACGTTCTGACTTCTAAGCTCTTTATGTGTCTGAACTGAAACTAGACGTGTTCTGAACACTTTTTATATTTTCCATTTCTGTTATTCACGTCATATTTCCTTCTTTATTTTGAGCATATAGGGAATGTATAATAGCTGATTTAATGTCCTAATATGCTAATTCTTTCATATCTGTCATTTCTCAGTCAGTCTCAATGGATTGGGTTTTTTTTTTTTTTCATGTTTATGAGTCTTATATTCTTGCTTCTTTGCATGCCTGGTAATTTTTGATTGGATGCCAGACATTGGTGATTTTACATTTACTGGGCGCTGGATTTTATTGTATTCCTTTAAGTGGCTTTGGACTTTGTTCTGGCATATTGTTAAGTCACTTGAGATCAGTTTAAATTGTTTGAGGCTTGTTTTCTTCTTTTTTTTTCTTTTTAAAGGCTTTATCAAGATAGAATTTACATACCATGAAGTTCACCCACTTAAAGTATACAGTTCACTGTGTTTTTATTGTATTTACAGAGCTGTGCAAGCATAAGTATAATCTAATTTTAGAAAATTTTCATTGCCGAAAAATGTACCCATCAGCCATTACTCTCCATAATCCCCATGCTCCTGCCCATCCCCCCAGACCCCAGGCGACCACTAATCTATTTTCTTTCTCTACAGATATGTTGAGACTTGCTTTTAAGCCTTGTTCTGGTGAGTACAGAGCGGGTAATTTATTCCCATTACCAAGGCAGTGCCCATCAGAGGACCAGCTGACGCATCACCCTCTGGCTGGTGGGAGTGAGACCTGTTCTCAGCCCTTGGGAAGCTTTGGGAATTGTTTGGAAATTCTTTCTGGTGGTTCTTTCTTCCCCCTGACAGTTTTCCCTCCTGTGCACACAGCTCCGTATTCAGACAAGAGACTTAAGGGGACCCTTCTGTCCATACTGGCTTGTTCTCTCTCTGTCTCTGCCCCCCTTTCTGTGTCTCTCCTTCCTCTCCATATTCTGCCTCATAAATTCCAGTTGCCTCAGTCTCCCTGAATTCTGTTCTCTGTCTCCTCAACTCAAGGAGACTGCTGGGCTCTGTCTGGGTTTCCCCTCCCTGATCGGCGGCCTTAAAACTGCCTCCAGGCACCAAGTGCAGGCAGGTGTGGGGGGGGGGGGGCCCTCCACTTACTTCCCTTCCTTCAGGTGTCAGCGTCTCGTGCCGCCTGCTGCTCAGTGTCTGAAGGTAGTTCTTGCCTATGTGTCGGCCAGCTCTCTGGTTGTTTAAGTTGGGAGTTTAAATTCAGTCTCTGTTACCTTATCATGGCCAGCAGCCCTTCCATATTATCTTGAAGCAAATCTCTAACAGCACATAATTTCTTCCATAAATATTTCAGTATGTTTCTCCAAAAGATAATGGAGTCTCTCTTTTTTAAACATAACTATACAGTTCTAGCCAATTATTAATTCTAGGGAAAACAAAAAGTTACACACACAATAAAGAAATTAATTAAAATGGCCTACATGACTCAGCTCCACATAAAATTTTAGTAGTTATAATAATAAAAATGTTGAGTATTTACTGGAATTTGTGTTTTAATCGCATTACATAACTGGAGAGGAAGGGCGTGTGGTGTCTGTGTGTGTATGTGCGTATGTGTGTCTAAGACAGCTAAATTCACATCTTCTATACTAGAAAGTTTATATATATTATGGATAATACAGCACTGAGAAGTTGCAGTATGTTCCAAAAAATATAAATGTTAATGGCACAGAAACAGCTAAACAACTGAAAGTAGTCACTCCTGGAAAAGAAGAAATTAGAGCTCAAATTTGAGCTCAGGTCCTTTCAGTTCAAGTTCCCTGGAGCTTCTCTCTCACAAATAGGCGTCTGTGTCTTGTGGCAGGTGCAGCCCTTGTAGCAGGGTCACTGTTTGGACCACAAAGCTGAATTTTGTGAAGACGTAGAAATATAATAAGTAAATCAGCAACGTTCATTCATAAATCAGCAACCAACCTTTTACTGAACTCTGTGGACACAGTATCCAATGTCGTCACTCTTTGCCATCCCTCCTCTAAGGCAGGTATTAGGATTCTTGTTTTACAGATGAGGAGACTGAGGTTCAGAGTGGTAAAGGGGCTTGTTCAAAAGTTGCAGAGCCAGGATTTAGACCCAAGCTACCTGATTCCAAAAGCACAGGCTTTCCCCAACACGTCTTCGTGTTTCTCGTGTGGTGAGTTTAGAGAATTAAATCAGTAGCTGGACTCCTGTCTGTTAACTTAGGGAGTTATAATTAGGTTCAGATGCTGTATTTTGAACAGCTTGAGCACCTCCCGCTGTTGTGAATAGTCTATTCAATCAGTCTTCAGCCCATAATTTTGAGTTATTTTTTGAAATCTGTGTGCAGTCTACTTTCAACTGTACATAATTCTAGCACCAGGGAATCATTAGAAAGGCAGGTGGGTCACCTTCAAGGACCACGTAAGGACACAGACGTGGGCAGCCCACACCTGCACCAAGCGCTTTATGGACCCAGTTTCATCCAATCCTCCTAACAAGGGGTTCTCACCACCATTTTGCTGATGAGGAAACTGAAGCTCAGGAAGGTCAGGTGACTTGCCTAGCAAGCACAGCTCACAAGCAAGAAAGCAGGACCCGAACTTAAATTGACTTACATCAAAGACCATGCATTTTCCACTCCACGATCCTGTGTGTGAAAATCACTGCTCTTCCTGTCCTCTCTCTGCTCACTCTGACCTTCAGATGGGAAAACTGACCGCTCTTCTTTCTTGGATTTGAACTTCTTGTTTGTACATATCTGCTAATGCAGTCATACAACCCACTGGCAGCCTTAAGACGGTACACGGCCACCTCCCAGAAGAAATGCGATCCTCAGAAGAGGTCCCCGCTCACCGCGCTGCGTGCCTGCTGGTAGGAAACCGCAAATAAGACCTGACCTTCCGGTTGCCAAAAGCAATGGGATGAGTCGTGGCAGAGAAGGGTTTTAAGTGAGGACACCTGAACTCAAAGCCAGACTTCCTCCTTTCTAATGGTGCCATCACAGGCAGGTTACTTAAACTCTGAGTCTCAGCTTCCTTGGCTGTAAAATGGGAGTCGTGACCCCCACCTGCTGGGGGGTTGATGAGGATTAAGATGCGGGTTAAAGCAGCTGGAAGGGTCTAGCAGCCGCTCTCAAGGAACACGTGCTTCATCAGGATTCCTTGCCTTCCTCTCCCTGGTGACCCGATTCCCCTCCCAATCACCTTGTGTCCTCAGGAAAGGCCTGCTGTGATTGTGTTCCTTGCCTGGCTCTCAGGAAAGCTGAGACCATGATCCGGTCCAGCCCCAGTGGGACCTCATTGGCTCAACTACCACCGTGAGGATGATGAGGGTCAGGGCACAGGAAAGCACTGAGACACATGAGGACCTGTGTGTAGTCAGTTTGTTGGCAAACGGGTGAGGACAGGAGTGTCCACTGATGGAGCAGGAGAAGGCACAGGAGTTTGGGGCTATAGTGGGAGTCCTTCTTGGTTAACTTATTGGCTTTATGATCTCGCACTAATCACCTCACCTTCTTAAGCCGCTGAGTTTTGTGATGTGGGTTGGAGATGGTACCGCCCTGTGGCCTGCACATCTTCTGGCCACTGGAAACACAGAGAGCAGATCTCTGTCAAATACCACAGTGTGGGGCCAAAACACAAGAAGTGATTAAAAATGAACAGTCCCTACAGAAAGCAAAAACGAGCTTCACCGAGAAGAGCTTTGCATCAAATGCATTTATTTTCAGAAGTTCCCTTGATAAAAAAAGAACATGTAAGAAACATACAACGTAAGAACGGAGAGCGTGGCCTCTGACACACAGCCCAACCTGCAGGCAGACGTTGCGGGGATGTGAGTGGGGGCTGGGGTCTCCTCCAGACCCTCGGCGAGGTGGGACTGAAAGCAACCAGCGTTCACAGGCTGGGCCTCTGTCTCTTCATGTCCCTTGTGATGCTGAAGAGAGTGGCCCATCTGGGAACGCACAAGACCAGATTAAACTGAGTCACTGAGAGCCGTGGAGGGAAGGCGAGGGTTGGGGGGTGTCTGTGTCTTCTGCACGTGCAGTTTACATCTGCAGGTTGTACATTACACACACACACACACACACACACACACACACACACACACACACGGGCAGGAGAAAGCAAATCTGTCTTCAGACTCCTTTGGGCTAGTTCATGCCTGAGGCCCAAGTGGCCTTTTTGGCATTTAGAAAGTTCTTCTTTTTCCTGGGGGGGACATGCAGTGAGATCTCCGGCTCCCTGGGATTTCGGAAGATAAAGAGCTTTTCGCCGGTGTTGAATAAATCAATGGTTTCTGCCCCTACAATGGGCACTGGGGCCAGTTCGCCGACGGACTCCAGGGACAGGTGCGGCCAACTTCCTTTTCCAGAGAATGCCATCCTCTCTCTGAGAGTGGGACACGTCTTCTTTAATATGCTAAAGAAAGAACAGAAGATCAGATTCGACATTTTTGGCAACTGACCCTACCGAGTGTCCCAAAAACTTCCTCAAGGAAAACCCCTTTGGGTCCCTAGGTCCTCAGTCAAGTGTCATTTTAAATAAAGGTTCTTCCCTTTGGTTGCCCCGGGATGAGCTGAAGCCTGTGGCTGTGGTGTGCTGCAGACAGCGCTCACCGACTCAGGACTGTTCACTTTTCCAGAGTTTTGTGAACCTGTCAGCAGCTTGGAACCAGCCAGGGTGGGAGGGTTTCACACGATGGAAGTTGGCAAGAGCTACAGATCAGAGCTCCTCTCTTCCCCCACCGTCCTGGACGAGTGTGAAACATTTACTATGACACTGCTGCCCGTGGGCCTCCCACTCAAAGCAGATGGATAGAACCTGATTATAAAGCCCAGTCAGAAGTTAGGTAAAACGTGTTGGAAATAGAACAGAGTGACAGGCTTTGGAAATATCCCGAGAAAGGACGGCCGTGATCCTGCCCGTGAGCGGTCCAGCCCCTAGATCCCGGCTGCACTTGCTAACGGCTCTGACTCCCTCTGAGAGCCCTGGACAGCCTGAAAGCCACAGGGTTGTTTGCCCAAGCAGTGCGGGACGGGGCCAGGTCACTGGGGGCCGATCTGCCGGAGGCTACTGGAGGGCTTGTGGGCTCTTCCTGAACAGACGTAGCGGATCAGGCTCCACCGCCACCACCACTGACTCCTGCCTCTGCAGCGGGTATGAATCTGAGTAAGGATTCACAGACTCTCCTCCTCCCACCATCCGTCCACAGGGCCTGGAGGGAGAGCAGGACACTGCCAGGAGCACAGGGAACCGGGACGGTGCGGCCAGCGCCCCCCTGGCCTGTACCCGCGCCGCTGACGCCTGTGCGCCCAGGACCGCCTTTGCGTCCCCACCTCCACCCTGAGCAGCTGACCTCCGTTCCTCGGTGGAGCGCTTCACATTTACACGGCTTGAATTTCACTGTCTTGCTTTGTGCTCAACAACCGCATCTAATTTCTCTGGGACTAAATTCTGATTCCCAGCCTACTGTGATCAATGGCTCCTAGACTTTAATCGTGGACGGTTCAGGAAGTTTGGTCTTAGCACCTTCACCGGAGCTCTGAGACACTTTGGAAGGGGCAGGACTCGGATCAGACACTTCCCTTGGACATCGGCTGTGTCCAGAGCACCCTTTGGATATCACTTTTTAACCTATTCCCAATCTGCCTGATGTGACTCTTCCTCCAAGTCCCCTCTACGGGGAAACGGGGGAGTTGCTTGGTCTCGTGTTTGTAGCGAGCTGAAGCCACCCTGCCTCTCACCTTCCTCTGTTCTCCAGATGTGCAGCAACCAAAGCTAACAGAGAAGGGCACTTGGCAGAGGAAACTGAGGGACAAGAGCGGGGACGTAAGGCCACGACTTCCCGCCTGCAGGCTGGGCCTCTGCCTCGGGCTGCTCTGAGCTGGGGAACAGTGGCGGTGGGACCTTCCCCACTTTCTGGAAAGCGGGGAGGCTCCATGCGGCGAGACAGGAGATGGCTCTGTCAGCTATGGAGTCCGCACATCTATAAAGAATTATTCTCCATCTAATGGGAGCCCATTTAAAAAGAGCCATTAGTTAAAATAAATCCCGCAATTAAAATGCTAATAAAAATCAGGAGAATCTGCTCCCACTGACAGCCAGAGGCTTATCTTCAGCTTCTAAACAAAGCCTGCTTTGAATAAAGATTGTGGTCCTTAGGGAAGGAGTGTCGTTGGTGAGTTTGCAGTAACCCTCCCTTCGCGGCCCCCCCACCTCCCCTCAGGCTCACAGGCAGCCTGGCTGACCCCTCCCAGCCCACCCAGCAGACGCCCTCCTTACCGCTCCTTCCTCTCCTGAGCCCAGAGCATCTTTTCTAATCCTCTGCTTATCAGTTCTCCTCGAAGTTTGCTCTCCAAGTCCTGCCACCAGCCCTGGTGTTTCCTGAAGGTGAGAAGGGAGTGTGCTTATATTTTCAAAAAGAATAGAATCTCCAAGCAATGTGTAATCCTAAAAAGCCCTAGGGGACTTCTCTCTTCTCGGTGACAGGAGAAACCCTAACCCTGACCTTTCACTGTTCGTTCCCTCACTCACTCCATGAACACTGATCTAGCAGCCTAGTCAAGACACGATCTCTGCCCGCAAGGGGTCCCCAGTCCAGGGGTTCCCGACAGGTACCAGGTGACATCAGTCAGATAGAGGAAGGCTCCCTAGATGTGAGGACACTTGAACTGAGTCCCGGCGTCCCAGCGGAGGGAGGGCAGGCAGCCTACGTGAAGGAATGGGCTTTACGCGCTGGCTTGTGTATGGCCCAGCTCTCCCACTGGAGGGGACGCTCCGCGCGGCAGGACTGTCCCTCACTCTCCCACATACACTAGCGCCCAGGACAGTGGCATATAAGGAGCTCAGCAAGTGTTTTACAAATATAAGAATAAGAAAGTTGAGAAGCACAGTAGAAGCTTGGAAGGTGGGCAAGGCAGGGAGCCCTAATGCCACGTGATGGAGTGTGATTCTAGAATGAAGAAGGGACATCCTAGTGGAGAGGGAGGGGGGAGATGTTCACAGGATTGGACTCAAGTCAGTAAGACAGAGTGGGACTGAGAGTCCTGTCTGTGCCCAGCTCTGGCCAAGTTCATACTCTGCCTTGCCTGGTGGTAGACAGGCTGGGCCAGGCTCTCTGTCCCAGGAGTCCAGCTCCTGGGCAAAGGAGGCTGGTCCTCTGAAGGGCACACCCAGAGAGGAAGGCCCTCATCCTGTCCCGGTCCTGCCTGTCCAGGGACCCAGCGTCCAGCTTTTCCTGGATTCTGACGGGCCCCTCACTCACCCTTTCTTGCTTAGTCAGTCGTTTCTGCTGCTTGAAACCCAAGACCCTGGACTGATGGTGTGACCAGGCACCAGGCACTTGGGACACTAGAGTAGTGACAGCCGTGCCCTCAGTTACTATGGCGAGTGGCCTGGGACCCAGAAGTCATCCAGCCCACTTGGCCATGCGGTCGGGCAAAGAAAGGGAGTGTCATGCTCATGGTGACAAGCCACCTGGGTGCTCCTGCTCTGTCCCCCAGCAGCCTGCCCATCCCGGCTCACCAGCCTCCCAAACTAAACTGAACAAAGGGGAACTCCATAAACAAGGTCCCCATGAGTGGCTCTCGGGCACAGGTGGCTTCCCTGTGACCACACATGTTCCAGCTCCAGGGTCAACTCCAATACCTGCCCTCAGCATGTTCTTCCCTGACTGTGCACTGGGAGAGACCAGGCTGAGACTTGTAACTCTGACTTGCCCACAAAAGCCCTGGCCACACCCACACCCAGCGCCAACCACACCCACCCTGACCACGCCCTGCTGCCCCTGACCACGCCCACACCTGCCCTGACCACGCCCTCACCCAGCTCTCTCACACCTGCACCAGCCCGGACCACTCTCAGCCCTCAGCAGTGCTTCTGACCTTTCTGAGTCAGGGACCCCTATGGGTCAGGAAAAATAACGTACATATACACTTATCGATGCAATCACGCAGTTTCAACAGACTCCTGGGCTCCGAGACGCCCATCCCCAGCCTCCCCTGGATCCTGGCTGAGGCGCCGGCTTCACTGCCCGGCCTTCTGCACTTTCAGGTCTGGTCGTGGCTGTCCTGGTAACCCTCCCGCTGCCAAAATCTGTTCTCAAGTGGTACCGCTGGCTGCCCCAAACCCACCTTGTCCACAGCCCCACTTCCTGCCTTTCTTTGCAAAGAGGCTTTACTGCCCAAATTCACACCTGGAACTTGACCCTAAGGAAAGCATCTCTCCAGCATTACCCGTAATTGAGGAAAAATGAACCCAACTAAATGTCCAGTAACAGGGTAGCAGGTACATACACTATCCTACACACCTAGTGGAATAACAGGCAGCCATTAAAAATAGTATCTATGCAGATGTTTCAAAAGTATGAATTTTAAATTGTTAATAAAAACAGCTGAAATATAGTCTAGATAGTGTGATAATGAGAAAGACGTTTACACATGAAAAAGAGTTGAAAGGTAACATGCAAACTTGCTTCTGCTGTGAGGTTCTGAAAAGCAGGCTGTCAGGTTGTATGTACTGGGACTCCTACACACACACACACACACACACGCACGCAGCACACACTCAGCAGACACATTCTGGAGGAAGAATTGTAACAAAATGCTAACAGCCGTTTTCTCCAGCTGATAGAACCATGGCTGTTTCTCTGTCTTCTTTTTCCTTTATGTACTTGTTGTGCGCATATGGCATATTTACAGCTCAGGGACACTTATTTTCTTAAAAGTCCACTGGAGGAATCAATTGGTGATGAAAAGAGAAGCTGTGGGCAAAATACTTGGGCTACTGCGACTTAAAGCGGATTCATGGCGACTTGGATGCTGTCTGCGCCATCTCTTGGATGCTGTAACGAAGTTCCCCTGGGAAGGCGTGTGCTTGTGCCCTCGGGGTCCTGCTCCCTCCCCCATCCGTTCTCCTTATGGGACCTCACTCACTGTTTTCCAGAGGCAGCCCGACCCTGCACTCACCGCCTCCTGCCCAGGTCGGTCTGCACCCCGCCGCCATCATTCTCCACCACGTGGTCCTGATGCTTCTGGCCGATGGAGTCCAGCACGGCCAGCAGCTCAGGCTGGGAGGCTGCGGGCAGAGCCACGCTCAGGAGCCGGCGCAGCGTGCCCCCCGGCACCATCGTCAGCTTCGACAGGTAGGAGGCCAGTCTCAGCTCCTAGAGGGGTTAACACAGGGAGCTCAGAGCCTCACCGCTCTAACCTTGATGGACAACAAGTTTTCGGGGATTAAGGTCTTAGGACTTTTTGTCCCAGGGAGATAAATATTTTAGTGGCTCAGTCTTGAAAACATGCTCCCAAATTCACAGAGCTGTCAAAAAAACCCTAGTTGGTCAGCAGCCTCGGTTCCCATGGTGATCTCAAAGCCTTCACCCATCCCTTCCGACTCACTCGTCACAGCTAAAGCCCTGGCCTGCAGCAGGGCCGATTAGTAATTTTCCCTCCTCCTACTCATGTTCCGTGAGGCGATGGGGCTCAGGGGACACAGCACAGGCTCTGGAAACAACTGAAATGTCCCTAAACCCGTGGACAGTTAAAGAAATGGGACACCTGTCTGTGATGAAAAGAAAGAACTGGAGGATCCTTAGGGCATCACACTGCACAAAAAAAGCCAGCGTCCACAGCCACACCCTGTAGGATTCCATGTGAATAACATTCCAGAGCTGACAACATTGGGGAGGGTGGTAATGGAGTCGGGGAGTGGATACAACCAGCAAGGGGGAGCAAAGCAGATCTCTGTGGCGACTGAATAGTTCTGTATCTTAACTGTGGTGTCGGTTACATGAAACGACATGTGATAAAATGACACTGAACTGTACATACATTTTACATCACTGTCAGCTTCCTGGTTTGGATATTGTACAAGAGTTCTGTAAGATGCAACCTCTGGGGGAAACCATGAAACGGATCGGGGCACTGGAACTCTCGATGCTAGCTTTGCAACTTCGTGTGAATCTAAAAGTATTTTTTTTTTAATGGTTAGAAAAAGAGAGTGCAGGCTCTCCACTCCCCCAAACCTGCGCTGGCTCCCAGCCCCGCTGCACAGAACTGTGTGTCTCTGGGTAGTGCCTTTATTTTCCTCTGTGCCTCAACTTCCTCATCTGTAAAATGGGGTAACAATAATACCTGCGTCAAAGGGTTTTTGAAGGACAAAATGAACTGGGGGGTGTAAAACTGTTCCACGCTAGGAAGATACAACACAGAAAGCACTTTTACAGCAAAGCCAGGAGAGCTGGATGCTGAAGGGCCATCAGCTCAAGGCTGCCAGTTACCACGTCCCTTCCTGTGGGGAAGCAGCTTACTAGTGGACACAAAGCAACGGGAGAGAGACGGAGAAGCAGAGACCCACCAAGTGTCCTCTGTCACTTGGGCCCCTAGAGCTCAGCCCTGCTCTTTTGGAGAACAATCAGGGCATCGATCCATTCCCTTTATGCTCAGACTCATTTGAAATGAATTTCTGTTACTTTCACCTAAAAAGAATTCTGACTTTACAAGACACCGAGGCGCCGCGCTCAACAAATCGTGGCCACTCAGCGAGTGCTGGTTGTTGCTTTTGTTATGGTATTTCTATGAGCCTCCTGCTGCGGCTGTAACACATCACCACAAACACGCAGTGGCTTCAGACAACACACGTTTGTTCTGCAGCTGTGGAGGCCGGAAGACTGAAATCAGTGGCACTGGGCTAGAGTCCAGGGGTCAGCCACGCTGGCTCCTTCTGGGGGCTCCGGGGAGAATCCGTTTCCTGGGCACCTCCAGCCTCTCACTGCCACCTGCGTTCTTTGGCTTATGGCCCCTCCCTGTCTTCAAAGTGCTTCCTCCAGTCCCTGCATCTGCCATTGCCACGTGGCCTTCTCTTCAGACTGTGACTCCTCCTGCTCCCTTCTTTAAGGCTGCTTGCGGCTACACTGAGGGCCCACGGCAGTCGTCTAGGCTAATACCCCATCTTAAAATCCACGATCACATCTGCAAAGTCCCTTTTGCCATAAAAGGTCCTATTCGTAGGCTCCCGGAATTAGGATGCAGACTTGTTTGGTGGGCCATTATGCCAAATGATGAGGACACATTCATTTATTCACTCAATTAACACTATGATGGAGTCCTACTGGGGGCCAGACCCTGTTCCAGGCACTGGAGACAGAGCAGTAAGTGACACAAAGTCCCTGCCTTCACAAGGCTCACAGGTGAGACAGATGGTAAACCTACAGGTAGGCTCTATCAGGTAGCGGTACGTGGGTGTCAGGATGGGAACAAGGCAAGAGAAAGAGCCAGAGGGTGATGGGTGGAGGTGGCTGATGTCTGAGATGGGTAGCCAGGGAAGGCTCCTCTGAGAGGTGTCGTCTAAGCAGGGACTTGGATGAAGTGAGGAGCCACACGCCCATGGAAGAGAAGAACCTTCCAGGCAGAGGAGGCAAGAGCAAAGACTTGAGGCGAGGATGACTCGGCACGTCTGATGGAGAGCAAAGGAGGCCTGTGTGGCCGGCGTGAGAAGGAGAGTGACAGGGGATAAGGTGGGACGGGTGGCTTGGGGTCAGATTATACAGGACCTTTTCACTAAGCGAGATTTTGGCTTGTCTTCACGATGAGATGGGAAATCACTGCAGGATTTTAAGCAGCAGGAATGCCATGAGCTGATTTTCATTTTTAAAAGACTACTCTGATGACACAGGGACAGGGGACCATCTGCAAAAAGAGAGGCAGCAGGACGGAGGCATTTCGGGCAAGAGATGCTGGCAGCCTGAGCCAGAATGACGGAGGGAGTGGTGGGAAGTGACGGGAGGGGGACACTAAGACGGCAGAGCCAGCAAGCTTCACTGAAAGACGAGAATAGAGGATGACGCCACCACCTCTCACGTGGGCTGCTGGGTGAACAGAGGTGCCATTTGGTGAGATGGGTGGCGCACGTTTGGGGGAGAGAACCCTCAGTCACTTGTAGCTCTGTTTGGACAGGTTATGTCACGTGTTTCACAGGTGCCCTAGTGGAGATGTCGTCTCACGTGCAGGGCAGGCGTCTGGAGGCGGGGTTAGATGGTGACCGGTATGTTGATGGCGCCAGCAGGGGAGTGAATGTAGCTGAGAGGAAAGGAGGTAAAGGACCAAGTCCTCAGGACCCCAGCATCTAAAGGCCATGACGCAGAGCAGCATCCAACGGGGGGCCTGGCCACAGGCAACCTGGGGCCGGGAGAGACCAGGTGTCTCTGGTATCAGAAGCCAAGGAACATACCCAAGAAGAGGGCGGCCGGCCAAGTGCCAGAGAGGTCAAGAAAGAAGAAGACAGAGACCTGACCCCTGGATTTGGAAGCATGGCGCTGCTTATGAGCTTGACCGATGTTTTTAGTGAAGTGTTGGGGAAAGGTGTATTATAAGTACCAAACCTCCTTCCTTACCATCCACGCGCTTCCTTCTGCCTGGAACACCCTCCTCCCCACACTGCTCTCTGCCTGGCTCTCTTCAAACTCATTCTTCTAGTTTCTGCGTGAGTGTTGGCTTTTCTGGAAGCCTTTCCTGACCCCACATGCTAGGACAGTGCCTCTCCTCTGATCTCTCATTGGTTTTAATCAACTCAACTACAACGGTACAATTTCTTATGTGTGTCTCCAGTGAGGTTTCAGGATGCAGTCAGTATCATATGCCTCTATCTCCAGCATTTGACCCAGTTTCTGGTACAGAGAAAGAGATCAACAGATGTGTGTCGAATAAATGATGGATAAACCTTGACTTCATAAACACCCTGCAGATTCCCTGAGGCAGAGGCTAACCCTGCATAGCTGGGGTTCCCCCCGGTGAATGTGGGGAGCCACAGGCTCATGGCCATGGCCTTCCCAGCCCGGAAGTTTACTGACCAATGATCCTCAGCCCATGTCACTGGGTCAAGTCTTCCCGAAGGCGGTGACACAGAAAGCATCTGTGTGGACCACGTTGCTTTAAAGATCCGGAGCCATTTCTAGAGACTGAAATGAATCACAGAGGAACACGGGAACCAGATGTCCACGCAGAGGAGGGTGGCAGGAAGATCACACTTGCCAGCAGGCCCTGCCTGTCCCTCTTTCCTGCTCTGCTTCACCACCATGGGACTCGGCAAAGATTATCATCGTCTGAGTGTATCTTGGCATATTTCATCCTTGTCTTTATTTTTAAGAAATACTACTTATTTTAAGGAATCCAAACAATGCAGAAAAGCACAAAGATTAATGTTAAAGTAATTATTCCAAGTGCCATTATCCAGAAATAATTATCAGTAAAATTAGGCACACTACATTCCAGGACTCTTTCTAGGCATATATGTAAATAGATGGATGGATGAATGGACAGATAGATGGTAGGTGGATGGATGGACAGATAGACAGACAGATGGACTGATGGACGGAGGGGCATAACTATAAAAATGAGATCATAATCCCCATAAAACACTGCTCAGTCTATGTATCTGTGTTGTTGACTGCCTGCCCTTCCCACTAGCATGTCAGCTCCCGAGGGCGGGGACTGCATCTTTTCTGTTTGCTGCTCAAGTCCCGGTGCCTAGGGTAGCCCTTGCCGCTTACTAGGAACAGAGTAAACATTTACGTAAGAACAAAGCTTCTTCAGAGGATGTCGGAGTCTTTGTAGTTAAGCTGACTCCAAGTCACACCTTATGTGGTTAAAAAAGAATTCCACTCTATTGTCTACAAGTGGCCACAGTCATGCTGGAGCCTTGAGGGAATAAAGGAGATGAGTTCAGGGAGGAGCACAGAGGGGGTCCAGCCTCTCCCTAACTCAGCACAGGGAAGCTTCTCGTTTGCTGAGTTAGTACCACTCATTTTTAAATGAGCACCCTGCCCATTTTATTCATGAAGCAATTAGGAAATACTTTGCTTCAAAGGGAATTGTGCAGTAGCCTGAAGTGGAGTGAAGCAGAGCATTTAAAGGAAGAAAAGTTGATTTAAAATCAGCTCCACCACTGACTGGGACCTTGGTTAAGTCACATCACCTCTCTGACCCTCAGTTTCTTCATCTGTCAAGTCATGGTCCCCTCCATGTCTTTTGTCATCAGTGGGCTAATATCAGCTGCCGCTGGGACCATCACCATCACAGAAAGGCTGATGGATGTACAGCAGTGCCTGGGGGAGGCGCTCCCCACCGCCAGGGTCCCCAGAGCAACAGTGAGCATTAACCAGGATGATGTGTGATGTATCTAGCACAGAGCAGGCTTTCAGAGTGTTATCTTGATATCGTCATAAATATGCAAAAAAAGGAGCTGGCAAAGTTGCATAAATATGAAGACATGGATGCTAATGTGGAAAGTATCTTTCATGCAAATTTTGTAATTCAAACTATGTTGTCCCTAAGGCACTGTAATCATCAAGAAATAAATCAGGAGACAGAGAAGGAGAGAGAGAGAAGAAGGTGGAGGAGGAATGAGAAAGATTAGGAGGAGCAGGAAGAGAGGGAGGGAGGACTGGGCTTCCCTGGTTATTCTTTTGCCTGATACAAAAAAGAAACAGGCAAAATACAGGACTAATCCACATAGAGGGTGATGGTTAATTTTATATGTCAACTTGTCTGGGTCACTGAGCCAAGACAGTTGGACAGACATTCTGGATATTTCAGTGAAGGAGCTCTTGGATGAGATTAACATTTGAATTAGTGGGCTTAAAGCAGATTGCCCGCCACATTGTGGGTGGGCCTCATCTAATCAGGTGAAGGCCTGTATAGAACAAAGACTGACCTCTGAGCCAGAGGGAATTCTGCCAGTAGCGGGGCTTTGGACTCAAACTGCAACACTGGCTCTTCCCTAGGTCTCCAGCCTGCTGGTCTACCCTGCCAGCCTCTTGGACTTGCCAGTCTCCATAATCACATGAGCTAATTCCTTAAAATAAACCTCTCTCTCTCTCTCTCTCACCCCCTCCCCCTTCTCTTTCTCCAACCCCCCACCCAAGTCCTTGTGGTTCTGCTTCTCTAGAAAACCCTCAGTAATACACAGGGCCTGGAAAGAAAGAAATACATTTGACTAGACTTTGCTGGGGGGACTATAAAAGGCACAGGGCGGTGAGAAGAGTCGCCACCCCCTGACTGGCCCCTGCGGTCCAGGGCTTCCACGCCAGCAGCATCTAATCTTTATAGGACCAATTCTTCAGCAGAGTTCACGGTTTAAAAGAGCCAACAAACTAGAAATGAACCTGGATGAAATTCCACGTGTGACACTTTGACCATCTGTCAAGTCTCTTAGTAATGAAGAAGAAAGAGAGGGGTAACCGAAGTGAGGGTGGGAGGTGGCTCAGTTCGCACAGAGCCCCAGGCCAGGGGCCTTATCTGCTCGGCGGGGAAACCGAGCAGGAAGAGTACACCCTGTGTAGTCACCAACTCCAGGCTGAATCCTGAGCTCCAAGGGTCGGAGATGAGCCCTGGTGCCCTCACGCCTTGGTTTCTCTGTTCCTAAAATGGAAAAGATAGTCCCCAGGTCCCAGCTTTCTGCAAGGAGTAAGTGAATAACAGACACAAGGGCTGGGACGACACTCAGAGCACAGCAGGTGTTCCGAAAACTTCAGCTCCCTCCCCCATCCCGTTTTGAGCTCAGGTAATTCTGTAGCAGATGTGGGGGAGGAAGAACGTGGCTCCAATCCTAGCTCCACCTGGCCCCTCAGTGTGAACTGCAGCAGTAATTTCCCCTCTGCGTGACCTGCTTGTGAGGAGGTTATGGGAGAACCTGCCAGATGGTGAGATGAGGGGCAAGTACTCTCCTGGGTCCCGTCCTGGGTAGGCGCTCCCTCGCTGCCAGTATCTAGAAAGCCCAGATCAGCTCTCATGTCAAAGAGGAAAGAGCCACATTAGGTTCACCAGTGACCTGCACACTTCTGGCATTGATCTTGGCTTCCTGTTTGGTGTGATTGGCAGAATAAGGGTCTCCAAGATGTCCATGCCCAGGACCTGTGAATACGTTGTCTTCCACGGCAAAGGGACTTTCTGTAGAGGTGATTGAGTGTAAGGATCTTGAGCCGAGATTACCCTAGATTATCTAAGTGTGTCCAACCTCATCATCACTTGAGTCCTCAAGAGCAGGGAACGTTTCCCAGTGTGGTAGGTCAGAGAGAGATGTGATGACAATGGAAGAAGCATCAGAGAGATGCAATTTGTTGGCTTTGAAGATGAAGAAAGGGAGCCATGAGCCAAGAAATGCAAGCACCTCTAGAAGCTGGGAACAGCTCTCAGCTGACAGCCAGCAAGGAGATGGGGACCTTAGTCCTACAACCACAATGAACCAAATTCTGCCAATTACTTGAATGAGCAGGAAACAGATTCTCCGCAGAGCCTTAGAAGGAGTGCGACCCTGCCAGCACTTGGGTTTTAGTCTGGCAAAATCCACGTAACACTTCTGACCTACGGAGCCGTACGATAATATATTTGTGTTCGGGTGGTAATTTATTACAGCAGCTTCTGCTGATACTTCTGCTAGAAGTTAATACAAGTGGCAAGCTGTGTGTGCCTGTGGACAGCCTGGCCGATTCTGCTTGGCTGGACACCTGAAGGCGCCCCCATCCCTGCTCCCTGCTGGCCCTCTTTTTGGAGACTGAGGAGGACGTGTTGGTCTTGCAGGCCCTGACCAGTGGCAGGGGGTCCACGGGCCAGGGCTCCTCAGGACACGAGAAAAATTTACTTCAGGGACTTCAGGGCATGTACTTCCTTGGAAAGGAAAGACAGCAGGGTTACTGTCTACTTATACCTTCTTGACCTGAACACAGACACGGTGGCTGGAACTCTAAGAAGGAAAGCTGGGAAGAATCACAGTGTGACGATGATGTCATTGAACTGAAGCAAGGTCAGTGACATCCACCTTCAGACGGCTTGTGATTAGCATAAGCCACTGTCACAAATCACGTTTGCTGGGATTCACAGAGACCAGGAAGCCCACCTTAGGATGCACAGAAAACACAGCTAGTAGCAGACGTAGGTAAGTAGTCCTGCATGTGGCTCTGTGAGCACAGCCTTGGGGCTCGGCCTCGGGAAGGGAGGCGAGAGCTGCTGCAGCTCTGGCCAAGAATGAGCCAGAACCTCCGGGCTCAACACAGAAAAGTTGAAAGGTGGGTGCAATCTCATAGGCCCCTTTACATGGCCCAGATTTCAGTGACCAACTTTGTTCCTGGGGGATCCTTCTCTGTATTAAACTTACTTAAGACTGGGAAGAAGGTTTGGGTGCCTGTCCATCACAGAAAAGAAACTGACCAGGGCAATAATCATCGTGGTCACTGCAGCTGCCGTGACCCCTGATCGAATGTCCTCTACGTGCTGGCCCCGGGCCGGGGTTTTCACCCATCTGCTTGGCAGCTCCCAAGATTCGTGTTTTCATCCCCGTCCGGCAGGTGAGGAAATGTGGACTCTGAGAAAAAGGTAAAGTGACGTGCTGGCAAGGGGTGGAGCCAGGGCGTGGCTAACGTGGTCTCACCTGGCCGTACAGGGTCACAAAGGTGTCGGCCTCCATATTCTCCAGCAGGTCTTCAAGCACAACACTGCTCTCTTGCTCCTCTCTCAAACTAGGGTGAAAACAGAGTCTGTATGCGTCCAGTTTTGTTGTAAAGTGACCCGATGAGCAGATCATCTAGCTACTTAAATAACAGAGGATCATAAATCTAATCTACAATATATATTTTTTAAATCCGTCAAACGTTATAGCCAGAAGAAGCTTGTACCTCTTCTTCCCCAGATTACTTTGCAAATAATGGATGAGGCAGGGCCCACAGGACGCAGTGCTCCTCGAAGTGAGGAGCTCTGTAGGAGCCGTGGGGAGACTTTCCTGTGGCTTTGCAGGGCAACCTGTGACCTGTGTGGCTGTTAGCATGACTGAGGCCATCTTGGGTGCTCACAGTTTCTCCTGCTCCTTTGCTGACCCGCCCAGGATGGTGCTGTGAATCACTTCTCCGTTATCAAGGGCTTTGTAGTTAATAGATACTGTTTGATAATCATTCGGACCTGCTGGCCTCTGTGCTCTGTTAGTCCCCAGTGACGAATCCTTCCCTGAGTAGTCTTAGTGCCCCTGAGGCTGGTGACCCATTCACAAGTCTTGACTTAGGAATGTGCGTCCTGTTTCTAAGCACCTACTCTAGGTTAACTATCAACCTGTCCCAGGGGCTCCTCAGCGGCGTTGGGGGCAGCTGTGAGTGCTTCCGGATTGCCATCTGCCTGACCCCACCCTGTAAGTTACCCTGTAATAAACAGAGCCATCGGTTACGTGGAGCTGCCCGCCTTGTTTTTTGGTCTCAAGATGCCTTCTCAGTCCGGTGGGCACTTTCGTCCCCTCTGCCCTCCAACAGTGATCCTACTTTAAACTCTCCACTTTAGCTCCCATGCCTGTGCTCAAGAAGACCAAGATCCGGGGCTTTGTCCACCATGGGCCCTTGTTGAAGTGGGCCCAGAACCACCTCCCAGGGGTGGACCTGGCTCTGCACAGGGGCCGGTGACACCTTGTTACATGAGGTCTCCATCGGTTTCCCGACTCCCCCACAGGGGGTCTTCGGCCGATCACCTGGCCGATTAAAGTTGGCGTCCCGGGCTATCCATCCTGCATTCTCGCTGGTGAATACACTCCAAACCCTCTGCAGGTACATTTCATGTAAGTAGCTTGATCATCAGCAATTTCCTCCATGACGTATGGAATATACTAGGGTAGAAAATACCCTAAAATCCTCAATCGGGTCTAAATAAAGTCAGCTTCTCTGAGCTCTGATCAAACAGATTCAGTCCTTTACACAATTATTTCAGTTAAACAGAACTGCACTTTGATGCTGTCTTTGCACAGAAAAGCATTACATTAAGTACGTTAAAATCACCTGTATTCTCACCTCCCAGAAATCACATCTATTACAGTTTAGCCTATATTCTTCCAATTAATTTGTGTGTGTTTTCAAAAATGGAATCATGCACCCTATCCTTTACACATCAATATTATATTCACAGTAGGAAACTATGAAGCTGTTAAAAATTAGGTTTTCCAAAAGATGTGTGACCCCCTACATCCATTGCAGCACTATTTACAATAGCTAAGATGTGGAAGCAATTAGGTGTCCATCCATAGATGAACGGATAAAGAAGACGTGGTGTAGGTGTAGATATAATGGGATATTATTCAGCTGTAAAAAAGAATGAAATCTTGACATTTGGGGCAACGTGGATAGACTTGGAGGGTATTATGCTCAGTGAAATAAGTCAGGGACAAACAAATACTGCATGACTTGACTTATATATGGAATCTAAAAACCAAAACAAACAATCAAACAAAATAGAAACAGACTCATGGATACAGAGAAGCAACTGGTGGTTGCCAGAGGAAACAAGGGGTGGAAGGATAGTTCATATGGGTGAAGAAGATTAAGAGATAGAAACTTCCAGCTCTAAAACAAAGAAGTTAGGGGGATGCAATGGACACACAGGGAACACAGTAATGTTGTGACAACTTTGTATGGTGATGGATGGTAACTGGTCTTACCTCAGTGATCACCTCATGGTGTATAAAAATACTGAATCACTATGGTGTACACCTGAAGCTAATATAATCTTGTATGTTAATCATAACTCGAAAATAAAGAGACTTAGGCTCTATAAAGGGGAAAATTTATGTTTTCAAGAGCTCTTAATGCCATGATGTAAAGGCTAATTATCTAATGTTAATTGAAAAAGGAGGCCAAAAACAAGAACAAAGATTGAGGCTCTGTCTGTTTTATAATTTACAAAAGCAGGATATAAAATATTATGTTTATGGTGAGGCCTGAGTAAGTCCTGTATTCACTGCCTGGTCCCAGTGTTGATCCCCAGTCTGCCTCACGTGCTGCGACCATGTAAGATGGTGCCATTGGGGGAAGCTGGGTGACGGGCCCATGGAACCTCTGTGCTAAATTTCTTGTGCGTCTGTAATGATTTCAAAATAAGAAAGTTGAAAAATATAATCTTCTGTGAAACCTCAATGTTAAATATTAAAAAGGAATCAATATCAAATAGAGATTTAAAAAAATCAAGTATAGAAAGATGTCAGGGAAGAAGTATGCTATGAAGTTGGCAGCTCGTGCCCAGGTGCTGGGATGACAGCCAGATGGGAGCACGACAGCCCAGGTGGGCCTTGTCCCGCTGAGTCTGAGAGGCCAGGCGCCCCCAGGCCCGCAGGGACCGACACCACACGGTGCCATCGGGCCCTCGCTCACCTCTGCTGGTGGTGCTCCAGTAACTTCTGACCCCTGCTCAGGGCTCGCCGCAGGACCGCGGAGACCTGCCTTTCAGAGTCCGTCTCCTCCGGCTCCTGCAGAAGCCCGGGCCCCTCGCCCGCCCACTGCTGCCGGCTGGCCAGGGCCCGCTGCAGCTGGGCTGCCTCCTGGTGTGCCAGCTGGTCCTCCAGCTTCCTCTCCAGCTCCTGGAGCTCCTGCATACAGAGGGACAGGAGGTGAGCACACGGCAGGTGGGCGGCAGGATGACATCCGCCCTGCTCAGCGCGGCACTGGAAGCCCGGCAGGACCTCCTCTGCCTGCCTCCGCCATCCAGCTGTGCCAAACACTGCGATGAGGCTGCACCAGGGCCTCACACCTCCGGGCCTTTGCACGTGCTGGGCCCCCGCCTGCAGAGCCCTTCCCTGTTTGCCTGGCCAATTCTGAGTCTTCTTTCAAGCGCTGGCTTTAGAAGAAACTCCTCAGGAAAAGGCTCTGTTTTGTGCTGGTCCCAGCCTACGGACCATGATGCTACTGGCTGGAGATGCCAGGGGGTGCTCACCTGGGCCCACACTCCTTGTGGCAGCCCCCACAGACATTTCCCCCACCTGCCACCATTGAGGTTGGACTGGTCCTTGTGGTTCTCCTTATGATGGCAAGACTTGCCCCAGCAACAACCATCAAGGACCTTGAGAAAACCAGGTTTATTACTCACATGTCCTGGAGGGTGCATGGCACAGCCAGGCCACACAGCAGGGTCACAAGTAGAGAGAGAGAACACGGACCTGGGGCTCTGCCTTTTTAGGAGTCAAGGGTCGGGTGTCTGGGGTTTCACTGGGTCACTTTGAAATGCTGAATTTAAATCGTAAGAAGAGGAATTAAGGTTCAGAGAGAGAAAAGAAGGTCACTCAAGCGGTCAGGTAAGTAGGTCAACCAGAGCTTTCCAAAAGGAGGGACTTCACAGATGGTGCAGACTGGCTTTATGGGGCTGTCTAGTTGGCAACCTGTTTATTTAGATGGATGTCTTTGAAATAGATGCCTCCGCAATTAAAAGCTGAATGCCAGGCACTTACATCACAATCAAAAGAGCTAACCATCAGGCGCTTACCACAGAGTCCCTCGGTCCCTTGGGAGATGCAGACTCAACTGTCCACTCACCACCGCTCGTATTTGCCTGCTACAGACTGAACGTTTGTGGTCCCTCACAATCCACATGCTGAACACCTAATCCCCCGTGGGACGGTGTTTGGAGGTGGGGGCTTTGGGGAGTATTCAGGTTTAGATAAAGTCATGAGGGTGGGACCCCATGATGGGATTCGTGCCCTTCTACGAAGAGGAAGAGACCAGAGCTCCCTCTCTCTGTCGGGTGAAGATACAGTGAGAAGGCGGCCGTCTGCAAGCCAGGAAGAGATTCTTCACCAGAAACAGAATTGGCCGGCACTTTGATCTTGAACTTCCCAGCCTCTAGAACTGTGAGAACAGAAATGTCTGTCATTTAAGCCGTGCAGTCCCTAGCACTTGGATACAGCAGCAGGAGTGTGACCTCTCAGGGGGGCAGGCTGTGTCTCCATCACCCCACCTGCAGCACGTAGCATCACGCTTGGCAGCTTGCACCTGTCGCTGCCATCCGTGGGGTGTCAGCTCGCATCCCGCACGATGAAGGCTGTGCTGGAGCAGCGCCTGGGGATGACACCTAACACCGAGCCTACTCAGACCGTGCCCGCCTCCACTCTAAGGGCTCCGCATATATTCAACTCACTGAATCCTTATACCAACTGTGCCGAATACATATTTACTTTCTCTGTTACAAATGGGGAAATTGAGGCGGAGAGACAAAGTCATTTGCAGGTCATGCAATTCTTTGAGTGGCAGAGCCAGAATAGGGGGCCAGGCCAGGGGGCTCCAGGTTTGTGTCCTTCACCCCCAGGCTATGCGGCCTCTCATTGGCCAAAGAGAAGAAACGTGCATTCCGAGCCCACCAGGATCAGAGAATCTGGCTGCCAGAGCCTGTCCGCTGCCCGCTTAGGTGAGTACATAAGAGAAACTGGCAGGAAGGTCCCAGGCCTCATAAAATGCAGAGATGCTGAATCCGTTAGCCACCAGATTGGCCAGCGTTCTGCGTGGGGCTGGAGTGAGGGTGGGGTTTAATCCCAACAGGCTTTGTCCAAGCATCCTCAGGAGACGGTGGTCCTTGGTCCTCCTAAATTTTGTGCAAAACAGTCTGCCTTTCTGCAGAGGAGCAAAGCTGGCCTCAGATTCTCAGAAGCATCTCAAAGCTCCCCCAAGGCCCAGAGACACTGCTCAAAAAACCAGGACAGGAGAGAACAGCTGGAGGGCGAATGAAGTCATAGTGTGGGTGGCGCGTGGGTTTCGCCCCCAGGGCTGCGGCAGTCTTGGGGCTCTGAGCACGGACTTCCAGCACGCTGAGGTGTCTGATTACGACCATCCTCCTCATCACTGCGCTCCACATGGAAACATAACCAAAGCGCTTCCAACAGCGCTAGTGAGTTTCCAGCAGCATGTTCTGTCTGTGTGCCCGGAGCCTGGTCTGGGACCAGACCTCCACCAAGATGTCGGCCCCAGCCCACCGCACGGGGAGGGAAGGCTCAAACCCTCACCTGCCAGCGTCCACCAAACAGGCAGAGCACAGAGAGCTGGCGGGTCACATTCATTTTCCAAGACCAGGTGAACCCTGGTTAGGAACAGGAAATCAGGTGGGAACGAAAGTCTCCTGCAGGTTGTAAGCTGCAGGTGGCAGGTTCTCCCAAAGGTCAGTCCTGTCCCCCAAGTCCTGGCCGCACCCCTGCAGCTTCCTGCCACTTAGCACCACTGGGATCCAAGACTTGGTTCTAGAACTGTCTTCCTTCATGTCTGCTCTATTCACGACTCTGGGACTGTCTTGTTCACCCTTCTCCCCAGCAGGGATTCGGAGGCTGGGTTGTCGAGGACGTAACAGTAGTCACTATCATCTTATTATTAGTAATGATAACGGCAGTCAGCATGCACTGAATGCCTACACGGTGCTAGATTCGATTCAGGGCATCTTTGCATGAATTAATTTACTTAATCTTCACAAAACAGCACAGAGTAAGAAAATTTGCTAATATCCCGTATTACAGATAAGGAAGCTGAGGCGCAGAGAGTGTTAATAAATCTTTGGAAGTCCCAGAGCAGGGCAAGAGCCCCGGGGAGGAGTGAGTTCAGGTTTCTCTGACTCTGGGCCCATTTCTTGGTTCTGTTGTCTCTGGTAAGTGCTCTGTAGGCATCTGGCGAATGAATGAATAGATGGGTTAGATGATGCCGATGCTGATGACGGAGACGGAAAGACAAACAGACAGACAGACAATCTCAGGCCTTTTACTGGGCACAAGGGACTGTGGGGCAAAGAGACAAGGTCCCTAGACTCCAGAAACTCACAGTCTAGTGTGGGAGACCGCTGTGCAAACACAGTCACAGTGACAGGCAACAGCTGTCATCTGCTATCTCAGGGAACTGCAATGGAGGGTCCTTTGAGCACAGAGCTGGGAGAGACCCACTCTGCCCAAGGGAATCACGGACGGCTTCACAGAAGAGGCGGCCTTTGGCTTGTCTTAGAATTCGGACAGGAGTTTGCAGGAGGTGCTGCAGAAGCATCCCAGGCAGAGGCCCTTCAAAGGAGCGGAGGCTTGAATGTGTCTTAAGGGTTCAGGGAGCAGCAAGACAGCCCGGGGGCTAACATGCAGGGTCTGAGGGAGGCAGGGGCCGAAGTGAGATGTTAAAACACAGAGTTGGGAATGGGGCTGTCAACGATCATTTTTAGTCTCCAGAATGATTCCTCTGGCTACAGGGTGGGGGAGACCCGAGTCAGGAAAGAGGGAGGCAGGTGGAAGCCGACGTTAGGGCAGGAGATGGGCTTTGCAGGCAGGGGTGTCGGCTCTGCTCTGCAGCTGTGGGATCCTGTGAAATGAGTTAAGCTTCCTAAGCCTCAAGTCCTTCATCTGTAGAATGGAAATAAAAATACCAGCAGGGAGACGGAAGGTGTACAAACTTAACTCGATGCCCTGGGCTTACTGAGAGCTCAGCTGATGCGAGCTCAGTTGTGTGTTATTTTTCAGGTTTAGGCTTGTCAGGGTAGTGAACCTGGGCAGCAGACGTCAGAAGGGAGAGAAGTCAGGCAGAACTGAAGACGGGCTGCCTCGCAGACTAGCAGAGGGGAGAACAGGGGAAGAAGCCAGTCGGGCTTGGAAAAAGGGATATGCAGCAGTTTAAACCGAGATGGAAATACAGCGCGAACAGTTAGTCTGGGGCCACGTTATCTGTTACGAGTGAGTCCACCTGATTTAAACTTGCCCGTGCTCGCCACTCGGCCCAGCAATTCCATTATGTCCTGCATGTGTCCAGTTTCACGAAGTGAGCCCACATCTTTCACCAGGTGAGGGGAACTTGGTATCGCTTTCTTAGGAGTCATTCTCCCAAAGCATTTCATTTCATGCTTTTTAAAATTCTCCTGAATGTGTAGCAGCTTAAAAGCCTGTTCCCACTGGGAAAGTGGTTTTCACAGAATGATCAAATCGCAGAATGAAAGTCTAACACCGGGAGCAAAACAACAGGTTGGTTGGTCTTCCCTCTAAATGCAAATCGAGCGGAAAAACTGGCAACATACCCATCGCCTTCCCAGGGACTCAGTAATGCAGCATCCTCTGATTTATTATCCTTGCCTCTAATTTGGGGCACTAACTCTTTCATTCTAAACACACTTGAGAATGAACAAGCTCTGACGTTACCCGGCAGGGCTTTAAGATGAAACTGAAAAGGTAAGCGTGCAACAGAATTTCTGATAGAAATGAAGGTCGTCTCAAGTGAAAAGGACAACTGGGTGTTTTAGGGCTGCATCCAGGAGTTTCTCAGAGCGCTTATGAGGAGGAGATGAACTGTGGACTGACGGCCAGAGGCTCCTAGCATCTTATTTTGTTCCCAATTTGTTTGATACTTGACGTTGGACCTGCCCCTCCTCTGAAGCCTTCACCTCCTTCATCTGTAATCCCGGGCAGGCACTCACCTCCACACCAGTCACCTGGCAGTAAGATCTGCTGTGGGTTTTGGGTAAATACCCTGCAGGGATTTCCTCCTGTTATTATCTGCTAAGGAGTTTTATATTGGATGCGTGCTGAATTCAATAAAACATTTTTCTGTGTATACCGAAGTGATCATAGGAGCTGCTTCTTTAATCTGTTAATCTGATTAACTTTGTACATGGGTGTTTTAATGCTAAGCCAACCTTATATTCCTGGGGAAAATTCTATCTGGCCGTGCTGCATTACTTTTTTTTTACAGATCGCTGGATTATGCTAATAACATTTTATTTACGACTTGTACATCTATGTTCATAAGTAAGACTGAACTCTGCACTTTCTCATACTATTCGTGTCTGCTTTTGGTGTCAAAGTTATCTGAGCTTCATGAAATGAGGACTAGTCCGTATTTTTTTTAAAGTTCAAAAATAATTTGCATATGAGATTGGAAAAATGTGCTACCTTAAAGTTTGGTGGAGCTCACCTATAAAACTATTGAAGTTAAATATTTGTACACGTGTATCGGAAGATTTCAGAACTACTGGATCAGTTTCTTTCATCGTAACAGGACGACACAGATTTTTTTTTGACTTGAGTCAGTTTTGGCGAGCTATTTTTTTTCGAAAAATTTTCAGTGTTTAAATTCATCCACACAGAACTATTGTTCATAGAATTCTCTTATTTTTTAAAACTCGACTGTACCTGCCTTGTGTTATTTTTTAGCCTTCTCCCTTATTTCTCTTTTAAATGATCACTCTTTGCCAGATATTTGTATATTTTATTAGACTTTTATCAAGAAATGCAACTTCTCACTGTCTTGACTCTCTCTGCAGGAGGCTTTGCATTTTGTTTACACTCTTTCCGCCTTCTACTTTCTAAAGCTTCCTTTGTGGTTGTTTTTCCCCTAATTTCTTATATGATTTGAATTGTGAGCTTTTCTTCTTTTCTCATATAAGTTTAAGGGCAAAATTTCCCTCTAAAAACTGCCTAAGCTGAATCCTGCAAGTTTTGATACGTTTGTATCTACATTATTTTTCGTTCTTTGAATTTTGAAACTTCCGTGATGATGTCTCTGATCCATGAATTATTCAGAAGTATATTCTACAACTTCCAAAGTATGGATGTTTTCATCTTTTAAAAAACTGATTTAAACTTAATTGCCCCTTTTCAAAAAGACGGTCACCGTGATTTTGCACGATCAATTACTTTTCAACTGTCCCAGTGTGCTGAAGAAGAACGTATGTTTGTTAAATGTTGGCTGTGAGATTCTGCACAAGTCCATTAAGTCCAAGTTGTTAAATGTGTGATTCGGTTCATCTGTGTCTTCGCTCGTGTTTCGTATGATGAACAAGTAACCACAGAACGAGCTGTGCTGGAAATTCCCCGCTACGACGGCGGGTCTGTCGGTTTCTCCCTGCTGTTTTGTCAGTTTTTCTTTCTTGTTAGTTTGGGTCTTTTATGACATCTGTGCAAGTTTAGAATCACTCTGCTCCCCGGAGGAATAAAATCGTTACATCATTCTGGCATTGTCTTTAATTTCTTTAATAATTTCCTAAGTTATCATTATACATCCTGTGCTGATAATTCAGATGGCGAAAGTCTTTGAAGATTTTAATCTGTTGGGGTTTTTTTGTTGTTGTTTCTCCTGTGCATAGGTCATCTTGCCTGGCTTCTTCCTGTGTTCAGTGACCTTTTAAATTTTAACTGAGAACTCATATCTGGCTGAACTTAATCTGTGGAAATGCTGAAGCACCCGGATGGAGAATATCTTTCTCTGGGCAGTATCTGGTAGCTTCAGCCACGCACCAGGGGCAGCCATTCAATCTGGAACCACTTACATTTAAATTTATCACTTTGGAGATTTCCTTACTGAATGGGCTGATGTATTTTTGGAGTCCTTCTTCCTGTCAGGAGAGGCTTTGATGGCAAATTCACAGAAGGGAGCGCCCCCAGCAGAGCTGGACGCGGGCAGCTTTTATCCTGGTGGCTTTTGACCACAGGTGGCTTTCTCCTCCTTCCCTCACTGGGTGATCCGTCTCCTCAGGACATCCCACAGCAACCCCTCCTGTGCCTTCAAATTAATCCCCAGGTCCCTGGGTTCTTGGTTTCACCCTTTCCCCTCGGATTTCAGCCCCTGAATTTGCTTTCCTCTCCCTCTGTGAGTTCAGGTTTCTCCAGGTTACCCTTGGCCCTGGGGGATTTTCACATTCTCTTGCAAACTCACAGAGCACTAAAAAGCCTGTTTATTTTTATTTATCCAGCATCTGGATGTTTGTGCTGGAATATCAACAAAGCTCCCTTCCTTCCTATCCCTAAGAACAGTTGTCCGAGCGCGGGACGCACAGTGTTTACTGGAAAAATAGCCTTGGACTTCTCAGCGGCTAACGTCATTTATGACTTCTCGAAGGAAACGTGGGAACCCCCGTTAGCAAGATCAACCAGGACAGCCCGTGAACGTGACCTGGCGGGCTGAAGTCAGAAACAGATGCATTTCTAGCTCCCGTCTCTTATTAGCCACGCAGATCTCAGAAAGAACTTGACCTGCCACCCAAACCTCATTTCTTCACCTGAGAACGGCACGGGAACAGTACCCACTTGACAGCATGGCTCAGTGATTAATCGTCATAATGTCTGACAAAAAGCATAACTGCCAAGCGGCATAAAACTGAAGCTAAATTAATCATGCTTAAAGGGTCACCTTAAAGATGCATGATTAAGGAAAGAATATTCACTCTGAAATGGGAGTACACGCTTTCCCAGTGCACCAGTGCCTGCCTGCCGCACGCGCCGCACTCAGCAAACGTGAGCTACCTTTCCTCGACAGAAGCAACTATGATAATGTATAAGATTCTAAAATTACACATAAAGGACTAAAAATTGGTCCTCAAAACAGTTATGTCGATAGCTTTTGTTTTATGAATATACCTCTCAATGCCTTGGGAAAAATGCAGCATGGAGACTAAAGCTAATAATTAGAATTATGACAATAAAAAGTAATCTGCTGCTTCACTGCGTCTAAGGTGCCATTATTTGAAAGCTAGATGGCTATTTTTCAGAGCTCGATAAAAGAAACAATACTGTTGCTGGCTGTCAGATGCATCCGGGTTTCTCAGATGTTAAAACGCTAAAATTCAAAACATGAGCTTCCTCCGGCTGCGGAGTGCCTCGGGCTCGCGTGTAAGTTACTTCACCTAACCCTCCCCGGGACCTACGGCGGAGACAGGACAGCTGACTGCCCATCTGACAGTGGGAGAGATGGAAGCATGAACCACCCAGGGATGCGATGTGGCCTCCGTCCCCTTCCTTCCCGGGTCCTGCACTCACCGGGCTGTGCGACTCCAGGATCTGTGCGCAGGCCGCCTTGGTCAGGGTCTCCGACTCGCTCAGCTCCTCCAGGAGCAGGTCCTGGAGGGTCAGGAGGGCGGTGTAGGCCCACAGCGTCTTGGCCATCCTGGCCGCCTTCTGGAACTGCAGGGAGACGAGGGACTCGGCAAAGCGCCCCTCCTGGGCCTCCAGCTGCTGCACTCTCTCCCGGAGCAACTCTCCTCGGACCTGGGAGGGGCCGGCCAAGATCAGAGAGCGGTGAGTGGAGGGAGGCGGAGGAGGGAGCGCACAGCTTACAACCAGCCCCCGTGTGCCTGTTATGAACTTGGACGCTGAGGACGGTCTCAGTTACAAAGCAGCAGCACCGAAATCCACGGTGTGTAACTGAAGACGCAAGGGCATCTCTGCTTACAAAGGCTCTGCGAGGCTTTTGGAGTCTAGCTGTTCATTCCGCATTTATCCCTCTCAGAGGTAAATCAAACTGTGCTGCTCTCCAGCGCAAAATCCGTCGAAACTCTCCAACCTAAAGGATGAAAGTCCAGTCTTCCTAACACGGGCTCTGAGGCCCTCCCACCCAGATCCCAGCTCGGGCACAGCTGGAAGGGTCTGGTGTGTTCTCCTGCCACCCCCACCCCCACCCCCACGCCTGGGACTTCGCTCCTCCTGATGGCTCATGGCCATACGCACCATGCTTTTTGCGTCAACTGTCTGAGCTCTTTGCTGTGGTTGAAACTCCCAGCATCCTCGTCCTCCTGAAAGTCTCCTATTTGTCCTTTGGATCTCTGGTTCCCAAATAGCCTCTGAAACATCCTCACCCTGCAGGTTTGCTGCCCACTTCCCTGTTTCCTTTGTTTCCCGCTCTTCCCCCCAGCTGGTACCACACTGCTTACCCCGACAGGACAGAGCTCCTCCCAGGGGAGCAGCACCTGAAGGTCCCGTAGCTTCTAGATGAGTGAATCCATTCACTCCACTCATTCACTCAACTAAATAGTTCATTCCGGCATCTACGCATTTCCCAGCCCTGTTTCCACTACCTCCAATGCTCTCTCTAGAAAACTTGCTATCGTGAACGATGTAGTCTAACACTTCTCGGATGTCACCACCTAAGACCCTAAAAACAGGTTCCTGTAAGCATATACCCCTCTCCCTTGCATAGGGAGCTAAACTACCACCCCCAGAATAGCTTACACAAACACAGTATCTCACTGAAGCCTTTCATTTTATGTTTAAAGGTTTGCGGGATTATACTCACAAGAGCCCAAAGTCAAAGCAACCCAAGTGCCCCTCAACAGATGGTCTATAGAATGGAATATTATGCAGCCCTAAAAGGAAGGAAATTCAAGAACATGCTACAACATGGAAGACATTATGCAGAGTGAAGTCAACCAGTCATGAAAGTACAAATCCTATATGATACCGCTACATGAGTTCCCTAGAATCGTCAAATTCATAGAGTCAGAACGTATGAAGGTTGTTGCCAGGGGCAACCAGGGAGAGGAGGGAATGGGGGTTCGTGTTTAACATGGACAGAGGTTCAGGCTGGGAAGATGAAAAAGTTCAGGAGGTGGATGGTGCTGATGGCTGCACACAATGTGAACGCACTTAATGCCCCTGAACTGGACACTTAACAAAGGTTAAGATGAGACGTTTCATGTTATGTATCTTTTACCACAATTTTTAAAAATTGAAAAAAAAAAGTTTGTGGAATTTTGTGTCCTGCCACATAACCTATTTTTAAGATTCATGTTTATATTCAGAGGTTTTAGTGTCATTGACACAGGGAGAGATACTGACATGAAGCACAGGCTGGCAGGAGGCGGTGGCCCGAGCTCTCCCGCGGCTGCACCACTTCACTGCGCCCATCGTGTGAACTTCAGGGGGATGCAAGTCCCAGTTTGGAAAGCTCAGACTTAACCTCTCTGATCTGTCTTGGAGGAAAAACTCGGACGCAGCAGGAAGCAAAAAAGAGCCCCAAAGAAGCAAAAAGCCCACTTTGGGTGTCGTTGGCTGGGGAAGAAAATTCTGCTGGGGACCTTCAAAAGCTTCACAGAGAGGTGGTGCTTGCCACAAGCCTTGGAGAATGAGGAAGAACTACAAATGAGGCCAGTTCTTCCAAGACACGCTGTGGGCGTATTTGGTTCACAGAACAGCCCACCCCCATCAGGGCTCAGAGACAACGATGCACAGAATCACAGCATGAAAACAGCGCCTCTGGAAGAAACAGGTTCACTTCCTGGCTTGAAAGGGAACATGAAGTCTTGTTCTCAAAAGGATGCTACTAGACCCTGATCTTTCCCTAGTTTGGAGATCCAGATGACAGTCAATGATTAGTTTCCATGGTAACTGCAGATCACTGGCCTGTGCCTTCATGGTGGGCTTTCTTCAAAGGCCCGCAGCGGTACTCAGCTTGTAGGAAGAAGTTTGCGCAGCTCATACCGGTGCTCCAAGGTCCTTGCAAGACTGGGCAACGCCCGATGAGAAGGAGACTCAACAGTGTGTCTGCTGACTTCTATACGGGGACGCTTGGAAGCTGCCTCTAAAGGGCTTTACAGATGCTGACAGTCTTCCAGCAAACTCCCTTTTCCCACAGTCATTTTTTCACAGTAAGTTTGCAAACAGAAAATATACTTACACCTTTGTTCATTAATCCAAAAAAAATTTAATGAGCACCAAACATGTCTAATATAAAGGAGTGTGTGATGCACCCAGGGGATGGGGAGAGGGCAGAGAGGAGGCAAAGATGAACCAGACGTGGGTCTGATCCTGAAGGAGCTCAGGGCTGGGGAAGGAGGTAGGCACCAGGCTGCCGGGCATGGGCTCCAGGGCCAGACGCTGGGTTGTGAATTCCAGCTCGGTCACTTACTCGCTTACTCACCATGTATCTTGGTGTAACTTTCTTCATGTTGCCTACGTCTGGGATGTGCTTAGCTTCTTGAATCGTGGGTTTATAGCTCTCATCAAATTCGGGAAATGTTTCGGCCATCATTTCTTCTCATGTTTTTCTGTCTTCTCTTTTCTCTCCTTCAAATCCAGTTTCCGCTGTATACAGGTGACCTGAAGTTGTCCCACAGCACACTGATGCTCTGCGCATTTTTTTGTTTTCATTTTAGGTAGTATATATATTGCTATGTCTTCAAGCCAACAGCTACTGTTTTTTTTTCTGCACTCTCTATTCTGCAGTTAATCCTATTTGAAATATATATGTTACATCACTCATGTTTGTGTGTGTGTATATATATAAAATTCATAGTTTTCATCTCTGTAAGTCTGAGTTGGTCTTTTCTATCTACCATACCTCTACTTAACATGTTTTGAACACATGAAACAGTTTATAATGGCTGTTCTAATGCTCTTCTCTGCTAATTCTGACATTGTGTCATTCCTGGGTTGGTTTCATATTTTCCTGCTTTGTTGCCTTCCTGGTAATTTTTAACTGGGTGCCAGGGATTATGAATTTTATCTTGTCAGTCATGGGTATTTTTGTCTGTCTATATGGTACAGAAAATTCTTGAGTTTTGTTCTGGGAAGCAGGTAAGTGACTTGAAAAGTTTGATCTTTTCTGGTCATGTTTCAAAGAATTTTTTAGGTAGGACCAGAGCAGAGTTACGTTTAGGTCCAATAATTCCTGCTAATGAAGAAAGACCTTTCTGAGGACTGTATCAGATGCTTCATGAATTACGAGGGTTTCTAGCCTGGGTGGAGGGAACCCTTACTGTTCCCAGCCCTGTGTGAGTACTGGGAACTCTTCCCTCTAAACCTCAGGGTGGTCCCTTTCCTGGCTTTGGGTAATCTCCCAAATGTGGGCAGAGCAGTTCTCAGCTGAGAGCTCGGAGGACCCAGTGGATAGCTCGAGTTGCCTCTCGGTGCGGTTCTTTCTTTTCCGGTCCTCTGTCCTGTGAAATCTAGCAACTTGCCTTCCCCGAATCCCAAGCTTTGTCTTCTTCACTGAGGCGTCAGCCAGGTTCTGCCTGGCCCCCTTCCCTGATGAGATAGGAGGGAGGGGGGCGGGGCACAACCTCTGAAGGAATGACACAGCAACTGAGGACAGGATGCACTGGTTACAACCAAGACGGCAGAAGATTCGACTTCCAGGTCACCTGGAGCCTCACGGTGCACCCACAGCTGCCATGATCATAAAAGACCAAAAAGTGGGCGAAGCCCAGTTCCTGGACATCCCTGCCCCTTCCCCAGAGTAGCTGGAATAACCCTCCTACTCATCAGCGTATGAAATGACCAAGCCCATAGGAACTGACCGCACACCTCGCCGTGGCTCTCTCGGGCCTTCCGAGGCGGCCCGCACTCTGTCAATGGAGTGTGCATCTCCCTGAATAACCTTACTGTCCCTTCACGAGGCCTCGCTCTTGAATTCCTCCCCGCAGGCGACAAGAACCCACCCTCTGGCAGCGCTGGGACACGGCCAGGACAGCCTGTTACTTTCTCAGGCCTGGACACTCACAGGCTCATGTCATTCGGTTCCTGTTTCTCAGGGGACTTTTCACTGTTGTCCAATATTTTAAAAACCATTGTTTTATACACTTTGTTCATTGTTTTTTGGTTTTTTTCTTTGTTTTGTTTTATGTGAGGGGGTAATTTGACCCTTTAATTCCATCTTGGCCAGAAGCAAAAGAAAAGTTCCCAGTAGGGTTATTTTGATTACTTAATAATCTACCTCTTTTAATTGCCTATGCCAGTGCCCACCACACTGGAGTGCTGAATAATGGCTAAGTGCAGTTATTGTTGGTATTAATTTCATTATTAAAGGTAGAGTATGGTCAGTGCCATAAGGAGGTCCATATATAGTGCTATGATATTTTATAGGATGGAGCAGGGAGAGGCGTAAGGGACAGTTGTGAAGACATTGGCATTTGAACTGAGTATTGAAGGATCCAGGGGTTCAGGCAGAGGGAACAGCACAACCAAAGGCACTGGGGCAGGAGGGCATGGGGTCCCTATAGGGTTAGTGAGAGAGTGAATTAGACCAAAGCTGAAGAGTGGAAGGCAAGGCCATGGAGGTCAGACAGAAACCACATCACAGAGGTCCTCGCTGCCAAGTGAAAGTAGGCAGCCTGCTCTGGAGGGCGCAGAAAGGGCTACGGCACGTCTATTAAAGATCCTAAGAGGAAATCATGTGTGCTGGGCAGGTGAACGAGAAATGGAAGCAAAGTCCCTTCATGACACACCTGCCACGAGCTCAGATTTTCACGTTACCTCCACGTGGTCACTATCTTCCCCACCCTTGGACAGGCAGTGGCTCAAACTTCCCGTAAAGCCTAGTCCCCTGCAGAGGTGCAGGGCAGGGGGAGGTGGCCATGAGGGACAGCTCCTTTCATTTCTGCAACGTCCTTCCTAAAATGCGGGTAAGTGTGAAGCCTTTTGTAGGTGCAGCAACAACAACCCCGACAGTGAAGTGAAGAAAAGACTCTCCAACATCGCTTTCTCCTTCGGCAGCTTAGTTTGTTAGTTCTCGCACCATAAGAACGTGAGGCTAAGGAGGGCTTTCGTCCTTGTCTAAAAGAACTCCCGGGAGAAGATACAGCTTTGAATTTCTATGAGGTATTAATGACAGGCTTAGTTAAATATTCAAGCTACCTAAAGTAATAAAAATTCGTTTGCAAAATAATATGCCGCTAAATACTCTTATTTTAAACGTGAAGTTCAACTTCCTTGCTAGTTTCCCTGACAGACTGTGCCTTTCGAAGGCCTAGTTTCTTACTTGCAACGTGATGTCCTTTAAACATAAAATCAACCTGACCACCAGCAAAGAGTTACTGGGATTCCAAGTTCAAGACATCAGACCTCTCCTCCTTGTGTAAGTTTAGAAGCAAATACAACTGGATATGTGGGTGAGCCAGACAGATGGCAAACGTCAGCTTTAATATTGATGAAAACTAGGTTGGAGCATGTGGCTCAGATGTGTCTGCAAATGAACAGACATCTCCCCAAACAGCAGGCCTCCCGCAGGTTCACCACATCCTGGGCAGAGAATGGGGCCTCCTGCAGGCAGGCTGGCTTCCAAAGAGAGGCGGGAGCCGCACTGAGCACGCCCAGTTCCTTCTTTACCCCCACCAGTCAGATACCCCCCTCCCTGGGGAGAAGTGGGCAAGGAAGGAAGAGAGGCCAGGATGTCACCCATGAGCAGAGAGGAGTCACATCAGGAATAGCTCGTCCAAACGCTGGAAGGAGATGCTGATGAAACGCTCTTTAAATATAAGCAGCCAGCTGTATTCACGTGGCTGGCCCTCCCAAAAGGCAGGTCAGTTTAAACCAAGCTTTGCCGGATGGGTTCAAAATTTAAGACCCTCTCCTCCATCCTGCACCAGGAGGGGCGTGGACTCAGTAAAGGTGTGCTGGGTTAGTATTTGCTGAATGAAATAGCACCCTGCTAAAGAAACGTCATTATTGCTTAAATTTAAGATAGAAAAATTGAATTCTGTGCCTGGAAAGACACTGCCACCCACCCCATCATCTATTTAATCAAAGTGCAAAAATCTCAAACAAATTAAGAGTCAGCATAGTTTTGTCTGTTTTGTTTATGGAGATCTGTTATCTCTCATCTACACGTTTACCATTTAACTAGCTGTGAGCCGGGAGGGAAGGGGGCAGGGCACAGCCATTCAAGGAAGGCCACAGCAATTAACATCAAAATGGTGGGAGATTCAGCCCCCAGGAGGCCTTGAGGCTCAGGATGATGGGAGATTAAACTTTTAGCAGATCTTGAGCTTCATTCTACGCCCAATATATTAACATGGTGAATAACACGCCCACAGGCGCCATGGGAGTCCCAGGGCTGGCCACAGGCAGTCAAAGGGTGGGAAATGGCCAACTTCCTGGGAATCCCAGCCCCTTCCTCTTAGACTGGTCCTTCCACTTATTAGCATATAAAGCCACCAGGCCCGTAAAAACCAGCAACACGATGCCTCGTGGCCGCCCCCTCTCTCTCTCTTCAGAGATGGCCCACACTCTGTCTATGGAGTATGTACCTACTTTAAATCTGAGCACCCAACCCCCACACCTCGTGGCCTTTCTCTTGCCTTTCAATGTTATCTCTCTGAATAAATCTACCTTCACTCAACTGTGGCTCACTCTTTAATTCTTCCCTGTGCGAAGCCAAGGACCCACACTTGGCGGGACACGTTCCAGGGGCTCAGCCGAAGCCTGGGACACGGCCCTTCTCACGCCCCACATCTGTTCTCCTGCATCAGCTGTGTGACCTAGAGAAGTGTCTTAAGCTCTCTGAGTCTCAGTTTTGTGTGAGAAAAGCAAACAATAAAATGACAGGAGACAACGTGTAGCATAGCATCTGGTATCTAATGAGCCCCCAATAAATAGTGGCATCATGCTATTACCACTATTATTTTTATTATGATTATTATCATCAGTTAAATAGAGTTGCCTTTGGGATCAGGAGAGAGATAAAAGTAACAGTTTACAATATGGGGAGCTTTGTTTCTTCCTTTAAAAATTTCTTCATTTGTAATTTTAAAAAATCCACAATGTAGAAAAAGATTTGAAAGAGTAGAAAACTAACAAGATGGTTACTGAGTTGTTCAGGCCTGCGGTTTTAGGAAGCTGTGAAACTTCCCTTCGAACGAGGCTTCAGGGAGATGGCCTTGACAGGTAGGCCTTGAGAGATGAAACCGGGGCGCGAGCAGACAGGAAGAGGACCATCCGGAGGCTTTCCCAGTCTTTGTAGGTGGATGGACGGATTTTCCCACCTGTTCCTAAAATGCTCTCCCTGTCCATGTACCTTCTTCCCTAATCTTTATAAGGATTTGTACCATCAGCTTTCTCTCTTGTCAGGTCACCTGAAAATGAGCCCATGATTTGCATCCTTAAACTCTAGTCTCTTCTGAAATGACAGGGGTGGGCTGTTTCTGACAGAAGTGCCACCCGCCCCTGCCTAACCGCCGAGGCAACACAACAGAAGCCGCGCGGTCGATCGCAGTGCAGGGGATCTGCTCCTGGGGAAGGATTGCTTATGAGGTGTGCAAACACGGCAGATCGCGAGACCTGGGAGCAGTGGATGGAGAGTGGATGGGTGAGTGGGCATGCGGTCGACGTGCCGCCCAGACGGAGGGCAACATCACGACAACAACACCAGAAGTACCGGTGAGCAGAAGACACGGTCACGTCAAGTTCGTCTCTATTTAAATGTCCCTCAGGAGCACTGATGCGAAGTTTAGATACACTCTGTGCAAAAACAACAAGAGAACACACCCACGGTTAACTGAAATACTGCCCTCATTTGCCGTCAAACAAGAGTCTGCCAATGGGATGCGGGGACGGGCATCGAGAGACCTGTGCCTTACGCCCTACCACTCGGGAGCCTCGGGGTCCTGGACAAGCCTCAGCCTTTCTGAGTGCCAGCATTCGCACCTGTGAACTGCAAGCAGTAAGAGGTGCTCTACCTGCCTCCCCATGGTGGGGGGTGGGGCGCACACAGAGGTTCCAGGACCACCCGGGATAGCGAGGGGTCGAAAAGAACCCAAAAGTCCATTAACTGAGGGCTGGTTAAATCACTGAAGGCTCGCGTGCACCGTGAAACGCTGTGCTGTTGGAAAAGCAGTGAGGGAGCTCTGATGAACCGATACGGAAAACCTTCAGGTTTCAGTGTTAAATAAAAAGGAGAGGTGACAGAAAGACAGACAGACAGATAGAAGATAAATGTAGAGAGACAGACAGATCTATTTCTAATAGCTGGAAAGCAAAATGAGCCTCACGGTTTGTGCTGCGCACCTGCTCTGCTCTGTGGACTGGCTTCCCCATCAAGGCGGGAGGAAGAAGACACTTTCTCTGTCCCGGTCAAGGCATTGAGCAAGTAAGCCCTTGGCCGGGGGCCACTGTGAGTGGCAGCCTTCCAATCCTGCAGATCCGACGAACTACCCAAGCTCTTGAGTCTCCTAGATGTCAAGGTAGGCGTTTGAATGTCCCTTTACCAACTGGACCCCCACCTCCACGCAGCCCTCCTTGGCTCCCCTCCAGGAGAGGGCGGTGGCACTGACCTGGCCGGCCACTGTGGAGAGCGACCTCTGACTGCCTAGCAAGCCCACCCTGGGTCCTCATTCCAGCTGAGGCGTCTGGCCGCGGGCCCCTCAGTTCACAGAAATCAATCTGGCTCTCGACAGGGGCTGGGGCCGCCTCCTTAACTTCCATCTCACGCTTACAAGCAGAAGGAAAAGAACAGATCAGACTGAGCCCCGGCCCCCAAACCCCAGGGCCAACGAGAGCAGCGGTCAGGAGGGGAGGACTGACAACAGAGACCGCCTTCCAGAACTACTCATGAATGCGGCCCTCCGAGCAGTGTCTACGAAGCGCCTGATCTTCTCAGTTTTGCCTCAAAAGCTCCGAGCAGCTCACAGTAACCTTCCAGGCTTCGCAAGACCTGGGTCTCCCCTGCCTCCTAAGTGCTTCCTTTCCTGCACCGAACAGAAACGTGCAGCCTTTTTGAGGACAAATAAAGCCACAAGCGAAGCCTCAGCAAATTCAAAGCATCATCATCGTAGGTACTTTGTTCTCAAACTGAAACAGAATAAACGTAGAACTCGGTAACAAAAGGCTAAGGGTTTTTTTTTTTGTTTTTTTTTTTTTAGGAGCCGTTAAAATTAAAAATCGGTAACAAAAGGAAAGGTTAAAAGCTACGTCCAACCATGGCAGAGGAACAGGGAACAAATTTACCCTTTAACCAGATTCACTTTCCCACAACTAGAAAACTAGACAAATTACATGATGCATTGGTTTCCGGACACCAAACAACAGGCAGCACAGGGATGGGGTCCTTGAGAGGAAGGAGATGGACAAGGTGACCCCACAGCGCCCGGCTCGCAGCCCGGAGGCAGTTCCTAGACCACGACAGGGTGCGGAGAAACCCAGGGGGCGGGCAGCGGGCCCAGTGGGCTCAGAAAACTAAAGCAGAGTTGGGAGGCCACTGAGTCTAGAATTTGTGGGGCAGAGTCCCAGAGAGGAGGGAGCTGCACACACAGAGAGATACCCAGAGATTTGCAAGGGTGCCCTCAAGACTTTGAGTCCTGTGTATACTTGAAAAAAAAAAAAAACAAACCTCTGCCAGGCTAGGGAAAGAGCCAGAAATAACAGGCAGAAAAATTTCTGGAGCTCACACAGAGCTGGGAAGAGCTTGTGCTCCCACTGCCTAGAATGAGAAGACCCTTTAACACACCGAGTATGGGCAGAGTCCTTAGGAGGGTCTCGTCTCAGCAGTGGGGATACGTTAGCCCTCGACTTAAAGTAGCTCTTGAGCCAGCCCAACAAAGCTTAAAAGCAAGTCTTGAAAGGATAAAATGAATCCCGAATAACACACCTACATGCCCAAACTACAACACTATTAAAGAAAACACAAAATCCCGTACCCAACATGTAACATCTACAATCAAAAATCGCCATGCATGCGAAGCAGCAGTAAAATGTGATCCATGGTCCAGAGAAAAACCAACCAATGGGCATGAGAGCGATGATGGAATAAGAAGACAAGGACATGGAAACAGTGATAAGGAAATGAAATGAAGTGTAAGGATCAGAAGGGAGGCCACAAAGCTGTGATTATTTGCAGGCATTATGACTGACTATGCAAAAAATCAACAGACAAATTCTCACAATGATCCTAAGAGGTCGGTGTGTCTAGTATCCACACTGGAAAGATGAGTACTTAAGGGCACAGAGTGGTTAAGTAACTTGTTCAGGGTTACACAGCTAGAAAGTGGCAGGGTGAGGGGCTTGGACCCGGTGGTCTGGCTCCAGAGATAGAACAAAGGAAAGACACAAACACTAGTAACATTTCTTTATCCCAGCATCATAAAAGCCCAAGATATCACTGAAAATAGGCCAATCATTCACAATTGCAACCAAACCTACAACGTACCGAGAATCACCACAAGGAACACCCGAGACCTGAGGCAGCCCTTGTGGATAAAGTGGCCAAATGATTTCTCACCCAAGTTGAGGGTAAAAGGGAGAGTTAATGGGAAGGGACGTGAGGATGACAGGGGAGACTGGGACTGTCCCAGGCATATCGAGATGTGTGTTCACTCTACTGAATGGAAGCAAATGTAAAATCTACTAAAGGTCCTAAAAGAAGATCCAAATAAAATAAGAAACATTCCACCTTTTTGGAGGGAAGGTAATTGTCAAATTAACCTGTGATTTTAGTTCAATCACAACAGAAATTCATGTTGGAACTTGATTAACTTATTCTAAAACATACATGCCCTGCAGAGTCTTCCAGGTGTAAAATGGAGCATCTGTGCACTTGCAGTGAGCCCAGCAGAAGGGCGGGGCGTCTGTGGGGTGCAACAGCGCACCCCAGCCACGCAGGACGGCTGCCTCTGGCCGGAGCTGACCCCTCACCCCAGTGACCCACCAGCTGGACAGAGAAGGGGGGCAGGCGGGAAGCCCACCTTCATCCCTCTGCCTGTCTCCTTTCCTCCCAGAACCAGTCATACAGCTCTTTCCGAATGAGTCACACATCACTCATTCAAGTCAGAGCTGAGGTTGAGTCTGCAGGATTCTCTGCAAAAGCAGGATGCCAAGGTCCAAGTGGCGGAAGCACAGAACTGACTGCTGGTCTGCGATAGTGAGCGTCTCAAGAGCAAGATCCTAGAACAGTGCCTGGCGCAGAGAACAGGCCAGAAAACGCTCCCTAAAGGAGGAAGTGAAGGAAAGGGAGGGGAGGGGGAAGCTGA